>NC_091646.1:18988690-19597707 GCF_027580195.1 Bos mutus
TCACTACATACAAACCTTTGACTTGGAAACTTTCAAAGATCATGTAAGTTATTTCAGATGTCTGGTGTACATTGTCATGGGCATCCTCTCAAAGTGATCATGCTTTTGCGAGTGGGAAGTGGTAGTCATTCAGTCATGTCCAACTCTTTGTGACCCCACGGTCTGTCCATGGAATTCTTCAGGCAAGAATACTGGAATGGGTTCCTATTTCCTTCTCTGGGGGGTCTTCCTGACCCAGAGATCGAATCTGGGTCTCCTGCATTGCAGGCAGATTCTTTACCATTTGAGTTACCAGGGAGACCCAGTATATAGAGTGCATTAGTGCAGTATCTTTATTTCAAGCCCAGGATGTCTGGAAGCAAGCATAAACACAGAGGTGATGTAGTTGGTACAGTGTAGCCAGTTGTGTTAGCGGGGTACCTAGGCTAACTTTGTTGAGCTTACAAACAAATTGAACTTACACTCTCTTGGGATGGAACTTGTTTGCTTGTTAGGGACTTACTGTAATATATCTTGCTAGTGATTTACTACACAGGTGTCATGCCTGGTGCTTTTATACTAATTACTTTCTGTGTTCAAGTTTCAGAATAGGAGAAATGGAAATTAAAGTCTTCCTTTTCTCACTGTATAAATAGACCATGTACCCTACTCCAAGTTTATGGCAGGGCTAGAAATACAGAGCAAACTGAAAAGAACGGGAAGCATTGAGAGTACCTAGGCAAATATCAGAATACTCCCTTGTTTCCCCTACTATGATTCAGTCAATAGAAGGTCATCCCAGAAACCACTCTGAGGGAGCCCAGTTCCTTCAAAAGAGGGAAAAAAAATCACACTAAGAATGATGATTCAGCCTCAGAGTCGTGTCACATTCAAGAAACCTACATATAATTCTGAATTTTACTCAAATATTTCAAAAAACATTCTAAATGCTATAATTAAGAACCCCCCAAACACCTTTAAAAGCTCCTGTTCCCTCCATTTCTCCCATGCCTTCAGCTCCTACAAGCACTCAGAACTCTACAAGAAACCAAGGCGTCATGAGCTCTTCCCTATGCCAAATCTATTTTGCCACGTGTCTTAAGGTTGTAAGATAAAATATGGTGGTGATTTAGTTGCTAAGTTGTGTCGGACTCTTGCAAACCCATGGACTGTAGCTCACCAGGCTGCTCTGTTCATGAGATTTTCCAGGCAAGAATACTGGAGTGGGTTGTCATTTCCTTCTCCAGGAGATCTTCCCAACCCAGGAATCAAACCTGGGTCTCCTGCGTTGCAGGCAGATTCTTTCCAACTGAGCTATAAGAGAAGCCCAAGATAAAATACAGGGGCAGAGTTAAATTGGAATCTCAAATAAACAATGACTCTTTATTGGTATACCACAGCCCATGAAATATTTGGGACAGATGTATAGTAAAAAGATTATTTGCTGTTTATCTGAAACTTATATTTAATCAAGTGTCCTGTATCTTTATCTGCTAAATATGGAAACTCGAACCTGTACCCGAGAAGGGCCACCAATGCTATGCTCCCACCCACTGGCCCCACTGGCCCCACTGTACCAACAGACATCAGAGAACCTGGAGGCCCCATGTGCACCGGTTTGCTCTTGATCACAGTGGATGCAAGGACAAAAGCTGCTTGGGAGGCATTATTCCTCCCTCCCTCTCTGTGCCTTTTTCTTTTTAACCATAAATTCTCCTCATGGAGAATTTCTGGTGAATAAAATTCTCCTCATTATACATCACAGGAACTGAACTCAGAAGTGTAAGAGAAAATCCCCCAAGGGACCTGGAAGAGACCAAAAGTTAAAATGAAAACAAACACTGATATAGATCTGATAGACAGAGTGCCTGATGAACTATGGATGGAGGTCTGTGACATTGTACAGGAGGCAGGGATCAAGACCATCCCCATGCAAAAGAAATGCAAAAAAGCAAAATGGCTGTCTGGGGAGGCCTTACAAATAGCTGTGAAAAGAAGAGAAGTGAAAAGCAAAGGAGAAAAGGAAAGATATAAGCATCTGAATGCAGAGTTCCAAAGAATAGCAAGAAGAGATAAGAAAGCCTTCCTTAGCGATTAATGCAAAGAAATAGAGGAAAACAACAGAATGGGAAAGACTAGAGAGCTCTTCAAGAAAATTAGAGATACCAAGGGAACATTTCATGCAAAGATGGGCTCGATAAAGGACAGAAATGGTAGGGACCTAATAGAAGCAGAAGATATTAAGAAGAGGTGGCAAGAACACACAGAAGAACTGTACAAAAAAGAGCTTCACGACCCAGATAATCATGATGGTGTGATCACTCACCTAGAGCCAGACATCCTGGAATGGGAAGTCAAGTGGGCTTTAGGAAGCATCACTACAAACAAAGCTAGTGGAGGTGATGGAATTCCAGTTGAGCTATTTCAAATCCTGAAAGATGATGCTGTGAAAGTGCTGCACTCAATATGCCAGCAAATTTGGAAAACTCAGGAGTGGCCACAGGACTGGAAAAGGTCAGTTTTCATTCCAATCCCCAAAAAAGGCAATGCCAAAGAATGCTCAAACTACCACACAATTGCACTCATCTCACATGCTATTAAAGTAATGCTGAAAATTCTCCAAGCCAGGCTTAAATAGTACGTGAACCATGAACTTCCAGATGTTTAAGCTGGTTTTAGAAAAGGCAGAGGAACCAGAGATCAAATTGCCAACATCTGCTAGATCATCGAAAAAGCAAGAGAGTTCCAGAAAAACATCTATTTCTGCTTTATTGACTATGCCAAAGCCTTTGACTGTGTGGATCACAATAAACTGTGGAAAATTCTGAAAGAGATGGGAATAGCAGACCACCTGACCTGCCTCTTGAGAAACCTGTATGCAGGTCAGGAAGCAACAGTTAGAACTGGACGTGGAACAACAGACTGGTTCCTAATAGGAAAAGGAGTACGTCAAGGCTGTATATTGTCACCCTGCTTATTTAACTTATATGCAGAGTACATCATGAGAAATGCTGGGCTGGAGGAAGCACAAGCTGGAATCAAGATTGCCAGGAGAAATATCAATAACCTCAGATATGCAGATGACACCACCCTTATGGCAGAAAGTGAAGAAGAACTAAAGAGCCTCTTGATGAAAGTGAAAGAGGAGAGTGAAAAAGTTGGCTTAAAGCTCAACATTCAGAAAACTGAGATCATGGCATCTGGTCCCATCACTTCATGGCAGATAGATGGGGAAACAGTGGAAACAGTGGCTGATTTCATTTTTCTGGGCTCCAAAATCACTGCAGATGGTGATTGCAGCCATGAAATTAAAAGATGCTTACTCCTTGGAAGGAAAGTTATGACCAACCTAGACAGCATATTAAAAAGCAGAGACATTACTTTGCCAACAAACGTCCATCTAGTCAAGGCTATGGTTTTTCCAGTGGTCATGTATGGATGTGAGAGTTGGACTATAAAGAAAGTTGAGCACCGAAGAATTGATGCTTTTGAACTGTGGTTTTGGAGAAGACTCTTGAGAGTCCCTTGGACTGCAAGGAGATCCAACCAGTCCATCCTAAAGGAGATCAGTCCTGGGTGTTCATTGGAAGGACAGATGTTGAAGCTGAAACTCCAATACTTTGGCCACCTGATGCGAAGAGCTGACTCATTGGAAATGACCCTGATGCTGGGAAAGATTGAGGGCAGGAGGAGAAGGGGACGACAGAGGATGAGATGGTTGGATGGCATCATTGACTTGATGGACATGGGTTTGAGTGGACTCTGGGAGTTGGTGATGGACAGGGAGGCCTGGAGTTTGCGGTTCATAGGGTTGCAAAGAGTCGGACATGATTGAGCGACTGAACTGAACTAATATATAGAAAGAGGTTATCATAGGGGAAGGGGTGGGGAGAGGGTGAAATAGTAAATGGCATCAAATGCGTGGTGACAGATAGAAACTAAATTTTTGGTGGTGAGCACACTGTAATGTATAAAAAGCAGAAACAGAATTTTGTACACGTTAAACTTACATAATGTTATAGACCACTTTACCTTAATAAAAAATAAATCTAAAATTAAAAAAGAGAACAGCAGGTAAGGAAAATCTTAAATTCATCTGGATACAAATACTACTTGGATAGTTGGTGATATGTAAGGATTATTACATTTTTAGGCAAGCTAATGGTCTTGTGATTGTGTTTTACAAAAGACCTCCTTATATTTTAGACATACGTACTAATGTAGTTATGGATAAAATGGTTTGGTGTCTAGGATTTGCCTTAAAATAATCCGGTAGTGGGGAGAAAGAATATATGTGGATTTGTTATATTATTTTCTCTACTTCAGCATATGCTTGAATTTTCCAAAATACGCTTCTCAAAACTAAGCCAGTTTATCACCTAAATAGGCTCTTCTTTAGAAGAGGATGCTGGAAACATCTACATCATCCCAGTACACCAGAGAAAAGAGGCTGCCTGAAGGAGAACAGTGGCTGAGCTGAAACTAATCAGGGCCCAAATCAGTGCCTCTTTAGGGCCATTCCAGTTGGAAAAGGTTCTGATTTATTTGATATTGGAATCTTCAAAATAGACTTTGCAGTAACCAATCAGAGGCTCATATACAGAAATCTCCCTCCAGTGCCCATATAGAGAAAGTACAATTTGGATGAATGCTTGATGGGTAGAACCTGTTAATGCCAGAGCCTCCCCCAGGCACTAGTATATTTCTCCCAAAGTGTCTGTGGAGTGCTGTGTAGAAACAGTTTCTCATCAAAAGTGGTACTGGCATTGGGCTAGAATCCTAAATTACATTGCTGCTGCCTTAGTCCTCTATTTTTAGGAAGGAAAACCTTTTTGCCATAATGAACATTCAGGGGAAAAGGCAAATCCTGACAGCCTCAGGGACAGTTGTTGTCCTGAACAAAGTAGATCTAGAAATGTTTACATGAGCTGCATACAGAAGCCTTCCTCCTCAACTGCATAGGCAATCTTGATTTTATCTGGCTGTGGCCCCGTTTCTTTGATTTGCTTGGCCACAGTCCCCCCCACCCCCAAGTTTTGGCAGTTTTTACAGAATAAGAGAAGCACCAACTAAAGAAGGAAAAATTCATCAAATTGAAGTCCAATGAACCAGGGTTTGTTTTTTTTTTTCATTAAATATGGAATTTTTTAAAAATGCAAATATATTCAAAATACGGTTTTGTATAGACATAGTGGGAGTAGGCAGGGATTTGTTTTCATTCAATTCAACTATAATATTTATTGAATAACACCTACATACCAGGAACTGAGTTCTGGAGTTTTTTTGGAAACAGACCTTATATACAGAAAAAGATAATATACAAAAAAAGATAGTTAATAATTACTTTCAAATTACCAGGTGTCTTCTACAGATTGTATGGAAAGTAAGGGTCCTCAGATTTTACTCATTTTGCTATCTGATTGTCACCTGATTTGGATGGAGTTGGAAGTTTGTTAGCAGTCCAAGTCAGTCAGATTCTTTGCAAACTTGCCTTTGTTTATGGCTACACAATGTCAGAATTGCTGAATGAAGACTGAAGTGCTGACATATTTTAATTATTGAGTTCATCAGCCAGATATTGTAACTGGAAGTCACACACTGTGGTGATGAGAGCAAAGGACTTGGAGTTCAACATCTGAGCCGGAATTCCCATTGCACCAACTCATTAGACACTTGTCCTCAGAAGAAATTACTTAAACTTGATGGATCTCAGTTCTCTCAACAACACATGAGGCATAATAATGCAAGCATCGATGCTTTTTTGGCTTAGAATTTTTTTTATCTCTAAGTAACAGCTGTGTACTACTTCACCAGTCTAGGATCACATACTTGTCTTTAGAAGTAAAATTAATGATTTAGCACTCACTTTTTCACCACGAGAACCATTTTTTCCCCTCCAACACAGGGTTATTTCTATTGGCATAATCCCACTCCTCATTTCTAATAGCTCCCACTTGGCTCTTAACTTGGAAATCTGATATGCCCCCTTGATACTGGAGAAGGCTACCACTGACACCAGAAGTTGCTTGCTTTGGGAAGGCCAAGTGGACTATGCCATCATGCCAAGGAGTATGAACCCATCCTCAAGAATTATGAAGAGACCTGACACCGCTGCTACCACCAAAATATCAGCATTACTACCACCATGTTTTCCATTAGGCCAACCCCACTTCTTTCAAGCACCTCTATAGAACAAGCAAAAGTGCTTGCTCTCATAGATACATTGTTAAAAGTAAACCATCCCACATACTGATTTTTCACCTATTCATCACTGTGATGGCTTCATCGCTACTCCTGCAGTAATTTCCCGCGCTCCAGAGAAGGAAGATAAAAGAGGAAATCCTCTCCTCCGGAGTTATGATGAGGAATGGTTTTCAACACTTTCACCCATGGTCTGCCTGGGCTTTTTTTTTGTAGTCACACATTCTCAAATAGCCATTAATTCAAAGGCAAGACCAGGAACAGTTTCCAACCTCCCAACATATTGTGCCACAAGCAGCCTCTCCTCTCAAAGCAGAATGTAGGCTCAAATGATGAGCCTGGATGGCTGGTCCATACTCCATATTCCCCCCATGATGAATTATTCCTTAAGGGACTGTTGGTCTTTGTTCCAGCTCACTGATCTCAGTTGGGACCATATCATCTCAAACATTAAAAATGTCCTAACAACATTTAATCTCAAAAAGGAAAGACATTGATATCTCTATCCCTTCTTTTATTTTTTGTGGTAAATACACATAACACAAAATGTACCATTTTAACCTCTTGTAAATGTGCAGTTCAGAGGCATTAAGTACACTCACACTATTCTGTAACTATAGTGCAATCACCATTATCCTTCTCCAGAATGTTTTCATCTTCCCAAACTGAAACTCTGTACCCATTAAAAAACAATTCCCCATTTCCCTTTGCCTCTAGCCCCTGGTAACCACTATTCTCCTCTCTGTCTCTGTAAATTTGACTATTGTAGGTACCTCATACAAATGGAATCATACAACATTTGTATTTTTGTGTCTGGCTTCTCTTACTTAGCATAATGTCTTCAAGGTTCATCCATGTTGTAGCATATGTCATAATTTACTTCCTTTTTAAGGCTAAATAATATTCAGTTGTATGTATATACCATATTTTACTTATCCATTCATTCATTGATGGAGATTTGGATTGTTTCAACTTTTTGGCTATTTTAAATAATGCTTCTATGAACCTGGGTATACAAATATCTTTTCAAATCCTTGCTAGCAATCATTTTGGATATAAACCTAGAAGTGAAATTGCTGGATCATATTCTATTTTCAATTTTTTTTGAGGTCCATCCTTCTTTGCCAGGAGTTTTCTTGCCTCCAGAGTAAATCTGCCGATACTTTCCATCACTATTTCTCCTTTAAAATTAGTTCAGTGGATGCCTTCTTCCCTTGCTATCTCCAAGTCTCATGAGGTGCTCCTCCTTGGTGTGCTCCATACCTCTACCTTCTTACTTACTAGACTGGACTGCCGATTTTCTTGCTTTATTCTTCTCCATTCAACCAGGAGCACTGTCAAGACAAAGAATCTCCCTATTTAGCACTACATTCTCAGCTTCCAGTATTTCACCCAACACATAGTGGGTTCTTGGAACATGACAGGCCCATTTCCACAACCCCAGACATTCATTTGGTCTGCTTTTATACCCACCTCCTCACAAGAAATTTATCTATTTGCTTTACCCCAGTGTTTCCTGGAAGTGTTCACTTTTTGAGATTTCTGCAATATTAATATTTTCCCTACCCTTCCTAGAATATCAAGAAACATTTGGGGGACAATTTGTCCCAGTCTTTAAAGGCTATGTCTAGACATTTCTCAAAACTGATCAATTTGTGACTTAGTCAAATGGCAAACTTAGTCATGTTAATGCAATATATTTTGAGTTTCTAATTTCAAAAATCATAATATACTCGATTTTAATGAGATCCCAATTTTGTCTCATCTGCCTCTCAGCTGTTAGCCTCCTAGGTACAAGGTTAGGCTTGTTTTATTGTCTAGTGAAAATGAAAGCTGACAGCTCTATCCATATTAATCACATTAATGAGAACTTTTGGAACAAGCAGTAACAAGGCAACTCATTCCCTACATCATGTTGGCATAATGGGCCCAAGGGGCCTTGCCTATTCACCCTGTGTTTCCCCTGCAGTATGTAATTAAGAAACTAGCACCAAAAGAAGAATGGGAGAGTTCTGCAGCACTCCTAAGCTAAAGTGCAAAATTCGAGATGAGTTCCTTCATTAGGCAAATTTCTTGGAAAACTATAGTCACAATGTTTTAGTCAGCTCACTTTAACAGTTACAGAGAGCTTTTCTCCAAGCAGCTACAAAGGGAAATGTAGGTTTAGCAGAGACACAAAGCCCCTCAAGTGAGGCAGGAGTCACACAGGTCAGAGGACTAGTGGCCAGATGAGATGAGAGGCAGCAAGGCAGCACACAGAGCTCTCCAACTTTCCCAGGCAAGTTCCCCCACAGAGAGCAGTGTTCAATGTATTGCTTTGAGATCTCATATTGAATCTTCTAAATTAATGAAAATCTTGCATTCTAGTCAATAACGTTCATATTTGTTGTGAAATTTCTAAGGGTGTTTTCCCTTTCAAATCTTCATGTATACTTGGGACTGATAGTAGTGATAATAGGGACTCCCAGGTGGCGCTAGTGGTAAAGAACCCACCTGCTAATGCAGGAGACATAAGAGACAACCTCTGGCAAGTTTCTTTGTCACTGGAGTGGCTGCCGTGCTCACAGTTCACCAGCACATGCCCCAACACCCCAGTTTCTTCATTATCACAGAAGTACAGCACACTGCTGTGGCAGCCACCATGTCTCCTCAGAAATCTGCAGCTCAGCCTTGCAGGGCTCTGTCTCTGTTTCTCGGTTCTCTTTCTACTCACATATCCCTCAGCACTGGCTACCTCTGTATACCTTGGAATTCTCTTTTACTCCCTTCACAGTTAACTATCGCAGTTAACCTGGGTTAACTATCAAACTCAGGTTCGATCCCTGGGTTGGGAAGATCCCCTGGAGGAGGGCATGACAACCCACTCCAGTATTCTTGCCTGGAGAATTCCACAGAGAGAGGAGTCTGGTGGGCTACAGTCCATGGGGTAACAGAATTGGAAATGACTGAAGTGACTTAGCATACATGCAATCACAGTATATGGGCTTATCAGGTGGTACTAGTGGTAAAGAACCCACTTGCCAATGCAGGAGACATAAGAGACATGGGTTCAATCTTTAGGTCAGGAAGATCCCCCAGAGGAGGGGATGGCTGCCCACTCCAGTGTTCTTGCCTGGAGAATTCCCACAGACAGAGGAGCCTGGCAGACTACAGTTCGTAGGGTCAGAAAGAGTTGGACAGGAGAGAGCAACTAACACACATACACATACACACACACACACACACACACACACAAGTTCACTCATACTTGAATGAATGAGGTCTAATAATGCATGAAGAGTATCATCCTAAGTCCTGAATGAACCTCATTTGGTCCAGAGTCCTGCTCCAAAAGGGGGATTTGGATCCATGATCTGACTATAAGTTGGCTGTTCTTGCTGTCAGGATACCATTGTGCTGGCCTTGGGACAACCCTTTTATGTAAGGCAATTGATAGAGTGCCTGGAGGTCAGTCATGAGAGAGAATTCACACTAGGAATTTGTACATGGAAACATTAATAGAAAGAATGATGTAATTAGGTAAGCGATAGTTAACTGTGAAGGGAGTAAAAGAGAATTCCAAGGTGTACAGAGGCAGCCAGTGTCGAGGGATATGTGAGTAGGAAGAGAACCGAGAAACAGAGACAGAGCCCTGCAAGGCCGAGCTGCAGATTTCTGAGGAGATGTGGTGGCTGCCACAGCAGTGTGCTGTACTTCTGTGATAATGAAGAAACTGGGGTGTTGGGGCATGTGCTGGCGAACTGTGAGTGCGGCAGCCACTCCAGTGACAAAGAAACTTGCCAGAGGGTGCCTGCATCTGAAGTGTAAGAGCAGCCTGCTGCTCTGGAGATGAAGAGATGAGCCAGAAGGCGCCCTCGGCTGAACTGTGAAGGCTGCTGGGACTCCCTCATGCTGCTCTGCTTGCTACCACACAGAAAATAACACACAGAAAGAAGTCTCTTCTTCCAGCTCCCACTTTGCAGTCTCCATCCAGTGCCATCTTTCTTGTTGTTCAGTCACTCAGTTGTGTCTGACTGGTTCAACAATTAAAATATTGATGTAATCCATCATATTAAAGAAGAATATCACAAGATATCAACTGTTGCATAAATTAATTGGATAAAATTCAAAACCCATTCATGAAGAATGATTTGGAAAAATATAAACAGGGGGAACTACCACAACTTCATACAGAACATATAGAAAAACTTTAAGATAACTTTACTCTTAATGACAAAAGACTAAAAACTCACACTGCTCCCCCAAATCTGGAGCAAGGCAAGGATGTATATTCTTACCACTCTCAGTCAACATAGTACAGAAATTGTTAGCCAGTGCAATAAAGCAAGTAAATGAAAGGCAAGGCATACATATCTGAAAGGAGCAAACAAAAATGACCCATTTTCAGATGACATGGTTGCCTAGAAAATCCCAAATCTACAAGAAAAAGAAAAGGTTCAACAAATAATATGTGATTTCAGCAAGATCACAGAATACAAGATAAGCATACAAAATCAGTTGTATATGTATATAATAGCATAAAAACTATGGGCAATGAAATTAAAAATATAGAGGCATTTTGTTGCTGTTCAGTGGCTCAGTCGTGTCCAACTCTTGGTGACCCCATGGACTGTAGAATGCCAGGCTTCCCTGTTCTTCACCATCTCCTGGAGCTTGCTCAAACTCATGTATATTGAGTCAGTGATGCCATCAAACCATATCGTCCTCTGCCATGCACTTCTCTTGCCTTCAATCGTTCCCAGCATCAGGGTCTTTTCCAATGAGTCAATGCTTCACATCAGGTGGCCAAAGTATTGGAGTTTCAGCTTCAGTATCAGTCCTTCCAATGAATATTCAGGACTGATCTCCTTTAGGATTGACTGGTCCAAGGGACTTGCAGTCCAAGGGACTCTCAAGAGTCTTCTCCAACACCACAGTTCAAAAGCATCAATTCTTCAGCTCTCAGCTTTCTTTATAGTCCAACTCTCACATCCATACGATGGAACTTTATTGGCAAAATAATGTCTCCGCTTTTTAATATGCTGTCTAGGTTGGTCATAACTTTTCTTCCAAGGAGCAAGCATCTATTAACATCATGGCTGCAATCACCATCTGCAGTGATTTTGGAGCCCAGAAAAATGAAGTCAGCCACTATTTCCACTGTTTCCCCATCTATTTCCCATGAAGTGATGGGACCAGATGCCATAATCTCAGTTTTCTAAATGTTGAGTTTTAAGCCAACTCTTTCACTCTCCCTTTTCACTTTCATGTTCTTCACTTTCTGCCATAAGGGTGGTGTCATCTGCATAACTGAGGTTATTGATACTTTTCCTGGCAATCTTGATTCCAGCTTGTGCTTCTTCCAGCCCATCGTTTCTCATGATGTACTCTGCATATAAGTTAAATAAGCAGGGTGACAATATACAGCCTTGACGTACTCCTTTTCCTATTTGGAACCAGTCTGTTCCATGTCCAGTTCTAATGTTGCTTCCTGACCTGCATACAGGTTTCTCAAGAGGCAGGTCAGGTGGTGTGCTATTCCTATCTCTTTCAGAATTTTCCACAGTTTATTGTGATCCACACAGTCAAAGGCTTTGGCATAGTCAATAAAGCAGAAGTAGATGTTTTTCTGGAACTCTCTTGCTTTTTCAATGATCCAGTGGATGTTGACAATTTGATCTCTGGTTCCTCTGCCTTTTCTAAAACCAGCTTGAACATCTGGAAGTTCTTTGTGTATGTACTGTTGAAGTCTGGCTTGGAGAATTTTCAGCATTACTTTGCTAGCGTGAGATGAGTGCAATTGTGAAATAGTTTGAGCATTCTTTGGCATTGCCTTTCTTTGGAATTGCAATCAAAACTGACATTTTCTAGTCCTGTGGCCACTGCTCAGTTTTCCAAATTTGCTGGCATATTGAGTGCAGCACTTTCACAGCATCATCTTTCAGGATTTGAAATAGCTCAACTGGAATTTCATCACCTCCACTAGCTTTGTTTGCAGTGATGCTTCATAAGGCCCACTTGAACTCACATTCCAGGATGTCTGGCTCCAGGTGAGTGACCATACCATCATGATTATCTGGGTCATGAAGATCTTTTTTGTACAGTTCTTTGTATTCTTGCCACCTGTTCTTAATATCTTCTGCTTCTATTAGGTCCATACCATTTCTGCCCTTTATTGTGCCCATATTTGCATGAAATTTTCCCTTGGTATCTCTAATTTTCTTGAAGAGATCTCTAGTCTTTCACATTCTACTGATTGCCTCTATTTCTTTTCATTGATCACTGAGGAAGGCTTTCTTATCTCTCCTTGCTATTCTTTGAGACTGTGGATTCAAATGGGTATATCTTTCCTTTTCTTCTTTTCCTTTTGCTTCTCTTCTTTCCACAGCTGTTTGTAAGGCCTCCTCAGACAGCCATTTTGCCTTTTTGCATTTCTTTTTCTTGGGGATGGTCTTGATCCCTGCCTCCTGTACAATGTCACAAACCTCCATCCATAGTTCTTCAGGCACTCTATTAGATCTAATCCCTTGAATCTATTTCTCACTTCTACTGTATAATCATAAGGTATTTGATTTAGGTCATACCTGAATGGTCTGGTGGTTTTCCCTACTTTCTTCAATTTAAGTCTGAATTTGGCAATAAGGAGTTCATGATCTGAGCCACAGTCAGGTCCCACTCTTGTTTTTGCTGACTGTATAGAGCTTCTCCATCTTTGGCTGCAAAGAATATAATTAATCTGATTTTGGCATTGACCATCTGGTGATGTCCATGTGTAGAGTCTTCCCTTGTGTTGTTGGAAGAGGGTGTTTGCTATGACCAGTGCATTCTCTTGACAAAACTCTCTTAGCCTTTGCCCTGCTTCATTCTGTACTCCAAGGCCAAATTTGCCTGTTACTCGAGGAATTTCTTGACTGCCTACTTTAGCATGTATAATTTCTCCAGAAATTAAATATCATGTCAATGTGTTGGGATGGACATGGGGCTACGCACATTAGTATAGGAGACTAGGAAGTCTAATAGCATCTTTTTTTAAAAGATTTTTAACCAGTCCTTTCATATCACCTCAACTTTAGCCATGCTTAAGTGTCACAAAGTAAGATTAGTTCAGGTCTTATTGTTATTCCCCTCTGTAGCTACTTAGGCTTCAGTTCTTTATGTTCTAAGCCATTTACCCATCTTCTGTCTACTGTAGATCTTTCAGATTTTTGTTTATTTATTTCTCCTGCTGAGTCTTCTCTCCTGTTCTCTTTGTGGTTATGATTTGTATGCATCTTATTTTTTTGTTGTTGTTTTAATGGGATTTGGGGTAGCAGCATAGATAATCACATGTTTTCATCTGCCACTTTTTATAGCTTTACTGTGGTATAATTGATATAACATAAAATTTACCCACTCTAAGTATATATTTCAATGATTTTAGTAAAATCAGAGTTGTTCAATTAGAGTTGTTCAAAATTGTTCATCAGAACAATTGTTCAAAATTAAAGTTGTGCAACTCTCCCTGCAGTCTAGTTTTACAACATTTCCGTCACTCCAAAAAGTTCCTTCACGTCCATGTGTAGTCTAAACCCACTCTCAGACCCAAGCCTGGACAACCAGTGAACTGTTCTGTCTCTGCAGATTTATCTTCTCTGGAAATTACATTTAAAATGAATCATTCAATATATAATATTTTATTTTTGTCATTTCTCACTTAGCATTTTGTTTTTGAGACATAAACATGAAGACAATTTTGAAAAAAAAGGTTAAAGTGAGAAGAAACAATCTATCAAACTTCAAGACTTATTATATGGTTAGAGTAATCAAGACTGTACTATTGCAGAGGAATATACACATAAATCAATAAATAAAATAGAGAACCTACCAGTAGATCTACACAAATAAAGTTAAACTGATTTTTGACAAAAGTTCAATAGCAAATCAATGGAGGAAGGATAGGCTTGTCAACAAATTGTGCTGGAGCAATTGACCATCCATAGGCAAAAAAATAAAATAAAATAAACCAACCCAAAACAACAAGAACAAAAACCTGAACCTAAGGCTCAAACCTTAAGAAAGATTAACTCAAACTATACCATGGAATTAAATGTAAAACATGAAAATATTAAAATTTTAGAAAAAACATAGGAGAATATCTTCAAGATCTAGAGCTAAGAAAACATTTCATAGACTTGACATTAAAGTATGATCCATAAAAGAAAAGATGATAGATTAGACCTCATCAAAATAAAAACTTTTACTCTGTGAAAGATCCTTTAAGAACATGAAAAGTTATGCTACAGACAGGGAGAAAAAATATGCACACCACATATCCTACATAGGACTAATATCTAGAACATATAAAAAAAAGTCTGAAAGTCAATAAACAAATTCAAACAATTCAG
Source organism: Bos mutus (assembly GCF_027580195.1). Taxonomy (NCBI): domain Eukaryota; kingdom Metazoa; phylum Chordata; class Mammalia; order Artiodactyla; family Bovidae; genus Bos; species Bos mutus. The sequence continues at coordinate 19,003,234 of NC_091646.1, forward strand.
TTAGAAAATGAGCAAAAGACATGAACAGATATTTTACTCAAGAAGATACAGCAATGGCAAACAAGGATTTGAAAAGATGCTCTGCATCATTATACATTAAGGAAGTGCTGATTCAATATCAGCACATCTATCAATACACTTCTATCTGAATGGCTAAAGTAAAAAAAAAATTGTGAAAATGTAGAGAAACTGGGTGACACATATATTTCTAGTAGAAATGTAAAATGGTACAGTCACTATGGAAAACAGTCTGGAAGTTTCTAAAAAAAAAAAAAAACTAACTAAAATGCAGTCACCATAGAATCTAGCAATTGCACTCTCTGGCAATTATCCCAAAGAAAAGAAAACTCATGATCACATGTAAACTTGTACACAAATGTTTCTTTCTTTATAATAGCCAAAAATTGGAACCAAAAAGTCTGGCAGTTTCTTAAAAAGTTAAAACGGAATCGCTATATTACCTGGCTCATGGCAATAACTAAGATCATAGCATCCGGTCCCATCACTTCATGGCAAATAGACGGGGAAACAATGGAAACAGTGACAGACTTTATTTTTTTGGGCTCCAAAATCACTGCAGATGGTGACTGCAGCCATGAAATTAAAAGATGCTTGATCCTTGGAAGAAAGGTTATGACCAACCTAGATGGCATATTAAAAAGCAGAGACATTACTTTGCCAACAAAGGTCCATCTAGTCAAAGCTGTGGTTTTTCCAGTAGTCATGTATGGATGTGAGAGTTGGACTATAAAGAAAGCTGAATGCCGAAGAACTGATGCTTTTGAACTGTGGTGTTGGAGAATACTCTTGAGAGTCCCTTGGACTGCAAGGAGATCCAACCAATCAATCCTAAAGGAAATCAGTCCTGAATACTCATTGGAAGGACTGATGTTGAAGCTGAAACTCCAATACTTTGGCCACCTGATGTAAAGCACTGACTCTTTGGAAAAGACCCTGATGCTGGGAAAGATTGAAGGTGGGAGAAGAAGGGGACGACAGAGGATGAGATGGCTGGATGGCATCACTAACTCAATGGACATGAGTTTGAGTAAGCTTTGGGAGTTGGTGATGGACAGGGAGGCCTGGTGTGCTGCAGTCTATGGGGTAGCAAAGAGTCGGATATGACTGAGTGATTGAACTGAACTGATACTACCTAGCAATTGCACTTTTTGGGCGATTATCCTAGTGAAATTAAAACTTGCGTTTACTTGTAACTGGTTCACAAATGTTTATAACAGGTTTCTTTGTAAAAGCCAAAAATTGGAACCCAGATGTCTTTCTATGGGTGAATTACAAAACAAATACAAGTTTGTCATCCACACCACTGAATGAACTATTCCTCAGCAGTAAAAATGAAGTATTGTTACATACAACAAACTGGATGACTCTCTGAGAAATATGTTTTGCAAAAGTTGATCCCAATACTTACCCATTGTATGAGTCCACTTACATAACATTTTTGAAATGACAAATTATAGAAGTAGAAAACAAATTAGTAGTTGCCAGGTGTTGGGTCCGGAGGGAAGAGTATATAGCTTTATGAGGACAAAATGACGGATCTTTTTGGTAGTTCACATGTTTCCTATCTTGTCTATAGCAGTATCAATATCCTAGTTGTGACACTGTGCTATACTTCTGCAAGATGTTATCAGTGGGGGAAATTGGATAAAAGATATACAAGATCTGTATTATTTCTTATAACTACATGTGAATCTACAATGATCTCAGCAAAGAAATGTAATTTTAAAAATCTTTTGCTCTGGAAATAAACTCTTAAGAATAAAAAAAATAATAAATCACAGACTAGAAGGAAATGACATATCAGATAAAGGACTTGTAGCCAGGATATATTTAAAAATCTTAAAACTCAACATTAAGAAAACAAACAACCCAATAAAAACTGGACAAAGGATGTGAACAGACAATTCACTAAAGACTGTATATGAATGGAAAATAAACACATGAAAAGATGTTCAAAATCATTAATCATTAGAGAAGCACAAATTAAAAGCCCAGCGAGAGACCCATACACATTTATTAAAATGGCTAAATAAATACACATTTATTAAAATGGCTAAAGTAAATAAACTTGATAGTACCAAATGTTCCTGAGAATTCCAAGTAAAAGGAGCGCTCATTCATTGCTGGTAGTAATGGAAAGTGGTACACTGATTCTGGAAAACAACTCACTAATTTCTTACAAAGTTAAATATGAACTTACCATATGACTCAGCAGTCTTACTCCTAGATATGCACCCAAGTAAACTAAAAACTTTAATTCACACAAAAACATGGATGTAAATGTTAAATCAGCTTTAGTCACTATTGCTAAAAAAAATGGAAATAACCAAGATGTCCTTCAAACAGTGAATGAATACACAAACTGTGAGATAACATACAGTGGAATACTATTCAGCAGTTTTAAAAGAACAACTTATTGACTCACATAACACAGATAAATTTTAAATATGTTTTGCTAAGTGACAGAAGTTAGACTAAATTGGCATTCCAGAAAAGGCCAGACTATAGGGAAGGAAAATAAATCAGCATTGCTAGAGGTTCTTACATGATATAAAGGTGTCTCATGAAGTGATATTCAGAATAATGGAATTTTCTATATGGCAGTGTGGTGGTTGGTATACACATAACTCTATGGATTTATAAAAGCCCATAAAACTGTACATCACAAAGAATGAACTTAACTGTATGAAATTATTTTTTTTTAATGGAAAGTAACCTGAATATTAGGTATCTTGGGATTTAATGCAAACTGTGATAAGTGAGGTTAACCTCGATACAAATGTATGACATAACTCACTGAAATGGCTGGGTAAAATATGGAGCTGATTGAATCTTGCAAGGATAAAGACAGAAAGAGCTATACATCATATCATATCCTATTCTAGTTGGTATTCTTTTCTCACAGGGGTACAGGTTAGCAGTCCTGAAGTCTAATAAACACCGTCTTAAGCAAATGATCGATGCTAACACCACTAGTAATAAGGAAAGCTTATCATAGGCCACTGACATGATGCAATGAGATTATCTCAAAATATTTCTAAAATTTTGTGAAACAATCATTCGCAAGATAGAATTAAATATGGTTAAATAAGGAAATGGACAGAAATAACAGAAAAACTTAAGGTCATGTCAACATTCAATGAAAAGAAAGATGACTATTAGCAGTCTATTCACACTTCAGCAACTTGAACAATAAATTGTATAATTGTTAAGATGTGTCAAAGTCCTGACAGTAAAATGCATTCTCTCTGAAAATAACAGAGCCTGTATATGTTCTTTTTTTAGTAGTAATTTGAGTTCAAAATTATATCCATCCATAGAAACTTCATATTTTTGGCCAAAATGAACACTTCTGATCATTTTTTTCAGAAGGGAATGCTATCTGAATATTCTCATTTCAATATTCTACTGAACTACCGTCCTCTAAATAGTAGATTGTGGTATGGGTGACTATGCTTGGTAAACTAAGAATGAGTCCCAAATTTAGAGTGACTGTACATCAGAAAGCTCTATAGAATCTCAAAATAAAATATTCTTCTCAGTTGATCTGAGAGCTATGTAAATCAACAGGCAATTTGCAATATTTTTTCCTAATGCATTCATTAAAAAAGTGATTTTCCTTGAATGCCTGTGTATTGGTTACCTACATCCTTTCACACATATACACACAACTCCACATACCCTACTGATTTTCCATTGCCTATGCAGCATTATTCACAATACAGATGGTGGCTCAGAGTCATATCTTCATTCAACCATGTTATGCAGGATAAAAAGAAATGTATTATTGATCCAAAAGGATACATGCACCCCAATGTTCATTGCAGCACTGTTTACAATAGCCAAGACATGGAAGCAACCTAAATGTACATCAACACAGGAATGGATAAAGAAGTTGTGGTACATTAATATAATGGAATATTACTAAGCCATTAAAAATAATGAAATAATGCCATTTGCACCAATATGGATGGATTGTCATACTGAGTGAAATAAGTCAGACAGACAAGGAGAAATACTGTATAACGTCCCTTATGCATGTGGGCTCAGTCACTCAGTCATGTCCGACTCTTTGCAACCCCATGGACTGCAACCCACCAGGCTCCTCTGTCTATGGAATTTGTCAGGCAAGAATACTAGAGTGGGTTGCCATTTCTCCTTCAGGGGATCTTCCTGACCCAGGGACTGAATTCATGTCTCCTGCACCTCCTGCAATGGCAGGTGGATTCGTTAACACTGAGCCACCCGGGAAGCCCATGACATTCCTTATATGTAGAATCTAAAAAGAAATGATGTAAAAGAACTTACTTACGAAATACAAAGAGACAGACTTAGAGAACGAGCTTGTGGTTACCTGTACACACTGCTATACTTAAAATGGATAGCCAACAAGGACCCACTGTACAGCACAGGGAACTCTGCTCAATGTTATGTGGCAGCCTGGATGGGAGGGGAGTTTGAGGGAGAATGGACCCAAGTATGTATATGGCTGAGTCCCTTCACTGTTCACCTGAAACTCACAACATAGTTAATTGGCTATACTCCAATACAAAATAAAAAGCTTTTTAAAAATAAATGAAAAACCAAGGACAAAAAGAAATACATTGTAATTCTTACACAGAAAAAAATCATGAATCACAATAGAAGATCAACTGAAAATTCTAAAGATGGGACTGCCGCCTGATTAAAAGAAGGGAATCAGATGTTTAAACCACCAAGAAGTAATCGTTGAAGCTGATGCATTTCAGAGAATAATATACTTGAAATATCCTTGCCTCATAATCTATTGATAAGAAGATCCCTATATTTTCATCATCAGGATCCTCACAGTTATGGACATAGAACTGTATTTGATATCACTATTAAGCCCCATTTTTCCCCTATGCATTTCACCACACCATGTATGGTCAAATAAAACTTACCACTTCCCAAACACACCAGACACTTTCACAATTCCATGTTTTTGCACATGCTAGTATTTACACTTGAAATACTGACCCCTCCTATTTGTCCAACATTATTAAAGAAAGCTGTCAGTTATTCCTTTCTCTTTCTACATTTCATTGTAATTATCCACTTAATAATTGACTGTCTCATATAACTGACTGAGCTCATTGATGGCAGGGATACTGTGTCTCCACAGATCCATGTTGGTTTGCCCAAGATTATAGACTGCAGCAATTTAGCACACAGACATTAGATGAGCACTGCAGTCTAAGGAATCCCCTGCCCAAATTCTGTGTCCTCTCCCTCTTCCCTTTTCAAGTATCAGGCCTGTGGCATGGTCTGAATGCTCTTCATGCCCAATCCTGTTTTTTCTCACTTTTATCTCTTACAGGTATTACTTCCCCCATTCTTGATAAAGCTCTTGAACTCCTAATTCCAAGTAGTGTCTATTTCACAGAGGAACCAACTGACATGATACTTCAAGATTCAGCTGACCACAGTATCTGGATAGATTAAAGAGAGTAGAGACTGGGCTCAGAGATATGGGCTCAAGGATTTCATAGCATGTAGGTATGGTTTGAGTATGAGAGTGAAGCTGAAGGGATCAAGGGATCAAGCATGACACAATTTTGAGCCCGATATCAGGAAGGATTGTGGTGCCATTGACAGGAATAAGTTAGAAGGAGACTCTGATTTGGCCTAAAGGTTGATGTTAGGTTTTGAAAATACTGACTTTGTAGTAAGTTGTGTATGATATCCAGCAGGTGATTGAAGATATGGAGTGAATTCTGAATGTGCAGGAAGAACTATTGAGGAATATTTATAGATTATTGGCATGGGAATCATATCAGCTAAAAGGATTAGCTTTCTGAGTGTGATGGTGGAGAGGAAGACGCTGATCCTTGTGAAAGGCTCTTGAGTTAAGACTTTCCTCTGAGGCTCTGGCTGCCCTCTGAGCTAGATGTTCTGTTACCATCTTGCCAATGAAATGCATTGAAATAATGACTAGTGTATCAGCATTTTGTTACTCTTCTTAGATCTATTGAGATTAAAAAAGTGAAGTGGGATATAAAGAATGGAAAGCTTCTCAACTGTGTGTGAGCAGCCATCTGGCATTCTGACTGCTGGTAAGAATAACTAAATGTGAATATCAATGCCAGCACATTCATTGTGCACATCAGTGGTAATGGAGTTGGAAATGAAAGCAGAAACAACTTCAAAAAGGTGTGTGCCTGGCACAGAATGCTTTGGAAATGGAGTAGCAGAAATTTTAATTTCTTTTTGAAGAGGGGCACAGCTGGTTGGCTTGACACTCAAATCCAAAAGAAAGCACCAGCAGACACTCTCTGCTCCCTTAGATGTATGTACTACAAACTGGAGTGATCATCTGCTAAAGCTGAGAACAGAGTGAGACAGACTACTTTTCTTGTACCTGCTATATCATTGACAAAATATTAAAGGGTCATTCTAGCTCTAGAGCTTTCCATAGCATCAGCTGAGGTTCTTGAGCTTCATCATATCATGACTTCTCCCTCTGACCGCCCCTACTCCTTTCCCCTCAATTCCACTAGGTTGTTGCTCCCAAAGGTATCCCATAATAAATACTTTACCTATTGAACCCTATCTTAGACGTGGCTGCCTGTGGAACCCAGCCTGAGACAATAATCAAGTTGAACCAAGTGATTTTTTAAAAAAGGATAATATAACATTTCCAACTGAGATTGATTCTAGAGTGCAGGGAAGAGTTCAATATTCAAAGGTCAATCAATACAATTTGCCTAATTAATAGAAGAAAAAGAGAAAAATCACATGATATCCTCAATAGATACTGACAAACCATTTGTTAAAATTCAACATCCATTCGAAATTAAGGGAAAATACCTTCTTGGCAAATTACATAGAGAAGGGAACATAATCTGATAAAGAATATTTATCCAATAAAAGCTGACAGCACGCATCTCAGGTAATGGTAAAATAAAGGCTTCCATCAGATCAGGAACATGAAAAGGATGCTTTATATGAGTACTTCTATAAAACCTTATACTGGAAACAGGAACCAATGCAAAAAAGACAAGCTAAAAATAATAATAAAGGTATAAAGACTGGCAAAGAAAAAATTAAAGTGTCAATATTTGAAAATTACCTGATGTATACAAAGAAAATACAGAAGACTCAACAAAGGATGAGAATTAAGAAGTGAATTTTGCAAGGCCATTGGTCAATGTAAAAAAATGTATTCCTATAAACCAGAAACAAGCAATCAGGAGGTGAAATTTGAAAATATGCATTTACAATAGCATCAAAAACATCAAATATAAGGGAAAAGTAATAGCTAGGCAAGACTGGAACACTAAAACACTATTGAAAGAAAATTTTTTAATACCTAAATAAAGAAAGAATATAACATTTTTAAAAATGAAAGTGGACATGCTAATTCTTATGTTTATATGAAACTTCAAAGAGTCAAGAATAGCCAAGACACTCTTAAAGCAGAATAATTTGATAATTCCCTGGTAGTTCAGTCAGTAAAGAATTTACCTGCAGTGCAGGAGACCTGGGTTCAATCCCTGGGTTGGAAGTATCCCTGGAGAAGGAAATGGCAGCCCACTCCAGTATTCTTGCCTGGAAAATCCCATGAACAGAGGAACCTGGCAGGCTACAAGGGTCGGACACAACTTAGCAACTAAACCACAACCACCAGAACATTGCTAAAAGACTGGGAGTCAGAACTCCCTCACATGGGATTGGAGACCTTCATTATTTGAACTGTGCACCTCTCCCAGCCTCTCAATGCTTGGCATGTTTCCCCAAATACATTATGCTAATTCATTTGCATGCCCTTCCTCTCTCTAGAATTCCTTTCTCCTTTTTCTTCACCTGGTTAACTTCAACTCAGTCTTCAACAGTTGATTCAGGGATTACTTCTTCCAGTATGGCCTTTTTTTTTTCATGTACTTCTAGCCACACTTAGCCACACTCCCTCAAGTTTTGCATTCCTATAGCACCAATGTATACTTCTATCATATGTGTTAGTTTAACAAATATTTATTGAGCATCTCCTATGATTCTATGTGATGATATTTGTCAGAGCACATAGTATGTTACACTGTAGTTGAATAAATGCTCCCTCCCTGCCTTTAAACTGTGAACTTTCTTGACATCAGGGCCTGTGTCTCATATTTCTATATCCTCAATGCCCAGCATAAAGCCTGATCATAGAAGAGTCTGATAAACGTTTGTTGGATTCATGTGTGAATTTAGCTAAGGCTGGAACTACTTTTCCCTGAATGTCTCTTCCTGTGTGGTTCTGGGTAAGGCTTTCCAAGAGGAATCTACATGAGATTGGCAAGGCAGAAGCGAAGTAGAAACCACTCTTATGCTCTGAAATTTAGTGCTGCTGCTGCTACTAAGTCGCTTCAGTCGTGTCCGACTCTGTGCGACCCCATAGATGGCAGCCCACCAGGCTCCCCTGTCCCTGGGATTCTCCAGGCAAGAACACTGGAGTGGGTTGCCATTTCCTTCTCCAATGCATGAAAGTGAAAAGTGAAAGTGAAGTCGCTCAGTCGTGTTAGACTCTTCGCGACCCCATGGACTGCAGCCCACCAGGCTCATCCGCCCATGGGATTCTCCAGGCAAGAGTACTGGAGTGGGGTGCCATTGCCTTCTCTGGAAATTTAGTGCAGGACCAGGTATTTTGCAACTCAGCCATGCTGTCACAGATCTGGCCTACCTTATCGCTGTGGGGCAGCAGCAAGGACTGCAGCTCCTCCAGCTTCTGCAGGATTTTGCTTCCAGCTTCTCTGAGCCCTAAGCCAGGAACACTTGCTCCTATGGTAAAGGTTGCTGGTCCATCCTGCACTCTCCATCATCAAATGTGGAGCAGGTGGGGAAAAGTGCAAGTTTTATTTTGTCCTTGCAGGTTGCAGTTTATCCATGCTTTCCCCTATGTCACACCCAGTTTCCCTTCCTGGCTGCTGGCTCTGCTCACTTCATACCCTCACTAGATTCCTAAAGAGACTCACATAGACTGCTTATATGAACCACACATTTGCAGAAAGTCAAGTCCCTATGATAAACCACTTATTCTAGATCTTTCCTACTAGTCTGTTTCTCTGATCAAATGCTGGTGCAGAATTTGGTATCAGAAGTAATTCCAGGGTAACCACAGACCCTTAAAGATAGATTCTCTTTATTGTTTTTAGGTTGTCTGTAATTGATTTTCTAAACTGATGAGATCAAAAGGCACTAATTATCTGGTTTCTAGAGATACCAGGAACCCTGGTAGTCCATGTTAGGTAGTGGCAAACAGCTACTTAAGAATAACCTGTACACCAATACAGTATATTAGCACATATATATGGAATTTAGAAAGATGGTAATGATGATCCTATATGCAAGGCAGCAAAAGAGACACAGATGTAAAGAACAGACTTTTGGACTCCGTGGGAAAAGGTGAGGGTGGAATGATTTGAGGGAATAGCATTGAAACATGTATATTACCATATGTAAAACAGATGACCAGTGCAAGTTCGATGCGTGAAGCAGGGCACTCAAAACCAGTACTCTGGGCCAACTCAGAGGGATGGGGTGGGGAGGGAGGCGGGGGGGGAGGTTTCAGGATGGGGGGACACATGTACATCCATGGCTGATTCATGTAAATGTATGGTATAGCAAAAACCACCATGATATTGTAAAGTAATTAGCCTCAAAATAAAATAAATTAATTAATTAAAACAAAGAATAACCTGTAGACACCTGGAATAAAGGACAAGATGTGGGGGACTAAGTATCTGTTGCCATAAAACATTTTAGTGAAAAGAAAAGGAGCATAATGGTTTGGTTGGCTGCTTCTAAGTGCTCTGGAGAAGGTGGAGAAAGAGATCTGTGGCCACTTCTCAGGGTGACTGTGCATTGAGGAAAAGAGGGGTAATCAGAAATTTGGGGAATTACTGAACACTGACTATGAATGGCACTATTGAAGAACAAAAATACCACTGCTGTCCACCAATCAGAATAGGGGGGTTTGCAGGTCAAGTAATCAAGAGTGTTCCCTCAGTTCTATCTCACAGTGGACCACAAGTCCTCAATCCCACCCTGTAGTTACTTTTCCAGTTCCAAATGCATAGTTGGAATAAACACACTTTATGGCCGAATCTCTGTTTCCTGATCTGTGAAGTGAAGGTTATTAGGGTGGGAAATAACAAGTGGAAGCCATTAAAATTGCCTCTACCTACCACAGCCCAACCAAGTTGATTGTTTAGCTTGCACAGAAGGCAGAACATGGGGAATGAATGAATGTATTATTACAAACTCAATCAAGTTGTAACATGCCACTGACAGGCATGTTCTTTCAGGCATGGTTTCATTGTTGGAACAATTCAACATATTCCTTGCTGACAGAGGCACAATGCTTACTGGGCCTCTCCAGACTTTGGAGGCATCAGGGTTTTCATTTTGGTTCTGGTTGGGGTCCAGTTTATCTGAGTAACCCCAAAGGCTGCCGGTTTTGAGCAGACTCAGAATAAGAGAAGGCTTTGTATCAGGTTTGCAGTCCTATACAAGCTACCCAACCACTTAGGCTATGTGACCTGACAGAGCTGATGGTGCTTGAAGTGTCAGTAGCAGAGAGAGATGCTCTACAGATCTTCTGTCAAGTCCCTATTGGTGAATCACACCATAGACCTTTACAATTTGGGAGTAGAGAAATGCCATCCTCTGCAGGTATTCTCCTTTTGATAAATAGCTTCTTATTTGCTACTGTGCCCCAGTGGAAACCCTTAAGTTACCATGTGACCTAAGTCACCCTTATAAATTGGGTGTTGTCTGATCCAGTGACACACAAAGTTGGTCCTTCACAGCAGCATTCAGTCATCAAGCAGAAGGTATACATTAGCTCAGACTCAAGCAAGTTCTGGAGGCACGAGTAAATTCCACAAGCAAGTGCTCAGATGCCCACCACCCTTACCACTGCTATATTATCTTCTATCTCCCTGCCCACACCTACAGTCTCATGGGGAGTCACCTACAACCAGTTATCTGAAAAAGGAAAAAAAATTTGAGCTCAGTTTACAACATGCAGGAACCACCCAAAAGCTGACATGTGCCACACCAGCCTCACTGTGGATAGCCCTGAAAAAAGTTGTGAAGAGAAATCCTCCCAGTGGGCAAAACTTTGATCAGTGCACCTGGTTGTTCATTGTGCTTAAAAGGCACAGGTCAACCTTGATTCATGAGCATGGCTAATGGTTTGGCTGGATGTCCATGGACTTGGAGAAAAATAAAATTGGAAATGTGGTGGCAAGACCTGGGAAGAAGTATATTGACAGTCCTTTCTGAATGGGCACAGAGGATGAGGATATGTGTGTGCCAAGTGAATATTAAAGAGCGACTCAGCAGACGAACAGCTTAGTTATCAAGTGGATAAGTTTATCGGTTCTGTGAATGTCAGCCAGCTAGCCTATTTGCCCATCTACCCTTGTCACAAATAGATGGGGAAACAGTGTAAACAGTGACAGACTTTATTTTGGAGGGCGCCAAAATCACTGCAGATGGTGACTGCAGCCATGAAATTAAAAGATGCTTACTCCTTGGAAAAAAAAGTTATGACCAACCTAGACAGCATATTAAAAAGCAGAGACGTTACTTTGCCAACAAAGGTCTGTCTAGTCAAAGCTATGGTTTTTCCAGTAGTCATGTATGGATATGAGAGTTATTCTATAAAGAAAGCTGAGCACCAAAGAATTGATGCTTTTGAACTGCGGTGTTGGAAAAGACTCGAGAGTCTCTTTACTTCAAGGAGATCCAACCAATCAATCCTAAAGGAAATCAGTCCTGAATATTCATTGGAAGGACTGATGCTGAAGCTGAAACTCCAATACTTTGTCCACCTGATATGAAGAACTGACTCATTGGAAAAGACCCTGATGCTGGGAAAGATTGAAGGCGGGAGGAGAAGGGGACGACAGAGGATGAGATGGTTGGATGGCATCACCGACTCAAAGGACATGAGTTTGAGTAAGCTCTGGGAGTTGGTGATGGACAGGGAGGCCTGGTGTGCTGCAGTCCATAGGGCAGCAAAGAGTCAGACACAACTGAGTGACTGAACTGAACCCTGGTCAGAGCTCATCATGAAAACAGTAGTTAGTGACAAGGTTGGAGATGATGCCGGAGCAACATGGTCTTTGCCTACCAAGGTTTGTCTGGCTCCAGCCACTGCTGAGTGCCCAACCTGCCAAAATAGAGATCAACAGTGAGCTCTTAATATGGCACAATTCCCTAGAGGAATGAGTGCATTGACTACTTGCATTCATGGAAAGGGCAGTGAATGTTCTCACTGGAATAGACATGCTGTATATGGATTTACCATTCCTGCCTGCAATAGTTCTGCCCAAACCACTGTCAGCATCTTCTTCCCCTCATGATATTCCACACAGCATTGCTTTTGACCAAGGAACTTGTTTAGCTGAAATGAAGAGTGGTGATGGACTCATGCAGTGAAGACCTGTAGGTCACCCACATGGTGATGGTGAGACAGGAAGACTGGTTTCAAACTGTATTCATGGATTCTGGTTTATCTTTGCAGGTTCGTTTATTCTTGTAGCTTCTTTTGTCCTTAAGAGTTTTCCTTGATCCCCATACATTCCAGTTTATCCTCATAGGTTTCAGTTTGGCCCTCCTCTCCTCACTCTGTGCCCATCTTTCCTCCCTGGTTCTGACCTTGATGACTTTATGCCTGACAGCAGATGCAAAAGCAACAGCCTTACATGAGAACTTAGGATCCTATAACATCAAATTCCTATAATAAATCATCACTCATAGCGCTTCTGCTTCATTGACCAAATCCTGACTGATAAATATTATTACAAGCTATATGAGTTTCTAATGTACTAAGTAATTCAAATGACAGTTATGGTTTGTCCTTTTTGTTTCATTTTGTTTATTTTTTAAAGTAAAAAAAAATGTCATTTCTTTATAGGAATCTTCTTTCATCTCTGCTCCTGTAATGTGCTGCTTCTGAGCATAATTTGGCATTTCAGGCTCTAATTAATAGGGTAATACATTTTGAAATGATGAAACTAAAAGTAAAACTAACAAGTGGGGTGTCCCTTTGACCCAAGACTTCATACGGATCAGGCAATTCCATGTTTCTGTGTTCCTTAAACTGTGAACCCTCTATTTCTGTGCTGATTTAGAAAAGACTATTACATTTGTAATGAATATGAAGATGATTATCAAAATGGGCATACTGGACCCTGTTAAATTATGGGTGGTGGAATATACAATATACTCAATGAAAAATCAATCTGCTAAAATATTTTCTGTGTAGGCTCTGTCTTCTTCTTGAGCTCAGCTCAATAGTCCCTGGGTGATTGCAGTCAGCAGGAGCAGTCACAGCAATTCCACAGATCATTTGGTCAGATGCTTTCTTTTAACACTGGTTTTTTTCTTCCATTTAAAACAGAGAAAAATAAAAGCATGGAGTCTCAGGGGATGGTGACAGCATTACCAACCCCCACCAAGATATGAGAGGGACTCAGGGGATCTATCAGATCCCTGGCTCTGGAGGGATACAACTGTGAGACTAACTCAACCTCACATATCCATCCATCTGTCATTTCCTGAGCAAGCATGCGAATTGTTGGTCTTGGTATTATATCCAGCAGGTTCTGCTACCTGCTACCTCAAGACATGCCTCGGGGCCAGACTCAAGGAATGTTTTGAGCCTCTGCTCAGTCTGAGCAAGCTTCAGGAAAATGAAAAGTAACGTCTCATTTTTCTCTCCCTGATGATGGCTCCTCTTCAGGTCTTCATGGTGCATTGGGCAGGCCAGGTATGGGAGGTAGAATAGTGAGCCTCCTCCCTAATATGTCCAGGTCCTAATCCCTGGAATTTGTGATTATGTTAGGTTATGTGGCAAAGGAGAATGAAGGTTGCAAGGTTGCTAATCAGCAGAACTTGAGATGGATTATTCAGATGGGCTCAATGTAATCACATTGCATCTTTAGAAATAGAAAAGGATGGGAGAAGAGAGAACCTGTAAGATGATGGTATGAGAAGGAATTGGCCTGATGCTGCTGGCTTTGAAAATGGAAGAAGAGGGCCATGAACCAAGGAATGTGGACAGTCTCTAGAAGTTGGAAAGGCAACAACATGGATTCTCCCTCAGAACTTCCAGAAGGAATGTAGCCCTGCCAAAACCTCGATTTTAACCCAGTGAGACTAATTTTGGACTTCTGACATCTCGAGTTGCAAGCATAATACTTTGTGATGCTTTATGAACCACTAAGTTTGTGGTAATTTCTTAAGCAGCAATAGAAAACTAATATACCAGGTTTGTTTCAAAAGTAACCTGTTTCTGTCCTGACTAAGTGGCCTCGTGGGAGGCCTCTTTTTCAGCCCTTTTCTCTTCCTTCTTTTTGTCTGCTCTGTTTTGTACAAATTCTGATTTTTGGAAGTCCTTTCATTTCACCTGTGAAGTCTGCTTGTTCCAACCATCTTAGACTCAAATTCATAACTCTATGATCTGTTTTCATGTATTCTCATCTTTGGGCTTCCCTGGTGGCTCAGTGTTAAGGAATCCACCTGCCAATACAGGAGACTAGAGACACAGATTCGATCCCAGGGTCAGGAAGATCCCATGGAGAAGGAAATGGTGACCCACTCCAGTATTCTTGCCTGGGAAATCCCATGAATAGAGGAACCTGGAGGGCTACAGTCCATGGGGTCACAAAGAGTCAGACACGACTGAGCAACTAAGCATCATTCTCATCTTGGCCTTCTCTTCCTTCACCCAGTCCATTCTATGCTTTTGAATACTCTCTTGCTGTATCCAAAGACCACTGAGATTTGCTCACAGCCCAGTTCTCACGCCAAGATTCAACACATAGCCCTGGTTCTACTCTCCTCCTGTATTAAACATTCTGTCTCCTCAGTGCAGCAAGTTGATTGATCTAATTCACAGTAAGTCCCTTTCCTTGAGCCATCTGAGGAGTATTTACCACAGGGGAAAAAAAGAAATGAGATACATGTGTGTGGGGAGGGGGAAATGACACTAGAATATGAAAGTTACTTCCTTTTCATCTACCAGCACTGTATGACTGGTGTATGAAGTAATTATTTGAATATATACACATGCATGTGTACACAAAGAGATAAATTAATAGATAAATAAATGTTAAATAGACAAACAGGCAGACAGACAGACTGGGGAAATTGGTAGAGAGAAAGGGAATAAAGACACAGAATAAAGAGTAGCTATTTGGTCTCAGAAGAGGAGATGATTGAAGGTGGGGCCAAGAACGGGGGTAAGGAAAGAGTCTTGAATGGGAGAAAGAATACATCTTCCACTGAAAATGGAGGAAAGGAGAAAAATTGGATGTAAGTGAAATGTACTATAGGTGGAGGAGTAAGAAGCTGGGTAAACTCATGTCTGATGACTTTAATTCTACTGGTGAAATGGTGCAACAACATCTGCTAATGGTTGCATAAGAGACTTAAAGGCCGAAAATTTGTGGGAGAATCACTGAAAGAAATAACAGCAAAAATGAAGGCCAAGAAGTGTCAAGGACCCAGTTGAGATTAAGGACAATGAATCTGTAGCAAGATTTTCTTTTGTAGCACAAAGAGGCTGTAGGGCAGGACCAGAGAGGCAAAGTGTGGGAACATTTCCAGATGGCGTTTAGCCAGGAAGATTCAGTGGAAGAACAGGAATGCCAGAGTGGTGGTGCCACTCACTGAGTTAGGAGGTACATTTTCTTTGACTTGTTCTTTCTCCAAGGAGATACTTTGGGGTAGTAGAAAGAGAAACAGATACCAGGGTCCTAGCATGTAATATTTCTGACCTAGGATAAATCCTTTCCCCTTTCTGGGTCTCTGTTTCTCCATCCAGCCATGATGGATTTAGTCTCTAAGGCCCTTTCCAGCTCTGACTTACTATGACTCAGTGAAATATATTATGATTCCCAGAGTTAAGATCAAGAAAGTTTGGTAAAATGCAAGTATGTGTGGACATATTGTGCTGCCAGATTTGGACAGTGCAATTTGGCCTCTCATGTCTGCCTTCTTCTCTGATTCAGACCACCCTTAGACTCTTAAATCTGTGAATCCAAAGATACAGACACAGGTCACTGGAAGCAACATGCAAAGTACCCAGGGTAATTCCAACCTGTAGCAGTTACATGGGTCAAGTCTCACTATGTCTGACATATTCAGAAAGATAAAAGCCAATACCCTTTACTCAAGGGCAGAGGCCAACATACCCTTCTGTTTATGAATGCTAATCTATTTGTGCTGCCCCCAGCCTCTTAATCCTATGCTTTCACAGACGCTAAATTTATCCCAAAACTTCGTGTTAGAAGGATAATACCTTCAACATTTAGGCCATAAGAAACAATGTTTATCAGGGTTCTGGCCTCCACAGAATTATACTAAGGCATTTCAAATTTAGGTTGATGTGATATTCTAAGCCAAGAGGGTAAGGATTAGCTCTCAGGTCACATATCTCTTAAATCACATAAACCCTCTGACAGATTTGAAATACAAAATTTATCTTCCTCAAATGGTTGAAGAGCTAGATGTTTTCTTTCACCTCTGAAGTGCTGAGGTAACATTCTGAATGCATGTCTACTACTAAAGCAAATCTTGTGATTTGGGTTAGATTTCAGAATGTATTAATCTTGGATGAAGTATTCCTGAGAAGACTTCCTTGGTGTTCAGCCACAGAGGCTGGTCCTCTGTAATCTGCCTCAGTCTAGTACCTACATCTACCCAAGCCAAGCCTGTGTCTGCTGCAAACATTCATTCATTTAGTTAGTCAGTCAACATGTATTATGAGTGTCTGCTATGTGGTAGAGATTGTGCTCAGTGCTAGAAATGCAGAAATAAGTAAGATATGGCTCTTACCTTCAGGGAGCACACTGGCTCCTTTACAGTGATAGACAGGCATGGAAATATGTCATTATATTAGCAAGGAGATCAACAATAGGCATATGGTTAAGAATCAAGCCAACCTGGGTTTGAATTCTAGCTCAGCTATTCTTAGCTATCTAACCTTGGGCAAGGGGGAGGGGCAATATAGAGGTCAGGGGTTAAGAAGTACAAACTATTATGTATAAAATAAGACACAGGGCTATATTGTACAACACAGAGAATGTAGCCAGTATTTCATAATAACCATAAGTGCAGTAAAACCTTTTAAAATTGTGAATCACTATATGGTACACCTGTAACATAATACTGTGCATCAATTATATGTCAATAAAAAATTGAAAAAAATTAAACAGATAATTTAACATTAGAAACTATGGAGGCCAGAAAACAGTGGGATGGTATATTCAAAGGGATGAAAGAAATGACCACCATCCAAGAATTCCATACCCAGGAAACTTATCATTCAGTAGATAATAATTCAAATCCATATAAAGAAATAAAGAAAACTGGTAAAGTTTTCCAAATCAAGAATTATAAAAAATAGTCAAAGTATATTTTTTATTTTAACCATTTTTCTTCTATTTGATTTAAAGGACTACATAAAGCAGTAAATACAAGTTTATATTGATAGGTATATATATGTATGTATGCTTGTGTGTGTATATATATACTATATACTTATAGTATTTCTTTATGATTGGGAAAAGAGGCACCAAAATCCAGGTTTTCAAAAGAGGCTGTCCTAAAATAATTGTGCACTCAGGTTTGATGGAAAAGTACCAGAACTACTAACTGACTGTCTTAGCAAAAGAGAGGAGTAGTTTAGGGCTTGTGGGAATGATAACCTGGCCACCGAATACAGATGTTGGAGCCCTTTGGGTCTGGAAAGGCTACAAAAATTTGGAGATTGTTGAGCAAACATACACTCCAGATCCATATTTTTCTGATCAAGTTTGGCTTCTGAAACACAAACAAATCTGTGTTCTGGTTTGCTGTGCAGTAAAACATGAAGGGAATCTCACAAGGATAACTGGGATTCATATGGAATAAATGCTCAAAGAAATCTTGAATTTGGCACTCTGTTGGTGAGTCTATATATCAGAGTCCATTCTCTTGCCCAAGGGCTTACTGTCTGGAAAGGATAATGGCTCTTCCCAAACAATTTCAGCAATGGTTGGATTTTTTCCCCATCCTTAATTAAAAAAACATGGACAGTTCAGTCGCTCAGTTGTGTCCAACTCTTTGCAACCCCATGGACTGCATAACGCTTGGCTTCCTTGTTCATGACCAACTTGCAGAGCTTGCTCAAACTTATGTCCATCAAGTCGGTGATGCCATCCAATCATCTCATCCTCTGTCGTCCCTTTATCCTCCTTCCTTCAATCTTTCCCAGCATCAGGGTCTTTTCCAATGAGTCAGTTCTTTGCATCAGGTGACCAAAGTATTGAAGCTTCACCTTCAGCATCAGTCCGTTCAATGAATATTCAGGACTGATTTCCTTTAAGATTGACTGGTTTGATCTCCTTGCAGTCCAAGGGACTCTCAAGAGTCTTCTCCAAAAGCATCAATTCTTCGGGGCTCAGCTTTCTTTATAGTCCAAATCTCACATCTATACATGACTACTGGAAAAACAATAGCTTTGACTAGATGGACTGTTGTCAGCAAATAACGTCTCTGCTTTTCAATATGCTATCTAGGTTGGTCATAGCTTTTCTTCCAAGGAGGAAGCATCTTTTAATTTCACAGCTGCAGTCACCATCTGCAATGATTTTGGAGCCCCCAAAAATAAAGTCAGTCACTGTTTCCCCATCTATTTGCCATGAAGTGATGGGACCGGATGCCATAATCTCAGTTTTCTGAATGTTGAGGTTTTTTTTTTTAATTTAATTTTATTTTTAAACTTTACAATATTGTATTGGTTTTGCCAAATATCGAAATGAATCCACCACAGGTATACATGTGTTCCCCATCCTGAACCCTCCTCCCTCCTCCCTCCCCATACCATCCCTCTGGGTCGTCCCAGTGCACCAGCCCCAAGCATCCAGTATCGTGCATCGAACCTGGACTGGCGACTCGTTTCATACATGATAGTATACATGTTTCAATGCCATTCTCCCAAATCTTCCCACCCTCTCCCTCTCCCACAGAGTCCATAAGACTGTTCTATACATCAGTGTCTCTTTTGCTGTCTCGTTTACAGGGTTATTGTTACCATCTTTCTAAATTCCATACATATGTGTTAGTATACTGTATTGGTGTTTTTCTTTCTGGCTTACTTCACTCTGTATAATAGGCTCCAGTTTCATCCATCTCATTAGAACTGATTCAAATGAATTCTTTTTAATGGCTGAGTAATACTCCATTGTGTATATATATCATAACTTTATTATCCATTCATCTGCTGATGGACATCTAGGTTTCTTCCATGTCCTGGCTATTATAAACAGTGCTGCGATGAACATTGGGGTACACGTGTCTCTTTCCCACTGAATGTTGAGTTTTAAGCCAACTCTTTCACTCTCCTCTTTCACTTTCGTCAAGAGGCTCTTTATTTCCTCTTCACTTTCTGCCATAAGGGTGGTGTCATCTGCATATCTGAGATTATTGATATTTCTCCTTGCAATCTTGATTCGGGCTTGTGCTTCATCTAGCCCAACATTTCTCATGAAGTATTCTGCATATAAATTAAATAAGCAGGGTGACAATATACAGCCTTGATGTACTCCTTTCCCAATTTGGAACCAGTCTATTGTTCTATGTCTGGTTCTAACAGTTGCTTCTTGACCTGCATACAGGTTTCTCAGGAGGCAGGTAAGGTGGTCTGGTATTCCCATCTCTTTAACAATTTTCCATTTTGTTGTGATCTACACAGTCAAAGGCTTTGGCGTAATCAATGAAGCAGAAGTAGGTATTTTTCTCTTGCTTTTTCAGTGATCCAATGGATGTTGGCAATTTGATCTCTGGTTCCTCTGCCTTTTCTAAAACCAGCTTGAACATCTGGAAGTTCATGGTTCACGTACTATTAAAGCCTGGCTTGGAGAATTTTGAGCATTACTTTGCTAGCACGTGAGATGAGTGCAATTGTGTGGTAGTTTGAACATTCTTTGTCATTGCCCTTCTTTGGGATTGGAATAAAAACACCTTTTTGAGTCCTGTGGCCACTGCTGAGTTTTCCAAATTTGCTGGCATATTGAGTGAGGCATTTTAACAGCATCATCTTTTAGGATTTGAAAGAACTCAACTGGAATTCCATCACCTCCACTAGCTTTGTTCGTAGTGATGCTTCCTAAGGCCCACTTGACTTCGCAATCCACGATGTCTGTCTCTAGGTGAGTGATCACATCATCTGGGTGATCATGCTGTGGGTGAGTGATCACACCCAAGATGGATGGGTCATGGTGGAGAGTTCTGACAACACGTGTTCCACTGGAGAAGGGAATGGCAAGCCACTTCAGTATTCTTGCCTCGAGAACCCCATGAACAACATGAAAAGGAAAAAAAAAAAAAAACTATGTGTGTATATATATGTATATATATATATATATATATATATATATATATATATAAAAGTTACCTAAACCATACAATTATTTTTAAGGAGAAAAAATGGTTGTGTTTTCTCTCCAGAAAGAAATAATCAGACAATAATGGCTTCAGTTCAGTCTCTTAGTTGTGTCCGACTCTTTGCGACCCCATGAATCACAGCACGCCAGGCCTCCCTGTCCATCACCACCTCCCAGAGTTCACTCAAACTCATATACATTGAGTCGGTGATGCCATCCAGCCATCTCATCCTCTGTCGACCCGTTCTCCTCCTGCCCCCAATCCCTCCCAGCATCAGGGTCTTTTCCAATGAGTCACCTCTTCGCATGAGGTGGCCAAAGTATTGGAGTTTCAGCCTCAGCCTCAGTCCTTCCAATGAATACCTAGGACTCGTCTCCTTTAGGATGGACTGGTTGAATCTCCTTGCAGTCAAAGGGACTCTCAAGAGTCTTGTCCAACATCACAGTTCAAAAGCATCAATTCTTCGGTGCTCAGCCTTCTTCACAGTCCAACTCTCACATCCATACATGACCACTGGAAAAACCATAGCCTTGACTAGACAGACCTTTGTTATGCTTTTTATGAAATAAACAGTGGCAAGCTTAGTTCATTTAAAGAGGCTTTTCAAGAGCAGAAGAATGAAAACAAATGGAGTTAGAAATGAAGTAAATGTTCTAGAATCTTAGCTCCCTTTTGTAGCTTCAAGAGTTGGGCAATCAACAGCTGGATTTTCAAAAATCACAGACCCACAGGACTCAGAGCTGAAAAGAACTGTAGACATTATCTAATCAAATGACTTTCAAAGTTTTATAGCCATATAAATCTTTGTTAACATGAAATATTTTTTGGAACCCTACTATCTAAAAGTTATACAAAAAGTGGTGCCTTGATCACAGCAGGGCTAGGTAGGAAGCTCAGAGTCCTGCTAGCTGCATAGCCTTTCTCCGAATCATAACCCCACAACCTCTGCCATTTGACCCCTGAAAGAACTCTAAAAGTCACAGCTTTTTCATGTGGAGAAACTGAGCCCCACAGAGAGGATGAGCCTCACTCAATATCACTAGGCTAGTCAGCAGCAGAATTGTGACTAGAACCCTGATCTTTAAGCCCAAAGTATTTTCTGCTATATCATATTTCTGAGAAGTCTGCAAACTTTTCAGAAAGCAACAATAAACTTATTTTCACATATGTCCAGTTTACTTGAGGGCGAGGGGTTCTGTGTTAGTGCTCTCATGTCTAAATCTTGGGTTTTTCTCTCATTACCCTTTCTCATCTTTTAATTGGGTTAACTTGCATGGGTAGAAGCCAGCGATTGAAACAGTGACATGGTTTCAGGGCAGTAACTGTACATCTAGTTAAAAAGCTTTCCTGAGCAATAAAGGATTTATCATTGTGAAGCAGGCACTTAATTTGATGATAAAAGGTCTACTAGGATAGTGCCTGGCACTTAGTAGATGTTAAATAAATGTTAGGGTCCTTTTTTCTCTTCTTTGGTTGATAGATGATACATTGAAAGTCATGTTCTCAGCCGCCAGGATAAGCAAAGCACTTGCAAAACAATAGGATTCTGATTGTGTAGATGAATGCCTTAGCTGGGTTCCTCAAGGACCCGAGAGGTACTGAACATTTTACTTAAAGAAATGTAAGCAACGGTCCTTATATTTTTCTCTTCCCATCTGGCATCTAAGCAGCTATCTCCTCCTGCAAATACTCTGTGATGTGTACTCCAGATCACAAAACAAAAGAGATGAGTTAGTCCTGCTTAAGTGCATCATTGTGTTAATGAAATTAATCAGTCACAATGACAGCCTTAGAGCAGCAGGGAAGCTTACAAAATGGTAGCAGTTAAGAAGTGGCTGCTGGAGAGAGAAGCTGAATGCAATCAAGGATGAAATAAAGCAAAACAAGACTGGGTTAAAAACAACCGCTCAGCAATCAACTGTCAATAAGGCCTTGGAATAGAGGGAAAATGGGGACTCTTATTTGAAGTCTAATGAAAAAAGCATTTGCAGGGATTATAGCCCCCTTTCCTGTTTTATTGTTTGTTTTTCACAATAGTTTAAATTTCTGTAAATTTAACAAATAGAAAATGTTCTCATTAATCACAAATATGTGTCCATGTGGCCAGTATGTAGGAAAAAAGGGACTTGAAGTGCAGGGCCCCTGGGTTCAGCTCTGCCAGCTGTCTTCCATTAAGCAAGCCCCTTCCCTTTTTTGTTCAGGTCTCAGTTTCCCTATCTATAAAATGACACGGTAGACCGGATACCCTAAGGTAGATCTTTCTAGTTCTAACATGTTAAAACCCTATGGTTTTTTCAAGTTTTATTACAAAAATGATTTTTAGTGTCTCACAGATAGTCTTTGTAAGGACGACAACTTGAGTCCTAAGTACTAAGCACAATTTTCTTGATGATGTTATGCAATATTCATACATTTGAGATAAAAAGGTCCTGTGAAGAAAATGGATTAATGGCTATCTAAATGGGTTTGTTTTGAATACTATTTGCATCTTGTTTTTCATTCACAGACCTAAGCCACTATCTCTAGGGATAGTACTTCCAATGTTTTCCAACTCTACAGCAAATAGACTTTACTGGCAGGAATCGTCATGTGTTGCTTATCATAAATTTTCTCTCATGCAATTTCATCCATATTCTCCTTTCTTTGACTTCAGTCCCTTCCTGCCAAGTACCAACAGAAGTTGGTTTGTTTTTCTTTTTTTAAATGTATTTAGTAGCCTAGGAAGGTACAGGGGAAATATTAGAAACTTAAAACAAAGTTTTGCAACATTAAATAGGTGGTGAAAGTTCGTAGCAAGTAATAAACATTTCTCTGAGCCCCATGAAACTGGAAAATCACTGTTTGGATTCATCCACCACAAATCCAAAGAAGGAATTTGGTTCCTGGAGTAGGAAAGAGGATCAAATTTGTAAGATTCTTATATCCATAGACATGACTAAACAATTCATGTCTCAGATCTGGTCAGGGTTTCTAAAGGCTATTGGCAACCATGGTAATTACAGTGGATATTTGGAAGATAGGTTTGGAGACAATTTGATGTGAGAACTCTGGAATAAAATTGCAGTTCTGGAAGCTCAGAGTTGGAAATTGCTCCATCCATTTACCAGAAAAATCAAAGAAATGAAATGGTGTCTGCAGGATGCAGTATCATATGAGCAACTTCTAGAAGTGGTCTTGAAAGCTTATATAACTTTGGAGGCAGAATCAGCATGATTTACTGATCAATGCAGTATCAGGACTGAGGGGATCCTTTACTGATGGTGAAAACATCCGTCAACAGTCGTTCAGTTGTGTCTGACTCTTTGTGACCCCATGGACTATAATCTGCCAGGCTCCTCCATCTGTAGAATTTTTCAGGCCAGAACACTGGAGTGGGTTGCCATTTCCTTCTCCAGGAGATCTTCCCAACCCAGGGGTTGAACCTGGGTCTCCTGCATTGCAGGCAGATTCTTTACCATCTGAGCCACCAGGAAAGTCCTAATCTGTTACGAGATAAGGAATTTGGAGGGTGGATTCAGGAAATGATGTGATATGATCTAAGGCCTGAGGATGGGAAGGAAAGAGGTCAATAATTAAAACTGAAAACCAAGAAAATGGGAATTATCAGAAACATTTAAGACAAGAAAAAATAATATGAGAGTCAACAGGAGCAGAGAAAAACAAACAGATCAACTTGCTGTTTGCTCTTGGTCTCAATTTTCTTTTTCATAAAACCTGAAGAGTTTACAATGTAAATTCCATAAACCCAATTTAATAATCTCAGGGGTTTTATAAGGGCTTAATCAGATGGAAATTTCTAGAAAATGTTACAGTTCCCCAAACTGAATAAGATAATGCTAACAATCCTGTTTTATCAAGGAAGCATTTTGGTAGAATCACCTCAACCTGCTGCTCAGAATCTTCTGGTAGTGCCTATTTTCTGTGGCTTAAAGCTAAACTTCTAAGCCTGGCAGAAAGATTGTCACCATTAAACCCTAACCTATCTTAGCTCCTCCTGTCACCCCCTTTCTTCAATCTCTCTGTTCTAGTCTCATTGAATTTATCATAATTCTCTTTAATAATAATGCCTTTGGTTTAATGACCAAATGCCTTTGCACATACTATTTCCTACCTTTGAAATGGTCTATTTCCTTTGCCATATAATAAACTCCTTGATTTCCTTCCAGAGTAAAAAAAAAAGTCACTTTCTCTAGGGAGACCTACCTGACTTCCCATTCAAGAAGATTTGGTTGTATGGCCTGCAGAACTCCCACTGCCTTTTACAAATCTTGCCATTAGAGCACTAATCACACAATTGTAATTTGAAATTTTTTCTCTCTGTATCAGTTTCTCTTATACACTGTAGACTCCTGAAGGGACCAAATAACCATCATTATAGCCATGTTATGTAGAAGAAAGCCTAACATTTGTAATTACTTGTTCCATGCCTGTCTTCCTCTTTTAAACCATAAATTTCATGAGAAGTCTTGACCATCTGTTCCTTGTATTCCTAGTGCCCAGCACACAAATTGAGTTACTGTTTCAACAGTTTCAAAGAGTAAAAGATAATAATTGGGGACACATAATTAATGGTACCTGGCAGCCTATTGGAGGTGAGAAATGAGGAAGAAGAGGTTAAGGCATGGCATGGGCTTTTGGATACATGGTGGTTTCATTCACTGATTTGGCGATCACTAAAAGAAGACAAGATTGAAGGTGAGGGAGAGGATAAAGATTTGTGTTTTATTCATTTAATACATGTATTGTTTAGTAAGCATCAGATACTGTTTTAAGTGCTTTACAAATATTAACTCATTTAATCATCATAGCAATCCTCTGTGGTAGGTACTTTAGTATAATCTCCCTTATACAGATAAAATTGAAGCATAGATTCAGGAATATTCCCACAGTCATCCAGATGTTAAGTGATCTAGAAAAGTTTCAGATTCAGTGAATTCATCTTCAGAATCCACGCTCTTATCCACTTTATATGCTATTGAGTTCAGCTTTGAATATAAGTTTTGGACAAGTTCAGTTTTGGACACATTGTATCTGAGATGCCCATAAGGAAATCCACGAAGTATTAGACATTCATATGTTGGTGCTTCCCTGGTAGCTCAGCTGGTAAAGAATCTGCCTGCAATGCAGGAGAGCCCCATTTGATTCCTGGGATGGGAAGATCCTCTGGAGGAAGGCATGGCAACCCACTCCAGTATTCATGAGCTTTCCTGGTGGCTCAGATAGTAGAGAATCTGCCTGCAGTGTGGGAGACCTGAGTTCAATCCCTGGGTTGGGAAGATCCCCTGGGGAAAAGCATGGCCACCCACTCCAGTATTCTTGCTTGGAAAATCCCCACGGACAGAGGAGCCTGGCAGGCTACAGTCCATGGGGTTGCAAAGAGTTGGACACAACTGAGCAACTAAGCACAGCACAGCACATTCATATGTTTAATCATAATGAATCTTGATAAACGCCCGTGGCTCAGCTTCTGTAGGAAGTGGTATTTAAAGAATCAATATTTAATAGCCAAAACTAGTTTATTAACTTGTCTTTAAAGACTTTAGAGGTCATCCTTATACACAATCTACAGCCGTCCTTGTTTACATCCTCTTTCTTCTCCAATCATCAAATGTTAAACCACAAAGTCCCTAAGACTCTATTTCTTGCAGTCCCCAAGGTAGGAATAGCAGGTTTCTTCCACCAGCTTCTTGGATTTCTGTCTTCTTTCTCTTCTCCACACCTCAAAATTGCATTATGTATGTATGTAGCCTCTCTTCCAGCAAGAAATCATTGTTTCTTTTTAGGATACTAAGAAGAGGGGACAAATTAGATGAGAGTAATAAGGTTCACTTTGGAGGGATGGTGAGTGAGAAGCCTGCAAACACTCCCATGTGGAGTTTCTTTCTTCTGCCACATGTGCATCTGGAGCTCGGACAAGAAGACTGCACTATTCATTTTGAACATCATTTACATATAGCAAAGAACAAAACTGTGTAAATGTGATCAAAGCATTTGTACATGTAGAAGAAAAATGAGCCAATGATGAATCTCTGACAAACCAGTTAATTCAGCCAGTAAAGACTCTGAAGAATAGATAGTAAAGAAGCAATCTGAGAATAAACTAGTATAACCAGGAGAGTAGTATTTTGGAAGCAAAGGAAGTTTCAAAAAGGAGTAATGCAGTCAATAGCCTAGAACGCTGCAGAGAGATCTAGGAAAATAAGGTCTCACGGGTGTCTGCTGAATCTGGCAATACAGAGTGCAGTGCAGACCTTGTCTAGAGCATGTTTAGTGCAATGGTGAGCTCCAAAATTGATGAGGAAGAGGGAGAAAGAGTATAGACAACTGTATAAATAAATGATCATATGTAAAAGTCTTTCCTACCTCTTCAGAAACTGAAAGGTAGGTCCCATTTCATGTATTTCTTAATTTTTATTATTAAACTCTAATAGACCTCTCATAATTCAAATAGACAACTGAAGCAGTTTCAAATGTGTGTGTATAAAATGTCACTTAAAATAATAATATAAATTTGAAACTACAGAGAAAATTTCATTTTACCAGAAACTATAAATGATACATTTACTGTGATTGAACACTAATTTCAACTTGCACTTCCTGGCTTTCAAGGAAAAACATTAAACCAATTGGTTACCCAGCTCTTATTCTCTCTGAGAACACAGCTTCATCACAAAAGAATGTCTGAGGCCATTAAAATCTTGAATGAGTTCTGGAATTAATTTTAAAATTAACTTTGGATTTATTTATATTCTTGTCCCTTTTCTTCTTGTTCTCCATAAAATATTACATATAGATAGACAAAATTATTTTTAGAAAAAAATTCTTAGAAAGTGAGTATTTTTTAACCAATGAATTGAGAATACTTTAAAGCATAGTATAATTTTCCCTTTCCTTACATTTCTATGCAAACAAAATTACCAGCCTATGTCCAGAAGATTTCTGGACATATTTTTTTCTGATAAAGACCATCAATTAGAGTGAAAATGTTTTCGTTCCCCCAGTTACTCAAAGGGAAATATCTTGCTTTTAAACTAGATCATAGTTTAATAGAGAGAATGGAAGTTATAAACTATGCCTTGACCACATTTGATTAAAAAAGAAATATCACTTAATAAAAAATGAAATAAAAATGATCTAGTGGGCTTCCAGTCATGATAAAGTAACTGGTTATGAGACTTATCCTTCTGCCATAAACGACTAGAAAGCAAAAATATATATACGAAAAACTGCTTTAGATATTGCACAATAGGCAAATAAGAGCTATAACACCTGAAAGAAAACTCTACATTTGTCCCAGTTTTAGGCAATGGAGCATTTTCGGAACTGTAGCATAGGGAGGAGGCTCCAAAGCAGAATATGATCTGCATTAGGAGTGTATCATTTGTTTCACTCCACCTACTAGGGTCATCACGTGTAGAAACACCACATCTGTCAATTTCTGTGTCATTTCCAGTCTTTGGTCTTTGAAACACTTCTTTCAACATAGCAGGGTGTATTTTGCCCTCCTGCCTACATACCAAGACTCACTCCAATTTCAAGCTTGAACTTAGGCAAGGGTTATATAGGAAACTCTAAATACTTCTGGGATTCAATATCAGGACATACGGTTTCCATTTCATACTTCACCTAGTGCCCCACTGACCTCCATTACCTTTTTTCTTCACTGTTCTTTGAGTCATCGCCAAATGCCTAGCACTCTAGGTCCTCTAGGATTCATGACCAGTCTTACTCTTGCAAGCAGTGTTCCCTCCACCCTTCTAGAAACTAGAATCCTACCTGACCTAGAGTACAACTTTATGATATCAAAATTCCTGAGTGATGATTACCTGCATAGACTACTGAGTGAGTGCCTGTGTGCTAAGTTGCTTCATTCATGTCTGACTCTTTGTGACTCCATGGACTGTAGCCCACCAGGCTTCTCTGTCCATATGATTCTCCAGGCAAGAATACTGGAGTGGGTTGCCATTTCCTCCTCCAGGGGATCTTCCCCACCCAGGGACTGAACCCAAGTCTCTGTGTCTCCTATATTGGCAGGTGAGTTCTTTACCACTAAAACCACCTGGGAAGCCCTTTTTGGAGGTCAAGAAAAGAAAATCTGTCACTGCTTCCACTTTCCCCCCTTCTATTTGCCATGAAGTGATGGGACCAGATGCCATGATCTTAAGTGTTTTTCATGTTGAGATTCAAGCCAGCTTTTTCACTGTCCTCTTTAACCCTCATCAAGAAGCTCTTTAGCTCCTCTTCACTTTCTGCCATAACAGTGGTGTCATCTGCATATCTGAGGTTGTTGATATTTCTCCCAGCTGTCTTGATTCCAGCTTATGATTCATACAGCCCACCATGTCACATGATGTACTCTGCATATAAGTTAAATAAGCAGGGTGACAATGTACAGCCTTGATATACTTGTTTCCCAATTTTGAACCAGTCCGTTGTTCCATGTCTGGTTCTAACTGTTGCTTCTTGACCTGCATACAGGTTTCTCAGGAGGCAGGTAAGGTGGTCTGGTATTCCCATCTCTTTAAGAATTTTCCACAGTTAGTTGTGATTCACACAGTCAAAGGGTTTAATGTAGTCAATGAAGTGGAAGTAGATATTTTTCTGGAACTCCCTTGCTTTCTCCATGATCCAACAAATGTTGGCAACTTGATCTCCAGTTCATCTGCCTTTTCTTTTTGTTGTGGTTGTTGTTTGTTTGTTTTTTATTTTAATTGGAGGCTATTTACTTTATAATATTGTGGTGGGTTTTGCCATACATTCACATGAATCAGCTATGAGTGTACATGTGTTCCCAATCCTGACCCTCCCTCCAACCTCCCTCCGCATCCCATCCCTCAGGGTCATCCCAGTACACCAGACCTGAGCATCCTGCCACGTGCATCAAACCTAGACTGGTGATCTATTTCACATATGATAAAATACATGCTTCAATGATATTCTCTCAAATCATCCCACCCTCGCCTTCTCCCACAGAGTCTAACAGTCTGTTCTTTATCTGTGTCTCTTTTGCTATCTCCCATATAGGGTCATTGTTAACATCTTTCTAAATTCCATATATATGTGTTAATATACTGTATTGGTGTTTTTCTTTCTGCCTTACTTGACTTTGTATAATAGGCTCCAGTTTCATCCACTTCATTAGAACTGATTCAAATGCATTCTTTTTAATAGCTGAATAATATTCCATTGTGGATATGTACCACAGCTTTCTTATCCATTCGTCTGCTGATGGACATCTAGGTTGCTTCCATGTCCTGGCTATTATAAACAGTGCTGCGATGAACATTGGGGTACACATGTCTCTTTCAATTCTGGTTTCCTCAATGTGCATGCCTAGCACTGGGATTGCTGGGTCGTATGGCAGTTCTATTTCCAGCTTTTTAAGGAATCTCCACACTGTTCTCCATAGTGGCTGTACTAGTTTGCATTCCACCAATAGTGTAAGAGGGTTCCTTTTTCTCTGCACCCTCTCCAGAATTTATTGTTTGTAGACTTTGATTGCAGCCATTCTGAACAGCATGAGATGGTACCTCATTGTGGTTTTGATTTGCATTTCTCTGATAATGAGTGATGTTGAGCATCTTTTCATGTGTTTGTTAGCCATCTGTATGTCTTCTTTGGAGAAATGTCTGTTTAGTTCTTTGGCCCATTTTTTTTATTGGGTCGCTTATTTTTCTGGAATTGAGCTGTAGGAGCTGCTTGTATATTTTTGAGATTAATTCTTTGTCAGTTGCTTTGTTTGCTATTATTTTCTCCCATTCTGAAGGCTGTCTTTTCACCTTGCTTAGAGTTTCCTTCGTTGTGCAAAAGCTTTTAAGTTTAATTAGGTCCCATTTGTTTATTTTTGCTTTTATTTCCATTACTCTGGGAGGTGGGTCATAGAGGATCCTGCTGTGATTTATGTCAGAGAGTGTTTTGCCTATGTTTTCCTCTAGGAGTTTCATAGTTTCTGGTCTTACATTTAGATCTTTAATCCATTTTGAGTTTATTTTTGTGTATGGTGTCAGAAAGTGTTCCAGTTTCATTCTTTTACAAGTGGTTGACCAGTTTTCCCAGCACCACTTGTTAAAGAGATTGTCTTTTCTCTATTGTATATTCTTGCCTCCTTTTTCAAAGATAAGGTGTCCATATGTGCGTGGATTTATCTCTGGGCTTTCTATTTTGTTCCATTGATCTATTTTTCTGTCTTTGTGCCAGTACCATACTGTCTTGATGACTGTTGCTTTGTAGTATAGCCTGAAGTCAGGCAGGTTGATTCCTCCAGTTTCATTCTTCTTTCTCAAGATTTCTTTGGCTATTCGAGGTTTTTTATAATTCCATACAAATTGTGAAATTATTTGTTCTAATTCTCTGAAAAATACCATTGGAGCTTGATAGGGATCACACTGATTCTATAGATTGCTTTGGGTAGTATACTCATCATCACTATATTGATTCTTCCGATCCATGAACATGGTATATTTCTCCATCTATTTGTGTCCTCTTTGATTTCTTTCACCAGTGTTTTATAGTTTTCTATATATAGGTCTTTTGTTTCTTTAGGTAGGTTTATTCCTAAGTATTTTATTCTTTTCGTTGCAATGGTGAATGGAATTGTTTCCTTAATTTCTCTTTCTGTTTTCTCATTGTTAGTGTATAGGAATACAAGGCATTTCTATGTGTTGATTTTATATCCTGCAACTTTACTGTATTCATTGATTAGATCTAGTAATTTTGTGGTGGAGTCTTTAGGGTTTTCTATGTAGAGGATCATGTCATCTGCAAACAGTGAGAATTTGACTTCTTTTCTGATCTGGATTCCTTTTTTCTTTTTCTGCTCTGATTACTATGGCCCAAACTCCCAAAACCATATTGAATAGTAGTGTTAAGAGTGGGAATCCGTGTCTTGTTCCTAACTTTAGGGGAAATGCTTTCAATTTTTCACCATTGAGGATCATGTTTGCTGTGAGTTTATCATATATGGCTTTTATTATGTTGAGGTATGTTCCTTCTATGCCTGCTTTCTGGAGGGTTTTTATCATAAATGGATGTTGAATTTTGTCAAAGGCTTTCTCTGCATCTATTGAGATAATCCTATGTTTTTTATCTTTCAATTTGTTAATGTGGTGTATCACATTGATTGATTTGCAAATGTTGAAGAATCCTTGCATCCCTGGGATAAAGCCCACTTGGTCATGATGTATGATCTTTTTAATGTGTTGTTGGATTCTGTTTGCTAGAACTTTGTTAAGGATTTTTGCATCTATGTTCATCAGTGATATTATCCTGTAGTTTTCTTTTTTTGTGGCATCTTTGTCAGGTTTTGGTATTAGGGTGATGGTGGCCTCAGAGAATGAGTTTGGAAGTTTACCTTCCTCTTAAATTTTCTGGAAGAGTTTGAGTAGGATAGGTGTTAGCTCTTCTCTAAATTTTTGGTAGAATTCATCTGTGATGCCATCTGGTCCTGGGCTTTTGTTTGTTGGAAGATTTCTGATTACGGTTTTGATTTCTGTGCTTGTGATGGGCCTGTTAAGATTTTATATTTCTTCCTGGCTCAGTTTTGGACAGTTATACCTCTGCCTTTTCTAAACCCAGCTTGTACATCTGAAAATTCTCGGTTCACATACTACTGAAGCCTAGCTTGAAGGATTTCGAGTATAACCTTGCTAGCACGTGTAATGAGCACAATTGTGCAGCAGTTTGAACATTCTTTGGCATTGCCCTTCTTTGGGATTGGAATGAAAGCTGACCTTTTCCAGTCCTGAGGCCACTGCTGAGTTTTCCATATTTGCTGACATATTGAGTGCAGCACTTTAACAGCATCATCTTTTAGGATTTGAAATAGCTCAGCTGGAATTCTATCACTTCCATTAGCCTTTGTTCATAGTGATAATGCTTCCTAAGGCCCACTTAACTTCACACTTCAGTATGTCTGGCTCTAGTTGAGTGACCACACCATCATGGTTATCTAGGCCATTAAGACATTTTTTTGTATAGTTCTTCTGTGTATTCTTGCCACCTCTTCTTAGTCTCTTCTGAAATAAATATGGAATAAATAAAGTTCAACCTTTAACTCACTCTATACCCCAAAATTTAATAAAAATGGATTGTAATCCTAATCATAAAAGCTAAACAGCTGTACAACTTCCAGAAGGAACAGGAAAAAAATATCTACAACCTTGGCATAAGCAAACATTGTCTACCTACATAGGACAGAGAAGCATAAACCTGGAAAGAAAATAATTGATAAATAAGAATTCAAAAAAATTAGAAACCTCTGTTCTTCCAAAGTTTTTGCTAAGAAAATGAAAAGTAAGCCTCAGACTGGGAGAAAATACTTTCAACACATAAATCTGAAAAGGAATTTGTGTCCAGTGTATATAAAGAACTCTGTTATCTCCATGATAAGAAACAACTTGAAAAAAGAAAATAAAAATAGGCATTGATTTCTTGAGTACTGAATTCTTAAACAGGCAGTTAACAAAAGAAGATGTAAGAATGGACTATAAGCATATGAAATGAAGCTCAATGCTAAGTGTTAGTGAAGACGTGGAGGCACTAGAACTCTCAGAAATTTGTGTTGGGAATGTAGAAAGATACTGGGTTGACCAAAAAGATCATTCAGGTTTTTCTATAACATTTAATGGAAAAAACCCAAATGGCCTTTTCAGCCAACCCAATACAACCACTTTTGAGTCATGGTGTGACAGATTCTAACAAAATTAAACATGCATTTAACAAGTGACTAGCAATTCCATTCCTTGGTATTTATCCGAGAGAGGAAAATATATGTCCATATAAAGACATATATTAATGTTAAAAGCAACTTTATTCAAAATACTTAAAAACTGAAAACAGCACAAGTTCCCCATTAACAGATGAATGGATAAACAAAATCACATGAGTACTACTTAGTAACAAAAATGAGCAAACTACTGATACACACAACAACATGAATAAGCCTGAAAAACATTTTCAAAAGAGTAAAACAGATACAAAAGAATAAATGTGTATGATTCCATTTATACAAAACTGAAGGGAAAATACAATCTAATATTATTTATAGTAGAGTAATGGTTGCCTAGATAGCATATTGAAAAGCAGAGACATTACTTTGCCAACAAAGGTCCGTCTAGTCAAGGCTATGGTTTTTCCAGTGGTCATGTATAGATGTGAGAGTTGGACTGTGAAGAAGGCTGAGCGCCGAAGAATTGATGCTTTTGAACTGTGGTGTTGGAGAAGACTCTTGAGAGTCCCTTGGACTGCAAGGAGATCCAACCAGTCCATTCTGAAGGAGATCAGCCCTGGGTGTTCTTTGGAGGGAATGATGCTAAAGCTGAAGCTCCAGTACTTTGGCTACCTCATGCGAAAAGTTGACTCATTGGAAAAGCCTCTGATGCTGGGAGGGATTGGGGGCAGGAGGAAAAGGGGACGACAGAGGATGAGATGGCTGGATGGCATCACCGACTCGATGGACGTGGGTTTGAGTGAACTCCGGGAGTTGGTGATGAACAGGGAGGACTGGCGTGCTGTGATTCATGGAGTCACAAAGAGTCAGACACGACTGAGCGACTGAACCAAACTGAACTGAACTGAATGGTTGCCTGGGGCCAGAGGTGGAGGTTAGGATGACTGCAGAGAGACACAATGGAAAATTTTAAGATGATGGAAATATTCTCTATCATGAATGTATGGTGATTATATGGGTGTATGCACTGATCAAATCTCATCAAAATATATACTTTATTTTATCACAATATAATTGCTTTACAATGTTGTTATAGTTTCTGCTGTACAAAATTGTTAACCAGCAATATGTAAAATACATACTTTAAATGGGGCTTCCCTGGTGGCTCAGATGGTTAAAGAATCTGCCTGCAATGTACAATCCTGGGTTCAATCCCTGGGTCAGGAATATCCCCTGGAGAAGGAAAAGGCAACCCACTCCAATATTCTTGCCTGGAGAATCCCATGGACAGAGGAGCCTGGCAGACTACATAGTCCATGAGGTCACAAAGAGTCAGACACGACTGAACAACTAACACACACACTTTAAATATGCATATTTTATGTAAATTAAACTTTGATAAGGCTATTTTTTTTTCTTTTTGTTTTAATTGGAGGCTAATTACTTTACAATATTGTAGTGGGATTTGCCATACACTGACGTGAATCAGCCATGGGTGTACATGTGTTCCCCATCCTGAACCCCTCTCCCAACTCCCTCCCGAACCCATCCCTCAGGGTCATCCCAGTGCACCAGCCCCAAGCACCCTGTCTCATGCATTGAACTTGGACTAGCGATGTGTTTCACATATGATAATATACATGTTTCAATGCTATTCTGTCAAATCATCCCACCCTCGGCAATAAGGCTATTTTAAAAGTAGAGTGTGGATGAATGAACATATATACCAGTGTTGTAAAAGTTTGCTGACGAAACTAGATTTTTATATTAATAGTTATGAAAATGTTAACATACATGGTAAAAACAACTAGAGTTCTAATTTCTTCACAGTGAACTTCAGAGTATTAAATCCAGTTAATATGATGCAAAAGTAGATGGAGCAATAGAGGATTTTCAAGGACTCTCAGAGGATAGGACCCTCAAGTTCCCATTACATCACTGTGGGTTAAATACAATGATAATTTTTCATATTTATTAAGCACTTATTATATACCAGACACCAATCAAACAGTTTTAAAGGCATTACCTGTGGATCCTATTATTTTCCTCATTTTATGTGAGGAAACTGATGCTGAAAGATATTTGGTAACTTATTCAATTTCACAGGGCTTCCCTAGTGGCTCAGACGGTAAAGAATCCATCTGCAATACAGGAGATGTGGGGTTTGATATCTGGGTAGGGAAGATACCCTGGAGCAGGAAATGGCAACCCACTCCAGTATTCTTGCCTAGGGAATCCCATGGACAGAGGAGTCTGGTGGGCTTCAGTCCACGGAGTTGCAAGGAATCGAACACAATTGAGTCACACACACACACACACACACACACACACACACACACTCAGTGTCACACAGCCAGTAAGAGAAAAGGCTGCAGTTCTAATCTGAGCTGTCTGGCTCTACAGTTAGAGCATTTTTTAAAGTGGTAACAAACTTTTTACCTTATAGAGTTTTTAATTGAGTATACTTCACATACCATAAACTTATCTTTTAAAGTATACAATTCAATAGTTTTTAATATATCCACAGTTTGAACCAACATTCATGCTATCTAGTTCCAGAATATATTTGTCACCCCCAGAAGAAACATCAAATACATTAACAGTTCTTCATCATTTCCCATCTCTCTCTCCCTCCCTCTGGATCCTAACCACCACGAATATGTTTTCTATCTTTATGAATTTGCTTATTTGAAGATTTAATATAAGTAGAACCATACAATACATGAGTTTTTTCTGTCTGGCTTCTTTCACTTAACATAATGTTTTCAAGTTTCATCCGCATTGTAGCATGTATCAATTTTCTCTTTATGACTGAATAATCATCCTTTCAACAGATACATTACATTTTGTTTAACCATTCATCAGTTGGTGAAGATTTTGTTATTCTTCCCTAGCTTCTGGCTATTACAAGTGAGGCCTGCTCATGTGAAAAATTATGTGTCAATACATGCAGATGATCAACACACAACCTAAGGCTGAAATAATGGTTAGAACTACTGCTTGTTTGAAAAAGATCTAGTGATGTCTTGGAGTTTTTGGTGACAGAGTAAAGAAAGCTTTTTTGAGTATGAAGAAATGAATCATTAGGCAGAAGACTTGGAAGAACAAGTTCTGTGTGGCCAGGTCAGTGCAAAGATAGTTTGGAGAAATTTTTGGAATCACTCTCAGGGACATGGCTCTCTCCAATTTCGGGTTGCTCTTAAGAAAAGAATTCATACTTTAAACAAGTAGCAAAAAACTCCCTAGGACCCAGAGTTCAAGGACCTTGCTTCCTCAAGAATAAAAGGATCAGAAAATAATTGGTAGGACAAGATGACTCAGTAGGTTAGGCTGTAAATGCTGATGAGCCATAAGTGAACAAGGAGGACTTAGGACTAACAATGTTTTCAAGGCAGGCCAAGCTGGATAGAAGAATGTGTGATCATGTACTTGCAATTTACCAGGTTCATAATGAATAATATATCATATCTGGGGAGACTGTAGAGATCATCTGATATGATCTTTAGCGCTTGAGGCAGAGAGGTCAAGAAATACATTGAGTCACGCAGCGAGTTAGAAGGAAAGAGTCTCTAAGATTCTTAACTTTTGGAGTGGTACCATTTCCGTTATATCACACTCGTTTACTCTGATAAAATAGCTATTTTACATAGTGGCAGTGTGTGGACCACACTGTAGTGGACATTGAGGGGGACAGTATAACACAGGAAAGGTAAAAGGAGCATTGCCCTAAAATCCTGAGGGTTCAATCTTGGAAGAAAAAGTTAACTTAATCCTTTGGTAGGCAAAAATACCGAAGCTATTTAGAACCCAGCCAAGCAGTGCAAGGGTGGGGATATTTACTTCATCGTTTGGTTGAGAGTATATTTTTATTGTAAGTTATTGCATAACAATATTTAATTTTTGCAGCTAATGGGTTAAAACCCCTAAAGAACGTATAAGAATGTACGCCATTAAAAACTCCATTTCTCCTCCCTCTCCTTGTCAGCTGCTGCCTTTGTGCAGACACCAGCAACCTCAGACTGCATGCTCCCTGCAGGAAGGAGGAACTGCTATGTATATGAAGAGCTACTCGGCTGCTCACTTGTTTTTACCCAAGGCTATTTCATCATTTTTAATTCCTCAGGACAGAATAACCCTTACAAAGCAAAAGGCAATATGACATGATTAGATGCAAAGTTACGGCTGAACAATTCATTTAATCTATTTATAAGCTTCCCTCGTAGCTCAGTCAGTAAAGAATCTGCCTGCAATGCAGGAGACCCGGGTTCGATTCCTGGGTCAGGAAAATCCCCTGGAGACAGAAATGGCAACCCACTCCAGTATTCTTGCTTGGAGAATCCACTGGACAGAGGAGCCTGGCAGGTTACAGTCCATGGGATCGCAAGAGTCAGACATGATTTATCGACTAAACCACCACCACCATTTATGAGTTACTGCGTAGCACATTGGGGTTTCCCTGAAAACAAACACCACAACTGTTACTGGGGCCCAGAATTACTGGGGCCCAAAGTCGCTGGCCAGTTAATAGCCTACCAAGCCAGACAGCACCACACAGAGGGTGCCTACAAGCCTTAAAGGCTTATCAAACCTGCAGCACCAACTCGATGGACAGGAGTTTGAGGAAGCTCGGGGAGTTGGTGATGGACAGGGAAGCCTGGTGTGCTGCAGTCCATGGGGTTGCAAAGAGTCAGACACGACTGAGCTACTGAACTAAACTGAACTGAAAGATGAATCCCCCGAAACCATCTGCAGGTGACTCGAAGGATGCGAGACTCTTAGGGTGCAGTGTTCTCCTAGGGGCTGCACCCAAATCTAGGTGGCAAAAGGAAGTTTGTGGAAATTCCCAAGAGTCCCCTCTGAGATTCTGAAACGGGAAGATCTCTTAAATAACATCACCTTTCCTCCTCTTACCTCCACCCCAACCCCTCCACATCTTCTGAAGGCCCTACTTCCACAGCCTGAGAACAACGCACTGAATGGAGGAGGTGAGCTAGATTAGCAAAGGAGCAACACGTCAGCCTGTGTGAGCCAAGGACTCACAAGCATTTTCTCATCTGATCCTCAAAATAACCCCAGGAAGTAGGGATTATTAATACCTCTATTTTACAAACAACAGAAAGCTTCAAGAAATGAAGGTACCTGTCCGCAACTCTGCAGCTAGAATAGGCAGGACTTTAACCTACACAAGTCTGACTTCAATGGCCATGCTTTTTCCACATCAAGATGCCTTTCGAATCAGGTAGCTCCAGTGTCACCCCTTCAGTGCAGCCCTCTTTACACACCTCCCAGCTCTAACTCTCCTAAGCCCTCAGTGTATTCTGGTGGCACTGTTAATGCAAGTCTGTGTGTCTGATGCACAGTGAGGCCAAACTGAAACGTTGGATTTGGAGCAGAGAAAGGTTTATTGCAGGGCCATGCAAGGAGTCAGGTCTTGCCTTAAAACTCTGAACTCCTCTAAGGGTATCAGCAAAGCATTTTTTAAAGCCAGGCAAGGGAGGGGGTGTCAGGGTACAGGATCAGAACAGGCACAATTCTCTGATTGACTGATGATGAGGGAATAGGATGGTGTCACAGGGGTTAACTTTTTCAATTCTTAGACTCCAGGGGAGGCCTGGGGCTATGTGCTCAAGGTCCTCAAGTAGTTAACATCTTCAATTTGGTTGAGGAGGGGTTTCACATTTGCAAAACAACTCAGGAAATTTGCATCAAATAGAGTTATCTAGGTACTTCAGAGAGGAGCTAAAGCAGAGGATGTGGGGCAGGGGGAGACCTGGCAAGGCCCTCAGTCCTCTCCAACCTCTTTGCCATCCCATGGACTATAGCCCACCAGGCTCCTCTGTCCATGGGATTCTCCAGGCAAGAATACTGGAGTGGGTTTCCATTTCCTCTTCCAGGAGATCTTCCCGACCCAGGGATCGAACTCACATCTCTTGAGTCTCCTGCATTGGCAGGTGGATTCTTTATCACTGCACCACCACTGGGAAGCATCATTAGTTTGCCTAATAATATCTTAAAGGTCTCAGTGTATATATATATTTGAGTGCTCCTCTAGGAAATTTTGGAAAGCAGTTTCTGTTTATAATATGATCATAGGCTTTCAGGCGCCCATCACAGGGCTGGCGCAGAACAGGTTCTTATTAATATTGGTTGGACTGAGGCAAAATTTGCCTTTTAAAAAATTCTTTTTATTGAAGTAAGATTCACATAACAAAATTAACAATGACTCTGTGACTTTGTTATACGAATCTTACTTCTTCAATAAAAAGAACTGAATTAAGTGGCATTTAGTACCTCCACAATGTTGTGCAACCCATCATCATTATCTAGTTTGAAAGCATTTTTGTCACCCCAAAAGGAAACCCCATACCCATTAGACAGATATCCCCCATTTCCCTCTCCCTGACTCCCTGACAATCACTATTCTGCTATTTCTATAGATTTACCTATTCTAAATATTGCATATAAATTGAATCACATAATATGCAACCTTTTATGTCTGTTTTTTCCCACTTAGCATAATGTTTTTGAGGTTTATCCATGTTACAGCAGATTGTGTTAGTGAGGGTTTTCCAGAGAAACAGAACCAATAGGTAATAGATATCTCTATTGCCTATCTATCTATATATCTACCATCTATATACATATAAAGAGAAATTATGAGGAATTGGCTCAAGTAATCTTGGAGGCTGAGAAGTCTCATGATTACCCATATGTAAGTTGGAGACCCAAGAAAGCTGGTAGTGCAATCAGTCTAAGTCCAAAACCCTGAGAACCAAGAGAGTGTGGTGTAAGGTGTAGTCTGAGTCCAGGGGCAGGAGAAGACTGATTCTGGAGTTTAGTTAGGCTGAGGAGAGCAAATTCTCCCTTCCTCCACCTTTTTTTGTTCTGTTCAGGCAACTCGGATGCTAATCTCATTTGGAAACACACTTACAGACACATCCAAAAATAATGTTTACCATGACCCAGTCAAGTGGATACACAAAACTAACCATCATTAATATACCTAAACTTCAGTCCTTTCTGTGGCTGAATAATATTTCATTGCATGGAAATATCACATTTTATTTATTTGTTCATCTGGTGATAGACACTGTATGATGGAACCCAGTAGGTCTGACTCCAGCACATTCCTTTGTATTAGTGCTCTTTTCTAGTACTTTTTAAATGTGTTCCATAGGATTATCTATGAGGGCATTGGACTAGGGGAATGGTAGACAGAGCCAAATGGATGTAGCCCAGGCCTCACTTCAGTTTTAACTGGAGTAGCTCTGATGTGTCTATTTTATATAATGCAGTTCTACTTAAGATTTCTATTTTTAAAAAAATAAAATACATAGGATTTTAGAAAACACTCTTCCTCAGTTATTTACACATGGTCTAGAGACCTCCTTCCCTATTCTTCTGTTTGGCTGATACATTCTTAAGGTCTCAGTAGGATCATTACTTCCTCATAGATACCATGATTACCCTTTATCCTGTTCTCTGCTCTAGGTGATTGTGTACTTATTTTTCATGATCACTCAGTGAAGATCTGCCTGCTCTATTAGATTGCAAGTTCCCAGAGTGCAACAATCATGACTGTGTGGTTTATGAGCCTGGCCCCAGCACATAACACACATCCTGGCATGTAGTAAATGCCTAAAATGTGCTTGTGGAGTGCTTGAATGACTGTCACATGGGATAAACCACCATGTGGCTAGGAGACAGTGGGATTGAGTTGTGTTTTAGCAAATCCTTGCCTCCTTATCCCAAAAGGAGGGTTGAAGATGGGGCAATCAGGTCTTGCCTGAAATATAGATATTGTAAAGCAGGCAAGACTTCCAGCTGCCTCACAGATTATATTAAGGAATCAAGCTCTCCATCAGTCCGCATTTAAAGGTCCATTCTGTGAGCCGGGACTATATCAGCAGTACCCCCTTGTGGTACCAGTAACACTCAGAACGAAGAGGAAAAGCTAAAATTTTACATAACCTCCTGCTCATTCTGCCTCTGTAATTCAGCTTGCTCCTTGCAAAGTGTGGATCACATAGGTCTCAGAAAGTGGGGACTCACAATGCTAGGAACTGGAGCTTATCTCAGTCACCTTTGTCCTGCTCTTTGCAATCGCCCAGCCCCTGCAAACCCACAAACCCGCTTAATCATGCCTGCCCGGTGTATTAAAACTCTGTAACCCCTTTGTTCAGGGCTCAGAGCTTGGAGTGTTAACTCCTCTGGGCCCACCAGTGTAATAAATCTGAGTTCTCCAACTCTCCGAGTGTGGTGTTGGTTTCTCGAGTACTGGTTTCTGCAACAAGAGTGCTTTCTTTGTCCTGAGATCCAGTTGAGGTCCAACAGTTTGAATCAAACCTGGATTCAACTACTGGGGCAGTCAGTCAGAGGGCAGGCCAGTCCAGGGCCTGGCCACAACTCCAGCTATGTGGAATCCTTTGGGCAAGTTGTTGTCTTCAAAGAGTCTTAGGCTTCAGCTACTTCAGGGGCACAGATATGTACCAGCAAAGGCACTACCATACTGGCTTGCAGCTTGAGGGTGAGTGTCACTCAAATGGAGCTCAGGAAGTTTCATACCAGTAACCTGAGCAAAATACTCCAGAGCCTAGCAGTCTTGGGATAGTTCAAAACCATGTATCAAGCAAGGCCAGCTGTGGGTACTCAACTTGTTGCTTTCTGCCAGCATCTCCTAGGAGGCTACCCCTGGAAGAAGCAAAGAGAGCAGAGGACTGTTGCAAGGGCTGGTGATCATGGGTATGGTTGTGATGAGGGCTCATTAGAAGGGTCCCTTTTGAAGGGATGAATGAGACAAGAAGCATGTCACTTGGCCCCAACTCAGCTAGGAACTTTGAGAAATCAGAGGGACTGCCAAGAAAATGACAAAAAGCTTTCCACTCTTTTCTTCCTTTTCTGACTTTGCTCATGGAAGTTCCTAAGAGGAGCTGGCAGGAAGGAATGAAGGGGAAACACAATGCTGGCAGAGAGCAGAGACATGCAGTCAGACAGGCCTAGATTGCATTTCCAAATCTATAATTGATAAGGAAACACAGGACAAGACAACTCCTCCTTTATGAGTTTTAAATTTCTCATCCACAACATGAATATGACTCTATCTTTCAGCAATGTTGTGGTCACTGAACAAAAAAATAATATGCCTCGCAAGGTGTCTGGTATATACAAAGCAGTCAACAAATGTTAGAGTTTCTACCCCATCCCATAGGC
Source organism: Bos mutus (assembly GCF_027580195.1). Lineage (NCBI taxonomy): Eukaryota > Metazoa > Chordata > Mammalia > Artiodactyla > Bovidae > Bos > Bos mutus. Next base: position 19,045,571 of record NC_091646.1, read on the forward strand.
CCAGCTTGTGAGGCAAGAAAAGTTCTTAACAAAGATGAAGGCAGCATCTGTGTCGCCTTCCCCCAAAAGTAGTTGTTCAAACAGATAATGCAGCTATACCATGAGTTCCTTTTACAACCTCTCTGCATTTCTTCTCTACTCTCTTACCAGTTCTCACTTTCTCAGCCCTCTTTCAAGCAAGTCTGGCCTTTCTACCACTTCCTTATACAGGTCTTCCAAAGAGTGAAATTCTTAAAGAAAAACATTGGGATAAATGAGGAGTTTGGGTTTAATATATACACACTACTATATATAAAATAGATAACAAACAAGGTCCTACTGTATAGTACAGGGGACTCTACTCAATATTCTGTAATAACCTAGATGGGGAAACAATGTATGTGTATAAATGAATCACTTTGCTATACACCTGAAACCAACACATCATTGTAAACCACCTATGTGTACATGCTTGCTCAGTCGCTAAGTCATATCCAACTCTTTGCAATCCCATGGACTATAGCCTGCCAGGTTCCTCTGTTCATGGGATTCTCCAGGCAAGAATACTGGAGTGGGTTGCCATGTCCTTCTCCAGGGGATCTTCCCGACCCAGGGATAGAATCCACATCACCTGCGTCTCCTGCATTGCAGATGGACCCACTGAGCCACCTGGGAAGCCTGCATACCAGCAATACTCCAATATAAAATAAAAATTAAATTCAAAAAAGAAAGATGCACAAAATCTGCATGAAAAATTAGAATCTTCTATTAAAGAAAAAAATCATCATTTATAAAATAAAATAAAGTGTATGTCAAATTAATATATTCAAACAGATGAAATGATATTAAAGGAAATCATGTCATTGCATATCAATCTTCTTTGAAATAATGGATTTTAAAAAGTAATAAATGTTCAACAGCAGACAGCTAGATAGGATCTTAATTCATAACTGGTGAAAATGTGAAATAACACAAGAATTCTGAAAAACAACATGGACATTTATAATAAAAGTGACAATTACAAACTATTTTCTTCTCATATGTGAATCTTGTGGGAATTATGCCCTAGGAAAGTAAGCCAGAATAATTTTAAAAACTAATACAAAGTATTTAATTTGTTGTAAAGTTTCAGTAAAAGCACATATGATTTAATAAACTATATTTTAATAACTATAAAATATACAATTGGCAATAATACTTATGAAAAATGTGTTTAGATATGGAATTTTAGATTTAACATAATAAAAAATAAAAGCTGGAGGGGGATTGTGGGAAAAAATCCAATACCCATAAAGATTAAATAAAAGTAATTTTTCATTACTTCCTAATAAAATTGAGTCAGAAAAGTAGTAGAAAGAGCAATAAAATCGCCAGAATCATAATAAAGCCAATATAGTTAAAAGGAATCTTACAGACTTTTGAAGTTTAATAGTGCCACTGATTAGAATTGTTGAAGCAATTGAATAGAATGTGTGTATTACTTTTTCTAAATTTTCTAATACAAACTAATTTATAAAACAAACAAAAACATTGGCAGGGACTAACATTCTCCTAAGTCCAGTTTCACATTAAATGTAAGAATCACACCTTGCTTCCGCTTTTACACCTCTGGTAGTTCACTGCCCACTGAAGCAGCCCCTCCCATTTTGGAGTAGCTTCAGTTTTATCTATTCTAAAGAAGGAACCCAGATATTAGCAGATGTGATCCAGCTGCTGAGAATCTTTTCGAAGCCTCAGTTGGGCACACCTGGGCTGATAAAGAAACTGAATATTTGAAATGGCACAATGAGGGAAAAATCCAGAAAATCTGTTGAACAAGAACAAAACAAGTTTCAATGACTGAGGACAACAGGCTGGGTCTCTGGTGGCTGCGGCTAAAAAAGGGAAATGGGAGAGGAAGAGAAGTGTGTGTACACACAGGCATGTACACTGTTATCCAAAAAGAGAGTTGGAAAAAAGGTACTAGACATTGCCCTCAGAGTCTAACCTCTGGATTGCCCCTTTAGAGCCTGTAGCACTCCTGGCGGGCCTATATAGCAGTTTACCAATGCTGGTCATACCCAAAAGCTTTGCCTTCTGACCTCAAGATCCATTTGATTTCTGCCCTGCTCTGTGGTATGACTATGCCCTGAAACACACCAAGATGATACACGCTGGAAGCGGTAGCTCAACTATCTCTATACTTGGAGAGTAAAGGCTACATCTGACCTAGACAGGTTTTGAGGTTTTAGCTATATCTCAGACACATCTGTCTGAAGGGAAAGCTGTCCAGAGTGATGGAGCGGAGGACAGAAACTATTAAATTTGGTTCTTCCATTTTTGACACTCTCTCCTCTCCTTCCAGCTAATATCTCTAGGACCATAAGTACTACTACCCAAGAGAGAATAGTTCCATCTTTCTTTGGTGATTAGTACTAGTACTGGAGTTTGGTTTCCTACACATTATTCTGATATGTCAAAACTATCCCCAAAGAGGTGTTTGTTGGAGCAGCCTGAACGTTTTTCTGGAAACAGTGAGTGCATAAACACTTTATATGAACCACATGTACTTCGAAAGTGCTTATGAAAGCATTCTCCAGTTTAAAAAAAAATCAATAAACTTGCATTAAATATTGATGTCAAACGGTTTCCTGATACTCTGAGTGTAAACAAGTTTTTGAAGATCTTGCATTACCAGTGATTGTTGCTTCAAGTCCAGATAATGAAATGCTACAGATACTCTCATCTAAACAAAGGAGTACAGTGCAGGTGTTTAGATGTTTTGTGTCCTTGCCTAGAATGAGTGCTTCACCAAAATGGACATGATTTTCTAAAAAGCAATTATCAGTTGGGATTGCTGTTAATCCCACAATTGTTAATCCCCAATTGTTAATCCCACACCTAACAGTGGGATTGCTTTTGCAAGTTCAGACCTTAAATGAACTACAGCGGGCCTACATTCCCAGTTTGTCACAAATTCTAAACTTTTAAGATCAGTTTTTTAAAGTGCTGATAAAAACACTGACTGGATTGTCACTTTAAAATAACAGTTTTTACTCTTTTAGGGTTATTTTTCTAGCAAGAATCACTTAACTCTAAGTATCACCTACAATTCTCCTTTATGACTAGATATTAGCTTTGTAAAAGCATTAGTGTCTCAAGTATAAACATGTAAGTCCCACCCAGCTCTGTTTTTACTAGGTGTATAATATTAACACCAAGGAAAAAAAAAAAATTAACACCAAGGACTTCCCTGGTGGCTCAGTGGTAAAGAACCTGCTTGCCAGTGCAGGAGATGTGGGTTCGATTCCTGGATCAAGAAGATCTCCTGGAGAAGGAAATGGCAATCCACTCCAGCACTCCTGCCTGGAAAATCCCATGGACAGGGGAGCCTGATGGCTACTGTCCATAGGGTCGAAGAGTCAGACACAACTTAGCCACTAAACAATAACATACTACTAAGAGAGTCATTCTACCTTCAATGTGAGCCTCAGTTTTGTCTTATCAGAGTAGAGAAAACCCCACCTCCACTTTAAAGTTATCAAGAAGAGTGAAGGGGATATAATTTGCAAAGCGTCTCTTAATAGAATATAGCACTTGGCTCATAGTAGTGCTCAATAATACTAGTTGTTTTCATTTTTATACAGTTTACAAGTGTATGTTTTATTAAACAAGTCAGGTCACAATGTAATATGACCACTACCTTTAAGCACTGATGAAAACTGAAACAGCTCATTGTGGTTTCTACATATTTTGCTTTCTTCTTCTAAGGGATCTATTTTTAGTTGAATAATATCCACAAGGATCCAGAAATTCCTTTGATTAAGGGTTGTCTGTTTTCTACTGATCTATATTTGATGTAGTTTATTTTTGGAACTTAAGCCTAAACATCATGATGTGTCATTCTACTTTGTTTTAACTTTCAAGACAAAGGAATAAGGCACTTGCTTGTATTTTTGAGGGGTTCAACTTTAAAATGTTCCTGAGAAGTGCCATGAGCATTTTTTGATAAATGTAGAGCCTAGTATTAAAGTCACACAGTGAAATGAGAGAAAGCATTGTTCATAGAAATTTGCCATGACATTAGATGCAAGGGAAAGACTTGCTGAGCTCAAGATAGCCAGCACATGTTCTATGGGCTCACTCTAACCTCTACTTCATACTCATAGACAAGAAGGAGAGCAATACAAGGGGCAGGGGTGATAGGAGTGGAACTTGGACCACAAAGTAATCAAGGAGAGAAAACTGAGCCTCTGCAACCAGCCAGGGGGAGGAAATTCAGTGACAGAGAAGACTATGAGCTGCACTTCAGTAGGAGCTGGCATCCTAGAAAGGAGGGAGGCTGACAAAGTATGTGATGGTGAAAATATTTCAGTCCTAAAATTCCACTGAATGGAAGGATAATCAACACAAGTTGGGGATTGGAGAGCTAGGAGGAAGTAGTGAATATTAGCTAGCCAAGGTCCCGGTTTTCATACATGTGCTATGAATGCATGAGTCAATGAGAACCCAGGACAGGATGTCAGAAGCCCTGGTTCCTGCTTTCAGTCCTGCCACTCACTCACTAGCTGTGGGACACCGGACAAATCCTTTGTCTTCTGTTGCCCTATCTGTAAACTGAGACTTTGAATAAGATCATCTATAGATAGCCTTCCAAGTTTATCACCATTCTGTGTTTTTTCAACCCCAGAAGATAAAAACACAAAGATATGAAAACAGACTTTTTGTGGTTATTTGTTTCTCCTCTCTGAGTAAAGATCGGGGCTTTTTCTATGTTAAGAACCTTGGGCAAACACTGCTTATGTAGAATTCAGCAAGCAAATAAATTTAAATACTTCCCACCACCCCTTTGATTTCTGCATAAACTGTGACTTCAGTGCACCATCAGAGGCTTGAATAGCTTGGATTTCTTAGGCCTGACCAAATCAAGCTTAAGTGCTTGAGCTTGGACGTGTTTTCGAAGACATCCCTGGACAAGGAATCCGAGCTCGGCCACGATGGTGTAAGCACGGAGGTGCTGGAGCCTCTCCCACTGATTTCAGCACTTCTCTGAAGAGTTGGGCAAATGTTCAAGTGTGAAAGTTCCCATCGAATCCTGATCTTTTTAGTGGAGTTGTGTTTTCAAAGCAAGCTCAAGACCACAGGGGTTGCTGGGCTGAGTGTGAACGATCAAATTCCAAGTAAACAGTCTCATCCCCAAGCCTTCATTCCTCTTTCTTCCTCTGGGTTTTGCTATCCATTTGGAAACTGCTCTTTCATTTGGTCTAGGGGACCCCCTTCTGAGCCAGAACCCTTTGTTTTAGTCAGTGTGTGTTCCGGGGATATGAAAGTGTGCATTAACTTCGCTGTTCGTCATTGCCAAGGTGTTGTTTGAAGTTGCTAACTTTCCCTTCAGTGGGTATGCTAAATGCAAACAGAATGAAAAAGACCATCATTCCCTCCTAATTCTCCAACTAGGCTGAGTGAAAGTGACACACTTCCTTTGGGAGTGACAGAAGGTGACAAGAGGCAGCTGGGGCAGCAGCTGCTGCCGCACCAATATAATGACACTCTTGTCTGGCCTTGGGCCTCGTTGTCCAGTTCACACCCTACAGTTAGAATTCTGAAGTTCTATCTTACCCAGAGGGGATACCATGCGCCCTGGACTTTCCAGGAGAATTCCCTTTGTGAATGTTCTGTCCCATTTGTATACTTGTGTTTTAATTTCAGATTTGAAAAAGTGGTTTCTGTATCCATTCCATCAGTGGCAGGACTACAGTTCTTGACAAGTACACTGTTTTAATTTTGGATAAGTCTAAATAATTGGGTCATGAATAATTAAAATTTTTTCCTCCTTCTGTGGTGCATGTATGCATGTTAAGTCACTTTAGTCATGTCAGACCCTTTGCAACCCTATAAGCTATAGTCTGCCAGACTCCTCTGTCCATGGAATTCTCCAGGCAAGAATACTTGGGTTGCCATGTCCTCCTCCAGGGGATCTTCCTGGCCCAGGGATCAAACCTGCATCTCTTACATTGCCAGCATTTGGCAGGTGGGTTCTTTACAACTAGTGACACCTGGGAAGCCCCCCTTCTGTAGTACATACTTGCAGGCTTGGGAGGTAAGTGGAGACTTGTAGGAGTTTATACCTATTGTAAAATGCCCTTCCTAGGGCAGTCAAGTGAGAATGGGTAATATCTCCAGACTGTGTTCATGGAGTGCTGTCCATTGGCATTGAAGTTTTGAGACATAGAACTTCAGAGCTACAAGGAACCTCAAGGATCATCTCACTTCCACCTTTTATAGATAACATCACTGAAGCTCAAAAGGAGAAGTAATTTGTCCAAGGCCAAACACCAAGTCAGTGGTTGAAGTGGGATTCACACATGCACTTTCTATTAGAACCTGCCAGTAGTTTTCAAACAAAACAGAGAAGGTCCAAGAGATGAAGGAAGTGTAGGGATATGAGCTAAGAAAGGGCTTGAGACTTAGAAACCATCAAAGGCAGAAAGGCTGTCCTTCCTTGGTGGACTATTCCCATCAGGAGCAGCTAAAGAGAGCTGAGTATGGAGCTACGTGCCCAGAAGAGATGAGACAGATTCAGTGCTATGGACAGGACCTTCACACTGTTCAGGGCAATTGATAAGGAGCCTGGGAAAGGGATTTGTTTTTCTAGACACTAACGATGCAAAAGGAAATGGCTCTGCCTTGATGAAAACATGGAAGACACAGGCTGTGATGGCAAGGAAGCTCAGGGAGACCCTGAGGGGAGATGACAAGGGGGGGTCAACTGGCCCAAGCGGGCAACAGGGGACGGCTTGGAGGAGCATAAGATTTGAGACTGAGTCACTAACATGGAACTATTCTGTACAGAATACAGTCACTTAGATTCCACCAATAGGATATTTACTCTTCAGGTAGCAGCTCCCGAGCCTGTTCATCACTTTATAAGAGGAGACCATGTAGTATAGTGGGAAAGAGTGGAGAGTGTGATGTTGGACAGGTTTGAATCTGTATTCTGGCCTTACCTCTTGTGTGACACTGGACAAGTCACTGACCTTCTCTAAGCCTCATTTTCTTTGTCTTTAAAATGCAAGGAACTTCAAAAGATTTTTGACAAGTTTCCAATAAAATAAGACTTGGGAGAGTGCCTTGAACATAGCATGTACTCATACATGCTAGCTGTTATTAATAATGATCAGCTGAGAGTGAAAAGGGGCTTCCCAGGTGGCACTAGTGGTAAAGAACCCATTGCCAATGCAGGAGATGTAAGAGACACGGGTTCAGTTCCTGGACCAGGAAGATCCCCTGGAGGAGGGCATGGCAACCCACTCCAGTATTCTTGCCTGGAGAATTCCATGGACAGAGGAGCCTGGTAGGCTATAGTCCATAGGATCACAAAGAGTTAGACATGACTGAAGCAACTTGGTGCACATGCATGAGAGTGAAAGGGTCCACAGATTTCAGGCACAAAGTGGCTTGGTTCACTAACGTATCCACTTTTCTTTGATGAAAGTATGAGAGCACTTTCTCTTCTGACATACACTCTCCTGATCTATAAAATGAATACAACAATAGCAATAACAATGCCTTAGTGTTGGTATCAGAGTCATACAGATGTGGGTGCAGTGTCTGATTCGTCAGGGTAGTAGTCATTACTAAACTAGGCTCAGAGTTTCCATAGATGAAAGAAAAAGGAAGAGCCAAATATAAGGACCCTGATCTTTTTCACCTTTTCCTCAGATGATGGCAGTGTAAAGATGCTAATCCAACTACAGAAACATGGCAGAGACTGTCCTCAACAGGAATCTCTAAGATAATTACAAATGCCCCTCTTCCTCTTTGGTTTGTTTAGAGTTGACCAGCATTCCCAGAAGAATTGCAAGCTCCTCTTGTACACCTCCCAAGGCTTCTCACACCAGAATCACACCTAAGGTGGCCACAACAACACTTACCCTGTGGTTCCATCAACCATGTTTGATGGTGGTTTCATGAATCATCTCCAGAGGCCTTGCATCAGAGAGCCCACTTCCACCTCCAGTACTTGTGTTTGGAGTCCATAAGCATCAGTAGAGCCCCTACTGTGTGTAAGACTTTATACCTGACTCAGAGCAGATACTCAAATATTCATTGATGGATTAATTAATTGATAACAGTGATTACTAGAGTTAATACAACATTCTCTACCTTCAAGGTACTGACATCTAGTGGGAAAGATTGATTCGTACAAAGTTAGTTTGCAGTTAATCTCTGATAAAGGTTATGTAAAAAGTACAGAAAGTGCAATTGGGACTAATTTCAACTGGAGGAAACTGAGAAAGCTCTTAAGAGAAGGAAGCATTTGATATAGACCTTGAGGCTAACTGAGATTTTGACAGCCAAAGGAAAGGATATTTCAGTCACAGAGAAGAGCAACTACAAGAAAGGAAGAAAGCAAGACGTTCTTATTGGTAAATGATAAATAGTGGAGTGTGTGTGTGTGTCTGTTCTCCCACATATGTGTGTGCATGTGTCCTGGGGTCAGATCATGGAGAACCATGATGGCCATGCAAATAATTTTGATCTTCACTTATGTGATAGGGGTCTGGGGAAGATTTTGAGAAAGAGAATGATGGGATTAACTAAATATTTTGAATTTTATTATGAGATAATGACACTTCAAAATCACTCAGATGTGTTTTCTACCATCACTAAAACTGCTAGGGTCAGGAGAAAAATTAGAAAGCTACTGGAGTTGGTTCACATAAACAATCAACTGACGAAAACAACTTTGAAGAGAAAGTTAATTGACAACTTCTGGGAGCTGGACTCCCAGTCTGATGACCAACATCTACCCTGGTAACATCAACATCATCCTTTTTTTTTAATGTGACACTAGTTGTCAACAACAGGATCCATACCTGCTGCACCAGAGGCTACTTCTGGCAGTGTCCACCAAACATTAACATTGACATTCAGCTTTATTTGAACTAAGTTTGAAAGAAAGGACTGCTCTCTAAGGTCCATTAGAGGGAATGCATCACAGATGAAGATGATAACACTGGTCTGAATTTCACAAAATACAGTTTCTGCCAGGTGTTATTCATTTCAACATTTAAAAAGGGTTCTGGGATCAAATAAGTATGGGAAATTAACAGCCAAGAAAAGTTTAACTATTTCCCTTGCTATAGAAACTCTTAGAACCTTCCCTATGTTCATATGTATTGTGACTCAAGAATCAAGAATACACAGCATTTTCCACACTTATTTGATCTCAGAACTCTTTGTTTTTGGATCAGCATATGGGACAACAGTTCTTTGGAACTCATGCTGGGTAATGCTGTTGCAGAGAACTGGATTAGATTCAAAACAGCATTTGAGGTTTAGGTCTTACAGATCACTGATGAGGGTGTTTGCTATAGATTGTGTCTCCCCACAATTCATATGTAGAAACCTAGAAACCTAATCTCCAATGTGAGGGTATTTGGAGGTAGGTTATTGAGAGATGACTGGATCATGAGGGTGGAGCCCTCATGAATGGGATTAGTGCCCTTAGAAAAGGCACCATGGAGAGCTCCCTTAGCCTTTTGGCTGTGTGAGGACACAGAGATAACAGCCATCTGTGAACCAGGAAGTGGGCTTTCACTAGCTAATTCAGTAGCTAATTCACCAGAATTAGCTAGTGCCTTGATTTTGGACTTCCCAGTCTCCAGAACTATGAGAAAAAAGTGTTTGCTGTTTATAAATTACCCAATCTATATTTTTCTGTTATAGCAGCCTGAATGGACTAAGACAATGTTCTTATGTAGAGCAATTTCTACCCAGCTGCTCTCTGCTTCCTAGCATCAATGAGAACAACTCTTTTATACTAATTTCAGTATGTAAGTTTTGAAGACTAACTTCATCCTTGATTTTTCCAGGCAAACAATGCATTGTCTAACATTCTCTTTCCAGTCCTCTTATTTGATCTATTGCAACAATCTCTACAGAGAAGGCAATGGCACCCCACTCCAGCACTCTTGCCTGGACAAGCCCATGGACAGAGGAGTCTGGTGGGCCGAAGTCCATGGGGTCACTAAGAGTTGGACATGACTGAGCGACTTCACTTTCACTTTTCACTTTCCTGAATTGGAGAATGAAATGGCAACCTGTGGGGAGCGAGCTCCGCCCGTGGCAAAGGCCTGGTTTGCTGCAAGACTCTACCCTTCCCCATTATCCTCTATGCATAACTTAAGGTATAAAAACTACTTTGAAAAATAAAGTGCGGGCCTTGTTCACCGAAACTTGGTCTCACCATGTCGTTCTTTTTTCTCTTCTTCTGGCTGAATTCTTCAGCCTCTTTTCTCCACTGAATTTCACTGAGCTATCCTCATTCTATTACTCTTTATATCCTTAATTAACATTTCCAGGCACCTAGCTCAGTGTCTGGCCCTGACAAGCACCTATGTTTTTGAGTGAATTGACGAGACTGGACGTGTGCTCTCTTGCCACCCTGCTGTATTGTGAAGCCAGGGTGAAGCTACCCTACCAGGCTAAACACACAGTTCTCTTACCTATGGCTCATCACTGCCCTTTAGTTTCAAGCATGACTGCTTGGAAGTTGGAGGATAAAGTCAGTTCTAATTTTAAAAATAACTTGGAAAAAACAACTCATTAAGACACAAATGAAGTCTCACTATAGTACAATGTGTCAATCCTGAGTCATATCGAAATTAATCAAAACGTCTTATTTTATATTCAGCTATCTACATAATTTTCCCTTTATTGTCACAGTTTTATTTTCACAGAGCAGATGTTATTCTCTTTGATAAATTGATCAAGACTGCCACCTATTCGCTATTCGGTTGAACTGCCTCACATGTGGCAGTCTTCCCATACTCGCTAAAATCTAGCAAGTTCCTTCTGAGAAATTGTCCTTCATCTCAGTGGATCCAGTGAGCTTATCTGGGGATGGGCTTGAGGATAGGGTCTGGGTCAAAGATCAACTCTTCTGATAAATGAAAAAATGTAATCTCACTGAGATACACACAGAGGTGTTTAAAGTAATAAGCCTGAGTACTAAAAACATCTCTGCATGGTTATTCTCTAATTAGAGTTGCCAGATAACATAGAGACCCCAAGTGAAATTTGAAAATCAGAGAAACAATGAATAATTTTTAAAATACAAGTATGTACCAAATATTGCATAGAACAAACTTACATGACAGTTTTCACTGTTTACCTGAAATTCAAACTTAACTGCGCACCCTGTATTTTGAGTTGCTAAATACGGCAACCCTGTTTACATGTCCCTGTTCCTATCCACTCTTGACCCTGAGGACCGCCAGCTTTGTGTCCTGGGAAGCTGATCAGAGATTGCAAAACTTGGGCTTCCTTGGCTCCCTGGCTTTCATTTGACTTTGGCCAGTGGGAAGTGCTGGGATGAGATATAAGGTGAAAGGAAAAAGAAGCCAACTACATTCCTCTCTCATTCATGCTTCTGGTAGTGACTACATTCATAATTAGTTATACATCCTGCTGGTAGCATCTCCTGCATGGTTCCAAGTTCTCTCCAGTTCTGGTCATTCCATTCCTTCCACCTGTCCCTTCAGGCTTAGAGATGAAAGGGCTTCCCACAGTCATAAATTCCTGGTGCTTTAGCATCCCATCAGTTCAGTCATTCAGTTGTGTCCAACTATTTGCAACCCCATGGACAGCAGCCTGCCAGACTTCCCTCAGTTCAGTTCAGTTCAGTCCTCAGTCATGTCCGACTCTTTGCGACCCCATGAATAGCAACACACCAGGCCTCCCTGTCCATCACCAATTCCCGGAGTTTACCAAAACTCATGTCCATCGAGTTGGTGATGCCATCCAGCCATCTCATCATCTGTCGTCCCCTTCTCCTCCTGCCCCCAGTCCCTCCCAGCATCAGGGTCTTTTCCAATGAGTCAACTCTATGCATGAAGTGGCCAAAGTATTGGAGTTTCAGCTTTAGCATTAGTCCTTCCAATGAACACCCAGGACTGATCTGCTTTATTTTTTTAAATTAAATTTATTTATTTTAATTAGAGGCTAATTACTTTACAATATTGTATTGGTTTTGCCATACATCAACATGAATCCACCACAGGTGTACACGTGTTCCCAATCCTGAACCCCCCTCCCACCTGCCTCCCCACACCATCCCTCTGGGTCATCCCAGTGCACCAGCCCCAAGCTTCCTGTATCCTGCATCGAACCTGGACTGGTGATTTGTTTAGGATGGACTGGTTTGATCTCCTTGCAGTCCAAGGGACTCTCAAGAGTCTTCTCCAACACCACAGTTCAAAAGCATCAATTCTTCAGCACTCAGCTTTCTTCACAGTCCAACTCTCACATCCATACATGACTACTGGAAAAACCATAGCCCTGACTAGATGGACCTTTGTTGGCAAAGTAATGTCTCTGCTTTTTAATATGCTGTCTAGGTTGGTCATAACTTTCCTTCCATGGAGTAAGCATCTTTTAATTTCATGGCTGCAGTCACCATCTGCAGTGATTTTGGAGCCCAGAAAAATGAAGTCAGCCACTGTTTCCACTGTTTCCCCATCTATCTGCCATGAAGTGATGGGACCAGATGCCATGATCTTAGTTTTCTGAATGTTGAGCTTTAAGCCAACTTTTTCACTCTCCTCTTTCACTTTCATCAAGAGGCTCTTTAGTTCCTCTTCACTTTCTGCCATAAGGGTAGTGTCATCTCCATATCTGAGATTATTGAGATTTTTCCCGGCAATCTTGATTCCAGCTTGTGCTTCTTCCAGCCCAGCTTTTCTCATGATGTACTCTGCATAAAAGTTACATAAGCAGGGTGACAATATACAGCCTTGACGTACTCCTTTTCCTATTTGGAACCAGTCTGTTGTTCCATGTCCTGTTCTAACTGTTGCTTCCTGACCTGCATACAGGTTTCTCAAGAGGCAGGTCAGGTGGTCTGCTATTCCCATCTCACTCAGAATTTTCCACAGTTTATTGTGATCCACACAGTCAAAGGCTTTGGCATAGTCAATAAAGCAGAAATAGATGTTTTTCTGGAACTGTCTTGCTTTTTTGATGACCCATCGGATGTTGGCAATTTGATCTCTGGTTCCTCTGCCTTTTCTAAAACAAGCTTGAACATCTGGAAATTCACAGTTCACATATTGCTGAAGCCTGGCTTGGAGAATTTTGAGCATTACTTTGCTAGTGTGTGAGATGAGTGCAATTGTGCGGTAGCTTGAGCATTTTTTGGCATTGCCTTTCTTTGGGATTGGAATGAAAACTGACCTTTTCCAGTCCTGTGGCCACTGCTGAGTTTTCCAAATGTGCTGGCATATTGAGTGCAGCACTTTCACAGCATCATCTTTCAGGATTTGAAAGAGCTCAAATCAAATAGCCCACAAAGTCTAGGGGCAAACTGACTCAGAAACGTGTTTCTATAGGAGAAGGTGATTGCAAAGCCCCGTCCCTTGCTTTCAGCTTTCTTCCACTTTAAGCCAGCCCCTTTCCAATGCCGTCAAAGCTTACTTTGTGGACAATTCTTCTGCAGTCTCCTCTCCTGTTTATGGTCTAGTGTCTGTCACTTTGAACAGAAGAATTTGCCTCTACCCTCCAGTGTGCCTGGCTCACTGACCCTGATCACCTGCTTTGACGGTGGAGGCTATACCACTAGCACTTCCTGCTCCAGACCCAAACCAGTCCCCTGACCCAGAACCACTAGTTTGGTTAACTAGCCTCACTCACTGTGAGAAAGAGCTTTGGAAAATTTCTGTGAACCTCTAATTCCACAGAACTCTTGTTACCATAGCAACAAAAATAAGCTGACAGCTGCCTTCTAATCCCTGAGCCTGGTGAACATGGAAGTGATGGAGAAAACACAGACCTCTAGAGCAGGTGCTGAAATTCTCTCATCAGTTGGTTGAGGAGGGCAAAGCTGTTTACCCTGAGCTGTTGAGGGCTGATGCAGCCTCAGTTCTGTCCCGCTTTCCTATAGAAAGAAAAATAGGGGCAACATATTAATAGTTAAACTGCCTCTATCAATCCCTGGGTTGGGAAGAGCCCCTGGAGAAGGGAAAGGCTACCCACTCCAGTATTCTGGTCTGGAGAATTCCATGGACTGTATAGTCCATGGGGTCACAAAGAGTCGGACATAACTGAGCGACTTTCACACACTTCATGTTATTGTGCCCACTAAGCAGATTAGAGTACAAAGCTCCAGGAAGTTTAAGAAATTTGACAAAATCATATGACTAGGAAGTGATAGAGTTGAGAATTAAAGACAAATTTTTTTTGTTAAAATTTTTTTTAGATGGGGAAACAATGGAAACAGTGACAGACTTTCTTTTCTTGGGCTCCAAAATCACTGCAGATGGTGACTGCAGCCATGAAATTAAAAGACGCTTGCTTGGAAGAAAAGCTATGACCAATCTAGACAGCACATTAAAAAGCTGAGACATTACTTTGCTAACAAAGGACTGTCTAGTCAAAGCTACGGTTTTTTTCAGTTGTCATGTATGGATGTGAGAGTTAGACTGTAAAGAAAGCTGAGTGCTGAAAAATTGATGCTTTTGAACTGTGGTGTTGGAGAAGAGTCTTGAGAGTCCATTGGACTGCAAAGAGATCCAACCAATCAGTCCTAAAGGAAATCGGTCCTGAATATTCATTGGAAGGACTGATGCTGAAGCTGAAGCTCCAATACTTTGGCCACCGAATGCGAAGAAATAACTCACTGGAAAAGACCCTGATGCTAGGAAAGATTGAAGGCAGGAGGAAAGGGGACGACAAGAAAATGAGATGGTTGGATGGCATCACCCACTCGATGGATATGAGGTTGAGCAAGTTCCAGGAGTTGGTGATGGACAGGGAAGCCTGTTGTGCAGTAGTCCATGGGGTAGCAAAGAGTCAGATGTGACTGAGCGACTGAACTGACTGACTGATTGTTTTAAGCAGCATCACTTGTTTATGGACACCTAGGAAACATGATTTGGTGGTGGTGGTGGGACTGGAAAGGAAGAAATTTACACTGTACTTAACAGATTAAAAAAAAACATTGTTAATAATAATAACAATAGCTAATAATTGCTCGCTCTGTGCCAAGCACAGTTTAAGCACTTAACATGTATTATTGTTTTTATTTAACCCTCACAAAAATTCTACCAGGTAGTTATTATGAGTACCTTCATTTGACAGATGCAGAAAGTGAGGATCATAGAGGTTGGGTAATACACCCAAGATAACACAGCTAATAAATGGCAGAGTAGAGACTCAAACCCAAATCTTTCTGACTTCAAATCCCATGTTCTTAACCTCTCCTCTTTATTTATTAATAACAAGTTTAAAATTCCTGCTGGTCAACTTGGGAGTTGTTTGATGACACTGCTTAGGAAAACATAACTGACAGAGTCAGCTGATGGCTCTGCCTCTGAGAAGGGAAGTTTCTGTCCTATGCTACATGCTTGACATGTGTGACACCACGTAGAACAGATCACCTGGGGCATACAGTCCCAGTACAGCTGATTCTAGGAAATGTCACAGCCATCCAGCATCAGAGAACCAGGGCACTTCAGTCCTTGATCCAGGCTGCATCTACTTCCCAAACTTTCCAATGCATATATTGGCTGCCAATTACACGGAGAATGGCTGGATCTACCCTGGATTCTGGGGGGGTTGACCAACTTGGTAGCTCATGTCAGCCCTCATCCGTGGGTGGGGTGATGTCTGTGTTTGGGGCAGGAGGAACCTGCCAGTCACAAGCCACCCTTGTAAAGCTCAGCTTGAGGGATTGCTCTGAGTGAATAGTGCCACCGTCCACATTCCTATCATCCTTGACCTTGTGACTAGAAACTTACAATGTTTCATCTCACTGTTTATGTAGGCAGCAAGGGGACAGTTGGCACTTAGTATCCATATCACACTCTTATGATTGGAGAATCTCTCACCGTTAGCCTTGGTTAGAGGCAGGGCTCCAGATCCCATGAAGCAGTGGACCCCAACCTTTTTGGCACCAGGGATCAGTTCTGTGGAAGACAATTTTCCCACAGCCCAAGGATGGTTTGGGGGTGATTCAAGCACATTACATTTATTGTGCACTTTATTTTTATTATTATTACATCAGTTCCACCTCTGAGCATTAAGCATTCGATCCTGGAGATTGGGGACCCCTGGCATAAAGGAAACTGAAAGGGCAAGATAATCACTCATTCTGCCCATGGGACCAAGTCATAGCCATATAATCTGTACTAGACCAATCAAGTATTCTCAGTCTCTCAAGCAAATGGCACAAAGAAACAGGCATTTTGGAAACTACCCAATGGTGGGAGCAGTAGCAAGAACATCAGCAATGAGAGCATCTCCCTAACCAGCTGGTTCCTGGAGTTTGACCTTAAAAGGTTGTGCTAGATGAACACTTGTAACTGAGCAGCCCTGTCAGTCACAAGTCATCCCCAAAGAGTTCAGCTTGAACAATCCGTCAAGTGACTGTAGCCAACAAATACCTACTACTCACATTCCCGTCATCCTCTGTCTTATCTGAATGGAAACCTACAATGCACCACTCTGCCATGTACTGGGCAGCACGGGAAAGTGTAGACTGCTCAGCATCTATACTCCACTCCTATGTTAGCTGGGACTCTGACCACTGAGCTTCACTTGGGTCTTCTCCCACCCTGGTTTGCCAGCATTGACACTGACTCCCAACATCTTTCCCATAAATTCTTTCTTTCTTAACCCCACCAGAGACAGTTTCTGTTGTTTGCAATCAAAAATCCTGACCTGATGGCCTGAAAATTTAGTTTTGCATCTGATGATGCCTGTATGACTCTCTCTCCACAGCACCCTGACATTCTTGGAGCCTTGAACAAACACTCTGAAAGCCAAATGATTTTGAACTAAGAAAGAAGGATTTTTTTCCCCACACTAGAACTGCAGCTGACTTGGTGCTTAGGGGCACATCTACTTTCTATTCAGTCTCTTTTTCCTGCCTCCTCCCTTACCACATTGCTCACTACTTCCCCTGTCTGAGCCACCAGGGAAGCCCTGCCAACCTGCAATCAAACCTTCAGCTTTGATTTCCCTTCCCTCCTGGAACCTTCCTGACTAAGCATAGGCTGGGTGAGGTGGCCCTTTTCCTCCCTCAGGGCCTTCACCTTGCTTAGCACCTGATCACACTGATGTATGCCTAGATTACTGAATTGACTTACATATTAGACAGGTTGCTCCTTAAGGGTAGAATCATGTATTTCATCCTCATGTTCTCAGAAGCCAAGGTACTACTGGATATAGAGTGCTGCTGCTGCTAGGTCGCTTCAGTCGTGTCCGACTCTGTGTGACCCCATAGACGGCAGCCCACCAGGCTTCCCTGTCCCTGGCATTCTCCAGGCAAGAACACTGGAGTGGGTTGCCATTTGATGCCTGCAAAATATATGACAAAGGAATGAATACAGTGTCACACACATACCCCAAAATAAAATCACTGTTAAGAGTCAGAGGGCCAGATCTTCTGGGATAATCAGGAAGAAACATTCATCAGATCCTCAGCTTCCCAGATATGTTAAGCAGAACAGGGAGCTCCAGGGAACTATTGCAGCCTTCACATCATAATCTTTAGGGTTGTAATAGTTTGCTATTGCCATTATAACAGATTACCACAAAGTTAGTGTCTTTAAGCAACAAATTTATTATCTGATGATAGTGGAGGTCAGAATTCCAAAATGGGTCTCCCTGGGTGAAAATCAAGGTGTCGTTAGGGTTATGCTGCTTCTGGAAGCTCTAGGGAAGAATCCATTTCTTTGCCTTTCCAGCTTCTAGAGGCTGCTCACATTTCTTGGTGCATGGCCTTCTTCCTCCATTTTGAATTCAGCAACATTGCATTTTCTGTGTTTCTAGTTTACTCCTTTATTTGTGTAGTATTTCTCTGTCTTTTCATTATTTTTTTTAACTTATTGTGTTGGAGATCTCCTTTTCCCAGGCTTCAAGGAAAGTTGAAATCTTTCCTTGAAGAAGGTTGAATTCTTTCTTCCTTTTGGTTTCTGCCCTCTTAAGGTCGGTCCAATGTTTGTGGGAGCTTTGTATAGGGTGACATTTGTGCTGAGTTTTTGTTTGTTTGCTTGTTTTTCCTCCGATGGGCAAGGCTGAGTGAGGTGGTCCTCCTGTCTGCTGATGATTTGGTTTGTATTTGTGTTTTCTTTGTTGTTTAGATGAGGCATCCTGCACAGGGTGCTACTAATGATTGGGTGATGCTGGGTCTTGTAATCAAGTGGTTTCCTTTGTGTGAGTTCTCACTATTTGATACTCCCTAGGGTTAGTTCTCTGGTAGTCTAGGGTCTTGGAGTCAGTGCTCCCCACTCCAAAGGCTCAGGGCTTGATCTCTTTTCTGTTTTCCAGTCTGTCTTGGACTCAGCCAGTGAGGCATGGAAGATTCCCAGTGAACAAATTAAAGACAAACACTTTCTCCTCAGGGTCGAGGGCCCCTGTCTTCTGTCCTTGTAAGTTGCTTGGGTTATCTGGTTTTCTTTAATTAACAATCATCTTTTGATGTTCTGATTACCTGCCCTTTGTTGCGAAACTTCTATATAATCCAGCACCTCCTTTACCTCCTTGGAGCAGTTCTCTCAGGGTCACTTGAGATGCTGCCTCCCAGGCTTGAAGTCTAGATCTCTGGCTCATTATAAAAGATTAAACTCAGAAACAGCCATATGGGAGGGGTGCAGAGGGCAAGGTCTGAGAGGAGAGGGCTCTTTCCAGGCTGCCATTCTCCCCAAATCTCCACATTGTTACCAATCTGAAAATCAACATTGCATTTTCAAATCTATCTCTTACTCAGACTTTCCTGCTTTCCAGTTACAGGGATGCCTGTGGTTAGATTGAGCTGACACAGACAATCCAGGATAATCTCTCCATCCCAAGATGTTTAACTTGGTCATACCTGCAAAATCCCTACTGCCACATAAAAGTAATATACTCATAGAAGCTGCGGATTAGAACATGGACATTTTGGGGAGATCATTATACTGCCATCTAATCCTTTCTCTATCAGAACCACCTAGAAGAACTTCAGTGTTCATAATGCTGGATCTCTGGAAGCACCTAGAATTTGCTCTGACAATAAGTGAAAGCAAATTTTCATGAAGTGTCAAAGTTGATCAGAATATCTTATGATGCATGTGGCATAGCTAATGTTTTTTCCTCAGTTTTATTGACTTATAATTGACAAATAAAATTTGACATATTTACAGTGAAAATGTGACAGTTGTATGTATAAGTGATTAGCACAGCAGGTTATTAATACATCCATCATCTCACAGTTACCTTTTCTGTGGTCAGAATGCTTAACATCTACTCTCTTAGCTAATTTCAAGTATACAGTACAGTATTATTAATTATAGTCAGCATGATGTATTTTATATCCTCAGAACTTATTCATCTTAGTACTGGAAGTTTATGTGCTTTGACCAATATCTTCCCATTTCCCCCACCTCCCAACCCCTGGTAACCACACTGACCTTTTTATTCTCTGTTTCTATGAGTTTGGATTTTTTTTTCATTCTACATATAAATGGGATCATAAAGTATTTGTCATTATGTGTCTGGTTTATTTCACTTAGCATAATGCCCTCCAGGTCCATCCATATTATTATCAAGATGCCCTTCCTTTTTATGGCTGAATAATATTCCATTGTATAGACCACATTTTGTTTATCCATTCATCCATTGATAGTCACTTAGGTTGCTTCAGTATCTTGGCCATTGTGAATAATGCTGCAATGAACACGGAGTGCAAATGTCCATTCAAGATGCTGATTTTGCTTCCTTTGGTTATATCCCCAGAAATGGTATTGCTGGATCATATGGTAATTCTATTTTTAATGCTGGGGGAAAACAATACATACATTATGGGAATCCCAGAAGGAGAAGTGAGAGAAAAATGGGCCAAAAACTTTTCAAAATGAATAACGGCTGAAAACTTTCCAGACCTAGGGAGCAATATGGACATCCAGTTATACGAAGCTCTTAAAGATTCAACCCAGTGTGGTTTTCAGTGAGGCACATTATAATAAAACTGTTAAAAATCAAAGAAAAGCAGAATTTTGAGAGTAGCAAAATAAAAGAAATGTCTCACAAGAAAACTCTAAAGCTATCATCAAATATCTCAGCAGAAATCTTGAGATGCTATATTCAGAATTTGGTCTCTCTCTCTCTTTTACTGCATCTCTTTACTCTGCTTCCTTCTGAGTACTCTTTACTCTTCAAACAAGCTTTCTTCATGTATCAGGGAAAATGGCTGCCTTTACATCTGCCCAGCTTAGCAACTACAGAGACAAAGTTAGCCTTCCTTGTTGTAGGGGTGGGGGGGGGGGGCGGCGCGTGGCCGTGGGGGTGGCAGGGGGGAGTTGGCGGCAGTAGCAGAGCATTCATTACTTCTACATTTTAATCAAACTCTCCAAGTGGTTCTGACGCATGCTAAAGTTTGAGAATAACTGCCCCAGGAGATTCAATATACATTTGCCTTCGCTATCCTTAAAGAATTTCTGTAAGAGTTGGAATTGCAAGTAAGGATTAAGGACACAATGGGATTTCAAAAATAAAGACACTTTTGATTTCCAATGATATTCTAATAGTGAAAATCAGAAGTTTCAACAATTTTAGAAACTATTTTTAATATTCTTACCTGAGTTCAATGTGGAATAAGTGTGTCTTCATTAAACAAATACAGAACCAAGCTTTTCCCTCCAAAACTTTATTTTCTAGCCTATTACAAAATCTGGACATTACCGGGAAATGTCATTTTGATAACATACATAGCAGTCTTCAGAGAAAGTCTTCTTTGCCTGAATTTCAATACCACAGGTTTCCTTTGTAATCACATGTTATTCTTTTATTCATCCACTAGTGGACACTGTTGAGCTTCCGAACTTAACAGCTATTTCTGATGGGATGGTGACGAGGCAAAAGAGGGGACATGAATGGGGAAATAAAATCTGAATAAATACAGCAAAGTCTTTCTACAATCTTGTTTATTTGCCATGTAACAGGCTAATAAATATTATGTCAATCATATTTAGAATAACAAACAATGTCAGAAACAGCTAAACGGATATTGCTCACAGAGAAATTTTTACAGCAGGGAAGCACTGTTTGATGGCTCATGACATAACTACACTACAAAACAGTATTCTATTCCTCAGGGAAATCACATGCCTCATTTTAATGAAAATTATTTTACTTTTTCCTAGTTTCCATTTCTTCCAAATACTTTTCTTTGATATGAGAATGTTGTCAATATTTTCATCAAGATTCAAACCAAATACTGAAAAAGTAGAAGATAACAAGCTATCATTAAAAGGTAGTTTTGTGATCAGAAGTTTGAGGCAAAAGACAATGAATGGATTTTAAGTAATTTATATAATTTATTTTATTTTAATGAATGGAATTCTGAGCTCATCATCTAAATTATAAGAACTTCTGTAAAGAGAATCTAAAGTTATTTCATTCTGAGCTATCATTATGCTGTGCAAACAATTACTTTATAACACTGGAGGTAACATTTTTAAATAGGAGGATTATAAGCTCTGAAATGACCTAGGAATGAACACTATTCCTGCTGCTTGCTAGCTGTCTGACTTTCGGCAAGTTACTAGGCTTCTATGATCCTCTATTTTTTCATCTATAAGAGTGGGAGTAAATAATACATCCCTAGCAAGTTAATTGTGAGAATTAGTGAGATAATGTACAGATGGTAAATAATAGAGTCCATATTAATTCCCATATCCTTTTATTCAAGACCATGTTTTAACTACCATATTAAAATGCCTTCATCTCCAATGTTACGAATTAAAACAATGATATTAGAAATTGAGATTGCACAAAAGACATGTTAAGTGAATTTATTTTTCATATTTAGTAGCAAGTTGATCTTTACCAAGTTCAGTTCAGTCGCTCAATCATGTCCGACTCTTTGCCACCCCATGGACTGCAGCACGTCAGGGTTCCCTGTCCATCACCAACTCCCAGAGCTTACTCAAACTCATGTCCATTGAGTTGGTAATGCCATCCAACCATCTCATCCTCTGTCGTCTCCTTCTCCTCCTGCCCTCAATCTTTCCCAGCATCAGGGTCTTTTACAACGAGTCAGTTCTTCACATCAAGTGGCCAAAATATTGGAGTTTCAGCTTCAGCATCAGTCCTTCCAATGAATATTCAGGACTGATTTCCTTTAGGATGGACTGGTTGGATCGCCTTGCAGTCCAAGGGACTCTCAAGAGTCTTCTCCAACACCACAGTCCAAAAGCATCAATTCTTCGGCACTCAGCCTTCTTTTATAGTCCAACTCTCACATCCATACATGACTACTGGAAAAACCATAGCTTTGACTAGACAGACCTTTGCTGGCAAAGTAATGTCTCTGCTTTTTAATATGCTGTCTAGGTTGGTCATAACGTTTCTTCCAAGGAGTAAGTGTCTTTTAATTTCATGGCTTAAGGCACCATCTGCAGTGATTTTGGAGCCCAAAATAATAAAGTCTGTCATTGTTTCCATTGTTTCCCTATCTATTTCCCATGAAGTGATGGGACCAGATGCCATGATCTTAGTTTTCTGAATGTTGAGCTTTAAGCCAACTTTTTCACTCTCCTCTTTCACTTTCATCAAGAGGCTCTTTAGTTCTTTGCTTTCTGCCATAAGGGTGGTGTCATCTGCATATCTGAGGTTATTGATATTTCTCCCAGCAATCTTGATTCCAGCTTGTGCTTCATCCAGCCCAGCATTTCTCATGATATACTCTACATATAAGTTAAATAAGCAGGGTGACAATATACAGCCTTGATGTACTCCTTTCCTGATTTGGAACCAGTCTCTTGTTCCATGTCCAGTTCTAACTGTTGTTTCTTGATCCGCATACAGATTTCTCAGGAGGCAGGTCAGGTGGTCTGGTATTCCCATCTCTTTAGAATTTTCCAGTTTGTTGTGATCCACACAGTCAAAGGCTTTGGCATAGTCAATAAAGCAGAAATTGATGCTTTTCTGGAACTCTCTTGCTTTCTCGATGATCCAACGGACATTGGCAATTTGATCTCTGGTTCCTTTGCCTTTTCTAAAACCAGCTTGAACATGTGGAAGTTCACGGTTCATGTATTGCTAAAGCCTGGCTTGGAGAATTTTGAGCATTACTTTACTAGCGTGTGAGATGAGTGCAATTGTGCGGTAGTTTGAACATTCTTTGGTATTGCCTTTCTTTGGGACTGGAATGAAAACTGACCTTTTCCAGTCCTGTGGCCACTGCTGAGTTTTCCAAATTTGCTGGCATATTGATCTTCACTAAAGAGACCCCAAATTTTCACTGTACTAAAGACCCACACCCACAAAATAAGATCCAATAAATTTAAAAAGATGGAAATCATACAAAATATCTTCTCTGACCACATGGAATAAATCTAGAAATCAATAACAAGGAAAACTGGGAGATTCATGATGACATAGAATAAAGCTTGAAATCAATAACAAGGAAAACCAGAAGACTCATAATTATGGGGAAATGAAATACCATATTCTTTACCAAGAGATCAAAAGAGAAATCCCTGGAGGAATTAGAAAATATTTAGAGGTGTGTGAAAACAGAAAACAATAAATACATAAGTGTATGTGATACATTGAAATAAAAACCCAGAGGGAAATTTTCAGATGTAAATGCCTACATTAAAAAGAAGAAATATCAAATCAATAACCTAACATTGCACCTTAAGCAATGAGTTAAAGAAGAGCAAGGTGAACTGAAAGCTACCAGAAGGAAAGAAGCAGTAGATTACAGTTAGATGAAACAGAGAATGGAAAAACAACAGAGATAAACAACAAAATAAAAGTTGTTTTTTGAAAAGATCAATACAATGGACAAACTTTTAGTTAGAATGACTAAAAAAGAGAGAGAAGATAAAATATTAATAACTAAACTCAGAAGTGGAAGTAGGGACCTTACTACAGACCTTACAGATACAGATTATAAAAGAATACTCTGATCAATTATAGACCCACAAATTAGATAGCCTAGGTGACATGAGCGGAGAAGGCAATGGCACCCCACTCCAGTACTCTTGCCTGGAAAATCCCATGGATGGAGGAGCCTGGTAGGCTGCAGTCCATGGGGTCGCTAAGAGTTGGACACGACTGAGCCATTTCCCTTTCAATTTTCACTTCCATGCACTGGAGAAGGAAATGGCAAGCCACTCCAGTGTTCTTGCCTGGAGAATCCCAGAAATGGGGGAGCCTGGTGGGCTTCCGTCTATGGGGTCGCACAGAGTTGGACACGACTGAAGTGACTTAGCAGCAGCAGCAGCAGATCATATGAGCAACTACTGAGTATGGATGTGGAATATGAAACTGAATCTGCTTGATTCTATACCTCTGTCCAAATCTACTGTCCCTCATATGAAGTCTGATGAGAGAAATGACTGGAGAGAAAATGTTTGGTTTCTAATAATGAGTATGTTCGCTTCCCATTTAGCAATAGTGAGAACTATACTAATGACTGGGTTTCCTTCTGTACCTTCACCACTCAAAAGTTAAAAACGAAATTTGAGGCTCAATCACAGAAATCATATTGGCCCTCATGCTTGGGGGTATTTGAGGGATTTTCTTTTCTTAGACTGAATTTTCCATTTTTATTTCTATTTTTATTATTAGTTCTGTGTGATTATTTTTTGTTATAAGACACAAAATCTTTTGTGGCTAAAAAGCAAACAAAACAAAGCAAAAAATCATGGATACATAGAACAGAATGGTGACTGACAGAGGTCAGGGGCCTGGGGAGTGGGCGAAACAGGTGAAGGGGGTCAAGAGGCACAAACTTCCAGTTATAGTAAGTCACAGGGATATGATAAACAGCATGATGACTATCAGTGCAGTTCAGTCACTCAGTCGTGTCTGACTCTTTGCGACCCCATGAATCACAGCACGCCAGGCCTCCCTGTCCATCACCAACTCCCGGAGTTCACTCAGACTCATGTCCATCGAGTCAGTGATGCCATCCAGCCATCTCATCCTCTGTCATCCCCTTCTCCTCCTGCCCCCAATCCCTCCCAGCATCAGAGTCTTTTCCAATGAGTCAACTCTTCACATGAGGTGGCCAAAGTACTGGAGTTTCAGCTTTAGCATCATTCCTTCCAAAGAAATCCCAGGGCTGATCTCCTTCAGAATGGACTGGTTGGATCTCCTTGCAGTCCAAGGGACTCTCAAGAGTCTTCTCCAACACCACACTTCAAAAGCATCAATTCTTTGGCACTCAGCCTTCTTCACAGTCCAACTCTCACATCCATACATGACCACAGGAAAAACCATAGCCTTGACTAGACGGACCTTTGTTGGCAAAGTAATGTCTCTGCTTTTGAATATGCTATCTAGGTTGGTCATAACTTTCCTTCCAAGGAGTAAGCGTCTTTTAATTTCATGGCTGCAATCACCATCTGCAGTGATTTTGGAGCTCAAAGAAATAAAGTCTGACACTGTTTCCACTGTTTCCCCATCTATTTGCCATGGAGTGGTGGGACCGGATGCCATGATCTTCGTTTTTTGAATGTTGAGCTTTAAGCCAACTTTTTCACTCTCCTCTTTCACTTTCATCAAGAGGCTTTTGAGTTCCTCTTCCCTTTCTGCCATAAGGGTGGTGTCATCTGCATATCTGAGGTTATTGATATTTCTCCCGGCAATCTTGATTCCAGCTTGTGTTTCTTCCAGCCCAGCGTTTCTCATGATGTACTCTGCATAGAAGTTAAATAAGCAGGGTGACAATATACAGCCACAACGTACTCCTTTTCCTATTTGGAACCAGTCTGTTGTTCCATGTCCAGTTCTAACTGTTGCTTCCTGACCTGCATACAGGTTTCTCAAGAGGCAGGTCAGGTGGTCTGCTATTCCCATCTCTTTCAGAATTTTCCACAGTTTATTGTGGTCCACACAGTCAAAGGCTTTGGCATAGTCAATAAAGCAGAAATAGATGTTTTTCTGGAACTCTCTTGCTTTTTTGATGATCCAGCAGATGTTGGCAATTTTATCTCTGGTTCTTCTGCCTTTTCTAAAAACAGCTTGAACATCAGGAAGTTCATGGTTCACGTATTGCTGAAGCCTGGCTTGGAGAATTTTGAGCATTACTTTACTAGCATGTGAGATGAGTGCAATTGTGCGGTAGTTTGAGCGTTCTTTGGCATTGCCTTTCTTTGGGAGTGGAATGAAAACTGACCTTTTCCAGTCCTGGCAGCCATGATGACTATAGCCAATAATATTTTACAGTATATTGGAAAGTTGCCAAGACAATAAATAACATTGTATGGTGATGAATGGTAAGTAGACTTATTGTGGTGATTATTTCATAA
Source organism: Bos mutus (assembly GCF_027580195.1). Lineage (NCBI taxonomy): Eukaryota > Metazoa > Chordata > Mammalia > Artiodactyla > Bovidae > Bos > Bos mutus. The sequence goes on from NC_091646.1 coordinate 19,071,835, forward strand.
TGTATCAGGCTTCCTTGGTGGCTCAGACGGTAAACAATCTGCCTGCAGTGAGGAAATTCGGGTTCAATCCCTGGGTCGGGAAGATCCCCTGGAAAAGGGAGTGGCAATCCACTCCAGTATTCTTGCCTGGAGAATTCCATGGACAGAGGAGTCTGGTGGGCTACAGTCCAAGGACTCACAAAAAGTTGGACACACCTGCTCAGCTTAGCTGAAGTAAGGAGGATAGGGAAAGGGAAGATATTGTACATATGGAGCAATAAGGGAGACAGAAAATTCAAGGGAATTCAAGAACTACGTGGAAGGGAAGGTCAGCTGACAAACACTGATGCTCTCCTTCCAAAGTGTAGGACTGTGATTGGAACGAAGCTGCCCAGCCAGTGAATCTAGTTCCCAGACACCTTGAACCTACATAGAGCCATGAAACTAGTTTTCACAAATGGAATGTGGAGAAACTGATGTGTGTTACTTGCAGGCCAAAGTAGATAAAAGGAGGTGTGCCTTCCTCCTGGTCTCTTTCCCCATCCACCAGCTGAATGGGGAGGGGAGGGACTCCAAGGACCTAGAAGAGTGCACAGCCATAAGATGTAAGGAGCCTCAGTCCCTGAGTGTGCACAGGTGGAAAGACACATCACTAGAAGCACCTGTGTTAGACGTGAAACGTGTGAGAAAGGGTAATTGTATTAAGCCATTGCAAATGCTATCTGTCCCTTAACTGATATATCCAGAGACCATACTCTGACCAGGCCTTATGATCACTGGAACTGGATCAAAGACAGCTCTAGGAACCTCGAGAGCCGGAATTTTGGGATTTTTTTCTCTAGTGCTATATGATTAATCTGACTCATGTATAATCTGATCTTTGTGTTCATTCTCACTTGTCTCACTTTCTTCTGGCTTTCTTCCCACTTTTCTCTATTTTTGTCAATGACATAGCTACAGCCTACTCATAGTTCTTGTTGCCTTATGACTTCAGCTTGCTCCTGGGCCCTCATGAGCCCTTCTCTTTGGGCCTTTCACACCTTAGATTCCCACTGCTGCCTAGTTCTCTTTATATTTCCTGTAGCTAGAACCTGAAGGTCTAGTTTATTCCTGTTGACTAGAGTTGTCAGTGCCAGGCCACCTCATAGGCTAATGGCTGGTTTAATGGATGGCTGCTCTTCAGCCAGGTTTCTACCTTCAATAAGCTGTAGTGTATGGATGGAGAGACAGGTGAGGATGCGATCATGGGGCATCAAACCTGGCTACTTAGGACTGGCCCATTAGCAGGGCTGTGAGGGCTGTGGGAATGGCAGAAACTGTGATTGTTCAGCACAGAAAGTCTGGCAGGAGAGAAATCTCCCCCCAGCCCTAGCAGCTAGATGCACTATCTGCAAAGCCCAAAAGTCTAAAAGGATTCAGCCCCACTAGCTGGCAGAGCCTGTTATAAGTCTCACTACCCTAAGCTCAGACACTGTCATGCTCAAGTCTCATCCACGGCCATGTAGAACACACGCCATAAATCTATGTCACCATGTCAATTAGGAACTTCTACTACTATCCTGCAGGGCAGTAGAGCTGCCCTGAATTGCAGCTCATTTGGCTCAAACCATGACCCCCGACCATGCACCTGTGAGCCCTCCTCACCAGAAGATGGACACTGCTCCAGGTTCTCCAGCCACAGTCTGGGCTCCTATTCCAGCAAACCAGACTACCCTGAATGCTTTCCTCTCTCTTTTCTCACCTCAAGGGTCATAACTGTCTGGTGCCATACCCCACTGGGCTTCTTTGGACAGCAACACTGGTCTGGAGGGAGCCCAAGCCCACTTTTTCTTTCTGTCCACCATGATTTAGATTGCATTCAGTCAGTGCATGGACAGAAAAGGACTTGGCCAAAGTTCCAGGTAGATGTGTTAAGCAGCTCAGCCCTGGACAAAGAGGTAAACCGGCAAGGAGGAACAATGGCTGACAGGAGATAATATGATGGCCAACTTAGAGAGCGAGTGATATTTCACCCCAAGTTAAGCAAACTGAGTAGCACAAGGTCATGACTGTGTCTGTAATTTCTCTAGGAGAAGGAGGGATAGAAAGTAGCATTTATTGTTGAGCAGTGATTCTAAGCCAGGCAGTGTGCCAGCTGCTTTACACATGTTTTATTTAATCTTCACAACAATGCAATAACTAGTACCATCACTCATTTTAAAGATGAGGAAATTGAGGTGCAGAGAACATTTGTGGCTTGTCCATGATTATATGGCCAGAAAGAGACAATACAGGAACTGAAATCTTGTATCAGATTTAAAAATGAATGCATTCTGCTCAGTACTGCATCATATAACTTGTTCATAGCATGTATTTGGCTGCAGTAAAAAATGGTTTTGAATGGCTGCCTGCACCACCTGTAAGTTCTTTTAGTGATAGGATAAGGGTGGTGCCCTCAAAGAAGTGAAAGGCAAACGTCACCCCTCAGAGAAACCTGGTGTTTTGAACAATGATCTTTTCTCTCTCCCAGATTCTTTTCTGTATGGTGGCAGGCACCAGAAAAGTGTTCCAACAGCCTGGGGAGATATCTGCTCAAGGAGCTGTTTGGAGATGGTCCTGCGGGTAGTGGGCTTCCCTGATAGTTCAGTATAAAGAATCTGCCTGTAATGCAGGACACCCTGGTTCGATTCCTGGGTTGGGAAGATCCCCTGGAGAAGGGATAGGCTACTGACTCCAGTATTCTTGGGCTTCCCTGGTGGCTCAGCTGGTAAAGAATCTGCCTACAATGCAGGAGACTCCAATTCAATCCCTGGGTTGGGAAGATCCCCTGGAGAAGGGAAAGGCTAACCATTCCAGTATTCTGGCCTGGAGAATTCCATGGACTGTATAGTCTGTGGGGTTGCAAAGAGCAACTGAGTGACTTTCAATTTCACTTTCTTTCACCTGGGGGTAATAGGTAGCAATGTGACTATGCTTCCATGTGTAATCTCTTAATCATATTCACTCATATTGTCCAGCTCTCTTTTACTTATTTTTTAGACCATGTGCTGTGTTGTGCTTAGTCATTCAGTTGTGTCTGACTCTTTGCAACCCCATGGACTGCAGCCTGCCAGGCTCCTCTGTCCATGGGATTCTCCAGGCAAGGGTACTAGAGTGGGTTGCCATGCCCTCCTCCAGGGGATCTTCCCAACCCAGGGATCGAACCCAGGTCTCCCACATTGCAGGAAGATTCTTTACCATCTGGGCCACCAGGGAAGCCCTTTTTAGACGATAACTTTTCAAATACCACCTGTCTTGAGTGCTTACTATGTGCCTGCACTATCTCAAGTACTTTATTTGCAAAAGCTTTATTGGTCTTCGAAAACAATCCTATGAGGCAGATGAAGGACAAGAAATAAATTGAAGACCAAGCAGATAAATGAGTGGCACATGCACGTAGCATTCTTCTTCTATTTTACAGATGGGGAAACAGGAACACAGAACAGTTAAGAAACTGTCACACACACAGCAAGGAAGTGGCAAAGCCCAGATTTACACCCACCCAGGTAGCCTATCAGGGCTGCCCAGGTAATGCTACTGGTAAACAACTCCCCTGCCAATGCAGGAGACATGAGAGACGTGGGTTTGATCCCTGGGTTGGGAAGATCCCCTGGAGGAGGAAATGGCAACCCACTCCAGTTTTCTTGCCTGGAGAATCCCATGGACAGAGGAGCCCAGTGCCTGGGGTCCCAAAGAGTTGGACACGACCAAAGCAACGTAGCACGCAAGCACACAGATAGCCTATGCTGAGGTCATGCTCATGTTTTTACATCCTTCTTGTTCTTATATTCTCAGCTTCTGATCTTTTGTGTCAACTCTTCACTGTGGCCTCATACTTGACTATGGCTCTGGAAATGGATGCTGTCCCTCTGGTCCTGACTTGTGGCTCCATTCTTCTGTTAAGATAGATTCTGCTGCTCTGGGCAATTCTCCAAGCTAACCCAGCCCATTCTCTCCATCTACCTGACCATAGTCTGTGCGATTTTTCTCAGCCCTGGCACTAGGAACCAAACAAAGCCCAAGCCTTTCCTTTTAGAACTCTAAACCTCCACTTCTCCTATTTCCCACCAATCAAAATTACTGCTCAGAAATTTCTGCAAGGACAGGTTAAAAGCAAAGAGCTCCACCAACCTACATAATAGGGCTTTTTTTTTTTTTTCAATAGAAAGTTACCATAGTGGTACATTGACTGCTAAACCATTCCCTTGTAACTAGAAGCATTAGCACAACCCACAGCTTTAAATCTTTCAATAGAGAGACTCAAAACAAGGCATAGTCGCAGATTTTTTTTTTAGTAGTCCTGTTGTAACCAGACAAGCCTCTAGGGTGGGAAGAAGTTAGTCCTTTAACAAGGGCCAGCTCTTAATTACGCGGCTTCCAGGAATGCTGAGGCATGGTCTGTATTCAACGGGGCTCCGGAAGACTGGCAGCGGGCTCTTTGTCATCTAATCACCTGGTAAGAACATCATCTTTGCTTAGTCTTTCCAGAGCCTCTGAATGGTCAACGTTTGGAGTAAGTATTGCAGAACAGAGAGAGAATTGTTCATTATTTCATGGGCCTTCTCTTCCATGGGACAATAGATCAGGCTGGACGTTTATTGAGTGAGGGGGAAGCAGGGGAGGCGGGTGCAGTGGTTTCAGGATGGCCCCTGGGTCACAAGGTCAGGTTTCTAAAAGTTATTGTACAGACTGCTGTTGGTAGCTCTGCTTATTAGAGAATTAGGTCCTTTGTGTTGTTTGTAAAAGCAAGAAAGTCCCGGCCAGACCCTGGCTTAAGTGAAACTTTTATTGCTGTCAGTCACACAGCCCCTCCAGTCTGAACCCTCTGTGGGAGTTCTTGAAAAGCCAACTACCTTTTCTCATTCATGAATCTGTCTAGGTAGACCCAAAACACTTCAGAGAGCAGAGCACTCCTTGTCATGGCTATACAGGTGTTTTTCATAAGATGACATGTTTAGACAGTTCTGAAAACTGTGGGTTGCAAGAATTGTTAGCTCTTATCATCCTTTATTATAATTATTTCCTTCCTGCTTGCCTTCTCCACTAGATATAAGCTCTATGAGACCACATCTATTTTGTTCGCTGCTCTGTTCTATGCCCAGGATCAAGTACAGAGCTGGGCACATAGTAGGAAATAAATACTTATTGAATAAAAGCAATTATTTATATACTATTAATACTTAAGGTGTGCCTGTCTAATATTCTAAGACTGTCTCTGTCTCTCTCTCTCTCTCTGTGTCTCTTTTTATGTCTCTCTCTGTGTGTCTCTATTTATGTCTCTCTCTCTGTATGTATATATATATATAGATATATATATAATGAAAACTGTGTAGATTAGTTTCAATTATTAATCCCAATTTACAGATGAGGTTACTGAGACCCACAGACATTAAATAACAATCTCCCCAAGGCCACAGAGCTAGTAAGTGGTGACATGGGATTTGAAACAAGGCATTGGGTTCCAATGTCTTATCCATGTTCTTACCCACCATGCTCTATTCCAAGCATGTTGTAGACATCAAGAATGGTAATGGGGTGGTTTTCCTCATGTGGAGGGTAGTAAGAAAACAGTAGGATCACTCCAAGGTTCGTCCAAATCAAAATTATTTTCTAAGAAACAAGGGTCTTCATTCCCTGAAATCTCTGAGCAAAGGGAAAAGGATACCAAACATAGTAGGGCAGCAAAAGCTTGGAGTGAATGCTGTGGGAAGCTGGGGAGGCCCCCTTGGAGACCATGGAAGTAAAGAGAAGAGAAGCAATGCCCCGAGACACAAAGGATGGGGCTTTGGGGGAAGGATTGGCAACAGGGAGCAGCAGCATCTTTGACAGCTTTAAAAGGAAGGAATGATCACCTTCAACAGCAAAGTGGGCACATAGAGAAAGTATCGCAGCCAGACTGAGGGTGACATCTTGTAGTCAGCTTTCCCGAGTGTCTCCCATTGGAAAGAAGGAGGACAGCCAGTCCCCCCGACCTTCCTCTAACATTTCCAGCAGCAAACTGGAAAGGGATTTTTGTGAAACCTCAGAACCAGTCCTATCTCCCCAGGTACCTTAACAACTGCAGCACTCATCTCCAAAATACCAAATTTACAGAATTCAAGCTCTGCTGTTGAGGAAAGAAAGAAAACAAATGGAAAGAAAACAAGAAGACAGTGGTAGGCTAAGGAGTTGCAGGAGCTAATAAAATTGCCCATGTTACTTACTCAGGTTTTGTTACTACATATTACACTAACAGTGTTCATTTAGTTTCTGAGTGTCCCATAGGGTATGCACTCAAAACTGTTTTAAAATATTCATTTACTTTAAATCCAGTTATCCATATTTCCATTCTGATGTACCATATATTCAAGGATGCATTTAAATATTCTATTAAAATGGATTCATTGTCAAATAACATAGAATCCACCAAAGTAATAGCTAACATTTCAGCAGTAAGCCTTCATCACCGCTACGTCAAACCCTTGATACCCCCTTCATTTCTTTCCAATTCTGGCACCTGTAACCATAGCAACATACACTGAAACCTTTCAAGCAGAACAGAACTGACAATCACACTAACAGCACAAATACCTGAGCTGAGAAAAGAGAGGGGCGGCCCAAGTAGGTAGCTGTTGAAATTAAAAGCTAATGACAAGAAAACAGCTGGAAACAAGCGCCAGCTCACACTGCTGCTTCTTTCTAGCATATGAATGCTATGTAGAGCCCAATTTGATTTATGTTTTATTGGTGATGCTGCCATCAATGAATACTTCATTAGGCATCATCTCAACAAACAATTGGAGTGGGAACTTAAGAAAAATAAGTTGTTTGGAGGAAAATTTCAAGGGCTGTGTCTGGTTGCCAAGAATTTGCACCATGCATGTTCCTGGTTTCTACTCATCCATGTAGCAAGAGACAGAAAAGTGAACCCCTCTTACTGAATCCTCTTGAAATGTAAACACGTGTCCGTAAACTGCAAGGAATTGTCTGCTATTGAGAAAAGACTCCCATTAGCCAATTAGAGTAATTACATGGATTAAGATTTCTTGTTACTGGTGGTTTCTTTTTTTTAATCCCTAATTCTTTCTTACCCAGCAAAGGAAGGGATAAACAGCTGATATAGCCAGAGAATTAAATGGGGGCAAACTAGGGCATTCTCATTTTCAGATCCCGAAATGTAATTGAAATTTTATGCTTACCATAACATAACAACATGTGATGATTTCTGTGCAACGGAAGGCATAAAGGGTCACGTTTCCCTAAGACTTCAATTACAGTAGCTTCTATCTTCCCTAAAACAGCATTTGGTCTCAGAAAATTGCCTTTAATGGTGCAGGTGTTTGCCAAAGAGTATCTATCATATTTAGTCCCAAGCACTCCATATTAATTCACCAGTTTCATTAGCAAAAGCCTTTTCTTCCAGATGACAATGAAAAGTAAATATAATTTCAAACAGATGTGCTTGTTTTTCTGTGAATCTGAAAGGGGAAAAAAAAAAGCTGGCATTGGCTGAAGGCAGGGAAGATGAGACTCCAGCACTTGAATGCACAGAGCGTGGATCTGTAGGGCGTATCCTGAACTTGACCCACATGCATGTCCAGCTCTGCCTCACAATGAAGTCTGCACATGCCCAAGCAGCTACCTACAAACACCGCCAGTACTTACCACACAGACTGTTTCCCAGCCCAGCACAAATGACAGGCATTATTAGTATTAGGAAAGGTGACCTGAAATGCCACTGGAGACCGCTTACCCAGATTCAGTTTACATTATTTCAGCTGGTAATGTTTCCCTAGCCCTTAAAAAAAATCACAATAATGAATCACTGACCATAATTGTAAATGTCTCTATATGCATGTACACGTGATGTCATGTTCAGAGGTCACCTCTCTGGGAGCCTCACTACCCATGATATAGCCAAGAATTGGAGAGTCAGCAAACAAAGGCCTGTCTGCTCACAATTATTTCAAGTGTGACGTTAAAAAGCAGTGTTCAATTCATTTCAACAAATATCCATGGGACTCTTGCCCCATACTTATAAGGGCAAAGAAGGGTCTGGACCTGGTTTCCCACAGCAGCCAGTTTTGTCTCCAGAGCAAGGAGAGATCTTTCTGTAAGCTTTGGCCTGCAAGGCTTTGTCTGTTAATTAACAGGCCCTCTATCCCATCAAGGTCAGTTCCTTGGTGATGCAGAAGCTGATTGTTAGCAGCCAAGCCCTCTAAAAATCCCTTAGAAGCATCTTCCCTCTAAAAGAATTACTTTTTTGCACAAGCCTGCATGCAGGTGAAGGTGAAGAGTCTGTTTATAGGACGCATTAGTTCTAGCATTTCTATTAGGACTGATGACTCTGCCAATAATTTTCTGTTAGATGAGAAAGGTCATTGGAAGTCAGCTACTCCACTCACAGCTTAAATGATTATTGAAAGAAACCTCAGAGAAATGAAAGAACTTTAATTCCTTGAACACCAAAGTAACTACACTGCTTCGCAGTTAAAACCCTTTTTGGGCTCCCATGGCCTCCAGGACAGAGGCCAAACTCCTTGGCATGGATTGTAAGGCCTGCATCGCTGAGCTTTGCCAACCTTCCCAGTCTCTCCTCCTTGCTGCCACCCTAAACCCCACCCTTTGTGATCCAGCCACAGGGAACTTTCGGGGCAGTGGCTATCAACTTTGGCTACACACTTGAACCGCCTGGCACACTGAAACATCTCGAGGTTCAGGCTGTATCTCAAGAGACTCTGATTTAATTGACCTCATCTGGAATCCAGACTTTGGTATTTTCTATAAATTCCCTCCAGCAATTCTAACATTTTGCCAAGGTTGAGAACCACTGAGTTAACTGATTTTTGAGTTCCTTTGTGAAAATGAGATTCCTTTCCCTGGTGGTGGTGGAGAGAGGAGGTTGTCAATGAGGATAAATTTAAGTATATCTTTTAAAGATAGAATTTCAGTAGGCAGAAATAAGGAGTAAGGGGCAGAGAAAGCCAGGTGTGGTGGCCCAACTGAGCAGGTGGTGACATGCTAACATTTTTCTTCACTCTCTTGTACAGAATGATACGGGTGGATGATAAGCATACAATTTGGAGCCTATGTGTTTATCCACTTCTATTCACACTTTGCCCAACAAATATTACAACTGTTCCCAATATGCTCAAGCATAAATACTTCAAGTGATAATTGGATGAACAGGTATTCCTTTAAATACAAAAACAAGTTTCATGTAGCTTCATTCTAGAAAGCTAGAAGAGTCAACTGCAAGGTGACAAAACCAATAGCAAGCATATCTTAATCTTCAACTGGCTGGTTCATCTGAAAAATTTTACATTCATCAGAGCATTTGTAGTGGTGATAGAAAAGTGGGAAGATTCATTAATGTTCAGATCCATCATTACTATAGAGAGATAGACATTTACATATGACATGTAGTAGCCAGTTTCTATGATTCCCCTTGGCAAACTAGTTGTAATCTGCAACCATTTAGTATCATAGCAGTTTAACCTGGAAAACGTTTCAGTATGGAAGTAAAAGGGATTAAAATGAGCTAAATGTTTGCACCACACATTCATGGTGATGTGATTAGGATATAAAGGCCCCAAAAGACTGAGAATCTACAGGTATGGTTTATAAAAGACTTAAAGATCTTTGAGTGATTATCTAACAAATGTGTGGTATTTGATAAGGTTAAATGTGAAATGCCAGAATAAATATTTGAAAGTAAAATAATCAGTCCCTTAATTTACTCAACAGACAGTTGTGATGCACTGCAGTAGGCATTGGTGGCACAGCAGTTGGGTGGACAACATCCTTACTTGCCGAGCGCCTGCAAGTCTAATGGAAGAAAGCAAAATGGTAACTGTATGATTGGTGCTAAGTTTGGAGAAAGGACAGGATACCATAGAGCACAGAGCAGAGTCATTTATGGGAGACAAACGCTTCCTGGAGTGAAATTTAACTTGAGATCTAAAATACAAGTGCTATTCATGGTGTGTGTGCGTGTGTGTCTGTGTGTGTCTTGCTTAGAGAGCATAAATCATCCCTAGAAACCAAAAGTTCAGTACTGTTAGGATATGGATTGTGAGTGTGGGTCATGGCAATAGAGGAAACCATACTGATAAAGTCTGACTGAGTCCTGAGGTGGTTGTTAGCATTTCATCACAACATTCTTGTTGTTAGCTGGAAGCAGCTTTGAGAGGGGGAAAAAAAAGGAATTAGTTAGATGATGGCTACACAGGACACAGCCTGGGAATTAACTGGCTTGGAAGTGGGACCTTTTAGAGATGCTCTAGCACAATCATTCAGTTGCTTAATTCCAAAGCAGGAACCTTCTGAATAAAACCATATGGAAGTAATCTTCATGGGCTGAACTATGAAAGTGGAACAAGGTATTTCCACCTTGGGGACCCTCCAACCATACCTCACGTTTGTTTCTTGTTTGGTCTAGGAAAAAGCCAAATGAGGGTCAGCTCACTCTGACGCTGACAGAGAAGGGCAGACAGAGCAGTGTCGTCAAATAGATCCTAGTGTAAACGACACCTTGCCTCAAACCTTGTGGAAATTCAAACAACATCAAAGAGTGTTGGCAATAGAGAGAAGGGTCACTGAGATGTGATCCTCTGTGGCTAGCAGTGTAAAGTGACTAATTTGACTCACGGCTGACATGGCATTTGCTTCTTTGCACAGAAATAATTCAGAGATAGGATGAGATTTTATATCGTAAAGCGCTTGGAGTTGCTTATACTCAAGGCGTAAAAGAAATGTGGGGGAGTTTTATAACAAGCACTCAAATGATTCTGAGAAATACCACAGGGTTAACAAGTTCAAAGAAATTTTGAACAATAATAGCAAAATACTCGATCTTTCCTCCTTTCTTTTTTCATTTTCAGCGTCTTTACTAGAAAAAAAAAGCATAACTGAATAAACCCTAGAATTAAGATCTCTTTTGAGTGACAATCTCTTTAGTTCTACACTGTTAAGAGAACCCCTATGGGGTTAATAGAAGACTTTGCCTCCTCAGCAGTTATATATTCCATTTAAAACTCTGGGTAACAAATCATTACCAAGCCTTCTGGGACATCATTTTGCTGCCTTTGGAGCCTCTTTCTGGAAGCAGAGCATTATCTTGATACTGCTTAGGAAGTGGGGTGCTCCTAGACCCTGCAGGACATCTAGGGTGACAGTCATGCCCAGGAGCTCACAATGTTACTCCAAGCAAGGAGCCCAGAGCAGACTGTCAGCACTAAAAGGAACAGAGGAAGTCATTTAGTGGGACTGTCATTATAGTGCAGGTGGAAACATAGACACTAGCAGTTGACTCCAAACCATGGGGCTAGTCCCAAACCTGGCCTAGAACGCAGGTATCAGAGATTATAAAAGTCAGTTAGTCAGTCAATTCAGTCACTCAGTCGTGTCCAACTCTTTGCAATCCCATGGACTGCAGCACGCAAGGCCTCCCTGTCCATCACCAATTCCTGGAGCTTGCTCAAACTCTTGTCCATCGAGTCGGTGATGCCATCCAACCACCTCATTGTCCCCTTCTCTCGTCCCCTTCTCCTCCTGCCTTCAATCTTTCCTAGCATCAGGGTCTTTTCCAATGAGTCAGTTCTTCATATCAGGTGGACCAAGTATTGGAGTTTCAGCTTCAGCATCAGTCCTTCCAATGAATATTCAGGACTAATTTCCTTTAGGATGGACTGGTTGGATCTCCTTGCAGTCCAAGGGACTCTCAAGAGTCTTCTCCAACACCACAGTTCAAAAGCATCAATTCTTCAGCACTCAGCTTTCTTTATGATCCAACTCTCACATCCATACATGACTACTGGAAAAACCATAGCTTTGACTAGACAGACCTTTGTCAGCAAAGTAATGTCTCTGCTTATTAATATGCTATCTACGTTTGTCATAGCTTTTCTTCCAAGGAGCAAGTGTCTTAATTTCATGGCTGCAGTCACCATCTGCAGTGATTTTGGAGACCAAGAAAATAAAGTCTCTCACTGGTTCCATTGTTTCCCCATCTAAGTGCCATGAAGCTATGGGACCAGATGTCATGATCTTTGTTTTTTGAATGTTGAGTTTATAAAAGTAAGAGCTGTTATTTGCTGAGTACTATACCTTGGGTACAAAGATAAACCCTTTCCATGCATTAACCCATACTATTATTATCCCCATTTTACAGATGCAGAAACTGAGAGACAAAGTAACTTGCTCGGGGTTACACAAAGAGCAAGAATCAGAGCCCGAATTCTAACCCGGACCAATGTGATTGTAAAGCATATTGTCATCCTGCTTCTAGAATGAGGTGAAGAAGATGAAAGTACTGAGTCAGGAGTATGCTCTTAAGCATCTTGCCAGGCTGTATTTGAAACTTTGACTAACATTGCAGAACCTGGAGTCTCATGAGAAAAAGCTTCTCCAAATGAAGTAAACATAATTCAATATTTTTGTGGAGAATATTGCCTCATTAAGAGGCTAATTCCATGAATTTGATGATCCTTTGTTAGTCAGCGGAGAAGGCAATGGCAACCCACTCCAGTACTCTTGCCCTGGAAAATCCCATGGATGGAGGAGCCTGGTGGGCTGCAGTCCATGGGGTCGCTAAGAGTCGGACACGACTGAGCGACTTCCCTTTCACTTTTCACTTTCATGCATTGGAGAAGGAAATGGCAACCCACTCCAGTGTTCTTCCCTGGAGAATCCCAGGGATGGGGGAGCCTGGTGGGCTGACGTCTATGGGGTCGCAGAGTCGGACACGACTGAAGCAACTTAGCAGCAGCAGTTGTTGTTCAGAGATTTTTGTTGCAAAGACACATGCAAAGGGCTTTGGACACACAATTGTCTGAAGTCAGTGAGGGCAAAAGGAACTAATGGAAAAGAAAAGAACTTGAGCCAAGACAGCCTTGGGTTGTCTGTTAGTTATTCCTCATGGCACCCAGTTTTTTGTTTTCTCCTTCTATTTGAATGCTTAGCACACCTTAGTGTAATTGTTTTCTGTTCATAAATCTTTCCCTTTAAACAGAATATAGTTTCCCTAAAGAGTAAGGACCTTGTTTTTTCTCCTTCGTATTCCTGGTGCCAAGCACAGTGCCTGACATAAATAGATGCTCATTAAAAGACTTGTGGAACTGAATGTTTGTTTACTGAGTGAATGCCCTGTAGCTATATTGGCAGGACTTAATAGACCATCTTAGAAACCAAACCAAATGGGGACTTTGGTAGAAAATGAATGACCATGAAAATTCTAGTCTCTGGGATTATTTTACTACTTTAAACAACTGTTGAGGGACTTCCCTGGTTGTCCAGTAGCTAAGACTCCCAGAGCAGAGGGCCTGGGTTCATTCCCTAGTTGGGGAACTAGATCCCACATGCCTCAACTAAAATCAAAGTTCTACTGTGTCGCAACTAAGAACTGGTTCAGTCAAATAAATAAATAAAAATAAATATTAAAAACAAAACCCAACTATTGGAAATGAACAAGGACAGCCAGTTCAATTTCTAGAAGTCTCTTAGACTACTCCACCTGAAGACACAGAACATGAGCCTGGTTCTTTCAGTTTTGAATACTAGGCTTGGCTATTAGGAGTGCAGTATCTGGGGAGCAAAAGGGCATGATATGATTAAAGGGTCTGTTACATGAATCAGGGACTGTACAGCAGATGGAGAAAAAGCAGCAAGATTTTTTACCCTAAAACTTTATATCACAGCAATACACAATGATCAATGAGATCTCATGATTAAAAACAGCAAAGCCTAACTCATATAACTTGGTAGCACAGGAAACCACCTATCAGGCACAGCAAAGGAAACCATGGTCACTTTTCTTTGTCTCACATTTGTTGAAGGTTTCAAGGGCTGCAACATCAAGCAAAAACATCAGGGAGTAGGTGAGTTGCTCCCTCCGCTGCCCACTCTCCCACTGTGTTCACCTCTAACTCCAAGAGTCTCCCTAACACGGAATCTGAAATCTGATTTCCCCGTTTCTGAAGGCCGAGGTGAGGTATGGGGGAGGAGGGCAGCAAAGTGCTCCGACAGCACGGAGTGCTCTGCGTTCTGCCTGAAGTCTCTCCATAGAGCCTCCCGGAGCTCATTTGAGAGAGAAGAGAGCTGCCTGTTATTTATGAGCACATAATATCTCCGCATAGAAAGTCTCAGTCAAAAACGTTTTTACCAACATGGTAAGAGTAACATGCTATGCTTAAGTAGATGAATCTATGGTTTAGAAAGAGGCAGTTCAAATAAATGGCGAGTTTTCCCATTAGAAGAGTTTTCAACTATATCCAGATGGGGGAAAAAAGAAAGAAAATTAACTGGGATCACAGGGCTCCCTCCATCTTGGGTGCTAATGTTCTATTGACAAGTTATAATGAGGGCTTCTCTGTCCCAGAGTGAGGAATAGGCTCATTAAAACTCGAGGAACGGGAGAGCCAGCTTTCAACTCCCTTGTTTTTTAAACTTCACTGGTTTTTAGAAATACTAAATGAATTGCCTGACAAAACGATGTTATTGATTTCAAAGTGTGTCTGCATTCTTGGGCTTGCATTTGCATTTGAATCTGAGCTACTTAGAGTGTCAGTTGTTGGACAGAAGAATGGAAATGAGAGTTCTGTGGTGGGCTCGGAAAGACTGATGTGTTGACTCTTCCACTTAGTCACTGTGGAAATAAGCCTTATACTAACCTTGGTTTCTTCTTGATCAAAACACATCAATTAACATGGTTTGAACATTGCTTTCTTCTGGGTTTGAAGAAAGGAGGATCCCAAATTTCAAACCATTAAATAAGATGGCTGTTCCACAATGTAACCCTATTAGGATGCCAGGCTGTAACTCTGGAAGGGCCTGTTAATGTACACTCTCAACAATCCAAGCCCGAGCACACATTATGCTGAAACAGTAAATAATTCAAAAATCACTTAGATTTGGTTCTGAGAATTCACTATGTGATTTGTGTGTATGTGTGGCAGGTGTAGCCTCCTAATTACTTTTTCTTATGCTAATATTTGCGTGGATTTCTATGCCTCAAGCACATAATCGGTGGCAGAAAGAGGGAGAAGTCAAAGGCCACTCTGAAGTTCAGAGTCATTATTAGGAACAGAAGTAGCTTCAAGGGAGGACAAAGCTTTAGACATGTTGATTTGGAGTCGATGCGGAAAGATGAACACAGGGAAAATGCCCAGTCTTGAGCGCTGGAGTTCTCTGTCTTCATGGAGAACGTAAAATGAATCTCAGGGAATGGCCACAGCTGGGAAAAGCTGGAAGCAGAGGGACGATAGCAAAGGAATCACAGAAGGTGCTATGATTGAGAAAGGAGGAGATTCAGCCTGCCTCTACATCCCAAATCTGCAAGGAATGAAAGTTTTTAAGAAGTGTTATGAAAAGCTTGCAAGAGATTCAAGGGGGCAAGGACTGCTACAAGACCAGTAGACTGGAGTTTGGGAGGTCATTGGACTTCGAAGAGTACAAATAGAATTGTTCAGTCGCTAAGTCGTGTCTGACAGAGTAGAGCGCTCAGTAATCAGGCTTCAAGGAGAAGTGGAGTGGGCTGGAAGTGAAGTCACTCAGAAAGGGGTTGAAAGAGAATGAGAAAAATAAACCAAAATAAACCTGATACTAACCTGAGGAGTGGGACTGCTTGTCTATTTCAAGACAGAGGTGACTTGTGTCTTTTAAATTTTATTTTGTCGGAGATACGGAATATAGCAGACCAAGGGGTAACCAGAGAAGCATAGTTTTGAAGGTAGTGACACACAGTGGGGTTAGGAACACCCAGAGGCATAGGGAGACTCGGAGGGAGGAAGCACAATCTCTGAGATGAGTTGAGAAGTGAGACGAGAACAGCTACATGGGGATCTGTGTTGAGGTAGAAGAGAACGCTCATACGGTCATGCAATAGGAGGTAAGGGGTGGGGCTGCAGTCATGAAGAAAGCAAGGGAGTTTAGAATGTTATGAGCAGGAGTGTCCTAGGAAATCCAAATTAATCAAAAAGATTGTTGAGCAGCCGTGGGAGTCCTGGTGGAATAAAGTAATCATATTTCTATCTGACCAACTCTGCTCAAGTCAAGTATATTTGGGGCCAAGAATAGAATTAAATCCACAATCAGGGAGAATGTTCTAAGAAGGCAAGTTAGCAGGTGTGATCCAGCAAAAGGGAAGGTGTGTGGAATAGTCCCAAAGTGCCTTTCTCTTTCGGAGCCACAAGATGCTGCTGCTGCTTTGTAGCTGTAGGATGCTGGTCCCGGGAAACGCTCCATTCATTTCTGCTTGCATGCAGAAACTGAGAGGAGTGCGGAATGAAGTTTGTTTTGAAAGCAAACATGGAGTTTTAACCAAAGACAGACAAATGTGTGAAGAGGAAAGCCATGCAGAGGAAAAGAAGAAAGAGGAATTTTGAGAATTTGTAATCTATCTAATTACCTTGAGGACTGGAGTTTTCCATAATCCCCTGTCCATGAAAAACCAATCAAAATTTTCTATGGAAGATAACCTGGGGTGTGAGCACAGGTTCTCAGATTCCCTATTAGTCCATGACTAATATCTCATGACTAAAAGAAGACATACACTATAGGGATACTAGGCAAGGACTCAGAAGGCAAAGTATATGGGTTTAAATCCAAACTGTTGAGACTATAGGCAAGGTACTTACCCTCTCGGTGCCTTAATTTTTCTCATCTAAAAAACAGGCACAATAAGTGGCTATGTCTCACAGGCCTGTCAAGAGGAGGAAATGCATGAGACTTTATTCATTTGATATGTAAAATACTTACAAAGCACAGGCAGAAAGTGCTTTTGTCATTATGAAGTGCCTTTGCCCAGTATTTTCAAAAAGTGAGGCTTATACAACTATTAATGTGTGTATATGACTTTTATTTTGCATCTTTTCCACATTTCATCTCTTTATTTTTCATCTTTATAACTCTCTCACTGCTGCTCCTGCTGCTAAGTCGCTTCAGTCATGTCCGACTCTGTGCGACCCCATAGACGGCAGCCCACCAGGCTCCCCCGTCCCTGGGATTCTCCAGGCAAGAACACTGGAGTGGGTTGCCAGTTCCTTCTCCAATGCGTGAAAGTGAAAAGTGAAAGTGAAGTCGCTCAGTCGTGTCTGACTCTTAGCGACCCCATGGACTGCAGCCTACCAGGCTCCTCCGTCCATGGGATTTTCCAGGCAAGAGTACTGGAGTGTGGTGCCATTGCCTTCTCCGATCTCTCTCACTTCCCTCCCTGTATTGTTAGCTCTTGGAAGGCAAAGGCCATATCTTACACATCTTTATATTTATCCTTGTTCTGATTATCAGGTCGTGTCAGTAACAATTTCACAACTTGGTGGCATAAAACAGCAACCATTTTTTTATACTCACTGATTCTGTGGGTCAAGAATTTGGAAAGGATGTCTCCAGGGTTTGGAGGGTTTGCAGGGTTGATTTCTCTCTACTTCATGATGGCTTGAGGGTCAGCTCCATGACCCAAATGACTTGTGGAGCAATAAGAACAGCTGAGGGCTACAATAGCTGGGGCTGAGGGATGCACTTCAAAGCTGCCTTCATTGCTCACGTATCTAGTGCCTGGTCAGGAATAGATGAAGGACTGACTTAGCTGGGACCTATGCATAGGAAATGATGCCCTTGTTACCATAAGTTGGTATGGAAACACTCGAATGAACTTTTTGGCCAATCCAATACATGATATCAGGAAACTAATTTTGTTAGGTGTGTAAAGTACATGGAGATTTGACAAAATGTTCTTAAATTTTTTAGAGATTCATATGGATATATTTATGGTCTAAATAACTAATTTACTTTGTATTTCCAGGGAAAAATAGATGATGCATATATGACAAAATGTTGTTGGAGTTTGCTCAAATTCATGTCCGTTAAGTCAGTGATGCTACCTAACCATCTCATCCTCTGCCATCCCCTTCTCCTTCTGACTTCAGTCTTTCCCAGCATCAGAGTCTTTTCCAATGAGTCAGCTCTTTGCATCAAGTGGCCAAAGTACTGGAGCTTCAGCTTCAGCATCAGTCCTACCAATGAATATTTAGGGTTGATTTCCTTTAGGATGGACTGGTTTGATCTCCTCGCTGTTCAAAGGACTCTCAAGAGTCTTCTCCAGCACCATAGTTCGAAAGCATCAGTTCTCTGGTGCTGAACCTTCTTTATGGCCCAACTCTCACATCCGTACATGACGACTGGAAAAACCATAGTTTTGACTATGTGGATCTTTGTCAGCAAAGTGCAGCTCTGTGGTAAAGAATCTGCCTGTTCAATGCAGGAGATGCAAGGGCCGAGGATTCAATCCCTGGATCAGGAAGATCCCCCTGGAGAAGGAAATAGCATCCATTCTGGTATTCTTGCCTGGGAAATCCCATGGACAGAGGAACCTGGCAGGTTATAGTCCATGGGGTCGCAAAAGAGTTAGAAATGACTTATTGACTAAATGACAACAACAATGACAAAATATTAAGAATTTTTACATTTAGATGATGGGTATTCATTGTACTATTCTGTCTAGTTTTCTTGTTTGAAAATTCTAATAAGAAGTAAAATAAAGAAATAAAGAGAATAAACAGAGGGTAAAAGGTCCATCTATGATAGTTCTAGAATCATCTACTTCTCTTCATTCCCAACCATTGCTCTAATTTACAGATTAGCAAAATTTTCCCATATAGGGTCAGATAGTATACATTTTAGAGTACATAGGCTGTATATTCTCTATAAGAACTATTCAACTCTGCCATTGTAGCACAAAAGCAGCCATTGGCAATATGTAAATAAATGGGCATGACTTTTTCCAATAAAACTTTATTTATATAAACAAGCAGGTGATCAGCCAGATTTAGCCAGTGGGCTATAGTTTGCTGTCCCCTGCTCTAACTGAAGCACTCATCCATTCTAACCCAGAGTACGAGTACTCCTACAATCCTTTTACCCATCTTCTTCCATTTAGACTTGTCATCTCTCCACTCTGCCCCTTATAGATCAATAGTAGCAGTTTCCCTACTTAGAACTGGGCCATAGTTTCCCATCATCTCCTCATCCTCACTATGTTTCCAAACCTGACTCCATCATTAACCCCAACAGGTATGCCCCCCATCACACGCATCCTTTTCTTTTCACGTCTTTGTATTTTAAACAACTTCATTAACACATCTTTGACACATAAAAATGGATATATTTAAACTGTACAGCTTGATGTTTTGATATATGTATACATTGTGAAAAGATCACCACAGTCAAGCTAACTAACTTATCCATCACCTCTGTAGAGTTATCATGTGTGGAGAGTTATGGTGAGAATATTGAAGATCTATCCTCCTACCAAATTTCACATATACAATATAATCCTGCTATCATCAGCATGCTGTATGTTACTCATTCATCATGCATAATCGAAATTGGTGCCCTTTCATCAACATCTCTCCTTTACCCTCTTCTCCCAACCCTGCTTGCACCTGGCAATTACCATTCCACTCTCCGCTCCTATACATTTGACGATTTTGCTGCTGCTGCTGCTGCTGCGTCGCTTCAGTCGTGTCCAACTCTGTGCAACCCCATAGATGGCAGCCCACCAGGCTCCCCCGTCCCTGGGATTCTCCAGGCAAGAACACTGGAGTGGGTTGCCATTTCCTTCTCCTTGACTATTTTAGACATCCCATATAAGTGAGATCAACACAATATTTGTTTTCCTGTACACACACATTCTTTAGTCTCCTAGATCTTCTTGTTTTCAGACATCTCCTGCTTCCCTACTTCACTTCCATACTTAAAGGGTTGCTCAAACTTCTCCTCCTTCAAGACTCAGCTCAGTCATCACCTTCTCTCTGGTAAGCCTCAGTCTTTTCCCCAACATACATGTATGCATGTGCATGTTCACACATACACACCAGAAATAGTCAAGGTGGGGGCTCCTTATTAGTACTCTCAGTATCTTCAGGGTATCTCTTTGTCATGGCACTTGTCACACTTCCTATCATGATGTGATTACTTCTCTGCTTTGATCCTTGGCCTAGAAGCTTGTTGAGGGCAGAGACTATATCTTACTTACCTCAATGTCTAAAACAGAGCCTGTCATAGGATTAAATGAATATTCAGATCTACTGCAAACATGCCCTTCATAAGGGAATTTCAAGATACTATGATGAAAAGTAGTTGGATTTCACATGATCTCTAAAAATACAAAAGTTATGAGCAAACAAACAAGAGACACCAGTGCTTCTGAATGGAGGTAAGTTAGATCACAGTAGGATCAAATAACCTAGAGATCACTGAAGCACTCCTTACTATCCTAGGAGAAACTATGGTTTCCTGAAAGATGTAATATACTCAAAAATGATTATATCATGCTCAGGGCTGCCATCCCTAACCCACGTGGGATCCTTCTATCTGGTAATTACAGCCCCCTAACCAGATTAGGTAGCTTGATAAGTAGAGCTCTGTCCATAGGATTTTCCAGGCAATAGTACTGGAGTGGATTGCCATTTCCTTCTCCAGCAGATCTTCCAGACCCAGGGATCGAACCCAGGTCTCCCACATTGTAGACAGACACTTTACCGTCTAAGCCACCAGGAAAGTCCGGTAAGTAGAGCATGGGCTGGATTTCAGGCCCCATTCACCATGTTGACCAGAAGCCCTTGTGCAGTGAACAATATGTGCAAACATGTGCGGTGGCCTTTTATGTATCCCCAGATCATCTTTATGGGTGAGTCAAAGCAAAAAATGGCATAATTTTTGAAGAGTGGGCAAACAATCCATTGATCCTTTGGTACAGTATTTACTTCTCAGCTTGTTTTCTACCAGTAGTTCTCAACGGCAGCATATAGTGAGCATGGTTATCAGAGTCACCTGGGGAACTTCTTCAACCTACACATGCACGCTCCCACACTCCTGCTCCTGATCTCAAAATTCTGATGTACTTCATCAGGGGTGTTCTTATATCCAAAATACAGTGTACCTCAAGGGGTAGAATTGCAGAATGTCTAGATGCAGTTGTGACTGGCCAATTAGAATTGATGCTTTTGAACTGTGGTGTTGGAGAAGACTCTTGAGAGTCCCTTGGACTGCAAGGAGATCCAACCAGTCCATTCTGAAGGAGATCAGCCCTGGGATTTCTTTGGAAGGAATGATGCTAAAGCTGAAACTCCAGTACTTTGGCCACCTCACACGAAGAGTTGACTCATTGGAAAAGACTCTGATGCTGGGGGGGATTGGGAGCAGGAGGAGAAGGGGACGACAGAGGATGAGATGGCTGGATGGCATCACTGACTCAATGGACATGAGTCTGAGTGAAGTCCAGGAGTTGGTGATGGACAGGGAGGCCTGGCGTGCTGCGATTCATGGGGTTGCAAAGAGTCAGACACGACTGAGTGACTGATCTGATCTGAATGTTCCACAACTGGTTCAAGTACCATTTCTATCACTCCATATATTTGTAGCTCCTTGAAAATCACTTTCCACTGGTTTAATCTACAAGCAAAGGAATTGGTTTGAGCTATGTTCCATATATCTATAAACACAACCAGGTCAAACTACACCTTCTGGAAGACCTTGGTTATATGCAAACCAGGCAAGGTCTGACTCATGAACTCAAATACAAATGATTATTCTAGTTCATGTCATGATCAAAGTTGTGGCGTAAATTATTTAAGCAAGAAAACTGTAGCATAAAAACATTGAGCAGCGAGTTTTACCACACTAAAGAAACAACCCATATAATTGGGAAATTAAACTATTTTATTTATAAGAAAGAATTTATTTGGGATTTTTAAACACACCAGTATCAGATTCCTTGAGCAGGAGTTATATTTCAGTTACACTCAGTGGGGATTTCTTAAACTTTTATTATGTGCAATTCTATGTATTGGGAACTATAAGGGAAGTAAATATTTAAAAATAATATCATTTCTTCAAGGAGCTTCAAGACTGGTTGTGAATAAATCAAATGGAGAAATAGTTCAAGGTATATCAGATCAGATCAGTCACCCAGTCGTGTCCGACTCTTTGCAACCCCATGAATCGCAGCACGCCAGGCCTCCCTGTCCATCACCAACTCCCAGAGTTCACTCAGACTCACGTCCATCGAGTCAGTGATGCCATCCAGCCATCTCATCCTCTGTCGTCCCCTTCTCCTCCTGCCCCCAATCCCCACCAGCATCAGAGTCTTTTCCAATGAGTCAACTTTGCATGAGGTGGCCAAAGTACTGGAGTTTCAGCTTTAGCATCAGTCCTTCCAAAGAAATCCCAGGGCTGATCTCCTTCAGAATGGACTGGTTGGATCTCCTTGCAGTCCAAGGGACTCTCAAGAGTCTTCTCCAACACCACAGTTCAAAAGCATCAATTCTTCGGCGCTCAGCCTTCTTCACAGTCCAACTCTCACATCCATGCATGACCACAGGAAAAACCATAGCCTTGACTAGACGGACCTTTGTTGGCAAAGTAATGTCTCTGCTCTTGAATATGCTGTCTAGGTTGGACATAACTTTCCTTCCAAGGAGTAAGCGTCTTTTAATTTCATGGCTGCAGTCACCATCTGCAGTGATTTTGGAGCCCAAAGAAATAAAGTCTGACACTGTTTCCCCATCTATTTCCCATGAAGTGGTGGGACCAGATGCCATGATCTTCGTTTTCTGAATGTTGAGCTTTAAGCCAACTTTTTCACTCTCCACTTTCACTTTCATCAAGAGGCTTTTTAGTTCCTCTTCCCTTTCTGCCATAAGCGTGGTGTCATCTGCATATCTGAGGTTATTGATATTTCTCCTGGCAATCTTGATTCCAGCTTGTGCTTCTTCCAGCCCAGCGTTTCTCATGATGTACTCTGCATATAAGTTAAATAAGCAGGGTGACAATATACAGCCACGACATACTCCTTTTCCTATTTGGAACCCATCTGTTGTTCCATGTCCAGTTCTAACTGTTGCTTCCTGACCTGCATACAAATTTCTCAAGAGGCAGATCAGGTGGCCTGGTATTCCCATCTCTTCCAGAATTTTCCACAGTTTATTGTGATCCACACAGTCAAAGGCTTTGGCACAGTCAATAAAGCAGAAATAGATGTTTTTCTGGAACTCTCTTGCTTTTTCTATGATCCAGCAGATGTTGGCAATTTGATCTCTGGTTCCTCTGCCTTTTCTAAAACCAGCTTTAACATCAGGAAGTTCACGGTTCACATATTGCTGAAGCCTGACTTGGAGAATTTTGAGCATTACTTTACTAGTGTGTGAGATAAGTGCAATTGTGCAGTAGTTTGAGCATTCTTTGGCATTGCCTTTCTTTGGGATTCAAGGTATATAGGGCTTCTCAAACAGGAGGGACAGTATCCTTTTCCCAAGAAGGGCCTTTAGGATCTTTGCAATAGAGATTCTGTTACAGATGCCGTTTGTGTTGTAATGAAGAAAAATATTTTAAGTTTATGGTGTACATTTTCTGCAACAGTTGATCTACATGATAATCTGGGATATCATGTAGTATAGGACAAGGGCTTTTTGAAATAACACTGCCCACTCTTCCAGTTCTATTTCTCTTTATATATGCCAATTTTCACATACTCCTTTAGAATATGGGAACCCCCTTCCTGCTCATATGAGATCATTGGATGGCATCACCTTCTCAATGGACATGAGTTTGAGCAAACTCCAGGAGATGGTGAAGGACAGTGAAGCCTGGCATGCTGCAGTCCATGGGGTCTCAAAGATTTGGACATGACAAAATGACTTAACAGCAACAATAATAGATAAAGCAAATATTAACAGAACTGAAGGGACAAGCAGACAGCAATGCAGTAATAGTAGGAGACTTCAATATTCCCTTTTCAAGAATGGATTAGTCATCCAAAAAGAAAATCAAGAAGGAAATGGAGGACTCGAACAACAATATAGCCAAAATGGATATAACATATGCAGAATAGTCCATTCAATAGCAATAGAATACACATTCCTCTAAAGTGTACAGAATACTCTTCAGGGTATAGCAGGTGTTAGGTCAAAATTGCGACTCCATGGACTGTAGCTTGCCCAGCTCCTCTGTCCATGGAATTCACCAGGCAAGAGGAGTGGGTAGCTCTGTTCCCTTCTCCAGGGGATCTTCCCAACCCAGAGATCAAACCTAGGTCTCCCACATTGCATGTGGATTCTTTACCATCTAAGCCACCAGGGAAGCTCCTTAAAAAGTTTAAGAAGATAGAAATCATACCTTTCCAATCACATGTTAGAAAATGAGAAATCAATAACAGTAAGAAAACTGAAACATTCACAAATATGTGGCAACTAAAAAACACACTTCAAAATAACTAGTGGATCAAAGGAGAAATCAAAAAGCAAATTTTTAAAAATGTATTGAGACAAATGAAAATACAACACACCAAAATTTATGGAATGCAGCCAAAGCATTTCTAAGATGGAATTTTTTGGCAAAAGTATCTGCATTTAAGAAAAGGAAGATCGCAATTAAATAATCTAACTTTAAACTTCTAGAAGCTAGAAAAAGAACAAAGTTCAAAGTTAACAAAACAAAAGAAATAATAAAGATTAATTAGAGCAGAATTCAATGAAATAGAAACTAGAAGAATAGAAAAGATTAATGAAATTAAGAGCTAGTTTTCTGAAAGATGAACAAAATTAGCAAACTTTTAGCTAGACTCAGATAAAAAAGAGAAGACTCAAATGAATAAAACTAGAAATGAAAGAGGAGATGTTACCACTGATACCACAGAAATACAAAAAATAAGTGTCTACTATGAATAATTATACACCAACAAATTGGATAACCTAGAAGAAATGTATACATTCCTAGAAACATACAACCTACCAAGGCTGAAACATGAATGAATAGAAAATTTGAACAGACCAATAACAAGTTAAGAGACTGAATCAAAAAATTAACAAATAAAAAGTCCTGAACCATATGGCGTCACTGGTGAATATCACCAGTTAAAAATGAATGAAGAGCAATCATTCTCAAACATTTCCAGAAAAATGGAAGAGGATAAATATCCAAATGTATTTTACAAGACCACCATTATCCTAATAACAATGCCAAATAAGAACACTAAAAGAAAATTACAGACCATCTCCCTGATGAACACAGATGTAAAAATCCTCAACAAAATATTAGCAAACCAATTTCAACAGCACATTAAGAGGATCATACACCATGATCAAGTGAGATTTATTCCTGGGATGCAAGGGTGGTTCAACATATGCATGTAATATATGATATATAATATATGATACATTAATGGAATGAAGAATAAAAATTATATGATCATCTCAATGGAGGCAGAAAAAGCATTTGACAAAATTCAACATCCTTTCATGATAAAGACCATCAATAATCTGGACATAGAAAGGATGTATCTCAACATAATAAAGGCTATATATGACAAGCCCACAGCTAATATCATTGTCAATGTGGAAAAACTACAAGCTTTTCTTCTGTGATCAGGCACAAGGATTCTCACTCTCACTACTTCTCTTTAGCATAGTACTGGAAGTCCTAGCCAGAGCAGTTAGAGCAAGGAAAAAGAGGCATTCAGATTGGAAAGGAAGAAGTAAAGTTGTCTCTATTTGCATATGGCATGATGTTATATGTAGAAAACCTAAAGACTCGACAAAAAAACTGTTAGAACTAATAACTTCAGTAAAGTTTATAAGGTACAAATCAACACACAAAACTCAGTTATGTTTCTACACACTTACAATGAACTAGCCAAAAGAAATGAAATTAAGATAACAATCTCTTTTACAGTAGCATCAAAACTAATAAAATACTTAGAAATTAACTCAGTTAAGGAGGTGAAAGATCTGTACACTGAAAACTACAAGACTGATGAAAGAAATTGAAGAAGACACAAATAAATGGAAAGATGGATCAGAAGAAAGAATATTGTTAAAATGTCCATTCTACCCACAGCACCTACAAATTCAATGCACTTAATCTACAGATTCAATGCAATCTCTATCAGAATCCAAATGGTATTTTTCACAGAAATAGAAAAAAAAAAACAATCGTAAAATTTTTATGGAACCACCAAAGATCCTCAATAGCCAAAACAATCTTGAGCAAGTACAAAGTTAGAGGCATCACAATTCCTGATTTCAATACATATTTAAAAGCTACAGGACTTCCCTGGTTGTCCAGTGGTTTAGAATCTGCCTGTCAATGTAGAGGACATGAATTTGATTCCTGGTCTGGGAGGATTTCCTGGATTTCTGGGAGATGCCAGCAGGCAACTAAGCCCATGTGCTATAATGACTGAAGCCTGCACACTCTAGACCCTGGTCTCTGCAACAAGAGAAGCCGCTGCAGTGAAAAGCCCATGCACCACAACGAGAAAATAGCTCCTGCTTGCTACAATTAGAGAAAGCCTGGTGCAGCAATAAAGACCCAGCACAGCCAAAAAGAAGTGTCTACAGTAATCAAAACAGTATGGCAGTGCCATAAAAACAGACATATGGACCAACGTAACAATATAGAGAGTCTAGAAATAAATCCATGCATTTACAGTCAACTGACATTTGACAAACAAGCCAAGAACACACGACAAAAAGACAGTCTGTTTAACAAACAGTGCTTGAAAACTGTATATTCACAAACAGAAGAATGAAATTGGACCCTTATCTCACACAAGATACAAATATCAACTCAAAATAGATTAAAGACTTAAAAGTTAGACCTAAATCTGTAAAGCTACTAGAAAAAAAAAATACGAGAAATCACTTTGACACTGGTCTGGGCAATACATTTTTCAGATATGACCCCAAAAACAGAGGCAACAAAAGCAAAACTAAGCAAGTGGGATTGCATCAAACTATAAACAAACATCAGAGTGAAGGAACAACCTAAACGATGGGAGAAAATACTTACAAACCATACATCTTATAAAAGAATAATATTTAAAATATATAAAGAAATCAATTCAACAGCAAAAAAAAGAAAACGAAATAACCTGATTAAATAAATGAGCAAACGACCTAAATAGGTAGTTTTTCAAAGAAGATACGCAAATGGCCAGTAGTTCTATAAAGATGCTCAACATCACTAATTACCAGGGCAATACAAATCAAAGCCACAATGAGAAGTCACCTCACCCCTGTCAGAATGGCTATCATCAAAAAGACTACAAATAACAAATGTTGGAGAGGATGTGGAGAAAAGGAAACCCTTGCACATTGCTAGTGGGAATGCAAATTGGTGTCGCTACTGTGGAAAACAGTATGAAAGGAAGGTGAGAGGGGGGTTCAGGATGGGGAACACATGTGTGCACGTGGCTGATTCATGTCAATGTATGGCAAAAACCACTACAATACTGTAAAGTAATTAGCCTCCAATTAAAATAAATTAATTAATTAAAAAATTAAAACTAGAATTACCATATGATCTAGTAATCCCATTTTGGGTATATATTGAAAGGAAATGAAATCAGTATCTCGAAGAGGTATCTGTACTCCCATGGTCACTGCAGTGTTTTTCACAATAGCTAAGATTTGGAAGCAATATAATTGCATACAGATTAATTAATGAATGGAAAAAGATTATAGATATATGATATTCAGCCTTTAAAAACATCTAAATCCTATCACTTGTGACAATATGGATGTGCCTTGAGGACATTATGCTAAGTGAAATAAGCCAGACACAGAAAGGTAAATACCATATGACCTCACTCCTATGTGGAATCTAAAAATGTTGGACCTACAGAAGTAGAGAGTAGAATGCTGGTTGCCAGGAACTGAGGGGCAAGGGCGATGGGGAGTCAGTGGTCAAAGAGTACCAAATGTCAGTCATGTGGGATGAATAAGTTCTGGGGATCGAATCTATAGCATAGTGATTATAATTAATAAAACTATATTGTACACTTGAAATTTGTTGAGAGTAGATCTTGTGTCCTCACCACAAAAAAAGTTAACTGTGTGAGGTAATAGGTGTGTTAATTAACTTGACTGTGGTAATCATTTCACGATAAATGCCTATTTCAAAACATCACGTTGTCCACTTTTTTAATAGTTTTTAATTGGAGTATAATTGCTTTACAATGCTGTGTTAGTTTCTGCTATACAACAAAATGAATCAGTTGTGTGTATATATATATATCTCCTCCCTCTTGAACCCCCCTCCCATCTCACTACCCTCATCCCACTCCTCTAGGTCATCACAGAGCACTGAGTTGAACTCGCTGTGCTATACAGCTGCTTCCTACTGCTACTGCTAAGTCACGTCAGTCGTGTCTGACTCTGTGCGACCCCATAGATGGAAACCCACCAGGCTCCCCCGTCCCTGGGATTCTCCAGGCAAGAACACTGGAGTGGGTTGTCATTTCCTTCTCTAATGCATCAAAGTGAAAAGTGAAAGGGAAGTCGCTCAGTCGCGTCTGACTCTTAGCGACGCCATGGACTGCAGCCTACCAGGCTCCTCCATCCATGGGATTTTCCAGGCAAGAGTACTGGAGTGGGGTGCCATTGCCTTCTCCGGCTTCCTACTAGCTACCTATTTTATACACAGGAGTGTATATATATCAATGCTACTATCTCAAGTCACATTTTACACTTTAAATATATACAATTTTTATTGTTAATTATGCCTCAATAATGTTTGGAAAAAATTTTTAGAAATAAAGTATCTGGAATTGCTAAAAAAAACAACAAGGAGCACTAGGGATAATGAAAGGTTTTGTCTATAGGAGTGTGTGAATAGAGTGGAGGCAAGAGTGAAAGTTTAAGATTCACAGATATAAGTGTCCTAAGAGAAATTATGACACGAATTGTTATGATAGCCTCAAAAAGTTATTTTGAGTTCAAAAGAGGGAAAGACTTGACATTGAGGATCTCAAGAGAGAGGTGAGGTTGGAGATAAACCTCAAAGGATCATAAAAATTTCCAATTAACTTTTGAAAGCATTAGAAGGAATAGCAGAGGCAAAGGCCTAGAGGTGGGAAAGTGCAGATAAAAGCATTCGGGACAAGGCAATGACTATGCTTAGAACACAGGCTGTGGGCAGTGCCTACTGTGAGATCAGTCAGGGGAGGGAAGTCAGCCTGGGGCTTGACCTCCAGGTGATATCTCCATCACATGCTGCTTTAGGCATGGACAATGTCTGGTTTCAATTTCAGGTAACTTTTGGATTGAAAGGAAGCACCTTTATATCATTAAGCCCCATGAATTTCTCAAGTTATGTTCCACTTGGCATAACATTGATACTGATGTCAAAATTGAGAGAGATAAAGTAGTGGTTCAGAGCAGAATCTGGGGCCGAGCCTGGATTTCATTAGAACCATTACCTAGTGTTATGAGTTGAATTGTGCCCCACCTAAATTCATAAGTTTAAGTCTTAGCCCTCAGTATCATATACTGTGTCCTAATTTGGAGAAAGGGTTTTTTACAGAGACAATCAAGATAAAATTACAGTGGGCCCTAATCTAATATAAGCAGTGTCCTTATAAAAAGGGAAAATTTGGAGCCAGAGGCAGACATGCACAGAAGATGCATAGAAGGCGTCAGTTCAGTTCAGTTATTCAGTCGTGTCCGACTCTTTGCGACCCCGTGGACTGCAGGACACCAGGCTTCCCTGTCCATCACCAACTCCTGGAGCTTGCTCAAACTCATGTCCATTGGGTCGGTGATGCCATCCAACCATCTCATCCTCTTCCATCCCCTTCTCCTTTGGCCTTCAATCTTTCCCAGCATCAGGGTCTTTTCCAATGAGGTAGCTCTTTCCATCAGGTGACCAAAGTATTGGAGTTTCAGCTTCAGCATCAGTCCTTCCAATGAATATTCAGGACTGATTTCATATAGGATTGACTGACTGGATCTCTTTGCAGTCCAAGGAACTTTCAAGAATCTTCTCCAACACCACAGTTCAAAAGCATCAATTCTCTGGTGCTCAGCTTTCTTTATGGTCCAACTCTCACATCCATACATGACTATTGGAAAAACCACAGCTTTGACTAGACAGACCTTTGTCAGCAAATAATGTCTCTGCTTTTTCAATATGCTACCTAGGTTGGTCACAGCTTTTCTTCCAAGGAGCAAGTGTCTTTTAATTTCATGGCTGCAGTCACCATCTGCAGTGATTTTGGAGCCCAAGAAAATAAAGTCTGTCACTGTTTCCATTGTTTCCCCATCTATTTCCCATGAAGTGATGGGACCAGATGCCATGATCTTAGTTTTTTTAAACGTTGAGCTTCAAGCCAGCTTTTTTACTCTCCTCTTTCACTTTCATCAAGAAGCTTTTCAGTTCCTCTTCACTTTCTGGCAAAAGTGTGGTGTCATTTGCATATGTGGGGTTATTAATATTTCTCCCAGCAATCTTGATCCCAGCTTGTGCTTCATCCAGGCTGGCATTTTGCATGATGTACTCTGCGTATAAGTTAAATAAGCAGGGTGACAATATACATCCTTGACATACTCCTTTCCCAATTTGGAACAGTCTGTTGTTCCAGGTAGCAACAGTTCTAACTGTTGCTTCTTGACCTACATACAGATTTCTCAGGAGTCAGGTAAGGTGCTCTGGTGTTTCCATCTCTTTAAGAATTTTCCACAGTTTGTTGTGATCCACGCAGTCAAACGCTTTGGCATAGTCAGTAAAGCAGAAGTAGATGTTTCTCTGGAACTCTCTTGCTTTTTCGATGCTCCACCAGATGGCAATTTGATCTCTGGTTCCTCTGCCTTTTCTAAATCCAGCTTGAACATCTGGAAGTTCTCAGTTCACATACTGTTGAAGCCTAGCTTGGAGAATTTTTGAGCATTACTTTACTAACATGTGAAATGAGTGCGATTGTCTGGTAGTTTGAACATTCCTTGGCATTGCCTTTCTTTGGGATTGGAGTGAAAACTGGCCTTTACCAGTCCTGTGGGCACTGCTCAGTTTTCCAAATTTGCCAGCATATTGAATGCACTTGATCAGCATTGTCTTTTAGGATTTGAAATAGGAATTCCATCACCTCCACTAGCTTTGTTCATTAGGATGCTTCCTAAGTCCCACTTAAGACTCCAGGATGTCTGGCTCTAGGTGAGTGATCACACCATCATGGTTATCTGGGTCATTATCTTTTTAGTATAGTTCTTCTGTGTATTCTTGCCACCTCTTCTTAATATCTTCTGCTTCTGTTAGGTCCATACCGTTTCTGTTCTTTATTGTGCCCATCTTTGCATGAAGTGTTCCCCTGGTATCTCTAATTTTCTTGAAGATCATACACAGACAGAAAATGATATGAAGAGATGCATGAAAAACCAGCTACCTATAAGCTAAGGAGACAGGCCTGGGACAGATTCTTCCCTCACAGCCCTAAGAAAGAACCAGCTGTGCCAACACTTTGACCTCAGACTTCCAGACTGTAAGGCAATCAATTTCTTTCAGTTAAGCCACCCAGTTTGTGATCCTTTGTTATAGCAGCCCTAGAAAACTCACATACTTCACCTCTCAGGCTTCAGTTTCCAAACCCAAATGTAAAATGACTATCATAGTAACTGCCTTATAGGGTAGTTGTGATGAACAAAAGACTTAAAACCCAAAAACTGCTTAGAGCGATGCTCAAAAAATAAGTGTGTGCTACTAATATTATGGATATAATGCTTTTTTTCTGTCAAACTATTTATCTTTCTACATCCAAGTAACTTCCTTGTAGATATCTCTATAAGGAAGGGTTAGATATTTGTCTTTTACTTTCAGCTAGATCCTCTTAGCTTGTAATCACTGTTCTACTTTAAGGTTGCTTCCCATGGAAGTTTTTGTATTATACTTTGCTTTCCAATCAAATGGCTTCTCAAGGCAAACATACCTCTTCTGTTAAATGTAGTATTTTCTTTCACTCCTGTTGCCTGCACTCCCTTGACCCTATCAAATAGATAGCCCACGAATTCCTTATCCTGGTATCTATTTTAAGGATACACTCTCAAAGAACATACCTCTTTTCATTTCTTACCTGCAAATAGCAAAACAGTATCAACTGGCAAAGATAATTATCCACTTGTGAATGAAAGTGTAATTTCTTTCTACGGCAATGCAGTGCAATAGAAATGTCACTCTAAGGCAGTTTATATTAAGTAGCTTTATGTCACATGACACAGTGTGAACTGATGCATGCTGTATTTCCGGATTAGATCCGGGGGTCACAAATCTAATGGAACGCTTTGGTACAGAAGTGATTACTACTGGCTCTAAGTAACAAACCTAGTATTCATACTTTTCTCCTGTGGTCTTTACTTTGTTGGGGGAAATAAGGATGTTGAAATTGTGTCATTTAACCACATCTCTAGTGCTAATTTTTAGCCATGTTGAGTACCTTGGTTCCTGTCTTTGCGTGTCTGGGAATCTTGCCACTGACCATATGACCTGAGTTACTTTCCTTTCTCTCACTAGGAAAGCACCTTAGGTAATATGGTTTCTCCACTTGCCAAATTAGAGTGCTGGACTAGGTGATCTCAAAGTGTCACCCAGCTCTAAAATACTAAGATCTTCTTAAACTTGTGATAATACAATGTAAGACTCTATTACAGCATAAAGACCAGCTGACTCAGGTTTTTCCCAGTGGCATTTTGGATTTCTATCTGAAGTCTCTATAACTCGCATTTTAAATTCTGCTTTAGGTCCCCATGAGGCTTTACTGATAGCAGCAGAATTAGAGAGCTAAATATCTTATACTCCTCCCAATAATTACATAATGAATACTAATATATCACCAGAAAGTTCTTTCACAAGGTAAGTAACATTCACATTCAATGAAAGGCTTCAACGAGGCACTGATGTGAGGACCAAAGACAAATTACAAATAATTGATTGAGGTTTTCATGTGTGTGATGAACAACCGCATTTTCAATTATATGTGAAATGTAATCACCCTCCTTTTTTTTTTTTTTTTTTGCAGTAGACAAAAGTTGTCTTATGGATGTTCTATGTAAATGTGGGTACTTGAAAATATTCATTTTAATGAGACAGAATTTGACTGGCAGGAAAGAGAACAAAGGGGAAGAGGAGATCTGAGGGTCCTAAAGACGGCTCTGGGGTAGAAGCATGAACACTTCTTCCTCGACCCTACTGCCCTCACACACTCACCCCACGGGGACTGAGCGGATCTGGTGGCAGAGATGTTGCAAGTACAATGAGATGCATTTTTAAAGGTATTTGATTAGGAAGGAGTGTCTGAAAGAATTAAATTCACCTTAGAACGTCAAGAGAAAAAAGGTAAAGGAACCTATCCTAGGCTGAGCACATGCCAAAGAATGTGGGATTTAGGAGAGAAAGTGACTAGCATGGATGAGTGTGATGGGGGAAGGAAGTAGGACAAGTAGATGACTGTGGAGAAACGTCACTAGAAAGGACCTGGCTTTTTCTCTCTACTAGTAGCTGAGGAAAACACGAGCTGAAAAGCTAGGTTTTTTTTGTTTGTTTGTTTGTTTGTTTTTTATCCAGCCAGAGCAAATTGGACTGATATCACAGAGTGGTGAGTTATCCATCTATATCATATTTGGGCTTCCCTAGTGGCTCAGCTGGTAAAGAATCCACCTGCAATGCAGGAGACCTGGGTTCGATTCCTGGGTTGGGAAGATCCCCTGGAGAAGGAAAAAGCTACCCACTCCAGTATTCTGGCCCAGAGAATTCCATGGAACGTGGTGGAAAGGAAATGAGGAGTCTCTGGGGTCTCTTCTATAAGGGCACTAATACCACTCATGAGGACTCTACCCTCATGACCTAATTACCTCCCAAAGGCCCTCCATCCTAATATGTCACATTGGGCATTAGGATTTCAACATATGTACTTTGGAGGGGCAAATGTTCAGTCCACAACCGTGACCTTTTCACAGAATTCTGATCTTTCTCTCTCTTAAGAGGCATGGTATAGGGAGGGAGGTGGGAGGGGGGTTCAGGATTGGGAACACATGTACACCCATGGCGGATTCATGTTGATGTATGGCAAAACCAATACAATATTGTAAAGTAATTAGCCTCTAATTAAAACAAATAAATTTAAATTAAAAAATAAAAAAAATTTGAAAGACTATTAGGCACATATTTTTAAATACTCCACCCTCCACACCTCTACAAGCATATGGTACTTGAGGTTTCAGACATAAGTGGGGTCACTTGATAAGAGCATACATAGATGCTCTCCATTTTCCATCCTTTCTACCTCCACTTATTCAGACCAAGGGCTTATTTGTGCAAGTTCCTGACTGGCTAGCAATACTGCTAAATATGAGTACTGTTACAGTTAAATATCAAGGCATTAATTGAAATTGATTGTGGGTGGGCCCACACTGGGGAAACGCTGCCCAGCCCACTAGTGGTAAAAGGTTCTAACTATTCTTAATAATGAAACATGAATTTGTCACTGCTTCACATCAAAGGACTGGCACGTTATCAGAAGAATAAAAAGGAACAGTGATTTTATTTTTGCAAAGATTTATTTTCAAGAGTAGAAAGTCAGAATCTTTGGTAATATAACTCCATCAATGTGCAGAGGAAAGAAATTTCAATAATCCAAGAATGACCTCATTGGATAGGCAATGCTATAACTTAAAGAACGTGTTCATTTAAAAGAAATATTGAAAGAAGAAAAAACCTTGCTTCCCAACCTACAGACATCAGATATTATAGCAGCACAAAGAAGAAAAAGAAAACTAGGTTGCAAGAGATTCTTTATACCTAAATCCTTTTGGGAGGTTCAGGACAGATCTTATCTATACAACATTTTCAGGTTCTCCAATGGTTGGTCACTTTTTGCCATTTTCACCACTCTCTCCACAATTATTAAATATTAATACTGCATTTGCCACAGATACCTTGCTTTTAGGGATTTTATTTTAAAAGCTGAAGTACCCAAGTGTTTATTTTTTTGTAATACAGCATATTCTAATGGTGCTATTTAGCTAATGCTGCAGCCACCTCATGCCCAATTTCCATTATAAGTCATTATTGTAAGATGTGTAACTTGGCTATAGAAAATTGCTCTATAAAGACACCTGAACAGCAAGTTCTCACATGCTCAAGGAAAATTTAGGATGATGAAATGTTTAAAAAAAAAAAAGACAATAAATAATCTTTAATAGCTTAGACTACCTTTCTGAGCTCTTAAAAGTTGAAAATGAGTTGTTGAGGTTTTGCTGTCAGTTTTTTTCTCTTTTTCTTTTTTGGAAATAAAGACAACCTAATAGGCCTCCATCTAGAGCAGACTTCTAACTTCTTTGCCCTTATAAATCAGGCTATAAAGAGGTGAGAATCAGCTCCAGATTTGTTGCACCTTTCTTTCCTAGAGTCATGAATATTGCTATTTTCATTGGCCTTAGAAAAAATACAGTGCTGTTTGCAGTCATTAAAATAGACATTGTTTAAGGTAGGTCTCATTAATGTTCACTTAAAAAAATTCTGCCCTTGGGGCATTAAGTGGTAAAAAGAGCAGGAGCTTAATAGCACAAAATTCAAATCCTGACTCCAGACTCAGAGCCTCAGTTTTCTCAAGCCTAAAGTGAGGACTATATGAATGGTAAGGATCCCACGAGATGAGGCACCCAGTATCACCTAACAGTGTCCAGTGCGTAAGCACACAATAAGAAGCAGCCAAGGTGATGACGATGGTGGCCATGATTTCTTTTCTTGGGAACAAAAATATAGCATCTCATCTGGGCCAAAAAGATTGGCAGAACTGTAAGTCAACGTAAGGGAAGGCTCTTATTAACCACATTTCATGAACTTCAGTCAATGGTTGGGGAACACACACACATACACAATGAACCTTCCGTCCTTCTGAGTCTCAGGAAATATGCGGTGAAGAAAAGTTTCAGAAAGTAGAGAAAAGGAAGGAAGATATAAAATCCATGGAAAAATAACTACTTATTTGCCAGTCTCCTGTGCAATGTAAAAAAATTAATATAGTGCCCAAAGAAAAGCCTACAAATAAGTATCAAGGAACTTCTAGTAGCCTTAATATAGCATAAGAATAGAATCTCAAAGGATAAGGCTATCGAGAACCCCACTCCCCTTTAAATACCTTTTCAATCACTATCACCAAAAGCAAGAGAGATTTTCTCACTTGTTTGACCCAGACTTAAGTGATAACAGAGCATCCTCTGTTAGGATGGTGGATACCACAATCGTGCTGAAAGACCTTGACACAGAAAACCAAGCTAATATGTTCCTGAGTTAATCCAACCAACTGTCTGGGAGTTAAATCATATTCTTGTCATCTTGTGGATGTATGTTGATACAGTTCACCATGTATCCCTTGTATGTGCTTAACACAATTCATCCCATTTAGCCAGCAACACTGAAATAATGGATTCTTGACAGTGACTCCAGTTTGGATGTTGCATTTGCAAGCAAAACACACTCTACTTTCTCAATATTGGCTGCTTTAGTGGAGGCTCTTACAGCTGACAACACAACAGAGAACTTCATAAAGAAAGTCTCATGATAGCTGTTATTTATTATGCAAATACTGCCTGCCATGGCAACATTGCATCCAGGAGTTTGCTTTATTTGCGCTAGGACATGGCCTGCATATTCAAATGAAGGCAGCCGTACATTATGCCTACACATTACAAAGATTTTGTTTTCCTTGACACTTACAGGAGAACAAACTGCAATTAATATAGCCTGTTTAAGCAGACAGCACCCAATTAGTTATCATCCATTTTCAGATTGGGATGCTAGACAAAAAACATGGAGCTGGGTTCCTTATTCAAAAGGAAAATACATCCAAACTACAGGTTTTCAAAGACACATTTAACTCACAATGGCAAGGATACTCACTTAGCCTTTAATGTGAAATGGAGTGTTAATTTTTCTCTGTCACCTCTTAATTGCTTCCTTATTATACTGTTCAAGCAGTTAATTGCTAGACTGAGTGAAAGAGTGTTTTCAGGGGAAAGGAAATGCCACAGCATGAAAGAAAAAAAATAGAAGCAGTTCACTAGCGTAATTGGGTCTGATATAACATTAGCTATGGTATTCCTTTTAATGGTACCTACAAAAATTAATAGGCAAAGCCAAATTGTTTGTGATTGGGGAAGTAGAGAAAGATTAAGTCACTTGGCATACCTACATGTGACTTGCGTCTCCATCATTTTACCAAGCAAGCAAGCGAGTAGACCCTTCCATGCCATCCACACTTGGCCCAGATGCCCGCTGCCTCTCCCATGTGTGGTGCAGATGGGACATCTCCATGAGCCGGATGTTCCGAGTGCAGAAGCTGGTTCCAGAGAGCCTTGTAGACACTTATTTGCTGCTCTCCCTGGATTAACCCTTAACAGTATAATTGAAGGGGAAGAGAAAACAGAAAGCAGTTGACACGTGTCCTGTGCTTCTCAATGCTTTGGAGCTCCCCCTACAATTCCATTTGTCCCTTAGAAAAATTGACCCCTCCTTTCAGTACCATCAAAGATGGGAGTTGACACTGTCAGAGCTTGATTGTGCTTCTTCAGGAAAGAAATGGATAGTCAGGAAAAAAGGCAAGAATTAAAGACATTTTTCGAAACAACAAAACATAGATCACTGGCTTTAATGAGGATGCTTGCATGCCAATGGTAGAGAATTCATAATAAGTATTATTTTCTACGTCCTCTAATTTTATTAGAGCATAGCAATTATTAATGAAGAAAGACAGTAAAGAAAACACTTGCTTAAACTGTGAGGTTAAAAAGAGATTTTTTGTTTGTATTGCATTTTAATTATGATCAAAAGAATTAACTTTGTTGTATCTTACATTTTACTTCCCAATGAAATATAGGAAAAATGTAAACCATTTACTGAATTGTGTTCATTAGCCTTTACTCAATGATTAGCTCATTAGCCTAACTCTATCTGCCATCTCTGTTTACTGCTTATTGAAATCTGCTGATTTTCTCTTGGTTTTGCCTCTAGAAAGTGAGGGATAAAAGGTGGAGAGAGTGACTGGGGGGTGGATTCCTTCTGAGTGGAACAATAATATCAAACTGTACAAATGATCCACCTCCAAAGATGCAGTAGTAGAGAAAATTCAATCCTGAAGTAGATAATGCTCAAGTATAAGGTAGAGAACTACTAGTCAAGTACTTAAAATGCTTAATATAAAACATTACGAACAAAATCTTCTAAGCTTTGCACACTTCTGCCTATGACTATAGGGCAAACAATCTAGAATAGTGGTTCTTAACCTCAGATCCATTCATGGGAATCAGGGGTCCATAATCAACTTAAAATGTTGCATAAGAATTCTATGTGAATATGAGTCTCTGTACATTTTTCTCAGAGAGGTAATCATTTTGTATGCCATATAACAAATTATCAGAAATTCAATGGAATAAAACAGCACACACATTTATCTTACTGTATCTGTTGGTCAAGTGTATGCATGCCTTATCAGGATCCTCTGAGAAGTTGCCACCAAAGTGTCAGGCAACATTTCATTGTCATCTCCAGATTTGACTGGAGAAGGGTCTCCTTCCTAGTTTACTCTGGTTATTGGCAGAATTCACTTCTTCTGGTTGTAGGACTTGTGGCAGCTTGCTTCATCAAAAGCAACAAGGAGAGAAAGACCCTAGAGTCAGTCTGACAACAAGAAGGAGTCTTATAATAAAATAAATTATAATAAAACATAGAGTGATAGCACATCAACTTTGCCATATTCTATTGGTTATACAAAAGCTGCATATACTACACACATCCAAAAGGAAGGGAATATACAAGGCAGCAAATACCAGGAGGCAGGGGAACTGGAGGCCACCTTAGCTTTTCAGATCTTCAGATGGATATAAGATTTTTTTAAAAGTTATAAACCACTGATCTGGGCTACAGAGTGAGTGGAAATCACTCAGTCGTGTCCGACTCTTTGCGACCCCATGGTCTGTACAGTACATAGAATTCTCCAGGCCAGAATACTGGAGTGGGTAGCCTTTCCCTTCTCCAGAGGATCTTCCCAATCCAGGGATCAAAACCAGGTCTCCTGCATTGCAGGCAGATTCTTTACCAGCTGAGCCACCAGGGAAGCAACATGGGAATTCTAGCTAGGTCAGAAAAAATGATGTGGCTTCTGCTGCGTGTACTCTGTCTCTATGTTTCTCTGGGCTCTTTCTTGGAATGATTACCTGTGGAGGCAGGCCACCATTCCATAAGGAAGCCCAAACTTGCCCCTACAAGTTTGGTCTACAGAGTACATATATATTATTCATTATCTATTGCTGAGTTACAGATTAGCACAAAACTTAGTTTCTTATAACAATGATAATAACTTATCCCTCATGGTTTCTGTGGGTCAGGAATTCAGACAAGGTACAGTGTGGAGGGCTTGTAGTTGCTCCAGCATCTGAGGTCTCAGCTGGATGATTCCACAACTGGGAGTCACCAGAAAGTTCATTCAGTCATACATCCAGTGGTTCATTCTTACTATTAGTTAGGGCCCTTGGTTCCTCTCCGCATGCGTTTTTGTGTGGCCTCTTTAGGGGCAGGTTTGGGCTTCCTTACATAATGGTAGCTGGCCTCCACAGATGATCATTCCAAGAAAGAGCCCAGAGAGACAGAGAGTGCACGCCAGCAGAAGCCATATCAATTTTTGTGACCTAGCCAGAATTCCCATAGCTTTACTTCTAATGTATTCTATTCATGAAAGCAGTTATAAAGATTCACTCAATCTCAGGATAAAGAGAAAACAGACTCCGCCTCTCACTGGCAAAGGAGATGGAATAAATATGTGGGCTGGGTCATTCTGAAAAATATAATCCACCACAATAAATGTAGGCCTTCGACAAATATTTACTAGAATCCTCCAGTTTGTGTAGGTACCTGATCTAGTCCATTTACCAACATTTATTGAGCTGTAACTCTGAGACTTAGAGCATCCCAGAGAAGTCCCAACACGAAACAGAAACTCAGGGTTTGTAACTGAGTCCCTGTTATCTTACAGAGACCTGCTCTTTATAAGGGTCTTTCACCTTTAATGGACACAGACTCTCCAGTCTCACAAATGAATTCCCTTCATCTTACCATAGAAATGCTCTAAAAATGGTTCCCCTGCATTTTGCAGATACAGCAAATTAACAATCCATGATTCAGTACTCATTTATTTCTTTTTCATTTATTCAATACATATTTATTGAATATCTACTATATGCCAGACACTGTTCAAGCACTGGTGAGCAAGCACTGAATTACAAGGAAGAACAAAGTAGACATTGTTCCTGCACTTATTGAGCTCCCAGTCCAATGCAGGAAACTAAAAACTAAGCAAGAAATTGTAACACACTGTGATAAATGCTATGAAGAAGAAAATACAGAGTGCCATGTGCTTGGGTTGAAGGAAAGCTATGACCAACCTAGACAGCATATTAAAAAGCAGAGTCATTATTTCACCAACAAAGGTCCATCTAGTCAAAGCTATGTTTTTTCCAGAAGCCAAGTATGGATGTTAGAGCTGGACTAATAAAGAAAGTTGAGCGCCAAAGAATTGATGCTTTTGAACTGTGGTATTGGATAATACTCTTGAGAGTCCCTTGGACTGCAAGGCGATCCAACCAGTCCATCCTAAAGGAAATCAGTCTTGAAAATTCATTGGAAGGACTGATGTTGAAGCTGAAACTCCAATATTTTGGACACCTGATGCAAAGAACTGACTCATTGGAAAAGACCCTGATGCTGGGAAAGATTGAAGGTGGGAGGAGAAGGGGGTGACAGAGGATGAGATGGTTGGATGGCATCACTGACGTGAAGGACATGAATTTGAGTAGGCTCCTTGTGTAGGCTCCGGGAGTTGGTGATGAACAGGGAAGCCTGGTGTGCTGCAGTCTATGGGCTCGCAAAGAGTCAGACATGACTGAACGGCTGAACTGACTAACTGATGGGGCTTGGGTTAAGAAATAATTCTTGAAGGAAATGACAGTTACCTGCAAATTCTGTATGTTCTTTAAAGGCAAATAATTCCTACAGTATAAAACATAGGCACTTACTGAGTGCTTAATAAACCCTTGCTCTCTTCTAAAATCTTCAATGGAGTGCAACTTTTTAGTAGGACATTTAGAGCTTTATGTGACTTGGCATTGCCCTTCTTTTCCAGTCCCATCCATCACCACACCCTTCCAACCACCCTGCATTCTCAGCATTCCTAAAAATGGCATACACTTTTACACTGCTACAATTTTTGTGATGTTAGTATAGCTTCGAGTGCACCTCCTGTTCTGTGTGTGTGTTTCCTGTCTTATTCATTCCAAAAGAATTCATTCCAAAAGAATTCATTCCAAAAGAATTAATTCAAATGTTATGTTATACCTGAAGCCTTTCTTGATCAACGTCACCCAAGCTGGGACTAACTGTACCTTTCTCTTGGTATCCACAATACTAAGCTTACACCAATTATTTCGCT
Organism: Bos mutus; assembly: GCF_027580195.1. NCBI lineage: Eukaryota > Metazoa > Chordata > Mammalia > Artiodactyla > Bovidae > Bos > Bos mutus. Next base: position 19,113,107 of record NC_091646.1, read on the forward strand.
TTGTCTGGCATTTTAATTAGGGCTTCCCTGGTGGCTCAGAGGGTAATGCATCTGCCTGCAATGCAGGAGACCTGTGTTCGATTCCTGGGTAGGGAAGATCCCCTGGAGAAGGAAATGGCAACCCCCTCTGGTACTCTTGCCTGGAAAATCCCATGGATGGAGGAGCCTGGTAGCCACAGTCCATGGGGTTGCAAAGAGTCAACACGACTGAGCATTATAATGACTTCTCTTTGTCTGTCACCTCCCTCTTTATTCATTCATTCATTCGCTGATGGGTCAACAAGCATATATTAAGTATATGTTATATATTATATATCTTCCCTAGTGGCTCAGACAGTAAAGCATCTGTCTGCAATGCAGGAGACCCAGGTTCAATCCCTGGGTTGGGAAGATCCCCTGGAGAAGGACATGGCAGCCCACTCCAGTATTCTTGCCTGGAAAATCCCATGGACCCAGAGCCTGGTAGGCTACCGTCCATGGGGTCGCAAAGAGTCGGACATGACTGAGCGATTTCACTTTGTACTTTGTATATATTGTATGCATTATGCCAGATGCTGGAGATACAATATCAGAAAAAAGAGGCAAGTTTCTTGCCCTTAAGAGAGTACCCCACTGTCATTATTCTACTCCTGGTTGACTGGAATTCACCATATCATTTGTTCCCTTTTTTGCTTCCTTCTGCCCCACATAAAATAGTTTCAAACAAATGATTCATTATTACTATAGTATTAAAATCAGGAATAAAAAATATTAACACAAAAAAGAAACTATCTCACTGTTCTTAGCACAATAATTCATGCAGTTCAGAAGTCCAGTGTATGTTTAATATTGGGATCAGTGGTTTGAATCTCGACTATATCTCTTTAAATATATCACAGAAAGTGTATGATTAGAAACTAAGACTATATGTTACTTCTTAGATGGATCAACTAGTTCAAATCCAAATGACCCCAAGATGAGTTGTTCCAAAGGTTCTGTTGATTACCATTTTAATAAAATAGATAAATTGCCCCACATAAGCTGAGAGACTGTATCATTTGGATGTGCAGTTTCATTCACTCTAACAAGCTATCACTGTATCAATCCTAGAGTAGTATGATTCCTAGAATAGAGTTTTGTTAAGTGAGTAGCACCGTTTGCATAATATCTTTTCCCCTAATTTTATTGAGAAATAATTGACATACATCACTGTATAAGTTTAAGGCATCCAGCATGGTGGTTTAATTTACATATATTATGAAATGATGACCCCAAACACATCCATCATCTCAGACAGACATAATGAAAGAAAAGAAAAAAATTTCTCCTTGTGATGAAAAGGATCACATACCTTAAAAACATTAATGCAAAATGAGATTCCTGGATGGACTTCCCATTTATTTTCTTCCCTTCAGATAATAAGTCCATGGACCATTTGTCTTACTGTACATTTCATACTGCCTTCATTTTCTACAACAAATTATCCCCAAGTGATGTGTACTGTGTTTAGGCACAGTTTTAAACTGCCTCCAGTGATTGTCTAGGAAAACCAACAAAAGCCATCAAACTACTTGAGACAATAGAAATAGAGGCACTGCTATTCTAGCTCCCTCTCCAACTTATTCTAGATAAACTAGTATTCACTCTCTTTCCAAACCTGATCAGCACTCCCTAGATCTAATCACTCTTCCTTCTAATCCATGTTGTCACCTTCTCCCTTCAAATGAGACCTCTGACAAGCTTTTAAATGATCCTCCTCTGTTAGCATAATCTTAATAATTCTAATAACATAGGCCTGATTTACATATGTAGAACTCCTAAATCAGTATATGTACCCTGAGTGACACTGAATTTTTTCTTAATATATTATGTATGCCATGAATTCCTTCCTGTACTATAGCCTATATTCAGATCTCTCACAGTGTCCCACATTTGAAATAAAGAATGCTGTTTTGTACAGCTGGTAAAGTTTGAAAGCAAAAAAAGTATATATTGTTGGTGGATAACTAAATTGAACAATCTGATGTCTGACTTCTATACAAATTCATTTTTATTAAGCTATGTATCCATTCCTGCCTCTCTGTATTAAGTTCTTTACCTAAATCTCTCTTCTTTTTTTGTTAGCTTCCAGTTCTCTATTGTCTAAGCACACAGACAATGTACCCTATACCTTGAACTCAATTTAGCAGACAGTCTTTTTGTACCATTTTACAATCTGCAATATTTGCATTTCTATACATCCCTTTAATTCACAAAGAACTGTACATCTCCTCCAGAGAAGGCTGAAAAATACAGGTAAAGAAATATTAAAATCCTATATAACTTGGAAAATAATTTAAAATATCCATTCATAAAAATATAAATGATCCCTTTTTGTTGCTAGCTTCTAATGGCTTCATTTTTAAAATATGTAGAAGGTCCTCATTATACCACAAAAGAGTCAAGGGAGACAATTTTCCTTGCCAGCCCATGAATTTATGCACTTTCTCATAGAGCTGGAAATTGCTGTTCACATAATCTTTCTCTGAGATTCCATCTCTGTATACTTTATTTGATGTCTGCTGACACCAAATCAAATCTAAACTGTTGTACAAACCAACATAAGACAGGTCATCTGAAAGTGGGGCTCTTCCATTTTTTTCCCCTACAAGCCCAAAGTTTTTTTGTGTGTATGTCATAATTGGAACAAATACAACAATAAACATATTTCAAAAAGTCCCTGAAATAGACTATTTTTAATAATCTTTAAATTATTAGAAGAAAGGATATCTGTAGAGTAAATGCAAATTAGCAATAATGAGAAGTAATTTTTTAAAGACCAAAGAATCAGAAAAAATGTGGAAAAGAGTAAATGGTAGAAATCCAGGATTAACACTAGAACTTTATTTACTCTTTCTGTAAATAATCTGGCAATCATGTATAGCAAAATCTCCATGAGTATTTTGTTTTTTGCTGATTCACTTTGCTGTACAGCAGAAAGTAACACCACATTGTAAAGCATTTATACTCCAGTAACAATTTTTTTTTAATCTGGGACTGATCAAATCAAGCAGAAAGGGGACAGGGGGACTGGCAGCAGCAGTCCTGGGAGGCACGGGGTGTTGGCATAAGTCCTTTTGGAGGTCTACCATAGATCCTATACCCTACCATAGAGACTGCAGACTCTAGAAATGGGCCACCTCAGGCCAAACAACTAATAGGGAGGGAACACAGCCCCACCCATCAGCAGAAAACTGGATTAAAGATTTACTGAGCATGACCCTCAAACTACCACACAATTGCACTCATCTCACATGCTAGTAAAGTAATGTTCAAAATTCTCCAAGCCAGGCTTCAGCAATACGTGAACCGTGAACTTCCTGATGTTCAAGCTGGTTTTAGAAAAGGCAGAGGAACCAGACATCAAATTGCCAACATCCCATGGGTCATCAAAAAAGCAAGAGAGTTCCAGAAAAACATCTACTTCTGCTTTATTGACTATGCCAAAGCCTTTGACTGTGTGGATCACAATAAACTGTGGAAAATTCTGAAAGAGATGGGAATAGCAGACCACCTGACCTGTCTCTTGAGAAATCTGTATGCAGGTCAGGAAGCAACAGTTAGAACTGGACATAGAGCAACAGACTGGTTCCAAATAGGAAAAGAAGTATGTCAAGGCTGTATATTGTCACCCTGGTTATTTAACTTATATGCAGAGTACATCAGGAGAAACGCTGGACTGGAAGAAACACAAGCTGGAATCAAGATTGCCAGGAGAAATATCAATCACCTCAGATATGCAGATGACACCACTTTTATGGCAGAAAGTGAAGAGGAACTAAAAAGCCTCTTGATGAAAGTGAAAGTGGAGAGTGAAAAAGTTGGCTTAAAGCTCAACATTCAGAAAACGAAGATCATGGCATCCAGCCCCATCACTTCATGGGAAATAGATGAGGAAACAGTGGAAACAGTGTCAGACTTTATTTTGGGGGGCTCCAAAATCACTGCAGATGGTGACTGCAGCCATGAAATTAAAAGACCCTTTACTCCTTGGAAGGAAAGTTATGTCCAACCTAGACAGCATATTCAAAAGCAGAGACATTACTTTGCCAACAAAGGTCCATCTAGTCAAGGCTATGGTTTTTCCTGTGGTCATGTATGGATGTGAGAGTTGGACTGTGAAGAAGGCTGAGCACTGAAGAACTGATGCTTTTGAACTGTGGTGTTGGAGAAGACTCTTGAGAGTCCCTTGGACTGCAAGGAGATCCAACCAGTCCATTCTGAAGGAGATCAGCCCTGGGATTTCTTTGGAAGGACTGATGCTAAAGCTGAAACTCCAGTACTTTGGCCACCTCATGCAAAGAGTTGACTCATTGGAAAAGACTCTGATGCTGGGAGGGATTGGGGGAAGGAGGAGAAGGGGACGACAGAGGATAAGATGGCTGGATGGCATCACTGACTCGATGGATGTGAGTCTGGGTGAACTCCAGGAGTTGGTGATGGACAGGGAGGCCTGGCGTGCTGTGATTCATGGGGTCGCAAAGAGTCCGACACGACTGAGTGACTGAACTGAACTGAGCATGACCCTGCCCACCAGAGTAAGACCCAGTTTTCCCCACAGCCAGTCCCTCCCATCAGGAAGGTTCCATAAGCCTCTCATTGTCATCATTCAGCAGGCAGACAGAAGAAGCAAGACCTATAATCCCACAGCATCCAGAACGAAAACCACAATCCCAGAAAGCTAACCAAATGACCACATGGATCACAGCCTTGTGTAACTCAATGAAACTATAAGCCATGCTGTGCTGGGCCACTCAAGACAGACGGATCATCGTGGAGAGTTCTGACAAAACGTGGTCCACTGGAGAAGGGAATGGCAGACCACTTCAGTATTCTTGCCTTGAATGTTGAACAGAATGAAACAGTATGAAAAGGGGGAAGGAACAATGATCAATTATAAACAATGATCAATTATAAACATTTGAGAATGCAAGCAATTGAGGATTCTGCTTCTTGCCTCAGGATGAAGGAACAGCACACAAAGAACAAGAATTTCCTCTTCAGATTTCTCATTCAAAGCTCTAATAGCAGAGCATGCTGCAGCCATTGCTCAAAGAATCTTCCTTTCACTGAGGATAAACTGAGCTGAATTTCAGCCAGCCAGATAGGTGTGGTGGTGAAGGAAATGTGCCCTTCCTCATAGACTGGCCACTTACATCTGTAATAACTGCTCCACAGTCATTTGCCTCTCAAACAATTTGAGTGCAAGCGTCAACAATGCTAGGGAACTCAACCTAGTTCTAACTTATATTACAAAGCACCAAAATATTTTATTTCAACTAAAAATATCTCCTCCTGATTTACATTGTTATCATCTATAGTAAGCCTTATCTTGAATGAGTACAGTTATTACAGGCACCTAGGACAGTTCTTAGTTATAAAGACATTAAAAATTTATCATTTAAAGATTATTGGTAAATGCAAAAACTTCTAGTATCCCCTAATATTAGAAGTATCAAGAAAGTACTTAATTCCATTGTTTGAGAAGATTTAACTGTGGGAGTCCCTCAAGTTGACTCATGGAACATTAGCTTAAGTAAATTTTTAAGAAGATTTTATTTTTGTAGAGTAGTATTTGGTTCATGGGTAGTAAAATTTAGAGGAAAGCACTTCCCATATAACCCTTGAGTTCACACATGTGTAGTCTCTCCCACTTTCAATAATACTCACCAGAGTGGTATATTTGTTAAAGCTGATAAACCTACATTAATAAATCATATTCAACCAAAGTTGACACTACGTATGGTTCATTCTTGATGTTGTACAGTCTATAAGAGTAAAGTGAAGTCGCTCAGTCATGTCCGACTCTTTGTGACCCCACAGACTGTAGCTTACCGGGCTCCTCCATCCATGGGATTTTCCAGGCAAGAGTACTGGAGTGGGTTGCCATTTCCTTCTCCAGAGGATCTTCCCGACCCAGGGATCGAACCCAGATCTCCCACGTTGTAGGCAGACACTTTACTGTCTGAGCCACCAGGGAAGTCCTGTACAGTTTCTCTCTCTCTCTCTCCCCCCTTCCCTCTCTCAGTCACTTCAGTTGTGTCCGACTCTGTGTGACCCCATAGACGGCAGCCCACCAGGATCCGCCATCCCTGGGATTTTCCAGGCAAGAACACTGGAGTGGGTTGCCATTTCCTTCTCCAATGCATGAAAGTGAAAAGTCAAAGGGAAGTCACTCAGTTGTGTCTGACTCTTAGCGACCCCATGGACTACAGCCCACCAGGCTCCTCCGCCCATGGGATTTTCCAGGCAAGAGTACTGGAGTGGGGTGCCAGTGCCTTCTCCAGTACAGTCTATAGATTTCGACAAATGTATAATGTCATGTGGGGCTTCCATTGTGGTGCAGACAGTAAAGAACTGCCTGCCAATGCAGGAGACACAAGAGATGTGGGTTGGATCCCTGAGTTGAGAAGATCCCCTGGAGAAGGGAATGGCTACCCACTCCAATATTCCTGCCTGGAAAATTCCACTGACAGAAGAGCCTGTGAACTACAGTCCATTGGGTCAAAAAGAGTCAGGCATAACTGAGCAGTTTTCACTTGCTCACTTTCATAATGACATGTATTCAAAATTATGGTATCATACAGAGTATTTTCCTCTGCTAGAAGAAAATGCAAACGAACCAGATATCAAGTTGCCAACATCCATCTGGATCATTAAAAAACAAGAGAGTTCCAGAGAAATCTGGAACTCTTTACTGACTACGCCAAAGCCTTTCACTGTGTGGATCACAACAAACTGTGGAGAATTCTTCAAGAGGTGGGAATACCAGACCACCTGACCTTCCTCCTGAGAAATCTGTATGCAGGTCAAGAAGCAACAGTTAGAATTGGACATGGAAAAACAGACTGGTTCCAAATAGACCCTGCTTATTTAACTTATATGCAGTATATCATGAGAAATGCTGGACTGGATGAAGCACAAGCTGCAATCAAGATTGCTGGGAGAAATATCAACAACCTCAGATATGCAGATGACACCACCCTTATGGCAGAAAGCAAAGAAGAACTAAAGAGCCTCTTGATGAAAGTGAAAGAGGAGAGTGAAAAAGTTGGCTTAAAGCTCAACATTCAGAAAACTAAGATCATAGCATCTGGTCCCATCACTTCATGGCAAATAGATGGGGAACAGTGGAAACAGTGACAGACTATATCTTTTTTTATTTTTTAAATCGGAGGCTAATTACTTTACAATATTGTGGTGGTTTTTGCCATACATTCACATGAATCATGGAGAAGGCAATGGCACCCCACTCCAGTACTCTTGCCTGCAAAATCCCATGGACAGAGGAGCCTAGTAGGCTGCAGTCCATGGGGTCGCGAAGAGTCAGACACGACTGAGTGACTTCACTTTCACTTTTCACTTTCATGCATTGGAGAAGGAAATGGCAACCCACTCCAGTGTTCTTGCCTGGAGAATCCCAAGGACAGGAGAGCCTGGTGGCCTGCCATCCATTGGGTCGCACAAAGTTGGACACGACTGAAGCGACTTAGCAGCAGCAGCACATGAATCAGCCATGGGTGTACATGTGTTCCCCATCCTGACCCTCCCTCCCAGCTTCCTCCCGATCCCATCCCTCTGGGTCATCCCAGCACACCAGCCCTGAGCACTCTGTCTCATGCATCGAACCTGGACTGGCGATCTATTTCACATATGATAATATACATGCTTCAGTGCTATTCTCTCAAAGCATCCCACCCTCGCCTTTTCCCACAGAGTCCAAAAGTTGGTTCTTTACATCTGTGTCTCTTTTGCTGTCTCGCATATAGGGTCATCATTACCATTTTTCTAAATTCCATATTATGCGTTAATATACTGTATTGGTGTTTTTCTTTCTGACTTACTTTGCTCTGTATAACAGGCTCCAGTTTCATCCATCTCATTAGAACTGATTCAAATGTATTTTTTTAATAGCTGAGTAATATTCCATTCTGTATATGTGCCACAGCTTTCTTATCCATTCATCTGCCAAGGGACATCTAGGTTGCTTCCATGTCCTGGCTGTTGTAAACAGTGCTGCGATGAACATTGGGGTACACGTGTCTCTTTCAATTCTGGTTTCCTTGGTGTGTGTGCCCAGCAGTGGGATTGCTGGGTCATAGGGCAGTTCTAGTTCTAGCTTTTTAGGAGTCTCCAAACTGTTCTCCATAGTGGCTGTACTAGTTTGCATTCCCACCAACAGTGTAGGAGGGCTCCCTTTTCTCCACACTCTCTCCAGCATTTATTGTTTGTAGACTTTTTGATAGCAGCCATTCTGACCAGCCTGACATGGTACCTCATTGTGGTTTTGATTTGCATTTCTCTGATAATGAGTGATGTTGAGCATCTTTTCTTGTGTTTGTTAGCCATCTGTATGTCTTCTTTGGAGAAATGTCTGTTTAGTTCTTTGGTCCACTTTTTGATTGGGTCGCTTATTTTTCTGGAATTGAGCTGCAGAAGTTGTTTGTATATTTTTGAGATTAATTCTTTATCAATTGCTTCATTTGTTATTATTTTCTTCCATTCAGAAGGCTGTCTTTTCACCTTGCTTATAGTTTCCTTCATTGTGCATAGGCTTTTAATTATGTCCCATTTGTTTACACTGGACTGGAAGAAACACGGGCTGGAATCAAGATTGCCAGGAGAAATATCAATAACCTCAGATATGCAGATGACACCACCCTTATGGCAGAAAGGGAAGAGGAACTCAAAAGCCTCTTGATGAAAGTGAAAGTGGAGAGTGAAAAAGTTGGCTTAAAACTCAACATTCAGAAAACGAAGATCATGGCATCCAGCCCCATCACTTCATGGGAAATAGATGGGGAAACAGTGGAAACAGTGTCAGACTTTATTTTTTGGGGCTCCAAAATCACTGCAGATGGTGATTTCAGCCATGAAATTAAAAGATGCTTACTCCTTGGAAGGAAATTTATGACCAACCTAGATAGCATATTCAAAAGCAGAGACATTACTTTGCCAACAAAGGTTCGTCTAGTCAAGGCTATGGTTTTTCCTGTGGTCATGCATGGATGTGAGAGTTGGACTGTGAAGAAGGCTGAGCGCTGAAGAATTGATGCTTTTGAACTGCGGTGTTGGAGAAGACTCTTTAGAGTCCCTTGGACTGCAAGGAGATCCAACCAGTCCATTCTAAAGGAGATCAGCCCTGGGTGTTCTTTGGAAGGAATGATGCTAAAGCTGAAACTCTAATACTTTGGCCACCTCATGCGAAGATTTGACTCATTGGAAAAGACTCTGATGCTGGGAGGGATTGGGGGCAGGAGGAGAAGGGAACGACAGAGGATGAGATGGCTGGATGGCATCACCGACTTGATGGACGTGAGTCTGAGTGAACTCTGGGAGTTGGTGATGGACAGGGAGGCCTGGTGTGCTGCGATTCATGGGGTCGCAAAGAGTCGGACACGACTGAGCGACTGAACTGAACTGAACAGAGTATTTTCACTGCCCCTGAAATCCTCTATATTCTTCTTATTCATCCCTCCTCATTGGCTATCACCAATCATTTTACTGTGTCCATGGTTTTGCCTTTCCAGCATTTTATACAGTCAGAATCATAAAGTATTCAGCCTTCTCATATTGGCTTCTTTCATTAGGCAATAGGGTAACAGTTGAGGTTCTTCCATGTCTTTCCATGGCTCAATAGCTCATTTAAATACTGAAAATTATTGCATTCTCCGTACATACATATGTACCAGCATTTATTTATCCATTGAACTACTGAAGGGCATCTTGGCTGTTTCCAAGTTTTGTCAATGATAGATTAAACTACTACAAACATCCACATGCAGGTTTTTGTGTGAACATAAGTTTCAGTTCCTCTGAGTAAACATTAAGGCAAGTGATTGCTGGATCATATGGTAAGAGTGTGTTTAGATTTTTAAGAAACTTCAAAACTATCTTCAAAATGGCTGTACCATTTTTCAGTCTCACCTGCAATGTATCAAATTTCCTGTTTCTTCACATCCTCACCAGCATTTACTGGTTTCAATGTTCCAGATTTTGGCCATTGTACTACATATATAGTGGTATCTCATTTTTGTTTTAATTTACATTCGCCTGATGACTTATGATGTGGAGCATCCTTTCATATGCTTACTTGCCATCTGTATATCTTTTTGTTGAGGTATATTTAAGGTCTTTGATCTATTTTTTAATCAAATTGTTTGCTGGGTTTTCAGAGTTCTTTGTATATTTTGGATAACAATTCTTTATCAGATTGTTTTTTGCAAATTTGTCTCCTAGTCTGTGGTTTGTCTTTTAATTCTCTTGGCATTTTCTTTTACAAAGCACAAATATTTAATTTTAGTAAAGTCCAGCTTATCAGTCATTTCTTTCATGGATGATGACTTGGGGATTGTATCTAACAAGTCATCACCACACCCAAGGTCATCTAGGTATTCTATGTTATCGTCTAGGAGTTTCATAATTTTGTGTTTTGCATTTAGGTCTGTGATCTTGAGATCTTAAATTTTGAGATTATTATGAAAATTGTAAGGTCTGTGTCTAAATCTGCTGTTCATATGTCGATTTCCAATTGTTCCAGCACTATTTATTGAAAAGCCTACATTTGCTTCATTGTCTTGCCTTCATTCCTTTGTCAAAGATCAGTTGACTGTATTTAGGTGGCTCTATTTCTGGGTTCTTTATTCTGTTTCATTGATCTGTCTATTCTTTCACCAATACCATACTGTCTTGACTGCTGTGGCTTTATTGTAAGTCTTGAATTCTTGTAATGTCAATCATTTGACTTGTTCTTCTGACTGTTCTTCAACAAGTCATTGACATTTGTTCTTCTCCTTCGATATTGAGTTGGCTATCCTGGGTCTTTTGCCTTTCCATACAAACTTTAGAATCAGCTTGCCAATAGCCATTAAATAACTTGCTGGGATTTTGTTTGAGATTGCATTGAATCTATAGGTCAAGTTGGGAAGAACCGACATGACAGTTTTGAGTCTTTCTATCCATGAACATGGAATATCTCTTCATTTATTTAGTTTTTTGATTTCTTCATCAGAGTTTTGTAGTATTGCTTATACAGATCATATATATATATATATATATACACACATATATATATACACATACATACATATATGTGTGTGTGTATATATATATTGCTAGAGTTATACCTAAGTATTGCACTACTTGGGGTGCTAATATAAACGTTATTTTTTAAAATTTCAAATTCCACTTGTTCATTGCTGACATATAGGAAAATGATTAATTTTTAGACATTAACCTTGCATCCTGAAGCCTTGCTATAATCACTTATTAGTTTCAGGAGTATTTTGTTGATTCAGATTTTCTACATAGATGATCATGTCATCTGTGAACAAAGATAGTTTTACTTCTTCCTTCTCAAACTAAAAGAAAAACTTGTTTCTTTTTCTTGCCTTATTGCACGAGCAAAAACTTCCACTATCATGCTGAAAAAGACTGGTGAAAGGAGGTATCCTTGCCTTATACCTGATCTTAGTGGGAAAACACTTCAGTAGGTTTTCATACTGAACAGCTAGCTCTCAAGGATTAAACTAGATAGCCATTGATTGGACTCTACGTTTTGGAGGTTAGTTGAGTGAATCCTTACAGTATGTTTTCAGTGGACTTCAGAGAACAGCATGAAATGTCAATGCTGAATCAGGGAAATCAATGACAGTATAATTGGTTTATTTAATAAAATATTCTGAAATTTATAAAACAATAACTAGCATGCATCTGACATCTGGTATTTGAGGCATGTCAATTAAGGTGGGTTATTAGCAAAACAAGTAATTATCTTAAATCATATTAGCAAGTCACCAACTTTGTTTATTGTTTTATTCACTAAGTTGTGTCCACCTCTTTTGCAAACCCATGGACTGTAACTTGCCAGTCTCCTCTGTCCATGGGATTTCCCAAGCAAGAATACAATAGAGGGTTGCCATTTCCTTCTCCATGGGATCCTCCTGACTCAGAGATAGAACCTGCATCTCCTGCAATGGCAGGAGGATTCTTTACCACTGAGCCACCAGGGAAGCACCGTGTCACCAACTAGAGACATTAATAATACTGCACTAGATTTGCATCTTCCTTTTATTCTAACTAAGTGTACTTCTAGAGTGTCCTCCCAATTCTTCCCTATGTTGGGCAACTTACAGTTTATAATTAATCATATTCTTCTTCACAGCATTCTTATATTAACTTGATTTTGTAGAGAGGAATGCAGATGTTATTTTTTTGAAAAACAAAATGTTTTTCAAATTTTCAAACATTTTTCAACCAATGTTTTGTTAAAAGACAAACACAAAATTATGAAACTCCTAGACGATAACATAGAATACCTAGATGACCTTGGGTGTGGTGATGACTTGTTAGATACAATCCCCAAGTCATCATCCATGAAAGAAATGACTGATAAGCTGGACTTTATTAAAATAAAAAATCTGTGGTTTGTGAAATAAAATGCCAAGAGAATTAGAAGACAATTAGGCAACTTCCTCTTCCCATTGCTTCATGTAACATACAGTCACTATGTATCTATTGTGTACCAGCCCAGATTAGCTATCAGTGTGATGATTGCTATGATAGTGCTTTTTACAAGACATCATTTAGTACCAAATGTTTTCTTCCACTTTGGCTTATCTGTGCAGCACATGACGAAACACAAGAAACAGTTTAAGCCAAATTTGGAATATCCTGATGAACAGATCTTTTTTTTTTTTTTCTAATTTTATTTTATTTTTAAACTTTACATATTTGTATTAGTTTTGCCAAATATCAAAATGAATCCGCCACAGGTATACATGTGTTAAGGACATCTTTAGATACAATTTCATGAGCAATGTGGAGAAGATATAGTATAGTCAGGTGAGTGTGGAGAAATCAGGTGAAAAAAGGAAGCTGAGGAATCAACACTGAGTCTTTCTTACAATAAATTTACTCCTTTCAACTTTTCTCACATGTTCTCTAGGACTGCTTTTACATTAATAGTCTCTCCAGCTTTTCTACTTCCATGTTTTATATGAAGACCAACGTGGTGAATGTTGGCGTGTGTCTAATAAAGTCCCCATTAATGCAGATATATGGCAGAAGAATTATTTCCTGGCTTTTGTACATCATAACTCTGTTCACAAAGCCCAGGCACATACTAGCCTTTTAAACAATGGCCCTGTCTTGTTTCCAGTTATTCAAGGTGTGATTCAGAGTGATAGTTTCACCAGCCATTCCTCAGCAGGTATTCATGTGGTTTGGATTTGAGGAGCACGCAGATTGCCCATTACTGTCCCTGCTGAACATCAAACGTCAGCCTCTTTCTGACAGACCATTTTTCTAATTGGTCAAGGTCACCTTGGATTTTACTCTTGACTTGCAAGGAATTTTCAGTTTTCATTTCCTCTGTTCTCAAGCCCTGTTTCCCAATGTGGTATCTTCTGCAAATGTAGTAGGAATTTTCTTATTTTTCTCATTCCAGACTTTGCAGGAAAAAATTAAAAGCTCTGGGACAAATCTATGTGTTCTCTGGAATATGTTGTCCCAGGTTCTTCCCAAAGCATCATTTAGTAGCCTTGGAATAAGACTCATATAATAGTACAATCCAGGTTTGATATCCCTAACTTATTAATAGAAATGCCTTGCAGATCCACAAAGCTTTAGTGAAGTCCAGATGTCTCCTTCACTGATCTCTCTCTTCTTCGTTCAAGACCTGCAACTCTGTCACAGAAGGAAATTAAATTGTTTTAACATGAGTTGATCTTCATAAAGACAGTGGCTTGAAATATTTTGTTAGCAAATGGTTTGCCTTATTTTTTTCTATCATCTTCAAATGCATTACAGAGAAAACAGCTCAGCATAAGGAATAATTTTCTTAGTGTCAGAGCTATCCAGATATGGAGTAAGTACCTTGAGGAGGTGGTAAAGATGCCATCAATGGAAGTACTCAAACAGAACTATAAGAGGATAATACTGACTTGGTTAGGACATTGGACTGGGTGACTTCCAGGTTTACTCTCAATGCTAAGTTATTGCAATTCTTCAATTATTTATTTTCCAGTAATATGTTTTTCTTCATTTTTAATAACCATTTTTAATTGAAGTATAGTTAATTTACAATGTTGTTAGTTTCAGGTATACAGCAAAGTGATTCATTCATATATATATATATATATATATATATATATATATATATATACTTTTCAGATTCTTTCCCATTATAGGTTATTACAAGATATTGAATATAGTTCCATGTGCTATACAGTAGATCCTTGTTTATTTTACATAAAGTAGTGTGTACATGGGCTTCCCAGGAGGCACTAGTGGTAAAGGACTCACCTGCCAATGCAAGAGACATAAGAGACAGGGGTTTGATCCCTGGGTCAGGAAGATCCCCTGGAGGAGGGCATGGCAAACCACTCCAGTATTCTTGCCTGAAGAATCCCCATAGACAAAGAAGCCTGGTGGGCTACAGTCCATAGGGTCTGAAAGAGTTGACACATTGAAGTGACATAGCACACACATACTTGCAGTATGTATATATTAATCGCAAATTCCAAATTTGTCTCTTCCCTGCCTCCCCTCACCACTGTTCCCTTTGGTAACCATAAGTTTGTTTTCTGTGTCTGGGGGTCTATTTCTGTTTTGTAAATGAGTTCATTTGTATCATTTTTTTTTTTTTTTAGATTTCACATATAAGTGACATCATGCAATATTTGTCAGACTTCAGTTCAGTTCAGTTCAGTCGCTCAGTCATGTTCAACACTTTGCAACCCATGGACTGCAGCACGCCAGGCTTCCCTGTCCATCACCAACACCGGAACTTGCTCAAATTCATGTCCATCGAGTTGGTGATGCCATCCAACCATCTCATTCCCTGTCATCCCCTTCTCCTCCTGCCTTCAATCTTTCCCAGAATCAGGGTCATTTCCAATGAGTCAGTTTTTTGCATCAGGTGGCCAAAGTACTGGAGCTTCAGCATCAGTCCTTCCAATGAATATTCAGGATTGATTTCCTTTAGGATTGACTGATTTGATCTCCTTGCAGTCCAAGGGACTCTAAAGAGTGTTCTCAAACACCAGAGTTCAAAAGCATCAATCAGATTTACTTCACTTAATTTGATAATCCATCCATGTTGCTGCAAATGGCATAGTTCATTCTTTTTTATGGCAGAGTAATATTCCATTGTCTATATATACCACATCTTCTTTGCCCATTCATCTGTTAATGAACATTTGGGTTGCTTCCATGTCTTGGATAATGTAAATAAAGCTACTATGAACATTGGGGTGCAAGTATCTTCTTGCGCTTACAGCTTTCTCTGGACTGGGCTTCCCTTGTGGCTCACCTGGTAAAGAATCCACTTGCAATGCAGAAGACCTGGCTTTGAACCCTGGGTAGGGAAGATCCCCTGGAGAAGGAAAAGGCTACCCACTCCAGTGTTCTGGCCTGGAGAATTCCATGGAGTGTTTAGTCCATGGGGTCGCAAAGAGTTGGGATATGACTATGCGACTTCCACTCACTTTCTCTGGTTATGTGATCAAAAGTAGGACAGTAGGATCATATGGTAACTCTATTTTTAGTTTTTTAAGGAACCTCCATACTGTTCTCCATAGTGGCTGTACCAATTTACATTACCACCAACAGTGTAGGAGCGTTCTTTTTTCTGCACACTCTCTCTGCATTTGTTGTTTATAGACTTTTTAATGATGGCCATTCTGACTGGTGTAAGGTGATACTTCCTTGTAGTTTTGATGTTTTTAAATTAATTTTTATTGGGAGTGTAGTTAATTTATAATGTTTCTGCTATACAGCAAAGTGAACCAGTTATATAGTACATATATCCACTTGGTTTTTTTGGGGTTTTTTTTTTTTTTTTTTGCAATTTATGGCTCAGATGGTGAAGAATCTGCCTGCAGTATGGGAGAACCAGGTTTGATCTCTGGGTTGGGAAGATCCCCTGGAGAAGGGAATGGCAACCCACTCCAGTATTCTTGCCTAGAGAATTCCATGGACAGAAGAGCCTGGCAGGCTACAGTCCATGGGGTCACAAAGAGTCAGATATGACGGAGTGACTTTCACTCACTCATACCCATATAGATCATTACAGAGTATTGAATAGAGTTCCCTGTGCTATATAGTGGGCTAAGAAAGAAACTAAAGCAAGAGACTACAAAGATGGGGTCAAGAGGTTCAGACACGTCACCACGAAGGGACGCAGTCTGACACCAACTTTATTCAACATCTCATATTTATACAGAAAAGCGTGAGAAAGACAAGACAGTTGACATTTTTTCTTGGTTGGCCTATACATCTTACAAACAGTCACAAGAAATCTTGAGAGCATGGGAATGGCTCCCTGTTATTATTTCTTACACCAGATAACATTTCTCTGTGCGTGAGAAGTTTGCACAGAACTCCAGGTGCCTGCAGTAAATAAGCGCCTAATCTCTGGGGTGGCGGGACAGAGAGCTATGTTTGCAAGCAAACCCTCAAGGACTGAGGCAGCTCCCAGAGCTGTGTCCTTCAGACAAAGGACCCCGTTCTCACGGGCAGCTCCCCGCATCTCCCCCTTTCTTTTTATATAGGCGCACGCTTATGTTCCTTTAACCGCAGACCATTTCCATAGATGGAAGCCTTTATGATCCATAGATCATCAATCAGTTTTTTAATTAAACAAGGTGCAAGAAATAAAACAGTTTTATTAGTGTATATGGGAATGGACTGACCCTCCCAGCCCACAGGTTGGAGAAGGGGAGGGTCAGGAAAATAAGCCCAGTAAGCATTTGAATATTCTTCAGAGTGTGCAGTGTTAATCTGATTTAAGATAATTAATAAGGTTATCAGGAAGCTTAAAGGCAATATCGGATCACCCTGCACCACAACACGATTCTGTGCCTCTCGCATCAATGCCTGAAGTTGTTGCCGAGATGGTAATTCATCATGCTCTTGAATTGTCAATCTCCTCATCTGGTTTGCTAGAGACTGTCTCCGCCGTGCGTACCAACCTTTCTGGCAGCCAGCGCGGTGCTTCGGCATCCTGTGGGAAAACACAAACATGCCCTCGTCCCCAGATTAGTACTGGATCTGGTCCATACCATTTTCCCACAAGTGGGTCTTTCCAAAAGACTTTAGGTCTTATTGTTTGTGCATCAAAGTTCCAAAATCGCTGTGCTGCTGAACGGCCACTTATATCCAATTGTAAAAAATTTAGAACAAATAAAGCATAGTTTAGAGAGTTGGAGGGGGTATTGGGATACAATTCCCCCTTCTTTAGTTTTTGCAATTGATGTTTGAGAGTTTGATGTGCCCATTAAATAATTCCTTGACCTTGAGGATTATAAGGGATACCTGTTTTATGTGAGATAGACAATTGCGTACAAAATAATTGAAAATTTTTTCCAGTGTATCCTGGACCATTGTCTGTTTTTATGGTTTTAGGGGTTCCCATAACAGCAAAACATTTAATGCAATGAGCTATACAATGTTTGCTAGCTTCTCCGGATTGTAGAGAGGCATGTAAAAAGCCGGAGAAGGTGTCAATAGTAACATGAACAAATTTTTGTTTACCAAATTCAGGAATATGGGTAACATCCATTTGCCATATATCATTTGGCAACAATCCTCGAGGATTAACTCCATAGTGGGGGACACTAAAAAATTGAGGACATGTTTGACATTGCTTAACAATCTGTCTGGCAGCTTCTCGAGTAATGCCAAATTGAAGTCTTAAGCTATTGCTGTTTTGATGGTGTAAGCTGTGGGAAGTTTTTGCCATTTGTTCCAGTGAAGGAAATATCATACGTGTAGCTTCATCAGCCAAAGCATTGCCTCGTGCTAAAGGTCCAGGAAGTCCAGAGTGAGCACGAATATGACCAAAATAGCATTTATTAACTCTGGAGCAAATTAAATGTTGTATATCAAGAAAAAGAGTTTGGATAGTAGAATTCAGGGTACTAATAAATGGAACAGTCTCAATAGTGTTTAAGGCTCTTATGATATATTGACTGTCAGAATATAAATTAAATGGAGCAGAAATTTGTAATAAAGCCTGAAAAACGGCAAATAGTTCTACTTCTTGAGCAGACTTATAATTAGTATGCCAGGTGGTAGTATTGTCCTGTATAATCAAACTAGCTATTTCATTAGAAGAGCCATCAGTAAATACAGTTAGGGCGTTGGCAAGGGGCTGAGAAACAACGATTTTTGGGAAGAGAAATTGGTGATAATGAGCAAATTGCAAAATTTTATCTGAGGGATAATGATTATCAAGCCGTCCACTAAAACCAGCTAAGGCAATAACCCAATTGTCGCTAAACTGAAACAGCCAGTCCTGCTGAATTTTAGAAAATGGAACACATATAAAATGTGGGTCTCTTCCTAGATATACAGTGGATTCTGACTGCCCAAGAGCTATTAGGGCAGCAACCAAATCATAATAGGGGGTTAATACCAGAGAGGGAGAGGCAGGCAAGTGAAGCCATCTTAAAGGCAATCCTTGGAATAAGACTGCTGTAGGAGCATGTTTAGTAGGAAGAATGTATAAACCCCATTCTTGAGTATAGTCACAATAAGTAGCTTGTTGTTTAGACAGGGCCTGTTCAACTTTATCTAAGGCTTGCCTTCCCTCCAGAGTCAGAGTTCGGGGGGAAGTTGGATCAGGATCACCCCTCAGAATATCAAAAAGAGGCTTCATTTCCCCTGTAATTAGCTTCAAGTAAGGTCTTATCCAATTAATATCTCCTAACAGTTTTTGGAAATCATTCAAGGTAACCAAATTATCTTTATGAATTTCTATCTTCTGAGCTTGAAACCATTCTTTTTCCAGAAAAAACCCCAAATAAGAATAAGGGGGGAAGCGTTGCACCTTTTCTGTTGCAATAATCAAACCATAATCCTGTAATGCAGTTTGCATATAAGCGAATGTTCTTAATAGCAACTCCTCATCTTCATATGCCAAAAGAATATCATCCATATAATGAATAATATATACTTGGGAATACAAGGACCTAGTGGTTTTTAAAGCTTGAGCAACAAATTTCTGACAGAGAGTAGGACTATTAGCCATTCCCTGAGGTAAAACTTGCCACTGATATCTTTTCATAGGTTCTTTATAATTTGTAGAAGGGACACTAAAAGCAAATCTTTGACAGTCATTAGTGGCAAGGGGAATAGTATAAAAGCAGTCTTTTAAGTCAATAATAATTTTGTAAGTATCTTTTGGAATGGCCATGGGGGTAGGCAACCCCGGCTGAAGGGGGCCCATCAATTCCATTGTTTCATTAACCTTTCGTAAATCTTGTAATAGCCTCCATTTACCTGTTTTCTTTTTAATGACAAAAATAGGTGAATTCCAAGGTGAATTTGAGGGGGTAATATGGCCGAGAGCAAGCTGTTCCTGCACAAGCTGATTGGCGGCCGTGATTTTTTCTATTGATAGGGGCCACTGATCAACCCATACTGGATCATCAGACTTCCATTTTATCGGATCAGCATGGATTGCAGGATGATCAATGACCCCTCCTAAAAACATCCTATACCTTTTCTATCATTCTTAACTGCAGGGATCAGGGGTTGTAAAGGCCCTTATGAATTTATCCCCAACCCCTGATGGGGCAAAAGGCCTTGGTCTAACAATTGATTACTAATCTTTTTATCTGGACTATAAAGATATACCCCCATATTCATCATAACATCTCTCCCCCATAGATTAACCGGCAGTCCTGGCAAAACATAAGGTTGAAAATGTCCTTCATGTCCTTCTTCATCCCTCCATTTTAAAAAGGTTGAACTCTGTTCTGGGTCATGTGATTGCCCAATGCCTTGCAAAGTAGAAATTACAACCTGCTTAGGCCATTCATCAGGCCAATGTTTTTGAGATATAACAGAAACATCTGCACCAGTATCCAAAATACCTTTAAAAGGCTTTTCTTGAATATACAGTAGAAGCTCAGGGTGTTGCTTATTAATGGCCTGAATCCAATAAGCGTCTGAAGACCCAAAACCTCGGGATCCTCATTCTTGCCTAATGGCTTTTCCAACTGGAATTATAGGAAGTAGAATTAATTGAGCAACACGTTGACCAGATTGTATTACTGTTATGCCCTGTGGTGAATGGGCCATAATTTTTATTTCACCCATATAATCAGAGTCTATGACTCCAGGGGCTACTAATAAACCTTTCATCGTAGTACTGCTTCTCCCCAATAGGAGGCCCACAGTGTTCTTCAGAAGAGGGCCAAAAATTCCAGTTGGCAAAGCCTGCATGCCCATTTCTGGAGTTAATACTGTGTAGGTGGAGGAACTGAGGTCCAATCCTGCACTCCCTGCAGTTGCTCTGAACAACTCGGTAACAGTTCTGCGTTTTGGCCTTGAAGTGTCTCCAATTTGGTCAGATTTTGCATCGCCCCATAACATTGTTTCGGGGCCTGGGGCTGGCCCCTCACCCAGTTTCCTGAGACTGGAGGAAGTGGCTTTCCCTGTAAGTCAGTTTTAGAATGGCAATCCCTTGCCCAGTGTCTGCCTTTCTTACACCTAGGACAAAGGTTAGGGGTTTGAGCAGGTCTCCGGGCCTGCTTCTGCAGGCAGTGGGCGGCCTGATGACCCATCTGGCCACAAGAAAAGCAGCCAGAGCCAGGGATTCGAAGCCGACCACTAGTTTTATCCCGCTTTTGTTGTTGATACAGTACTTCTTTGACTGTCTTTCCTTGTAATGCCGTGGCCAAAGTTATGCCTTGAACTATGAAGGGCCGATATCAGCACAAATCCGTATATAGTCAGATAAGCCTCCCTTTTTCCTGTAAGGTCTCAGGGCAGCTTGACAAGCCGAATTGGCATTCTCATAAGCAAGCTGTTTAGTCAACACCATCCCTGCCTGCTCATCCCCTATCATTTTACCAATTGTCTCAAGCAGGCGGGCAACAAAATCCTGATATGGCTCATCTGGCCCCTGGTGAATTTTAGATAAATCTTCAGTCTTTTTATCAGAATTTGGAAGCTTTTTCCATGCTTGTAGAGCCGCAGCACTAATCTGAGGGTAGGCTCCAGGTAAATAATTAAGTTGACTATTAGTGTCTCGATATTCTCCCTCTCCCACCATCATTTCATAAGTGGTGTTCAGTCCCTGTCACTGATTGATATCGGCTGTGATCCCACATTGCTCAGCAAACTCAGATTTCCATAGTAAATAATCTCCTCCAGATAAACAAGCTCGAGCAACCTGTTTCCAATCATTAGGTGGCAGATTTTGATTTCCTAAAGCCTCTATAATAGCCTGAGTAAACAGCGCAGTCAGGCCATATTGTGCACAAGCCATTTTTAACTCTTTCAGTTGCTTAAAGGGCAGCGGCTCATAATACCTCTGCTGTTGAGCATTTTCAAACACTGGATAGATTCCTGAAAACCTGGGAATATGTTCTCCTTCTTCATTAGCTCGTTTAATTGCTTGTTGAAGAGGAGATAATAATATCTCACTTTTAATTTTTATGTTTTCACCGGGCAAAGAAGCAGGGATAGATATAAGTTCTCGCGGTTCTACAAAAGGCAGAGGTGGATCGAGTCCAGCAAGAACCGAGGGAGGATATGCTGGAGGCGCAGGCTGGCTGGAGTGGGAGTCTCCCTGTGCATCCTTTTTTACTGCTATAACAATCTTCTGAATTAAATTCTCCAGCTGTTCTTCAGAAAGCCCTGAATGCTTTAATTCCCCTTTTCCCGAGGGGGATTCCATGTTAACCATCATCTCCCAAGCCATATCCTCTCTATGGTACTGAGCCGCTTGTTCATTTAACTCTTTCTGTTCATCAGAGCTTAACACATCATCACTCCCTCCAGCCTTATAAGCTGTTCCCTCAGGCACAGCATAAAGCGGCTCAGGTGGACGGACAGAAGGCTCTGTAACTTCAGGTCCTGTGGAATCCCTGAGAGCCGTTTGAATTTTATGTCCCTCATGTTCAGGATCCAGGCAGTCTCTTATGAGAGTCCACAAAGAAAAAGCATCCACAGGAACACGATTGGGACCATGTAAGGAATAATATGTCTGCAATTGTTTTCCTACCTTTTTCCAAGTTTCCAGACTAACTGTTCCTTCCTCTGGAAACCAAGGACAAACCTCTTCTATAAAAAGTAAAAACTTTTCTAGCTGTAACTTATTTACATGAATTCCCCTACCTTTTAACATAGTTTTCAACATATGTACAAATAACTGGTGGCTATTGCCTTGTCCCATGATTTATTACTCTCGACAATCACCCTCCCTGCCCTTTACTTTTAATTACTTAGGAATTCCTCTTTACTTACCTCAATCTTGGCGGGCAGCGGCCATCGTCGCACTCCGATTCTCGAGTCCCTGTTCGAGCGCCACCTGCCGGAGCCAGCCGGCAAAGTCGATCAGGTCCCGAGAACGTGCACGGCGGGGCTAAGAAAGAAACTAAAGCAAGAGACTACAAAGATGGGGTCAAGAGGTTCAGACACGTCACCACGAAGGGACGCAGTCTGACACCAACTTTATTCAACATCTCATATTTATACAGAAAAGCGTGAGAAAGACAAGACAGTTGACATTTTTTCTTAGTTGGCCTATACATCTTACAAACAGTCACAAGAAATCTTGAGAGCATGGGAATGGCTCCCTGTTATTATTTCTTACACCAGATAACATTTCTCTGTGCGTGAGAAGTTTGCACAGAACTCCAGATGCCTGCAGTAAACAAGCGCCTAATCTCTGGGGTGGCGGGACAGAGAGCTATGTTTGCAAGCAAACCCTCAAGGACTGAGGCAGCTCCCAGAGCTGTGTCCTTCAGACAAAGGACCCCATTCTCACGGGCAGCTCCCCGCAAATCATAAGTTTGCTTTCTGCATTTGTGCATTGTAGTTTTGATTTGCATTTGTCTAATATTTATGATCAAGTCAAGTTAGCATGTGTGTGCATGCTAAGTCACTTCAGTCACGTCCAACTCTTTGTGACCCCATGGACAATAGCCCACCAGGATCCTCTGTTCATGGGAGTTTCCAGGCAAGAATACTGGAGTGGATTGCCATTTCCTCCTCCTGGGATTGAACCCACACCTGCAGACATCCCCTGCATTAGCAGCCTGGTTCTTTACCAATACTGTCACATGAGAAACCCAGTGGTTTGGTGATATTGAGCATCCTTTCATGTGCACGTAGGCCATCTTCTTTGGAGAAAGGTCTAATTAGGTCTTCTGCCCAGCTTATGACTGGGTTGTTTGGTTTTTTTATATTAAGCTGTAAGAGCTAATTCCTTTTCAGTAGCGTCATTTGCACATTTTTCCCCCAGTCTGTCAGTTCTTTTCATTTTGTTGATGGTTTCCTTTGCTGCACAAAAGCTTTTAAATTTAATAAGGTTAGTTCCCATTTGTTTATTTTTGCTTTTATTTCCACTACTTGAGGAAATTTGGCATTTGACACAAATAGTAGCAATTGTTTTTTGGATCCATTTCTGAAAGAGATGGGAATAGCAGACCATCTGACCTGCCTCTTGAGAAATCTGTATGCAGGTCAGGAAGCAACAGTTAGAACTGGACATGGAACAACAGACTGGTTCCAAATAGGAAAAGGAGTACATCAAGGCTGTATATTATCACCCTGCTTATTTAACTTATATGCAGAATACATCATGAGAAATGCTGGACTGGAAGAAACACAAGCTGGAATCAAGATTGCTGGGAGAAATATCAATAACCTCAGATATGCAGATGACACCACCCTTATGGCAGAAAGGGAAGAGGAACTCAAAAGCCTCTTGATGAAAGTGAAAGAGGAGAGTGAAAAAGTTGGCTTAAAACTCGACATTCAGAAAACGAAGATCATGGCATCCGGTCCCATCACTTCATGGGAAATAGATGGAGAAACAATGGAAACAGTGTCAGACTTTATTTTTTGGGGCTCCAAAATCACTGCAGATGGTGACTGCAGCCATGAAATGAAAAGATGCTTTACTCCTTGGAAGGAAAGTTATGTCCAACCTAGATAGCATATTCAAAAGCAGAGACATTACTTTGCCAACAAAGGTCCGTCTAGTCAAGGCTATGGTTTTTCCTATGGTCATGTATGGATGTGAGAGTTGGACTGTGAAGAAGGCTGAGTGCCGAAGAATTGATGCTTTTGAACTGTGGTGTTGGAGAAGACTCTTAAGAGTCCCTTGGACTGCAAGGAGACCCAACCAGTCCATTCTGAAGGAGATCAGCCCTGGGATTTCTTTGGAGGGAATGATGCTGAAGCTGAAACTCCAGTACTTTGGCCACCTCATGCGAAGAGTTGACTCATTGGGAAAGACTCTGATGCTGGGAGTGATTGGGGGCAGGAGGAGAAGGGGATGACAGAGGATGAGATGGCTGGATGGGATCACTGACTTGATGGATGTGAGTCTGAGTGAACTCCGGGAGTTGGTGGTGGACAGGGAGGCCTGGTGTGCTGTGATTCATGGGGTCGCGAAGAGTCAGACATGACTGAGTGACTGAACTGAACTGAACTGATGTCAAATGCCTATGTTTTCCTCTAGGAGTTTTCCCAAACTCATTCTATGAAGTCACCATCTCCCTGATCCCAAAATCAGACAAAGATATCACACACAAGAAATGATAGCCCAATATTCTGGATGAACACGAATGTAGAAATCCTCAACAAACCCTAGCAAACTGACTCCATCAATATTTTTTTCTTTTTTCTTTTAATTTTCCATCAATATTTTAAAAGGATCACACACCATGAGCAGATGGAATTTATTCCAGGGATGCGAGAATTCTTCCATGTCTGCAAATCAATCAATGTGATACTCCAAAACAATAAATTGAAGACTAAAAACCATATGATCATTTCAAAAGACACAGAGAAAGGTTTTGATAAAATTCAACATCCACTTACAATAAAAACTCTTCAGAAAGTGAGCATAGAGGGAAACATACCTCAATATAATAAAGGCCATATATGACAAGCCCACACAGCTAATGTCATACTTAATGGTGTAAAGTGAAAGTCGCTCAGCTATGTCCGACTCTTTGCAATCCCATGGACTGTAGAGCCCATGGAATGCTCCAGGCCAAAATACTGGAGTGGGTTGCCTTTCCCTTCTCCAGAGGATCTTCCCAACCCAGGGATCGAAGCCAGGTCTCCCATGTTTCAGGAGGATTCTTTACCAGGTGAGCCACAAGGGAAGCCCAAGAATACTGGAGTGAGTAGCCTATCTCTTCTCGAGCAGATCTTCCCGACAGCATCGAACCAGGGTCTCCTGCTGAGCTATCAGGGAAGGCCCAGTGGTGTAAAGCTGAAAGAATTTCCTCTAAGATTAGGAACAAGTGTTCCACTCTCAATGTTTTTATTCAACATAGTTTTGAAAGTCTGAAGTAAGTGAAAGTGAGGCACAAGGGAAGCCCTTGGGAGTCCAAGCTACAGAAATTAGAGAAGAAATCAAAGAAATAGAAATTGGAAAAAAAGGAAGTAAAGCTTTTACTGTTTGCAGATGACATGATGCTATACTTAGAAAATCCTAAGGACATCACTAGAAAACTGCTTAAGCTCATCAATGAATTCAATAAAGTTTTTGGATATATACAGAAATCTGTTGCATTTCTATATATTAACAATGAAAGTTCAGAAAGAGAAATCAAGGAAACAATCCTATTTACTATCAAATCAAAAAGAATAAAACACCTAGGAATAAGCCTACCTAAGGAGGCAAGAGTGAACATTGACATTTTAGAAATCAGTGAAGTAAAATGGACTGGAATGGGAGAATTTAACTCAGATGACCATTATATTTACTACTGTGGGCAAGAATCCCTTAGAAGAAATGAAGTAGCCATCATAGTCAACGAAAGAGTCCAAAATGCACTACTTGGATGCAATCTCAAAAATGACAGAATGATCTCTGTTTCCAAGGCAAACCATTCAATATCACAGTAATCCAAGTCTATGCCCTGACCAGTAATGCTGAAGAATCTGAAGTTGAACAGTTCTATGAAGACCTACAAGACCTTCTAGAATTAACACCCAAAAAAGATGTCTTCTTCATTACAGGGGACTGGAATGTAAAAGTAGCAAGTCAAGAGATACCTGGAGAAATAGGCAAATTTGGCCCTGGAGTACAAAACGAAGCAAGTCAAAGGCTAATAGAGTTTTGCCAAGACAACGCACTGGTCATAGCAAGCACCCTCTTCCAACAACACAAGACAAGACTCTACGCATGGACATCACTAGATGGTCAACACCAAAATCAGATTGATTATATTCTTTGCAGCCAAAGATGGAGAAGCTCTATACAGTCAGCAAAAACAAGACTGGGAGCTGACTGTGGCTCAGATCATGAACTCTTTATTGCCAAATTCAGATTTAAATTGAAGGAAGTAGGGAAAACCATTAGGCCATTTAGGTATGACTTAAATCAAATCCCTTATGATTATACAGTGGAAGTGACAAATAGTTTCAAGGGATTAGATCTGATAGACAGAGTGCCTGAAGACCTATGGATGGAGGTTCATGACATTGTATAGGAGGCAGTGATCAAGACCACCCCCGAGAAAAAGAAATGCAAAATGGTTGTATGATGAGGCCTTACAAAGAACTGAGAAAAGAAGAGAAGCTAAAGGCAAAGGAGAAAAGGAAAGATATACCCATTTGAATGCAGAGTTCCAAAGAATAGCAAGGAGAGATAAGAAAGCCTTACTCAGTGATCAGTGCAAAGAGAGGAAAACAATAGAACGGGAAAGCCTAGAGATCTCTTCAAGAAAATTAGAGATACCAAGGGAACATTTCATGCAAAGATGAGCACAATAAAGGACAGAAATGGTATGGACCTAACAGAAGCAGAAGATATTAAGAAGCGGTGGCAAGAGTACACAGAAGAACTATACAAAAAAGATCTTCATGACCCAGATAACCACAGTGGTATGATCACTTACCTAGAGCCAGACATCCTGGAATGCAAAGTCAAGTGGGCCTTAGGAAGCATCATGAAGAACTAAGTTAGTGCAGGTGATGAAATTTCCATTGAGCTATTTCAAATCCTAAAAGATGATGCTGTGAAAGTGCGGCACTCAATATGCCAGCAAATTTGGAAAACTCAGCAGTGGCCACAGGACTGGAAAAGGTCAGTTTTCATTCCAATCCCAAAGAAAGGCAATGCCAAAGAATGTTCAAAACACCGCGCAATTGTGTTCATCTCATACGCTAGCAAAGTAATGCTCAAAATTCTTCAAGCCAGGCTTCAATAGTATGTGAACCCTGAGCTTCCAGATGTTCAAGCTGGATTTAGAAAAGGCAGAGGAACCAGAGATCAAATTGCCAACATCTTTTGGATCATAGAAAAAGCAAGAGAGTTCCAGAAAAACACACTTCTGCTTTATTGACTATGCCAAAGACTTTGACTGCGTGGATCACAATAAACTGTGGAAAATTCTTAAAGAGATGGGAATGCCAGACCACCTGACCTGCATCCTGAGAAATCTGTGGGAAGGTCATGAAGCAACAGTTAGAACTGGACATTGAACAACAGACTGGTTCTAAATCGGGAAAGGAGTTTGTCAAGGCTGTATACTGTCACCCTGCTTATGTAACTTATATGCAGAGTACATCACATGAAATGCTGTGCTGGATAAAGCACAAGCTGGACTAAAAATTGCCGGGAGAAATATCAATAACCTCAGATATGCAGATGACACCACCCTTATGGCAGAAAGCAAAGAAGAACTAAAGAGCCTCTTGATGAAAGTGAAAGAGGAGAGTGAAAAAGTTGGCTTAAAGCTCAACATTCACAAAACTAAGATCATGTCATCTGGTCTCATCACTTCATGGCAAATAGATGGAGAAACAATGGAACAGTGACATACTTTATTTTGGGGGGCTCCAAAATCACTGCAGATGGTGACTGCAGCCATGAAATTAAAAGACACTTGCTCCTTGGAATAAAAGCTATGACCAACCTAGACAGCACATTAAAGGGCAGAGACATTACCAACAAAGGTCCATCTAGTCAAAGCTATGGTTTTTCTGGAAGTCATGTATGGATGTGAGAGGTGGACTATAAAGAAAGCTGAGTGCTGAAGAATTGATACTTTTGAACTGGGGTGTTGGAAAAGACTCTTGAGAGTCCCTTGGACTGCAAGGAGATCCAACCAGTCCATCCTAAAGGAAATCAGTCCCAAATATTCATTGGAAGGGCTGATGCTGAAGCTGAAACTCCAATACTTTGGCCACCTGATGCGAAGAACAAGCAATTGAAAAGACCCTGATGCTGGGAAAGTTTGAAGTCAGGAGGAGAAGGGGATGACCAAGGATGAGATGGTTGGATGGCATCACTGACGCAACAGACATGAGTTTGAGTAGGCTCCAGGAGTAGGTGATGGACAGGGAATCCTGGCCTGCTGCAGTCCATAGGGTCACAAAGAGTAGGACACAACTGAGTGACTGAACTGAAGGAGGCAAAACACCTTTACTCCAAGAACTATAAAACACTTATGGAAGCAACTGAAGACAACACAAACTGATGAAAAGATATACCATGTTCTTGAATGGGAAGAATCCATATTGTTAAAATCACCATACTACTCAGTGCAATCTACAGATTCAATGCAATCCCTATCGAAATACTAAGGCATTTTCCACAGAACTAGAACAAAAAAATTTTTAATTTGTGTGGAAACACAAAAGCCTGGAAATTGCCAAAGCAATCTTGAGAAAGAAGAACAAAGCTGGAGGAATCAGGTGCTGAGACTTTAGACTTACAACAAAGCTACAGTAATCAAAACTGTATGGTACTGACATAAAAGTAGACATATACATTAATGAAACAGGATAGAAAGCCCAGTAATAAAACCACACACTTACGACAACTGAGAGAAGAACATACAGTGGAAAAAAAGACAGTCTTTTCAGAAAGTGATGCTGGGGAACTGGACAGCTAAACGTAAAAAAATGAAATTAAAACTCTCTAATACCATATACAAAAATAAAGTCAAAATGGGTTAAAAACCTAAATGTAAGACTAGATAATGTTTTCTTTCATTTTTAAAAGATCACTTTTTCAGTTGTTTCTTTTCAAAGATATTCTCAGGCTTCTACAAAACAGTGACAAATTTTCCTCTTTTTTCCCTACATGTCACACCACAATGAGTATACCATATGATTGAAAATTAGCAGAGGTTAATGATTAACTGAAAATTTGAACATTTATTAATATCTTTAGCTTGGTACTTAGGTAGACAAAAGGAAGCAATTGTTTTCCTTCCTTTATCTAATCTTTCCACACTGGATAAATTAAAGTAGGAGTTGACTTATAAATTCAGAGTTCTAGGTGCTCACAAAGGTTGCATAAAGACCAGTGAAATTTCTGTTTCCACATAGTTTGTTCTTTGAGGGGCATAGGACATTTGTTTACTCAAAGCCCTTTCCAGCACTGAGAAATAACCACCCACAAGTCTAGTAAAATACAAGCCAACTTTTAATTTAATTAAATTTTTATTGAATTATAGTTAATTTGCAATGTTGTGTTAATTTCTGCAGTACAGCAAAGTGATTCAGTTATACATATATATGCATTCTTTTTGAAATTATTTTCCTATATGGTTTATCACAAGATATAAAATACAGGATACTAAATCTTAAATAGTAGGATCTTGTTGTTTATCTATTCTATGTATAATAGTTTGGGCTTCCAAGGGGGCACTAGTGGAAAAGATTCTGCCCACCAACACACAAGACCTAAGAGACAAGGGTTCGATTCCTGAGTCAGGAAGATCACCTGAAGAAGGATATAGCAACCCACTCCAGTATTCTTGCCTGGAGAATCCCATGGACAGAAGAGTTTGGAGAGCTAGAGTCCACAGGGTCACAAAGAGTTAGACACAACTGATGTGACTTCACACACACATATAATAGTTTGCATCTGCTAACCCCAAACCTCCAATCCTTCCTTCCCCCACCCCCACCTTGCTAAGCACAAATCTGGTTGTTGTTTTTTTTGTCTAGGAGTTTGTTTCATAGATAAGTTCATTTGTTTCATATTTTATTTTTTTATTATTTATTTATTGGAGGCTAATTACCTTACAATATTGTATTGGTTTTGCCTTACATTGACATGAATCCGCCACGGGTGTACATGTGTTCCCATCCTGAACCCCCCTGCCAAGTCCCTCCCCATCGCATCCCTCTGGGTCATCTCAGTGCACTAGCCCTGAGCACCCTGTTATAATAAATGGTTATATTATAACATGGTTCGAGCACCAGGCATCGAACCTGGAATGGCGAAGCATTTCACATATGATAATATACATGTTTCAATGCCATTCTCCCAAACCATCTCACCCTCGCCCTCTCCCACAGAGCCCAAAGGACTGTTCTATACATCTGTGTCTCTTTTCCTGTTTGACATACAGAGTTATCATTACCACCTTTCTAAATTTCACATATATGCATTAGTATACTGTATTGGTGTTTTTCTTTCTGGCTTACTTCACTCTGTATAATAGGCTCCAGTTTCATCCACCTCATTAGAACTGATTCAAAAGCATTCTTTTTCAGTTCAGTTCAGTCGTGTCTGACTCTTTGTGACCCCATGAATCACAGCACGCCAGGCCTCCCTGTTCATCACCAATTCCCAGAGTTCACTCAAACTCATGTCCATTGAATCAGTGATGCCATCCAGCCATCTCATCCTCCATCGACCCCTTCTCCTCCTGCCGCCAATCCCTCCCAGCATCAGGGTCTTTTCCAATGAGTCAACTCTTCGCATGAGGTGGCCAAAGTATTGGAGTTTCAGCTTTAGCATCAGTCCTTCCAATGAACATCCAGGACTGATCTCCTTTAGGATGGACTGGTTGGATCTCCTTGCAGTCCAAGGGACTTCAAGAGTCTTCAACACCACAGTTCAAAAGCATCGATTCTTCAGGCTCAGCTTTCTTCACAGTCCAACTCTCACATCCATACATGACCACTGGAAAAACCATAGCCTTGACTAGATAGACCTTTGTTGGAAAAGTAATGTCTCTGCTTTTGAATATGCTATCTAGGTTGGTCACAACTTTCCTTCCAAGGAGTAAGTGTTTTTTAATTTCATGGCTTCAGTCACCATCTGCAGTGATTTTGGAGCCCAAAAAATAAAGTCTGACACTGTTTCCACTGTTTCCCCATCTGTTTCCCATGAAGTGATGGGACCAGATGCCATGATCTTCGTTTTCTGAACATTGAGCTTTAAGCCAACTTTTTCACTCTCCTCTTTCACTTTCATCAAGAGGCTTTTTAGTTCCTCTTCCCTTTCTGCCATAAGGGTGGTGTCATCTGCATATCTGAGGTGATTGATATTTCTCCTGGCAATCTTGGTTCCAGCTTGTGCTTCTTCCAGCCCAGCGATTCTCATGATGTATTCTGCATATAAGTTAAATAAGCAGGGTGACAATATACAGCCACGATGTACTCCTTTTCCTCTTTGGAACCAGTCTGTTGTTCCATGTCCAGTTCTAACTGTTGCTTCATGACCTGCATATAGGTTTCTCAAGAGGCAGGTCAGGTGGTCTGGTATTCCCATCTCGTTCAGAATTTTCCACAGTTTATTGTGACCCACACAGTCAAAGGCTTTGGCGTAGTCAATAAAGCAGAAATAGATGTTTTTCTGGAACTCTCTTCCTTTTTCCATGATGCAGCAGATGTTGGCAATTTGATCTCTGGTTCCTCTTCCTTTTCTAAAACCAGCTTGAACATCTGGAAGTTCACTGTTCACATATTGCTGAAGCCTGGCTTGGAGAATTTTGAGCATTGCTTTACTAGCGTGTGAGATGAGTGC
Organism: Bos mutus; assembly: GCF_027580195.1. Taxonomy (NCBI): domain Eukaryota; kingdom Metazoa; phylum Chordata; class Mammalia; order Artiodactyla; family Bovidae; genus Bos; species Bos mutus. Next base: position 19,144,878 of record NC_091646.1, read on the forward strand.
AATTGTGCGGTAGTTTGAGCATTCTTTGGCATTGCCTTTCTTTGGGATTGGAATGAAAACTGATCTTTTCCAGTCCTGTGGCCACTACTGAGTTTTCCAAATTTGCTGGCATATTGAGTGTAGCACTTTCACAGCATCATCTTCCAGGATTTGAAATAGCTCAACTGGAATTCCATCACCTCCACTAGCTTTGTTTGTAGTGATGCTTTCTAAGGCCCACTTGACTTCGCATTCCAGGATGTCTGGCTCTAGATGAGTGATCACACCATTGTGATTATCTGGGTCATGAAGATCTTTTTGTACAGTTCCTCTGTGTATTCGTGCCACCTCTTCTTAATATCTTCTGCTTCTGCTAGGTCCATACCATTTCTGTCCTTTATCGAGCCCATCTTTCCATGAAATGTTCCCTTGGTATCTCTAATTTTCTTGAAGAGATCTCTAGTCTTTCCCATTCTGAGTAATATTCCATTGTGTATATGTACCACAGCTTGCTTATCCATTCTTCTGCAAATGGACATCTAGGTTGTTTCCATGACCTGGCTATGATAAACAGTGCAGCGATGAACACTGGGGTACATGTGTCTCTTTCAATTCTGGTTTCCTCAGTGTGTATGCCCAGCAGTGGGATTGCTGGGTCATATGGCAGTTCTATTTCCAGTTTTTTTAAGGATTCTCCACACTGTTCACCACAGTGGCTGTACTACTTTGCATTCCCACCAACAGTGTAAGAAGGTTCCCTTTTCTCCACACCCTCTCCAGCATTTATTGCTTGTAGACTTTTGGATCGCAGCCATTCTGACTGGTGTGAAATGGTACCTCATTGTGGTTTTGATTTGCATTTCTCTGATAATGAGTGATGTTCAGCATCTTTTCATGTGATTGTTAGCCATCTGTATGTCTTCTTTGGAGAAATGTCTGTTTAGGTCTTTGGCCCACTTTTTGATTGGGTCATTTATTTTTCTGGAGTTGAGCTGCAGGAGTTGCTTGTATATTTTTGAGATTAATTCTTTGCCAGTTGCTTCAATTGCTATTATTTTCTCCCATTCTGAAGGCTGTCTTTTCACCTTATTTATAGTTTCCTTTGTTGTGCAAAAGCTTTTAATTTTAATTAGGTCCCATTTGTTTATTTCTGCTTTTATTTCCAATATTCTGGGAGGTGGGTCATAGAGGATCCTGCTGTGATTTATGTCAGAGAGTGTTTTGCCTATGTCTTCCTCTAGGAGTTTTATAGTTTCTGGCCTTACATTTAGATCTTTAATCCATTTTGAGTTTATTTTTATGTATGGTGTTAGATAGTGTTCTAGTTTCATTTTTTTATAAGTTGTTGACCATTTGTTAAAAAGATTGTCTTTTCTCCATTGTATATTCTTGCCTCCTTTGTCGAAGGTAAGGTGACCATAGGTGCGTAGATTTATCTCTGGGCTTTCACAAATGGAAAACTAAAAACCATATGATTATCTCAACATGCAGAGAAAGCCTTTGACAAAAATTCAACATCCATTTATCATAAAAACCCTCCAGAAAGCAGGAATAGAGGGAACATACCTCAACATAATAAAAGCTATACATGACAAACCCACAGAAAACATTATCCTCAATAGTGAAAAATTGAAAGCATTTCCCCTAAAGTCAGGAACAAGACAAGGGTGCCCACGCTCACCACTACTATTCAAAATAGTTTTGGAAGTTTTGGCCACAGCAATCACAGCAGAAAAAGAAATAAATGGAATCCAGATTGCAAACAAAGTCAAACTCTCATTGTTTGCAGATGACATGATCTTCTACATAGAAAACCCTAAAGACTCCACCAGAAAAATACTAGAGCTAATCAATGAATATAGTAAAGTTGCAGGATATAAAATCAACAGACAGAAATCCCTTGCATTCCTATACACTAACAATGAGAAAACAGAAAGAGAAATTAAGGAAACAATTCCATTCACCATTGCAACGAAAAGAATAAAATACTTAGGCATATATCTACCTAAAGAAACAAAAGACCTATATGTAGAAAACTATAAAACACTGGTGAAAGAAATCAAAGAGGACACTAATAGATGGAGAAATATACCGTGTTCATGGATCAGAAGAATCAATATAGTGAAAATGAGTATACTACCCAAAGCAATCTACAGGTTCAATGCAATCCCTATCAAGCTACCAACGGTATTTTTCACAGAACTAGATCAAATAATTTCACAATTTGTATGGAAATACAAAAAACCTTGAATAGCCAAAGCAATCTTGAGAAAGAAGAATGGAACTGGAGGAATCAACCTGCCTGACTTCAGGCTCTACTACAAAGCCACAGTCATCAAGACAGTATGGTACTGGCACAAAGACAGAAATATAGATCAATGGAACAAAATAGAAGCCCAGAGATAAATCCATGCACCTATGTGTCATATTTTAGATTCTACATATAAGTGATATTACATGATATTTGTCTTCTCTGACTCACTTCATCTAGTATGATAATTTCTAGTTCCATTCATGCTGCAAATGGCATTTATTTCATTCTTTTTTATGGCTGAATAGTATTCCACTGTATATACCACATTTTCTTTATCCATTCATCCATCGATGGACATTTAGGTTGTTCCTATGTCTTGGCTATAGTGAATAATGCTGATATAAACATAGGAGTTCATGTATCTTTTTGAATTATAGTTTTGTTCAGATATATGTCCATCAGTGGGATTGCTGGATCATATGGTAATTCTATTTTCGGTGTTTTTGAAGATCATGCATACTTTTCTCCATAGTGCCTGCACCAATTTCCATTCCCAACAATAGTGTGGGAAGGTTCCCTTTTCTCCACATCCTCTCCAGTATTTGATATCTGTAGATTTCCCTCTCCAGTATTTGTTATCTGTAGATTTCCCTCTCCAGTATTTGTTATCTGTAGATTTCTGATGATTGTCATTCTGACAGCTGTGAGGTGATAGCTCATTGTGGTTTTTATTTGCATTTCCCTGATTACTAGTGATTTTGAACACATTTTCATGTGTTTTTTGGTCATCTGTATGTCTTCTTTGGATAAATGCCTATTTAGGTCAGCTAGGCAAATAACCAGCAGCATCCCTGACCAACCTAAATATGGGGTATACTTCCAGGTCCCAGGCTAATTTCAGCTTTCCACCATCTCCCCTCTATTAGAAACAATGTTGGATATAAGCAAGATGGGGGTTCAAATCCTGGTTTTGGCATTTACTGCATCTGAGCCTGTTTTCTTATCTTTGAAATGAGGATAATGACAAGATTGGCCTCATAGTGTTACTATGTGGATTAAGTGAGCTGGTAAGATAAAGTATTCAAAGAAGTGCCTGGCACATGGCATGTACCCAGTAAGTGGTAATGTTTAATGACTGCCTTTATGTAACACTGATAGAGTGGTTAAATGTCCAAGTTCTAAAATTAGATTGTCTGGGATGTAATCATTGGCCTGCTACTTTCTGGTTGTGATAGGTAATTTACTTAAACTCATTGAGCCTCAATTTACTCACTTGAAAAATAAGTTTTATAATGGTGATTATATAGGTGAAAAAAAGAAAGACATAGATGAATTGGGTAATATAATATCTGGTACCATATAAATGCCATTTTTCTTAATTTTAATTTCTTATCTCCCTTTACCTCAAGATGGCAATTACATTTGGCCATCTACACTCATATCTCTATCAATTCAGTAAAATGGATACATACTTCTGGGACATTTGCAGGATTGATATGGAACAATTTGGGGAGTATCTTAGACCAGTGGATGGATTTCCAAATTCTACCATAGAGAAGCAATGTTGCATAGTGCTAAAAGTATAACTCAGGGAATAAGTGGCCTGGATTTCCATCCTGGCTTCATCACTGCATTACCACAAACAAGTCATTTCTTCTGTACCTTAGTTTTTTCAATTGTAAAATGGTGATTACAAAATACATACAAGAGTCATAAGAGACCACTATTAACAATTATGCACCAACAAATTGGATAATCTAGAAAAAATGGATAAATTCCTAAGAACATATAACTTGCCAAGACTGAATCAGGAAGGAACAGAAATATGAATAGATCAATAATAGTAGGGAGATTGAATCAGTATTCAAAATCCTCTGAACAAAGAAAATCCAAGCACCAGATGGTTTCACTGGTAAATTCTACAAGACATTTAAATAAGAATCAATACCAATCCTTCTCAAACTCTTCCCAAAAATTAAAGAGGAGGGAATATCTCAAACTCAGTTTACAAGGCCAGTATTACCCTGATATTAAAACCAAATAAGGACAATACAAGATAACTAGACTAATATCCCTGATGAATACAGATGCAAAAATTCTCAACAAAATATTACCAAGTCAAATTGAACACAAACATTGAGAGGATCACGCATATGATCAATTGGAATTTATCTTTGGGATGCAAGGATGGCTCAACATATGCAAATAAATATGCTAAACCACATTAATAGAATAAAAGATAAAAATCACATAATCATCTTAATAGATACAAAAAAATATTTCACAAAACACAACATCCTTTGATGATAAAAAACTCTCAATAAATTGAGTATAGAAGGAATATACCTTAACAAAATAAAGGCCATATATGACAAGCCCACTGCTAACATCATATTCAATGATGAAAGATTGAAAGCTTTTCCTTCAGCAGTATCCATTTTTACCTCTCTTATTCAACAACAATACTGAAAGTTCTAGCTAACGCAGTCAAATAAGGGAAAGAAAAGGCATCTAAATTGGAAAGGAAGAAGTAAAATTTCCTTCAGTCATTTGTAGATTTGATGATGTGTAGATTTTATACTACTTATAAAAATTAACCTGAATTACAGATTTAAAGGTAAGACCTGAAACTGTAAGATTCTTAGAATAAAATATAGGGGAAAAGCTCTTTGACATAGGTCTTAGAAATGATTTTTGGGGGTATGAAGCAAAATATAGAGAAAATATAGAGAAAAATATAGAAAAAATATAGAGAAAAATTTAAAGACTTAAAAAAACACTGTTAGAATTGATCAACGAATTTAGTAAAGTTAAAGGATATTAAAAAGTCAGCATATTTGTTGCATTTTTATATACTAGCAATGAAATACCTGAAAGTGAAATAAAGAAAATAATTTCATTTACAATAGCAACAAAATCAACAAAATTGTTAAGAATAAATTTAACCAAGGAGATGAAAGATCTGTACACTTAAAACTGTAAGATTCTGATGAAAGAAATTAAAGACAAAAACAAGAGATATGCTCATGAATCGGAAGAATGAATATTGTTAGAATGTCCATACTACTCAAAGCTATCTATAGATTGAAGGTAATCACTATCAAAATTCCAATGACGTTTTTCACAAAAATAGAAAAAAAATCCTAAAATTTGTATGGAACCATGACTCTGAATAGCTAAAGCAATCCTAGGAATACAGAAAAAAGCATCACACTTCCTGATTTCAAATAATACTACAAAAGCTATGGTAATCAAAACAGTATTGTACTGGCATAAAAATGGACATATGGGTCAATGAAACAGAATCAAGAGTCCAGAAATAATCCCTATATCTACAGCCAACTAATATTTGACAAGAAATCCAAGAATATTCAGTGGGGAAAGGATAGTCTTTTCAATAAATAGTGCTGAGAAAAGTGAATGACCACATGCACAAAAATGAAATTGGACTCTTATTTTATACTACTTGTAAAAATTAACTTGAATTACAGACTTAAAGGTAAGACCTGAAACTGTAAGACTCTTAGAATAAAATATAGGGGAAAAGCTCTTTGACATAGGTCTTGGAAATGATTTTTTTGGATATGAAGCAAAAGGAACAAAGGTGAAAATAAGTATGATGACATTAAAGTAAAAGAAATAATTAGCAAGATGAAAAGGCAACTTACAGAATGGGAGAACATATTTGTACACTGTGTATCAGATAAAGGGTTAATATCCAAACTATATAAAGAACTTGTGCAACTCAATAAAACAACAAAATCTGATTTTTAAAATGGGACAAGACATTTTCCCAAAGACATAAAAACTCCAATAGACAGATGAAAAGGTTCTCAATACCACTAATCATCAGGGAAATGCAAATCAAAAATATGATGAGCTATCACCTAACATCTGTTAGGATGACTATCATCAAAAAGATGAGAGATAACAATTATTTGGGAGGATATGGAGAAAAGGGAAACCTTGTGTACCACTTGTGAGAATCTAAATTGGTACTATGGAAAACAGTGAAGGTTTGTCAAAAAATTTAAAATGGAACTACCATATGATCCAGCAATCCCACTTCTAGTATACATTCAAAGGAAATAAAAACAGGACATCAAAGAGATATCTGTACCTCTCTACTTATTGAAGTAGTATTCACAATAGTAAAGGTATGGAAACAACCTAAGTGTCCATCAATAGATGAAGGGATAAAGAAGATATGATGTACATAGAATAGTATCCAGCCATGAGAAGAAATTAAATTCTGCCATTTGCAGTAACATAGTTCTCGGGGACATCGTGCTAAGTGAAATCAGTCAGACAAAAAATAAAAAAATACTGTATGATATCACTTATATGTGGAATCTAAAAGAGCCAAACTCATAGAAACATACTGGAATGGTAGTTACCTGGGCTAAGGTTTGGGGGATATGGGAAGAGGTTCATCAAAGGGTACAAACTTCTAATTATAAGATGAATAAGTTCTGAAAATTGAATGCATAGCATTGTAATTAACAATAACAATACTGTACCATATACTGAGTACTTGATAGTTGCTAAGAAAATAGATCTTAATTGCTCTCACCACAGAAAAAGAAATGGTAATTATATGATGTGATGGAGGTGTTAGCTAATGCTATGGTAGTAATCATATTGCAATGCATAAATGTATCACATCAGCAAGTTGTATACCTTAAAGTTACACAATGTTATAAATCAATTATATCTTAACAAAGCTGGAAAAAATAAAGGGAAGAAGTTGCAAAACAAACCCTACATCATAGAGTTGTTATAAGGTAAGTCTTAAATGAGTTAATACATGTGAAATGCTTAGTACAACACTTGGAACACAATAAGTGTCCATTATTTTTGCTACTTTAGAATAAGCTATGACACTGATGATCGTGGAATAAAAGACATCATTGTGATTGGCCAGTTCACTGAGCTAAAGCCTGTGTAAACCTGTGTATGCTTCATATATGGTTATCTCCCATCCAAAGGTATTCTGTGGCTAAAGCCATCATGAATTAGGTCCTGTAGCACTAAAAGGGAGGACAGAAGTAAGATAAAATACTACTGAGAAAAGAGATTGGAATTTTTGCCAAAAGATCCAAATTTGAGGCCTGGTCTGTGGCCTAATAGTTGTGCAGCCTTGTGAAACTCAGTTACCTTCACTGTCTTAATTTATCGAACAAACAAAAATGGACACTAAAAATCCTATGTTACAAGCTTTTTGTGAAGACCATAATAGAAATTGAAAGGAGCTTGGCAAATTATTAAGTACTATGCAAATAAAATGTCCTTCTCTCATCACAGTTGTTCCTATTGTGGTTGCTATTTTACAAATATGCATGTCCTCATTCTGCTCAATTGTAAAATGGGCTTTTGCCTTGGGGCTTTGTAGGACCATCTGCTGAGATCTGGAAGGTGGGGGATCTGGACCTGGGGTGGTCAGAACTGATTCAAACTCCAAGGCCCCTGATTGAACTTGGTGCCAGTGTCCTCACAATTGCACTCGCACTTAAACTTGGGTGGTTGTGAATATAGGTAGGGTCACTAATCAACCAGGTGGCTACCCGCTGCCTGGAACGTGGGCAATTAAGTACAAGGGCCATTTTCATCCAGAGGGTTTGCTATTTCATAGCCAATTACCCGGGCAGCTTCACCCCACTTTGAACTTTGTGGGAAGTAAGGGCAGCACATGCATCTGCAGCCTCAATAGCTTCCCTGTAGCTCCTGCCATCAACCCTATTCATCTCTTTCTAAAGGAGCGTCAGCATCCACCTGCCTTTCAGTATTTAACTCCTTCATTTAGAAAGAAGCAGCAGGAAATTTGAACCAAGAGCTATTTTTATCTTTATAATGGTAAAAGCAATTTTAACACTATATCCACGTTGTAATCTGCATTTCTGCAATCTGCTATATTTTAAAATATCAAAATTGAGAATGAATGTGTTCTCAGACATTCATGTGGCTCCCTAATGCAATTTTTTCCTAATTAGAATGGTGCTCAGTTAAGAGGAAGACATTTAATGTTCTTAAGTCCCTAGAGCAAATGGAAATCTAACTGAAGACCAGTTGTACTCAGCTTTACCAAAGAAAATGCAGCTTTATGGTGTGAGCTTATTTGAAAAGAGACTTTATTATTAAAATGCACCAATTAGGCCTATAGCATTAGAAGAGTCCTGAGGTGGAGGCTTACACACATATATGCTCATGCAAAGGCATATGGGACACACACACAAACTCACACACACAGGACTATCAGCTAGTGGTCCATCTCTCTGTCCCCAGCCTACCTCCCAAAGGGCTGATCCTTCAAGGGAGGAGAAGAGGGTGGGATGTGGAGTAAGTGTGCAAATGACACATGTTCTCCATTCCCGTTGGTGGAATTGGAACTCTCTGATAACCCCTGTGGGCTTCCCTCGTGGCTCAGATGGTAAAGAATGCAAGAGACCCAGGTTCGATCCCTGGGTCAGGAAGATCCCATGGAGAAGGGCATGGCAACCAACTCTAGTATTCTTGCCTGGAGAATCCCATGGACAGAGGAGCCTGGCAGGCTACAGTCCATGGGGTCGCAAAGAGTTGGACACGGCTGAGCAACTAACCCATAGCACACTGCTGCACTTTGTCACTTCTCAGTTCCTTCCCTTATACTTAAAGCAAAAAGATCCCTATCTCTCTATGCTCCCATCACTATTCTTAGAGTAGCCTTCCCAGGCCCTCTGCAGACTAGAAACGGTTTTCAAAAGAAGCAAGCCAACTTAAGATAGAGTAACAGCCCCCCTGCCTTCAAAGCTTAGTTCCAAGCACCTGCTCCTTGACACCTCTCCTGCCTACTTCCTGTAGCACTGATGATCCATATAAGAACTTTTCTAACTTTATTTTGTATGTAAGTTGCCAGAGGATCTTATTAAAATGCAGGCTCTGATTCAGTAATACTGGACCAAGATTTTTGTATTTCTGTTGGGTTCCCAGTTGGTGAAAATGCTGCTGATTCAGAGACCATATTTTTAAGAGTATAAGTCTGTACCATACAATTTAACAATCCTAATCTCTTTGACCTCTCCAAATAGGTTATCAAGTTTCTGAGGGCGGGAATTCTATCTTATATCTCTTATATACATTCTTACAATGATGAGCTCATAATTGAGGTCACTTAGATATTTCTGGGTTAACTGATTGATTAATTGCTGTAACAAGGGCTTCAAAGTCAGATAACCTGGGTTCAAATCCTAGTGCTACGTTTACTTTCTTCCTCTCCGTTGAAGACAGAGTCAGATCCTACACCCACAGACCTGTCAAGACGGGCAGTTACGAATTTTGTTCAAAATCTAGACTGGCAGAAAATTATAGGGATTTCCACTGTGACCAAATGCTCTTCTATGATTTTTTGGCTCTGAAAGTGAAAAAAATAAAGGAAATGTGTTTTCCCAGATCTATAGTATTTACATTTTCAATTCCAAATCAGAGCTAAATCACCGACTAGTGATTTTAAGGGTCTAACAAAGTGTTTCAGTTCAGTTCAGTTCAGTTGCTCAGTCGTGTCTGACTCTTTGCGACCCCATGAATTGCAGCATGCCAGGCCTCCCTGTCCATCACCAACTCCCGGAGTTCAATCAAACTCATGTCCATTGAGTCAGTGATGCCATCCAGCCATCTCATCCTCGGTCGTCCCCTTCTCCTCCTGCCCCCAATCCCTCCCAGCATCAGTCTTTTCCAATGAGTCAACTCTTCGCATGAGGTGGCCAAAGTACTGGAGTTTCAGCTTCAGCATCAGTCCTTCCAATGAACACCCAGGACTGATCTTCTTTAGAATGGACTGGTTGGATCTCCTTGCACTCCAAGAGACTCTCAAGACTCTTCTCCAACAACTTTACAAATACAGAATGTTGTTTTCATTTCAGCATAAAAATACAACTAATAAAACTACAAAATTTTTAGCATATAGACAAAGATAATCTTGGAGTACACTCTCAAATGAGCTGCTTTTGAGCTGAGTTTTCTTAAAAGAGTAGTAAGCATAGTAACAATACTTGAATTCAACTTGAATCACTGGCAATTGCTTTAGACTTTTGAGAAGGATGATTCTGGTTAAAGTGCTGGTCAGGTCTCATCACAAGTCTCAGGAACCTATTCAGCTCCTTTTTGTGATGACAGCATTTGGTTGTATTGAAAAGGACATTAAAACAGTGGATGGTAGACTTGTGTGGTAATAATTCTGACCTACAATCTGAGTTGCTATGGTTGAAGTTTCATGAAAATATAGAGTCTTCATGTATCTATATATCAAAACAATATATCATTTCTCTGACATTCGTCTTTCAGATAATATTTTACAATGTAATGTGAGGTTAAAAAGAACAACTTGTTCCTGACTTTGAAGATATTTTTATGTGACTTTTTAGGCAATGAAGCTTTAGTCTAACCCGCCATCCTTCAGAAAGAATGAATCCATCCTCCCATGTTTACAGCCTTAGACTGGTGCTTTAGCCCGTTTTCCCTACACTATGTTTTAGTTCAGATTCCCTGGGGAATTGACTCTGAGACTAGAATTTGCATGCAGAAGACTTATTGGAGGTGTGCTCTAAGGAGCGATATCTGTAAGGGAGTGAGAGAAATAAGATTGGGCAGAAGAAGAAGCATGATGCATTTGTAACAGGGGTCTCACAAAATGGATGAACCGATGCATTGCACGAAGTCCTATTCAGTGGGAGATCTCCCCTCAGTGTTCTTTCAGGGCCACCCCTGTGTGGGGCTGTAGTGTAGCAGCAGTCCATTTCCAGCTTGTATCTACATACTGAGACAAACCAATATGAGCCTCCCCCTTCCACTTCATTAACTTGTCAGAAGGAACTCTCCCTACCCCATGTGGTGGCCATAGGTGTAAGCTGAAAGGCAACAGAACAACAGAGGTATGTAACATGCAGGCTGGGCCATCAGCTCACAGAGTATTTGGCCTCGTTCATGCCCAATTCAGGATGTACTGTGTCCAGAGTAAGATGGATTGCTATTGGGCCTCCCCAACCTTATGACTTGCTGGGTTTGACAGAACCCACATTATGATAGGCCGTTCTGTCTGGTTGGTTATTTTTTTTTTAATTTAATTTAATTTTTAAACTTTACAATATTGTATTAGTTTTGCCAAATATCGAAATGAATCTGCCACAGGTATACATGTGTTCCCTACCCTGAACCCTCCTCCCTCCTCCCTCCCCATACCATCCCTCTGGGTCGTCCCAGTGCACCAGCCCCAAGCATCCAGTATCGTGCATCGAACCTGGACTGGCAACTCGCTTCATACACGATAGTATACATGTTTCAATGCCATTCTCCCAAATCTTCCCACCCTCTCCCTCTCCCACAGAGTCCATAAGACTGTTCTATACCTCAGTGTCTCTTTTGCTGTCTCGTATACAGGGTTATTGTTACCATCTTTCTAAATTCCATATATATGCATTAGTATACTGTATTGGTGTTTTTCTTTCTGGCTTACTTCACTCTGTATAACAGGCTCCAGTTTCAACCACCTCATTAGAACTGATTCAAAGGTATTTTTTTTAATGGCTGAGTAATACTCCATTGTGTGTATGTACCACAGCTTTCTTATCCATTCATCTGCTGATGGACATCTAGGTTGCTTCCATGTCCTGGCTATTATAAACAGTGCTGCGATGAACATTGGGGTACACGTGTCTCTTTCCCTTCTGGTTTCCTCAGTGTGTATGCCCAGCAGTGGGATTGCTGGATCATAAGGCAGTTCTATTTCCAGTTTTTTAAGGAACCTCCACACTGTTCTCCATAGTGGCTGTACTAGTTTGCATTCCCACCAACAGTGTAAGAGGCTTCCCTTTTCTCCACACCCTCTCCAGCATTTATTGCTTGTAGACTTTTGGATCGCAGCCATTCTGACTGGCATGAAATGGTACCTCATAGTGGTTTTGATTTGCATTTCTCTGATAATGAGTGATGTTGAGCATTTTTTCATATGTTTGTTAGCCATCTGTATGTCTTTTTTGGAGAAATGTCTATTTAGTTCTTTGGCCCATTTTTTGATTGGGTCATTTATTTTTCTGGAGTTGAGCTGTAGGAGTTGCTTATATATTTTTGAGATTAGTTGTTTGTCAGTTGCTTCATTTGCTATTATTTTCTCCCATTCTGAAGGCTGTCTTTTCACCTTGCTAATAGTTTCCTTTGTTGTGCAGAAGCTTTTAAGTTTAATTAGGTCCCATTTGTTTATTTTTGCTTTTATTTCCAGTATTCTGGGAGGTGGGTCATAGAGGATCCTGCTGTGATGTATGTCGGAGAGTGTTTTGCCTATGTTCTCCTCTAGGAGTTTTATAGTTTCTGGTCTTACGTTGAGATCTTTAACCCATTTTGAGTTTATTTTTGTGTATGGTGTTAGAAAGTGTTCTAGTTTCATTCTTTTACAAGTGGTTGACCAGTTTTCCCAGAACCACTTGTTAAAGAGATTGTCTTTAATCCATTGTATATTCTTGCTTCCTTTGTCAAAGATAAGGTGTCCATAGGTGCATGGATTTATCTCTGGGCTTTCTATTTTGTTCCATTGATCAATATTTCTGTCTTTGTGCCAGTACCATACTGTCTTGATGACTGTGGCTTTGTAGTAGAGCCTGAAGTCAGGTAGGTTGATTCCTCCAGTTCCATTCTTCTTTCTCAAGATAGCTTTGGCTATTCAAGGTTTTTTGTATTTCCATACAAATTGTGAAATTATTTGTTCTAGCTCTGTGAAGAATACCATTGGTAGCTTGATAGGGATTGCATTGAATCTATACATTGCTTTGGGCAGTATACTCATTTTCACTATATTCTTCCAATCCATGAACATGGTATATTTCTCCATCTATTAGTGCCCTCTTTGATTTCTTTCACCAGTGTTTTATAGTTTTCTATATATACATCTTTAGTTTCTTTAGGTAGATATATTCCTAAGTATTGTATTCTTTCCATTGCAATGGTGAATGGAATTGTTTCCTTAATTTCTCTTTCTGTTTTCTCATTATTAGTGTATAGGAATGCAAGGGATTTCTGTGTGTTGATTTTATATCCTGCAACTTTACTATAATCATTGATTAGTTCTAGTAATTTTCTGGTGGAGTCTTTAGGATTTTCTATGTAGAGGATCATGTCATCTGCAAATAGTGAGAGTTTTACTTCTTTTCCAATTTGGATTCTTTTTATTTCTTTTTCTGCTCTGATTGCTGTGGCCAAAACTTCCAAAACTATGTTGAATAGTAATGGTGAAAGTGGGCACCCTCGTCTTGTTCTGGTTGGTCATTTTAATATTTCATGACCAGATATTTTTCTCTATTAGTATCAAGTAGAACATAAGAGGTCATTTTTCAAATAATGTGTAATTCTCCACTGAAAGTGGCATCATTTTCCTAATGCAACTTGTCATAAACCCTACACTGTATCTTTGTACTAGATATCTCTAGTACCATTGGGTCTATTGAGTCGTAGGGTAAATTGATCAGAGCTGTATTCCCAAGAGTAGAATATGCTGCTACCCACAACACCAAGAATGCCTACTGAATTCTCTGCTTCTTTCTTTGTGGTAAGGGAGGAAAGATGCAACAATTTGTTCTTCACTTTGAAGGCCATGCATGGCCTAGACCAATGAACTCCTGAAAACTTTACTGATATAGTAGGCCCACGTATCTTCATAGTTTGCCTTCCACACCTAGAGTACAAGAGTTCTATCAAGACATCCAATGTCTTTCCCACTTCTTACCCTTCTTTTCTGTCTTCATGTCAGTGACAGATTGGACCAATGTGATGTTCTGTAGGGCAAAATGGTCCTTGTTGCTTCATGGTATATAGTAACAGAGGATAGGAGGGTTAACATAGCCTTGAGAAAGGCCACAAATTTGTACTATTGTCTGTCCTGTGTGAATGTGAACAGCATTTGATCCTCCTTCCTGATAGGAATGAAGACAATGCTTTGCCATCTGAATGGCCGCATACCATGTACCTAAAACTATGTTAATATGCTCTAGTAGTTTTCTAGACCAGCAGTTGTAATCTACTGTCATCCTTCAGTGTTTGATTTTGTAGGGGCCAGACTGCTAAATTAATGAGGCTATGATGAGGATTACTGTCCTTGCATCTTTCAGGTTTTTAAGGTCGTACTAATCTCTGTCATTCTTCCAGGGTGCAATTTTATTTTTGACTTACCATACTGACTGAAGATAAGGGAGGGAGTGGAATGATTAGAGATTTGTGCTTGGAACTTTCACTATGATACCTTTTACACCAAGGCCAAGGACACGGTATTGGGGCTCTTCCAAGTATATACCAAGTATGTCCATTCTAATTATACATTTGTGGACTGGAGGAATGACCAACACGTCAATCCATGGATAGAGTGGACCTACTGTGTGCTAGATCTGGCCTAGGACTGCATTTAATACCTGGCTCACACTCAGAGGAGCCATGATGACACTTCTAGTATTCAAGTATCAATGTCAACTGATCGTAACAATCCTCAAAATACCTGGGTATTCTCTTTTCCCAAGTGCATAGTTACTCAAGTAGATTGTCTTAAGTGTTATGGGGGAAGGACTAGAGAAAATATTATAGGGTTTTCTGCTTGCCTTGGTGCTGGATAGGAGGAGAGGCTCAAGGGTGGAAAATGGGTAAAGGATAATGATGTTTTTATTGGGGAAGCTGCCCTTTTTGAACATGCACTTTTGAATTTTTGATGCAAGTTGTAAAATTGAGAAAAAATCTATTGGATTCCCATCTATCCTGTTCTTCAGAACATCATGTTCTATTAACCATCACCTTAGTTCTCTGCAGGTCAGGACCCCTTGGCTGCCACTCTGACCTTGCTGTTCATTGCAATAATTGCATCTACTTTGCACCTGATAGTAAATCACTGACATCCAGCCTCTATTATTTCCAGATCCCATCATCACCTTTGCTATCAAGTAGCTCAGTTTTAATACACATTTCCTACTGTCAGTCCTGATCTGCATAGGACACCCAGTAAGCTTCTCAATAACAGTACCCCATTACCAGCCCATTCTCTATTGCTTTGGCAAATGGACTGCTCTCTGTCTTCCTGCAGAAAATATTTGACTGGTGGGTTTTCTGGTTTTGCAACATGTTCCCTCTCCCTGGCATGACCAATTCTGGAGACTTCTGATTCCTTCCTCTACCATCTTCCATGCAATTTCTGACAATTGTATTTCATTCTGTGTGGATGATCACTTTTACCAAACTTCTAAGAGTCATCCTAGTAGTACGTTAGCACTATCTAACTTCTACAGGCATAGAGAGTTTGGGGAATCTTGGAAGGCAAAAATTTAGGGTGCATTGACCCAGGTGCCCTTATTCCATGCCTCAGAGTCTCACTTCTTTCCATCAGTGTCCTGGCTGTGGCATAGCTGATATGCTAGGGTTGAGAATTCAACCTTATCTGGAGATCTGAGATCCTTATAATTAAGTCCTGGGCTTGATCCTCAACTTTTTCTGCCTTCTGGCTATAAGAGATGAGTGTCTCTTTATATGCTGCCGCAGATATTTGGTGTTCACACTCCACCTTAAATCAACTCCCAGTCCTCATTAGCTCTTCATTGACTTTGTCAAAGGCGTCAGTAACATCTAGAAAAAGCCCTCCCATTCCCCACTCTTTATAATTAATACTTCACTCAAGCACTCAAATGCACAAGATACTGCTCTTGCCAGTATGTGCACTTCCTCTAGTATTTACATCCCAGTCCACCGCTGATAAAAGTCTGAATAACTGCACAGCTTTGAAATGCCAAAAGCTGTTAGTATTCCTTCTACCAGCAGTGAAATGGTTCTCATTCTATGCTGGCTGATAGGTAATCCATTTCCAAAATCTGAAATTTTAGAGTTTTCTTCCTAGAACCCACAGTTAAGTCAAATTCCTTGGGAAATATACTCTGAGATAGATATCTGTGTAGAGGAATTTTGAGGGAAAGTTCTCTCAGAAATAACACCTCTAGGAGAATTAGGGAAGCTGGATTGGACACAGGAAGGATTTAAAGTACCATACAATCCTCAGCCAATCCTTCAGGAGGTTATAACATTGGAATGGCCCTTCAAAAGTTGCCCTGAACTGAGGCAAGAGGACTAGTCCCTGTGGTCCTACATCAACCAGTCACTAGATATGGGTTCTCTCCAGCAGAGAGGGATGATGTACTGCTGGATAAGGTAGTTCCCTTCAGATGAGGCCAGATCCTGAAGAGGGACTCAGCTATGAGTCATTAGCAGCCAACAGTCCTAGAAGTCTAGGGGATGATGCCTCAGTACTAAAAGGGGGAACCTGGGTGGCACATCACAGCATCCATTACAAGCCCCCTACTCCTTGGGTGGATGGCATCACCAACTCAATGGACATGAGTTTGAGTAAACTCCGGGAGTTGGTGATGGACAGGGAGGCCTGGCGTGCTGCAGTCCATGGGGTCGCAAAGAGTCGGACACGACTGAGCAACTGAACTGAAGTCCTTGGGTAATGGTAGTGGTGACATGGAATTATGACAGAGTAGTAGTAAATATGGTACTTAGTCTCATAGCACATGATTGCCCACTCTCTTCATGCTACCAACATTCCCCTTCAGAACTTGGCAGGTGAGGTATGAAAGAGGGTATTGTGGGAGTCTCCCTAGGAAACTTATCACTCGTTAGGGAGTATGGTGGGTGGAATACTCAAAGCTTTTGGCATGCCATAGCAGTGAAGTTCTTAAGACTCTTATCAGTGGTGAGCTCTGACTGTAATTTTCTTCTGGCCATTCCTGGCACACTTCACTAATACAGAATTAAACTCTCACCTTCAAATAAAAACATGTCCACATGTTACATGTATTATACATCAGAAACTGTTCTAGATGATAGAAATATAGTAATTAACAAGGTAGATAGTCCCTGTCTTCATGGAAAGCAAATTCAAGAAGAAGAGTTGGGAAGACAATAAATAAGGAGTAAATAAGGAAGAAAATTTCAAATACTTAAAAGTGATGTAATGACAATAAAACAGGATCACATAAACAAGTCACTTCCTTTTAATATGTGTAGAGTGGAGAAAAGTTAATGTAGATAGGGCATTCGAAGCAGATTTTTCTGAGGACATGATTCTTGAAGTGAGACCTGTAAGATGAGAAGAAACTAGTCATGTGAACATCTAGGCAGAAGTTCATTTGAGCTTACAGCAGAGTGAAGCAAGGAAACAAGCCATAAGAAAATCTGTGGACAGTTAGTTTCAGAGAGAATAACCAATACAAAGGCCCTGAGTAAGGAAAGCTAGCAAAGTAATGCTCAAAATTCTCCAAGCTAGGCTTCAACAGTATGTGAACTGTGAACTTCCAGATGTTCAAGCTGGACTTAGAAAAGGCAGAAGAACCAGAGATCAAACTGCCAACATCTGCTGGATCATTGAAAAAGCAAGAGAGTTCCAGAAAAACATCTACTTTATTGACTATGCCAAAGCCTTTGACTGGGTAGATCACAACAAACTGTGGAAAATTCTTCAAGAGATGGGAATACCAGACCACCTGACCTGCCTCCTGAGAAATCTGTATGCAGATAAAGAAGCAAGAGTTAGAACTGGACATGGAACAACTGACTGGTTCCAAATCAGGAAAGGAGTACATCAAGGCTGTATATTGTCACCCTGCTTATTTAATTTATATGCAGAGTATATCATGAGAAATGCTGGACTGCATGAAGCACAAGCTGGAATCAAGATTTCTGAGAGAAATATCAATAACCTCAGATATGCAGATGACACCACCCTTATGACAGAAAGTGAAAAAGAACTAAAGAGCCTCTTGCTGAAAGTGAAAGAGGAGAGTGAAAAAGTTGGCTTAAAACTCAACATTCAGAAAACTAAGATCATGAAATCTGGTCCTATCACTTCATGGCAAATAGATGGGGAAACAGTGACAGACTTTATCTTTTGGGGCTCCAAAATCACTGGTGGCTGCAGCCATGAAATTAAAAGATACTTGCTCCTTGGAAGAAAAGTTATGACCAACCTAGACAGCATATTAAAAAACAGAGACATTACTTTGCCAACAAAGGTCCATCTAGTCAAAGCCATGGTTTTTCCAGTGGTCATGTATGGATATGAGAGTTGGTCTATAAAGAAAGCTGAGCACCAAAGAATTGATGCTTTTGAACTGTGGTGTTGGAGAAGACTCTTAAGAGTCCCTTGGACTGCAAGGAGATCCAACCAGTCCATCCTAAAGGAAATCAGTCTTGAATATACATTGGAAGGACTGATGCTGAAGCTGAAACTCCAATACTTTGTCCACCTGATGTGAAGAACTGACTCATTGGAAAAGACCCTGATGCTGGGAAAGACTGAAGGCAGGAGGAGAAGGGGACGACAGAGGATGAGATGGTTGGATGGCATCACCACTCAATGGACATGAGTCTGAGTAAACTCTGGGAGTTGGTGATGGACAGGGAGGCCTGGCTTGCTGCAGTCCATGGTTCGCAAAGAGTCAGACATGACTGAGTGACTGAACTGAACTGAAGGAACAAGCTTGGCATATTTGAGGATCAAAAAGAAGACCAATAGAAGATCCCACATGCTGCAACTAAGACCCAGTACAGTCAAATAAACAAATTGTTTTTAATTAAAAATAATTAAAGAAGACTACTGTGCCTGGAGCTTAGTGAACACAGGGAAGAATCATAGAACTTAGGATTGAAGACTAGGCATTGGGCAGATGACATAGAGCCCTGGAGGCCACAGTAAATAATTTACTCTATATCTAAGAACAGTGGGAAGACAATAGGAAAGTCTCAGCAGTGGAGTAACATAATCCATCTCTGGCATCTGTGTTTAGGGTTATACAGGGTTAAGAATAGAAACAGGAAGTCCAGGTATAAAATTATTGCAGTAATTCAGGAGAGAGATGATAGTAGCTTGGACCATGCTGGTAGCTGTGGAGATGGTTAGAAGCAATCAGACTCTGGATATATTTCAAAAGTAAAGCCAAAAGGAATTACTGAAAGATTAGATGTAGGCTATGAGAGAAAGATAGGATTTATATGAACAACACTATAACTAGGGTCAAAGTATCAACTGAGTGATTGGGACAATAAGTGGGTTACAGGAAGAGATTGCTGCTGCTGCTAAGTCGCTTCAGTCGTATCCGACTCTGTGCGACCCCATAGATGGCAGCCCACCAGGCTCCCCCATCCCTGGGATTCTCCAGGCAAGAACACTGGAGTGGGTTGCCATTTCCTTCTCCAATGCATGAAAGTGAAAAGTGAAAGGGAAGTCGCTCTGTTGTGTCCGACTCTTAGCGACCCCATGGACTGCAGCCTACCAGGCTCCTCCGTCCATGGGATTTTCCAGGCAAGAGTACTGGAGTGGGGTGCCATTGCCTTCTCCGGGAGGAAGAGATTAGTGAGGGCCACATCAGGAAGGTTTTGGTCCTAAAAGGGAAATGGGTGCGTGGGTGGGTGGGTGTGAGTGTGTGAAAGAGAAAAAGAGAGAAAGACAGGGAGAATGTGTGTGTTGAATGAGAGACTACAGGGATAAGAAAATATAGGGAGTAATTTCTCTTTTCAAGATGATCTTTTTTTTTCTCTTTTTTTTTTCAAGATGACCTTATTGATAATTTACTTCTTAGGATTGGCCAAACCCAATAATTTCTGTTTTTACTGAATAAATTGAGGATGTCTTTGCTTTGTCAAACTATGCCTGGAGTTGATACTCCAACACAAACTAAGCCACACATATTTGGTGGCTTCCAAAGTTAGCAAAGATTGCTATGGTGTCTCAAGCTGTGTTTAAGGGTGAGATGGGTGGCTGGGAGATCTGTATGCACTGTGCAGATGTAAGAGAAGAATAAGAACAAACCAGTCACAGCTATGGCTAGAAAGTCTGCCCATCAGAAGTCCTTTCGCACTTCACAGGCAGGACGATATTCAGCGAGTACAGCTGACCCACAGGGGCTGGGCTGCAGCACAATTGATTCCCTTTGTGGAACTAACCACAGAGAAATCCTTCATGTGTGTTCCCAGACTCAGTGGCAGTTTCAAGTTGATGTAAAGTGCTGACACATAGCACGGAAGTGTTAATGTTGGAACATTTTCGAATTTCAAAGCATCACCTGATGGGAGAGAGTGTAGGAAACAGGCACTAACCATCCTGCCTGAGAAAACAAGAGTTTAAAGAAGGGAAGGTGGTTTTCACAAAGTGAAAAAAGAGTTACACAGTTTTGTTTTTTTTTTTTTTAATCACACTTTCCTCTTTAAGGTCTCTATATTCCAGGAACTGATTTCTTTTGTTCAGCATCAGCAGTGTGACTACCGCATAGTAGATGCTCAAGAAACATTGTGGAGGCGTGAATGAACAACTGAACCTAAATCAACCTCAGTGTCCCGTCAACTGAGTCATGTTGTCAATATTTGCTGTCAGCAAATACACAACTCAAGTTCCAATTTCTCTCTTGTATTTGGTTCCCAGGGCACAGACTTTATCTATACAGTGCTACTGAAGTAGTTGGTTTTGTGGAACTGGTCAGTAAATGGAAGGAAAAAACCAGCCAAATGACTAGCTTAACTGGTATTTTTTCCTACTGAATTGCCTAGACTTTTGTCTGAATTGACAAAATGGATAAATGAAAAAAAAAAAAATGCTGGTGTCTGATAGATGTAATTACATCCCTGTCCTGAGCTGTGTGCATCAGCATAAATCTGAGAGACTAAACACTGGGGTAAAAGGCTGTGTCTACAGCCACTCCTTTTAGTCACCTCAGGTTTGGGGGGCAGGGTGATAACAGCTAGATCAGTTGTTTGATGTCATGAATTCAAAATATCCAACTGATGGACTCAATTTTTCACTACATATATAATTAGGGCTCTTGTACAATCAGTGTCCTCTTTCTCCATAAAGTATCAGGCTCTTTCGTCACTTCTCAAAGGCCCCTTTTTAAAGACTACAAACATTAGACACCTGAAGTCATTCCTGTTTGGAGATTCTTCCCATCTAAGCCTCTCCAGCTACTCTCTGCACCTCCCCTTACCTTGGAAGCTGTGTGACCACCAAGATTTCCCTTCTAATCAGGACTGAAATCCATGTTCAGTGTTTGAGGAAAACAAACATGGGGCTATTTGCATTAGCAAGTGATATTTTTCCCAGTCAGTCCTGATATGATGAATTGACTTTCCCAAGAGCCAACTGCTTAAGCTAAACAATGACACCAAATGAAACAGCATATCAAAGCACATCAGAAGGAGGAACAAGATGACACCAGTGTCATGAAGGCTGCCTCAACCAGGGGGCCAGAGCAAGGCAGAGTCTTGGTATTGCACAAAGCCATAGGTAATACAAAGGAAAACAGGAGAAGACACACAAAGAGGTCCTGAGATAGTACCTATAGAAAAAGAAATTTCAATTGCAGATGGATTCATTATAATCTCTAATCCTTCACTATAGAAAGAGGCTATTTTTTGGCAGCTCTCCTGTTCGGTATGCAATCTTCTGTAACAAACATGCAGTTTTAAATAGTATTTTAATAAACAAATAAAATGCATAATGATTTCACATCTAATAGAGTATTTCCGTTAGTTAAAAGTATAATAGCTGTGCCCCAGGGTAGCATAACCATAAGTGAGCTACTCAGTCTTTCCCAATGAGTGGGAAAAAAAATGGCTCTGTACCAATAACTTCCACTTGCTATTATAATACAGTTCTGTCCATCACCAGCCGGCTGAAATTATAAAGAGTGAAACATTTAATTAACTTGCTCTCATTAAATGATATATATCATCTAATGCTGAGAGAGAGAAAGCTAAAGCTCACAGTTTGAATGGTCCTAGAACAACCTTAACAGCAGCTTATTAACAATGAAACTGAGGAATATTACACTATTTCAGCAGTTGGGAAGCAATTTATTTTATTTATTCTCACCACTGCACTTTTTGGACCTATAATATATTCCACCCATCAGAAAGCTTTATCTCAGCTGGAAAACCTGAATTCTTATTTTGGTTTCCAAAATTCTAATTCTTTACTAAATTCTAAGTACCTTTTAAACATTGAAATGCTCATGGTGGATATTTATTCTTACAGGTAAAATATGTAGCTACTTTCATATTTTAAAAGAGTATATATTAAAAATTCACACCTTGTCAAGAGTATAATTAAAAATGAGAGTTTTTTCCCAATTAGGCTGGTTTCAATCTGCAAATCAGGTTTCATGCTTTCTGTCACAAAATGTACTTTTGTGCTACACATCCAATGAGAGAATGACACCACTACAAGATACTTGAACAATTTTCTTTACCACTGGCTATTACTGTGTCAAAATGCTACTGAGGTCCCTGGGAGATATAGTTCTTATTCCTAATTAATGGGATAAAAATGCTCAAATCAGAATTCATAAGGAGGGGGCACATTTTGAAATTCTTACAAGTCAAGACTTTGGATTAAAAATAAGGAAGGCCACCAGATGATATATTTTCTGACTGAATGTAGTATTTTTTTATTCCTTTCTATTTTGATAGTATAACTGTGACAATACAGGCTGATTCAAAACTAACTGAACACTTTCGCAACTATTTACTCAGCAACTAGGTGATATATGAAATTGTAGAGTTACCCTTCCAAATGTCTAACCATTAGAGAAACACAAGTTTGGACTACATGTTCATATATAACCTGGTTCCTTAATAATAAATGTTTGAGAGTTTTCTATTATTTTTGACCACTCTACAATTTGTTGTAGAATGCTTGCATAAATGTCCTTCAACTAAACACAGGTTGCAAAGTAGCATAAATAATTTTATGTTCTTATCAAAACTGTCCTAAGTTATGTACCAACTTAGATATGTATTATTTTTAATATGCATCTCCATCCATATTTTTTAAATAAAATTTGATATCACTAAGATCAGCTTCTATACTACTACAAGAAAGTCAGGAATACATACATGTACTCAAAAATCAGAAGTCCGATTTGATATTTAAAGTCAATAGACGACAGATAGATAAAATGCACTACTAAGGACTAAGAACTGGACACGAAAAACTGGATTGAACCCAGGTTGTCAAAGTGCCTACGAAAAAGCCTCTGAGTCTATACAGGCTTGCCAAATTGACCGTTTTGACTAAATTGACCAGTCAATTTAATGAAGAGCCACTTAACACCCTCCCACCTCAAATTGACCAAAACCACCTGTTCAAGAACTTGAGGACAGTCTTATTTTGCTGCTCTTTCCGAATACCAGTTCCTTCCACTGCTCTACTCACCTGTCTCCTCCAAGCAGCCCTTTGCTGATTCAATTGTTTTCTCAATTGTGGTTGGAGTTAGGGAATGACTATTTGTTCCCCAGGACACACATTTTCCTGGGATTGAGTGAGTTACAGTAATCAACTGAGCTGATGGCTGCCCTGGGCAGAACCATTTGAAGGCTCCTGAGGAGCAGGTTAAACTCCTGAGTGCTCCAAGAATTCTGCTTCCACGAAAAATCCATGAACTGCCGGCTTGGCATTCAGTGCACTCTTTCATAGCCTGTACTGTGCTTCTGAGCTAGTGATCTGAAATACTCATCCAGCTACAGTTTCTCTTGCTGCTAGCCAAAAAACTGAACACGTCAGGCCAACTCATGATTCTTCAAGAATCAACCACCCAATGGAGAGACACTATCAGTTTTCTTTTCAGGCTAAATGCCTTGGTTTCAAAATAGGTGATAAGAAAGAAAACGCAATTATGCAGTTTTTGAGATATCATCATTTCCATTTTAATCCTTACAATACTTCTCTACAGGAAACAAAGCATCCATGAAAACCCCCAAGAGAACATGCATGTCTAGAAGACTTACTTGCTTTTTTCTCTGGGTGTGAGATACCCATCACCTTCCACAAGATGGCAGGCAGTTTTCATTTTACTGTTGGTGATCAACAGGAAATCGCTCCACTCTCAAATGACAGCAACCCCAGGTAGCTAGGGTGACATTTGCTTTACATTATGATACACACTAATTAATCATTAGTGATCCCAGAAGTAAGTCTGCTAAAAAATGCTTTGCTATGGCTTCTCACAGCAGGGGCTTTCAATATTGATACTATTACACGCACATATGTTCAGCCAGTATGTTATACTTGTTTACGTTTTAAGGCTTTATATTTTTAGGGTATTTTAATCAATATTGCCTAAATTAATATTCACCTCTTATTTGGAAGGGGAAATGATGAGGCTCAGTAAAGGAAATACAGAAAGTTTTGAAAAGGTAAAGGCAACTTTGACAAATTTTTAGGTGGAGGCACCTATGTCCTCTGGCATTGGTTGACATCTTTAACTTTGTCCCAGGCCCATCTCAAAATTGCTGGGGCAAAACTTCTGTAAAGAACATGGCTGGTACTATCATTGTACACTTGTGTCCTATGGTCTCAAGATGGATCACCTCATGCAGGAATTAATCTAGCCCATTAACTATCCAAAAATGCTCGCATCACCTTTCAACATGGATTCCATTCCATAGCAAGGAGCCTTATTATAAATAACTCCACCAGACCTCAGGCACAATGCCAGTTTCACTGCTAAAGTTTTTAGCAAGGTTCACCAACTTCCTGAGCAGCCAAGCCAGCTCCCTTTCCTCCACCACCTGAAGCTAACCCAGGATAAAGATAATCTGCCTGGATCCACCCCACCAGTCGTGGAAACTCATGCAGTTTAAATTCACATCTTAGATCCAGTTATAATTGGTAAGTTCTCCACTTAGGTCAACAACAGCTATCTCCAGGCCTTGTTAACAAATTTTTTGAAACATTTCTTTTACTCCACTAAACTAGCTTTCCTTTGATGATGACACTTTCTTCACTGCTTCCTGAATTTTTACATGTATATGAATTACCTGGTTGATAAAATATGAATTCTGATTCAGTCGATCAGGGGTAGGACTAGAGATTCCACATTTCTAGCAAATTCCCAGGTGATCCTGGATGCTGCTGGCCCACAGGCCCCATTTGAATTAGCAAAGGTCTATAGAGTTTCTTCATTTATCCACACTCCATATGCCTGGGGTAAAGAAGACTGGCAGGAGTTTCCAGAATCCTCACTGTATTTTCTAGACTTTCTTCCATCCATAACTCCTCCTCTTTTGAAGCCTTCATCATCTGACTGATAAATTCTCTTCACAGTCATCTCCAGATCTCCCTCCCAGGCACTCACTCTCTTCTATTCACTGAACATTTCAGATTCCAGATTATCATCTGTCCATGTATCTCCTCTTCATGAACAACTTCAATCTTCTTGTGGATGAGTTACCTATGACACTGACCTTCATCTTCTTTCTACTTTACCAATCAACTCAATGGCCACACCATGACCTAATTATCACCTGAAATGGTTCTAATACTGAAATCTCAAACCTTAAAAATTCTATTACCTCAGCCTCCAAAGGGAGACTTCTGCTCTGCTCTCTCTCCCACTAAACTTACTCTCCCACCTCATAGGTGTTTCCACTCCTTGGACACCTCCATACTCTTTTTTCCCTAATACCACTTGCTTTCACCTCCATTTCTATCTATTCTGTAAACCAGGGTCAACCATCTCTACTCCAAATTCAGTAATAATCTATCCCTAATTCTGTCTTCCGAAACTACTTGCTAAACTCAGTCCTGGTTGTACTCATACTTATTGTTTTAATCCTCCTCATCTATAAAGATCTTAGTGAACACACACAGGTAACTCCTCATGCTGAGGGACCCTGGTTGGACCCAGGACCCTGTTGCCCAATTCTCTTCTTTGTTCCCTCACAATTGTTTTTTTGGACACTTCACGCTTTTCAAACTGTCAGGTTATAAAATATAAATGTATTCAGCTCCCATTCCTTTCTAGCAAAATCTTTCTATATCTTTACTCAAACTCTCTTTTCTTTATCTCATATTATGTTTTGCTTTTTTCTTCCAAAGTTAACCCCAAGAATTTTGTTAGCTTAAAAAAAGAAAAATCCCTCTTATGCTCT
This sequence comes from Bos mutus, assembly GCF_027580195.1. Taxonomy (NCBI): domain Eukaryota; kingdom Metazoa; phylum Chordata; class Mammalia; order Artiodactyla; family Bovidae; genus Bos; species Bos mutus. The sequence goes on from NC_091646.1 coordinate 19,171,078, forward strand.
TGGTTCTGCTTTGATGTATTAATTCCCCATTCTTTTAAATTATCACACTCCCCCTTCCCATTGGGTCTTTCCTCTCAGCCAGCAGACTCTCTCAGGTCTTCCTCACAAAATGTCCTCAACCAAAAATACTCTCCATAACTTTATTTCTTTCTAACTAGAGATACAATCCCAATTCTACCTTTTATTTTATAAACTATTAAAAAAAAGGTTGCCTTCATTCATCATCTCTACTTTTTATCATTGATTCTTTCTGTAATCCCCTACAAACATCTCCCATATCATAAAGTAAATGCCACACCTGATTTGGCTTCTGTCACTCCACTGCGGGTCTTGTAGTTTCCAATCTCAATGGCTTCATCTCTGCCTTTGATGCATTGGCATAATTTACCACTTGATAGTCAGCCTTCGACAAAAATATTTTTCTCCCTTATATTCCCTTCAGTTCAGTCGCTCAGTCGTGTCCGACTCTTTGCGACCCCATGAATTGCAGCACACCAGGCCTCCCTGTCCATCACCAACTCCCAGAGTTCACTCAGACTCACGTCCATCAAGTCAGTGATGCCATCCAGCCATCTCATCCTCTGTTGTCTCCTTCTCCCTCTGCCCCCAATCCCTCCCAGCATCAGAGTCTTTTCCAATGAGTCAACTCCCCGCATGAGGTGGCCAAAGTACTGGACTTTCAGCTTTAGCATCATTCCTTCAAAAGAAATCCCAGGGCTGGTGTCCTTTAGAATGGACTGGTTGGATCTCCTTGCAGTCCAAGGGACTCTCTAGACTCTTCTCCAACACCACAGTTCAAAAGCATCAATTCTTCGGCGCTCAGCTTTCTTCACAGTCCAACTCTCACATCCATACATGACCACTGGAAAAACTATAGCCTTGACTAGAAGGACCTTTGTTGGAAAAGTAATATCTCTGCTTTTCAATATGCTATCTAGGTTGGTCATAACTTTCCTTCCAAGGAGTAAGCATCTTAATTTCATGCCTACAGTCACCATCTGCAGTGATTTTGGAGCCCAAAACATTACAGTCTGACACTGTTTCCCCATCTATTTGCCATGAAGTGATGGGACTGGATGCCATGATCTTTGTTTTCTGAATGTTGAGCTTTAAGCCAACTTTTTTACTCTCCAATTTCACTTTCATCAAGAGGCTTTTGAGTTCCTCTTCACTTTCTGCCATAAGGGTGGTGTCATCTGCATATCTGAGGTTATTGATATTTCTCCCGGCAATCTTGATTCCAGCTTGTGCTTTTTCCAGCCCAGTGTTTCTCATGACGTACTCTGCATAGAAGTTAAATAAGCAGGGTGACAGTATACAGCCTTGACATACTCCTTTTCCTAGTTGGAACCAGTCATTGTTCTATGTCCAGTTCTAACTGTTGCTTCCTGACCTGCATATAGGTTTCTCAAGAGGCAGGTCAGGTGGTCTGGTATGCCCATCTCTTTCAGAATTTTCCACAGTTTATTGTGATCCACACAGTCAAAGGCTTTGGCATAGTCAATAAAGCAGAAATAGATGTTTTTCTGGAACTCTCTTCCTTTTTCCATGATCCATCGGATGTTGGCAATTTGATCTCTGGTTCCTCTGCCTTTTCTAAAATCAGCTTGAACATCAGGAAGTTCACAGTTCATGTACTGCTGAAGCCTGGCTTGGAGAATTTTGAGCATTACTTTACTAGCATGTGAGATGAGTGCAATTGTGTGGTAGTTTGAGCATTCTTTGGCATTGCCTTTCTTTGGGAGTGGAATGAAAACTGAGCTTTTCCAGTCCTGTGGCCACTGCTGAGTTTTCCAAATTGGCTGGCATATTGAATGTAGCACTTTTACAGCATCATCTTTCAGTATTTGAAATAGCTCAACTGGAATTCCATCACCTCCACTAGCTTTGTTCATAGTGATGCTTTCTAAGACCCACTTGACTTCACATTCCAGGATGTCTGGCTCTAGGTCAGTGATCACACCATCGTGATTATCTGGATCATGAAGATCTTTTTTGTACAGTTGTTCTGTGTATTCTTGCCACCTCTTCTTCATATCTTCTGCTTCTGTTAGGTCCATACAATTTGTCCTTTATCGAGCCCATCTTTGCATGAAATGTTCCCTTGGTATCTCTAATTTTCTTGAAGAGATCTCTAGGCTTTCCCATTCTGTTGTTTTCCTCTATTTCTTTCCATTGATCACTGAGGAAGGCTTTCTTATCTCTTCTTGCTATTCTTTGGAACTCTGCATTCAGATGTTTATATCTTTCCTTTTCTCCTTTGCTTTTCACTTCTCTTCTTTTCACAGCTATTTGTAAGGCCTCCCCAGACAGCCATTTTGCTTTTTTGCATTTCTTTTCCATGTGGATGGTCTTGATCCCTGTCTCCTGTACAATGTCATGAACCTCCGTCCATAGTTCATCAGGCACTCTATCTATCAGATCTAGTCCCTTAAATCTATTTCTCACTTCCACTGTATAATCAAAAGGGATTGTACTCCTCTTAATCTTCCTATTTCACTATTAACCTCCTCTACTGATTAATCACTTCTGTTTCTCCATCAAACTCTTAATGGTAAAGTCCCAAACGGTCTGCCCTTAGCCTTCTTTGTTTCTCATTCTGCTCTCTCCCCTTGTATATATCTCTCTTCATGGGCTATCATAGTCATTCCCTCAATCTCAGTTATTTTTTCCATAGCACTTATCATGTTCTGACTTAGGAGATAATTTACTTTTTATGTTTATTAATGTCCCCCACCATCTCATCCCTGCTAGAATGTCAGCTACATAAAAGAAAGGGATTTTGTCTGTTCACTGATGTTTACCAAGCACCTGGAAAATCCCTGGAACATAGTAAGTGCTCAGTAGATTTTGTTGAATAATCAGCCGTATCTAGATGGCAAAACCTAACCCTTCTCTTGACTACATACCTCCACGTTTATCATAACAACATGTCCAGATTAACATGGCCCAAATCAAAGCTATTAACTCCTCCTGTAACAAATTTGCTAGTCTCCCAGTGGTCCCTATCTCTGATCAAGGCACTGCAAGTCTAGAATGTCTGAAGTCATTCTGACTCCTTTATCTTTTCTTACAGTGCACAGCCAATCAGTCATCAAGTACTGTGGATTGTAACCCCTCCACCTCCTCCACCTGTACTTCCCATGTTCATCCTCATAGACAACAGTCAATTTCTACTCTCACTTGCAGCTTTAAAATTGCCTCCTAAAATTATCCTGCCACTAGTTGCTCAGCACCATCTATCCTACACAATATTGCCATCTATCCTACACAATACATACTATCTGCCTTTGATTCATTTTTTTCAGCTTCATATCAACTATGTTTTTTCACAGTACCTATTCTGTAGATATTTCTAATCCAAATGCTCACATGACCAATGAACATAACAGGAGATTCCAAGAGAATGCAGGTGAGAAGACTGGTGAACTAATTTTCAGAGAATCTGATAAGACTTGCTAAACAAGTGGTGTGACTTAAAATTATAAGGAACTGAGATATGAAAATAACTAAAGACAAAACTCAGATAAAAGGGTCTTCCCCTCTATTTGAGGGCCTAGATCGGGTTTTCAAAGTTTTCAAAGTGGGATCCATGAACCATCTGCTGTCCGAATCCTCTGGGGTTGGCCCTTTTATCTTCACTTGTAACCAGCATTCCAGGAGATGCTCATACACATTTAAGGTTGAGAATAACTGACTAAGAGAGTAATATCCACATTTTCCATTTTTGAATCAGGCAAGAAGAAATACCTGTATCCCTTCACTCTGAAGTAACAGGTAAAGGATAATGGATTCGGAATCAGAAAAGCTGATTTATTTTCTTAACTTTGCTCCTCACTGGCCTATGTGCTTAGGCAAGTCACTTACCACTATATTCAAATACAGAGGCTGGAGGAGATGACCTCTAAGAATACTTGTCACTGGAGGAGTTACTGTTTCCATTGGAACCATGCCTCATCACCTCATATCCTGCAGTTTCCTGCCACCAAACTGAATAACATTCACTCTGACCCAGAATTATGTGGTAGGAAATAGCTGAGAAAGTGACTCAAATGTCACCTTCTCAGTAAGGTCTTCTTTGTTGATCTTGTCTAAAAGAGTAAGTCCCTGTCTCATGCTTCTTACTCTTCCTACCTAATTTACTTTTCTCCATTACACTTAACACTATGTTTCTCAATCTTTCAACCAAGCAATCTTGCTTATTTGTCTGTTTCCCCCACTGGACTGTAAGCTCCATGAGAGTAAGGGTTATGTCTGTTCTGTTCTGTTTACTGCTACATCATCTGGACCTTTAACAACCCCTGGTATATAACAAAATATAGCTTTAAAGTTCTCATCATTCCCTTGGCTACTTCTCCCCCCTCTATCTCCCACTCCCTTTGTTCTGGCTTTCTCTCCAATTTTCTCTCTCCTTTTCATCACACTGTACCCTGACCCCTTTACACATTTAGAGCTGTGGCAATAAAGATGGGTTAAAGTGGACATATGGGTAATGGAGGATAATTCATGCTCATTTTCAACTTTTTAGTTTGCCCAAATGAATCTCAGAGGAAGGAAAACTCCTTCCCTAGAATTTTGGAAGAAAAGTTCTTCCAGATCTGAGACCTCTGGCAGAGTTTTCATTGTGCACAAAGGATACCTTGACCTCTGAACCTAAGTTTGAGGGAAATGCTGATGATCTTTGTAAAGAGAGAACCACTAATGTGCTTATGTCATAGACAAGAAACAAACAAAGAAAACAACATTCAGTTCAAACAAAAGAATAGGCAATAGTCCCAAAGTATATGTTTCATTGAATTTGAACCTAAATTTACTCAGACTACATTTGGACTTCCTCCATGAAAGGCTCATTCACAGGACCATGTGGAAGCTAGATTATTAAGTCCATTGAATGTATCTCTGGCTCCACTCTCAGGCATCTTTTCCATTCCCTCTTTTTTCAGAGCTGCTGAGTCAAGTATTCTATCTTCTTTCTACTCCTTTCAGAAGGCATTACCCATTTTTGCCCCCACAGATACCCTTCATAGGCAAAACTTCTCCGTACCTCGGTAGACCAAGGAACCTGGGCCACCATGTTAACAGGAAGGATAAAGCGTATATTTTTTTGTCACCTGGGGCTCTCTACAGAAAAGGCTAACACTTCCTCCTTTGCTATCAACCTTGTTGGTAAAGCAAAGGATAGAGATTTTTAGCTTGGGACTGAAGAAAGGGATATTTTAGGGTAGCCTTATTTTCCACGTCCTTCCAATGCAGCCATGGAGGGAGCTGCCCACTCTGAAATAACCAAGATGAAAGCATCTCTCAAAACCTTAGAATCAAATTTAGCACACAAAGATTGTGATTCCATTTAGCCAAATGAAGACTTTCTTGGGACTGATTCAGCAAACTCATGTGAGTCCCTAAGAGTCCCAGGGCCTGGCAGGGTGCTCAGTAAATATGTGCTTAATGAAGATGGGAACCTAAGTCATATGGAAAGCTGACATTTCATATAAATGTTGGCTGATAGTGAATATAAAGCAACTGTTAAAGATTTGGTTTCAAACTGTAGAAGGGCCAAATGAAAAAAAGACAGCAATTCTAAAGTAGAGATTTATATTTTCATCCAAAATGAATTAAACACTATCGTTTCCTCACTGCTGGATCCCCAGCAGATTTCAGGTGTCTTGGGATGTGACCAATGCTATATTTCAAGCTTAGTGCAAGCAAAAAGCACCTCAGTCTCTCAACCTCCCAGTCGATGCTCCTTTCAAGAGGTTAGCAGCAATTTCCTTAAAAAGAGAAACCCCGTGGCTGGTCAGTTTTTACTCTCGATTGACAAAATAGCTTTTGACCCTTTTGTTTAACTTCTGATTTGGAGAGGATGATAAACCAGGTCACTAAAAGGTAGAGAAGGGGAACTCACAATTTTCCATTTTCAAAGATTGTTGAGAAAAAGATGGCTGAAATGAGTCTAAAGCGATTCTTGGGCTTCCTGGTCTGTTTCCCTGTCCCTAATGCAATTGGGTTGGTTGCAAGTCAGTTATTTGGAGAAGGACATGGCAACCCACTCCAGTGTTCTTGCCAGGAGAATCCCAGGGACAGGGGAGCCTGATGGGCTGCCGTCTATGGGGTCGCACAGAGTCAGACATGACTGAAGCGACTTAGCAGCAGCAGCAGGTATTATGCCCTTTGCTAGATGCTGTTCTTTCCATCCACTCATTCAACAAATACTTACTGAGTACCTACAACAGTAATGTTGTGAGATGCTAGACAAAGGTAGCATGGTCCCTACCCTTCATGTGATTATAATCAAAATGGTAGGGACAATTGTTCTGGAAGCAGAAACTTTCAACTAAATATAATCAAAATGACAGTATTATATATCAAAGCCTTACTGTGTGCCTTGCACTGAGCCAGGGACTTGTATGTATGTTATCTGTTTGAATCCTCACAACAGCCTAGCAAGTAGGCTCTTACTTCTCCTTAGTTTACTGATGAAGAAAATGCACATCAGAGAGGTAAAGTAACTTGCTCAAGATCATGTTGCTACTAAGTTGCAAAGCTGGGATTTAAAAACATATCTGTCTGATTCCATAGCCTACGTTTTTTCCAGAACACGGTATTGCCTTTAGAGAGGCAGTTAAGAGAGCAGTCAGAATTTCCCATCCTAGAGAAACCAGATCTTCCCCCTCATGTTGACTGTCTTAGTCAACTGACTGTCATGTTGACTGTTCAGCCTGCTATAACAGAATACCATAGATGGCGTGGCTAACACAACAGAAGTTTATTTCTAACAATTCTGGAGGCTTGGGCATCCAAGATCAAGGCGCTGGCAGATTCAACGTCTGGTGAGAACCCCCTTCTTGGTTCACAGATGGCTGTCTTCTTGCTGTGTCCTCACCTGGTGTAAGTGGGGGAGATAGCTCTCTGGGGTCTCTTTTATAAGGGCACTTATCCCATTCTTGAGGACTCCATTCTTATGATCTAATCACCTCCCAAAGGCCCCACTTCCTAATATCATTGCATTGGGGGTCAGGATTTCAATATACAAATTTTGTAACAATGCAAAGATTCAGTACATAATGTTTACTTCTGCTCAGGGGCCTCTGTTCGTGGTTAGAATTACTATGATTTAAAAATTGCACATTCATCCATTTTTTTTCCCCAAAGAACTTTTTCTATTAACTTGAAAGGAAATGGATTGTGGAATTTTAACCTGCCTTGTTGAATGACTTCTAATCAGGAATTTCCCTTCTTTAATCATTCAAGATGACAATCAAGAAGAATAAAAAATGGATATACAGTGTTTATGAAACCATGATCTTGAAACAAGTAACTGAGTCAGAGGAGAGGACAATAGGTCACTATGATGGGCTTTTCACTGCTTAAGACTTCAGGTACTAGCGTTACTGAGGCTAAGAAATTACTTATTTATACCTGGATTATGCCCTAGGCATAGGACAAGAGAACAAGGCAGCATCTCTCCAGCCAGGATTTTGTAACCACACTACTTAACCAATGATGCTGGACTACAGAGAAAATCCTTATTCATACATTCATGTAGGGCCCTTCCCACCTTGGTGTCTTTGCTCCAACTGTCCTCAAATTTGGAAGGTTCTTTCTCTGTTTACTTGGAAAAATCTGAAATTTCTATTAAAACTCAACTAAAATTATGCTTTTTCCAAGATGACTTCCCCAACAATTTCAGTCAAAATCAATGCTTCTCTCATTTCCTCATTAACCTATAGGTCTATGTCACAGCTGGCTTTTTATCAGAATTAGATTCAGTAAGTATTTTTGCCTCTGTGAGATGGTAAGCTCCGAGAAGGTCAGGGATTTTATCTTGTTCATCTCTGTATCCATCCTAGTATCCAGTACAGTATGTATCAAATACTATACTAAATAGCAAATGCTTATTGAATTATACTTGACTGAATAATAAAAAATGAAGTCCATTCTTTCTAGACTTCAATTCCTACTCCCATTTCCTACCTGGGCCTGGGACACAAAAGTCAGCAGGGATCCCTTTGGCTTTGGCATCAGACCAACCTGTATTCAAATCAGCACTGCAGCTTCCTAGCTGTGTAAACCTAGGCAAACCATTTCTCTCTCTGAGCTTCAGTTCTCTTTATCTATACAATCAGGATAACAACTCTCATGAAATTACCAAAAGGAATAAATGAGGTAGGTAGGTATGTGTGTGTGTGCGCCACACACTGCACACACACACACACACCTTAGTTTCTCTTATCTCATACTTTTTTATGGTAGGGAAAAGGCCCAATATAGGAAAAACAAGCATTAACCCAGGATATCAAGGGGTGTCAACCTACAAGTGGCCAATTTACTGGGTCCCTACTATTATCCTAGCACTGTGCGAAGTTCTATAAGGGAGATAAAGAGCCTCTGCCTTCAGAAAGCTAACAATCTATTGGGAGAGGAAAAACAAATTCTTGAGAAACACACATTAAGAACCCCACCAGGCATATACTAAATGCCCCAAAGATGAACAGACAATACATGCCAGAGGAGAAACAGGCCTGACAGACTTGAAGAAAGCTTAAAGGCCCTCTAAGGAATAGGCTGGAAGTTAATGGAAGGAAGAAGAGACTGTGGGCATTCCAGTCAGAAGAAATGACCTATGTTCAAATGTGAGGGTGGAGGTACGTTCAGAGGGTTGGAGAACAGCCAAGGCACTAGACCTACAGACTTCAGAGACGAGGTAAGAGGTGTAACGAGTGAGTGTTGGACAGCAGAGGGCCTTGAGTGCCAGATTAGGCGTAACAGTACAAATCGCTGGCCAACAGCAGACTAGGGGCTCACCTTATTGGAAAACTGATCTCCAATTTGGGAAGCATTCCTGCTGAGGTCATGCCTTATGTATGTATATAAAGTGACCACTATAAGAAGTAGGCAGGACCGCTGTGCAGCAGGAAGGAGGCTGAGGAGGTGAGTTATCCAGGATCAGACTCCATAGTGGAGGAGACCCGGCCCTTTGTTTCTAAGAATGGTGACAGGCGTCCCTTCCCCCACCGCAGCTGCCCTTGAGGCATGCTGGGGGCTGACTCCCCAGAGGGATAACAGAGCTGTCCCAGAGAATCCAATGGGAACAGGCATAGGCAAGGCTCTCCTCTCTCCACCCCATCCAGCCCCAGGCTGCACACCCCACCCTGCACCCACAGAACTGAAGTTTACCAGGACAGCCCCAGGAGAGGCTTGTTGGCCCTGGACTCTAGGGCCAGGCTGCCTGCTCCCCTCATTTGCCTGGGGTGGGGGCAGGAGTCACGCTGATTGGCTTCCAGCTGGCTTTGCTGAGCTCTTACAATAATAAAGATGGGACTCTTTACCAGTGAGGTCATGAATTGAAGAGGAGAAGTGGGGACAAGCTTTGCACTGCACTATGGGCTGCCCCTACCACCTGCTGGGCAGGAAAGTTTTCTTCGGCAGGAAAGAGAAATAGTGAATGGGGAAAGGCCAGGTGGTGGGGTGGTTTGCTCTGGGAGGCTGGCTGGAATGAGTGTGGCATTGTGAGCCTCTGGCTCTGTATGGGCAAGCAACAAAGTAGCGGGGACCCCTTATCAGGTGAACTCAAGTGCCCATCAGCTCACTCCATCAACTGCTGCCCCTCCTCCCCCAAGCGTCTCTGGGCTGTTTATTTTCTTAGAAAAGGGGAATCTGCATGTCAGCTCATTTGCATTCTTTGGTCCCAAACAAAACCATATTAAAGTGCCCTGAAGAGCTGGCTAACTGGGAAGGCTGTTTGCCTTGGGGGGAAAAAAAAGTCCTTACATTTGAAAAGGAATCAATGTAGTATTCTATTTTCCTGCCAAGTACAATGCTTGCATTAGAGAAAGAAAATCTCCCATTCACTCTGATCAGACTGAATGTAATGGTTAAGAATTTAGCATCTTTTTCAACAGCTTTTAGATATTTTATGTTTTCTTCATTCTTACCAACTTGTTTTGAGTCCTGTAAATGTAGCTGGAGAATGAAAGGAAGTAAAGAAGGGAGCAATGGCTTCAGCAGTGGCCTGGTATCCCTCAGGAAGCATGGACGCAGTTGCTTTTCTTACTTGGGAAACAGATGGTGTTTTATGCTTAACACAATCAGCACCGCCTCTCTATCTGTGCCCCTAACCTTCCCCACCTGTGTGAAACCTAATCAGCGCCTAATGAACATACTTGGAGCTGTCTGGATGGAATTAGTCCCAGTAGGAGCCGGCCTTCAGGTACCAGGCACTCTCTTAAAGCTGAGTAGCTGCAAAAGACAAGAAATCTTTACATTAGAGCTAATTAAATAAAGGTCTGCCTCTGCTAAAGACGTTTTGTTTTTTTCCCCTCCTAGAAAGTAGACAAGACTCAGTGTATTACATTGTTAAGCTAATGTTTACCCCTCTCCTCACAGCAACCATGGACAAAGGTTTATAGTTTGAATTTCCTCTAAATACATGAGACATCCAATGCCTTTTCTGTCATCTCCACTCAATGTGGGCTGCTTTCCCTGGATCATATTCTCCTTTGTGTAAATACATGCACAACAACAACGGCAAAGTTCAGGCAAAACTTGCCAGAAGGCTGCCCACCAAACCATTCCCTTTTGCCAAATCTATGCTTTTATCCCAACGAAATAAACAGAGGACTTAGTCAAAGTGCTTACTTGAAACACACACACACACACACTATGATGTTAGCAAATTGTTACTGACATATTTGAAATTTTATTAAGAATTGCAACAACCTAGAGGCTTCTGGGTAATGTGCAAATCGCTAGGAAGAAATCCACCATTTTCTGGTCAAAAGCTGTTTCTTTTGATGACATAACAAGGTCAATAGGTCATGGTGGCTCCATTACTTCACCTTGAGTTGAACCCTTTTGATGACATACCAAAGTATAAATCATCATGGATTAGCCAGAATGCTCCTCTTCTCACCCCACCCATCTCTTTAGAGTTTCTAAGGAATAGGGACCCATAGACTCTGTTTTTACTGTGCCTTCATCTCCCTACAGATTTCAATGGAGGGTCATGCTAGTGCTCCTCACCCATTACCTTTAGGATCAGAAGGAGGCTAAGTTCCCTCCCAGGCTCATTTCCTTGTCATCTCCTAGAGTTCTATAAATCTCTAAATAGGAGGTCAGCAAACTATAGCCCTTGGACCAAATCCTGCCTGCTGCTTGTTTTTGTAAATAAAGTTTTATTAGAACACAGTTTGCCTATTTGTTTATTATAGCCTATGGCTGTCCGAGTACAATAGTGAGATTAAGTAGTTGTGACAGAGATTGCATGGCCCACAAAACTTAAAATACTTATCTAGCCCTTTACAGAAAAAGTTTGCTAACCTCTGTTCTAAGGCTTTGTGTTGTAAAGTACTAGTTGGGCTATGCTAGTCTTTCTGTGGAGCTAGTTGTATTCATATTTTGAAGATTTGGTGGTTACTGTCTTATCTAAACTTGCCTCAGGACCTATTTACCCTCAATTCACAGTAGGTAGGAAACAATGAAACAGTGGCGATTTTCAGTTTTACTTAACCAGATCCAGAGAGAAATGAAGCTTATATTCTGTGCCCTTGCCCATCTGCCCTTATCTTGTTGGAGAAGGTGAGACAGGAGGATCTGGTATCTTTCCTCTCAGATCTATGTGGCACATAAGAAACCACAAATCACTTCTTTTTAGCAGAAAACACAAGTGACAAAGATGCTTCAGAGGACAAGAAATAACAAGGGTAGGAGTCCACTGAGAGAACTTGACTCAAAACACAACACTTTGTATTGACCCTGCAACAGCTCCAGAAACCTCAGTATTCCTTTTGGCCATGGCTTTAGCTAACGTGGCCTTAAAAGCTTTCCCTAAAAATTGTTACCCATTTTTGCTTGTGTTTGTTCCTCAACTTGGGAAAAAAAAATATACAGCTATATTGCATTTCTAAACATGATAAGCTTCAAGGAAGAACCTGCTATAACTGAAAGTCATTGGGAAATATGGATTTCAATACAGTTCAGCAACAGAGCAAGCTGTATTTCCAAGCTAGGAAGAATTTGTACCCTCCAGGGAAGTCTTTAGCTACTTGGTAGCTTTATTTTTCTAAAACACTAGTAGAAACTTCGATTCAATTCAAAAAACTTTTTAAGTGAGAGAAATAATCATTATGAGAAAAGAGCTATTCTTTCTACCTAGTATTAAAAATGATAATTGTAAAAATATATAAGGACTTAACTATGTACCAGCCACTATTTCAATTACTTTACATGTATCACATCTTAGATAATCCTCACAACTTTCTGAGGTTTCTATAATTTTTATTTTTAATTTTTATTTATTTTTATTCCTATATTACAGAAAAAACATTCTGAAATCAGAAGGAGGTCAAGTAACTTGCCCAATGTCACAACAACCAATAAGTGGTTGAGCTGGGATGAAAATATCACTTACTCCGACTCTTCCACTAAATCAGGAGCACATGTACCTTGAGTTCTCCTTCCAGTAATAGGAATAGATTTCCCTGAACCATTCATACTCTCAAACTTGCTTCTCTATTGTCCAGCAGCAAATGCTATATGACATCTCTCTGGGTCCTTAAATTAGAGAAAAGCTAAGCAATTCTGGCTGGATTCTAGCCCATGGGCTATTTTACAAACTGCCTTGAACAGAGGCAGAGAAGAAGGCTGCCTGCACAGGAGAAGCATCTGAGGAGTGCCTACCACTGAAGCAGTCCTTTCTTTAATAGTCCTCTGGCCAAAGGCATTGTTTCCCTGAAACATGTTGGGTAAAACATAATAGTCTTCCACTTAGCAAGGAGAGCTGAAGGCAGGGAAGAAAAAGAAGTTAGAAGATGATTGCTGTAGTCCAGGAGGGATACAATGAGGATCTTAGTGGTGGCAAAGGTGATGGAGAGGAGGTGCCAGAATCAAGATATTATGAAAACTGACGTGACCTTGTAATTGTATTGATGAGGATGGACTAACTGCTGTAACATATAAACTCTGAAATGTATAATCACTCAAACCTCATAGAAGTTTCTTTCCTGCTCATGTAACACTACTGGGCACCTGAAGAGTAGGCAGATCAGTCCTTATGCACGCAGGATGCCAGGCTGACAGCAATCCACCACCTTTAATATGTGGGTTCCCAGGTTGTCCAGGGCACCATCTCCATTGCAGCCAGAGAAACACCTACTTCCCTAAAGCGGATACCTTTCAGTGAAGAAAAGTATTGACTTCAATGAATGACTTATTCATCAGACAGTTTTTTTCATGCACCACTCTCTATTCTGTTTTCTCCTAATACTCTGGGCATATCTCTTTCATAGCAGTTATCACACTACACTGAAATTGTAAATTTACCTGTTGCCCCACTAGAAGATGTATTCTTTGAGAATGAACACCATGTCTTATATACATCTCCACACATTTAGTGAAAGTGTTAGTCGCTCAGTCGTGTCTGACTCTTTACAACCCCAGGGACTATAGCCCTTCAGGCTCCTCTGTCCATGGAATTCTCTAGGCAAGGATACTAGAGTGGGTTGTCATTTCCTTCTCCAGGGAATCTTCCAGACCCAGGGATTGAACCCGTGTCTCCTGCATTGCAGGCAGATTCTTTACCATCTTAGCTATCAGCACTCAGCTGAGAGTACAGTAAATGCTCAACAAAAGTCAGCTTTAAAAAATGAATATATGAGTGAATGCATGAAGTCATATTTCTTAATACCCATGGATTCATCATCTTCTCAATATAAAGATATTAGCCTTCCTAAGATCTACCTTTATGTTATATAAACTAGCCCACAGAATAAAAGGGTACAAGTTGATCTAAAATAAACTGAAAATGGGGGTAATAGTCTATCCATAGCCTTTCCCATCTTCCTAACAACTCAAATTCAAAACTGAAACTTTTTGACCAATAGAAGTACTAACGATGTCTAGCAAGCAATCCTGTGAAGGGTGAAAAGCCAAATCTCCCCTGGATTTGGTTACTGTACCGGGAATAATTGAATAGTTTAAAACATGTCTGCCTTGTAACTTGGCTAGCCTTTATATTATAACAATGAAAATTCACAAATGTGTCTAGGGAGTCATTTATGCACTGGAGTACCATATAAGAAACCCAATTGCATATAATAAAGTATATAATGCACATAAACATTTAATGAAGAGTAAAAGCATTGCCAGGCCTCTCCAGGAGCAGCCCTTGACTCATACTCTCCCCTGAGATCCCCTACAGAAGGAAAGGGTTAACCAGATGTTCCACTCCTGCAGAAATGGGAGGACCTAAGCCAGCTGCAGATGGTACAAAAGTAGGAAATGAGAGAGCAAGGCCTGGGGCTGAATTGTAGTGAATGGGGGCAGGCTCATCCACTGGTAGTCAGCAATAATGGCCTCAGGGGTTCGGCCTGATTTCCCCCAGTAAGAAAACCAGGTCAGCAATTGGCAGACTTCAAGGTGCCTATGTAATATTGTGCTTCACAGTTTGAGCTGTTGAGTCAAGTAGATCAGGAGGTGAATCCTGGCCCTACCACTTACTAGCTGTATGACCCTGAGCAAGTCACTTAACCTCTCCAAAGCTCAGTCTGTAAGTTGGAAGCAATTAACACTCCCCATCTCCCAAGGTGGTTATAAGAATTCTGTGAGATAATGCAAATGAAAGTGCCTGGGCTCTACTAAGACCTCAAGAAATGATAGTGGTTGTCATTTTTATTATTAGAATCCAAAGTCAGGAGTATTTACCCTTAGGCTTTCATCTAAATATTTTATTATAATTTTAGCTCTTATGTTTAAGCCTTGATCCATTTTGAGTTCGTTTTTTAAATTTATTTATTTTAATTGGAGGCTAATTACAATATTGTAGTGGTTTTGCCATACATTGACATGAATCAGCATGGGTGTACATGTGTCCCCCCATCCTGAACCCCCTCCCACCTTCCTCCCCATCCCATCCCTCAGGATCATCCCAGTACACCAGCCCTGAGCACCCTCTTATGCATCAAACCTGGACTGGTGATCTATTTCACATATGGTAATATACGTGTTTCAATGCTATTCAAATCATACCACCTTGAGTTCATTTTTGTACACGGTATAAAGTAAGAGTCCAACTTCACTCTTTTGCATGTGGATATCCAGTTATCCTAACACTACCTATTGAAGAGACTAGCCTTTCCCCATTGAAAAGTGGTCTTGACATCCTTATTGAAAATCAGACAATCATAGATATATGGGTTTACGTCTGGACTCTGAATTCCATTCCATTGATCTATATGTTTATCCTTCTGCTGGCCTCCTAAAATTCCAACTTTCAGCTTTGGGTTTCTGAGCTCCATCTCCTGCTGGCACACGTTGCCTCTCCCTCCAGATAATCTCTTACACAGTCTTTTTTAAAGATGTCTCCAAGCTGATTTTCCTATATGTCCATAGCACAAAAGCAAATCATCCATAACACCCAAAAAATGCATCTCCTTTCTCCCTCTGCTGCTTTTATTTTTGCTTCCTTCTCTATCCCCTTCTCTTCTTCCTCGGGTCTACAGACAGTGACTTTAGATTTTTCAGACAATAATTAGGTACAGTGTTTTGTTTCTCCTAATCTTCAAAGGACACATATCAAGCTTTCAGAATCATCTCTTCTAAGTCCCTCTTGCTTGACAAAAGGTGTGGGGAAGGTCCCCATCTCCCCACACTGTATGAGGCACAGTGGAAAAGTGGCAGAGCATGCCATTGCCATCCAATCTTTCTCTGTAAAGGAATGCTCTTTCTCTCTATGTCTTTAACTTCAACCCTTTAATACCTTCAAGATTGCTGATGGGATATGGATTGCAAAACTTGTTTCTAGAAATCTGCATTGCAAGTCTCATATAAAAGGGCCCCACTTTAAAACTGAGGATATTGTTCTCAATCTTTTGGGGCCTAAGCTAAAACTGAGATGTAAAGAGTCCTATTTTAATATCCCTTTACAAATGAAGGATGAATAAATAAATGAATGAATGAATATCAGCTTCTTTCTCCCACTCCCTGCCACTTTTTAGTTTAATTCATTGACCAGCATTGTGCAACCAAATTTTATTAATACTGATCAACAATCTGCTGTGTCAGTCTGAAGAATCAAGTCCCAACAATGATAATATTTTTTTAAAATCATAAGTATAAAGTCTTGATAGCTAATAAGCAAATATTTATGTAAATTGAATGGATTTCTTTTTTTTTAATTGAATGGATTTCTGATTTCAAGTTGGTACAAATATTTCTGCCTCTCTTCCTCTTGAAAAATCACATAAAACCAATAAGAGAAACAGAGAGCAGCAACACAAGCTCTATCTTCGATGAAACTAGGTATGGTAGCTAGTCTCCAAAGATCAGATCAGATCAGTTGCTCAGTCGTGTCCGACTCTTTGCGACCCCATGAATCGCAGCACGCCAGGCCTCCCTGTCCATCACCAACTCCCAGAGTTCACTCAGACTCATGTCCATCGAGTCAGTGATGCCATCCAGCCATCTCATCCTCTGTCGTCCCCTTCTCCTCCTGCCCCCAATCCCTCCCAGCATCAGAGTCTTTTCCAATGAGTCAACTCTTCGCATGAGGTGGCCAAAGTACTGGAGTTTCAGCTTTAGCATCATTCCTTCCAAAGAAATCCCAGGGCTGATCTCCTTCAGAATGGACTGGTTGGATCTCCTTGTAGTCCAAGAGACTCTCAAGAGTCTTCTCCAACACCACAGTTTAAAAGCATCAATTCTTCGGCACTGAGCCTTCTTCACAGTCCAACTCTCACATCCATACGTGAGCACAGGAAAAACCATAGCCTTGACTAGACGAACCTTTGTTGGCAAAGTAATGTCTCTGCTTTTGAATATGCTATCTAGGTTGGTCATAACTTTCCTTCCAAGGAGTAAGCGTCTTTTAATTTCATGGCTGCAGTCACCATCTGTAGTGATTTTGGAGCCCAGAAAAATAAAGTCTGACACTGTTTTCACTGTTTCCCCATCTATTTCCCATGAAGTGATGGGACCGGATGCCATGATCTTCGTTTTCTGAATGTTGAGCTTTAAGCCAACTTTTTCACTCTCCACTTTTACCTTCATCAAGAGGCTTTTTAGTTCCTCTTCACTTTCTGTCATAAGGGCGGTTCCTAGCAATTCCTCTGTTCTCCTGCTCTTCTTCACATCAACAGCTGGAGTTTATTTTCCCTCCCCTTGAATCTCGGCTACTTGTAACTGGCTTTGACCAATGGAATACAGCAAAAGTTACATTCTGAGAGTGCTGAGCACAAGCTTTAAGAGGACTCACAGCATTCACTTCCTTCTTTTAGGAAACTGGGTACCATCCAATCAGAGTTCAAGCCAAATGGAAATGTCACATGGAGGAGAAGCAAAGGCACTCTGATTGAAAGTTCTAACTAAGCTAATGGTCAACAGTTAGCACCAACTGCCAGCCATGTGAGTGCACCATATAAGGGCATTTTAGCTCAGTCAAGCACATAGACGACTGCAGTTTCAAATGACACCTCATGGAGAGACCAGTCAATGCACAAAACCTTGAGAAAAAAAAAGAATGTGGTTATTGTTTAAAGCCACTATATTTTGTAATAGTTTGCCACATAGTCATAGATAATGAAACTTCTGGATATATCTGCATCCCCAAACCACAGTACTTAGAGGTGGGAAGTAGGTGGAAGAATGATAAATGATTCATTAGAGGGGAGGAAATTAAAACATAAGTGCCTGCAAAGGGTGGAAGAATGATAATCAATACTGGGAAAGCAAGGCATTCAAAATTTCAAGTGAATTTGGTATGCAATGAGATTATAAAGTAAGCGCATGGTAAAGATAGTTTCAAATGTGCAAGTGCAAAATTTATCTCCATAAAAAACTTTCAAATTCTAGGAGCTTCTGTAGGATATGTTCTACAAAATATATATGCAAACCAAGAAAATAGAAGACATGGGATTCAGAAAATAGAAAATCCAACAACAAGGAAGTAAAGGTAGAAACACAGATCTCAGCCATGAAGCAAATCAGATGGGAGTTTCAGAAGGGATGCTTCCAGGGAAAATCAGAAATGAAAAATATTCTTTTTATGTTTCATCTAACAAGTATCTATGGGGAAACTATTACTTTTTAAGGCTATTCTAGGCCCTGAGGATATAGTTATAAACAAAATTAAGTTTCTAACTTTTTGAAATTTGCATTCTAGTGGACCTTAAGGCTTATGTCATCTGACAAGTTATGGAAAATTGTTACAAATCTCTTAAGGTATGCTGGAAATTTTTACCAAATGTGACACAAATCAAAAGAAGTCACATGAAAGTCAGTCAACAAGTAACTTCAGGAAAAGCAAAAAGTTGAAAAAGAAAGTAACTGCAGTCTTAGTTCACCAATAGACTCAGTAGTGAATGCTATTTGTATAAACACAGTAGTAAAAGTACAGTAGATTTAAACAAAAAATGAGATATATTAGGAATATACGGCATGGGGAAGAGAAAAGTAAATATGTGACCTATCCAGATTTTACATAATAGAGAATCAGTATGTAATGTCTAAACTCTATTAAAAATGTGTTTATGTGTATGTGTGTGTATATATATATATAATTTGAAAAATGGAAATAAATATTAGAAGAAATAGCTACAGATTTAAAAGGGTGCCACTAGTGAATGAGATGGGGCAAAGGACTGATGTTTTCCCGTAAAGGCTTTTTAGCATTATCAGACCTTAAAGAGAATTTTTGCATGTAACACTTTGATGTTAAAAGATACATTTTTAAAAGGAGCTAAAATAGATCTGTTTATTGGAACTGTTTCCTAGAGCTACACAGGAGATATGATGAGTGTTAACTTTGCCAAACATTAGATTTTGTTGTTGTTTAGTCACTGAGTCACGTCCGAATCTTCTTCTGACCTCATAGACTGTAGCCTGCCAGTTTCCTCTGTCCATGGGATTATCCAGGCAAGCATACTGGAGTGGTTGCCACATCCTTCTCCAGGGGATCTTCCTGACCCAGGGATCGAACCCACGTCTCCTGTATTGCAGGTTGATTCTTTACCTCTGAGCCACCAGAGAAGCCCAAAGGTTAGATTTAAAGGTGATTATCGATTTTTATGCAAGCTATACTACTAGCCAACAACTACATTTTAACTGGGTCACCATCTTTATACAACCATGAATGCTTATGCAACCAGTTGAATATTTTATTGCATTTTGTTCTCTTGTTTTATAAAAATGGCTGTAAACAGAAATGAGAGTCTCAGAAATACAACCCAGAGACAAAGATCATTCAGTTCAGTTCAGTTCAGTCGCTCAGTCATGTCCAACTCTTTGCGACCCCATGAATCACAGCACGCCAGGCCTCCCTATCCATCACCAACTCCCTGAGTTCACTCAAACTCCCATGCATCGAGTCGGTGATGCCATCCAGCCATCTCATCCTCTGTTGTCCCCTTCTCCTCCTGCCCCCAATCCCTCCCAGCATCAGGGTCTTTTCAAATGAGTCAAATCTTCACATGAGGTGGCCAAAGTATTGGAGTTTCAGCTTTAGCATCAGTCCTTCCAGAGAATACCCAGGACTAATTTCCTTTAGAATGGACTGGTTGGATCTCCTTGCAGTCCAAGGGACTCTCAAGAGTCTTCTCCAACACCACAGTTCAAAAGCATCAATTCTTCGGCACTCAGCTTTCTTCACAGTCCAACTCTCACATCCATACATGACCACAGGAAAAACCATAGCCTTGACTAGACAGACCTTTGTTGGCAAAGTAATGTCTCTGCTTTTCAATATGCTATCTAGGTTGGTCATAACTTTCCTTCCAAGGAGTAAGCGTCTTTTAATTTCATGGTTGCAGTCACCATCTGCAGTGATTTTGGAGCCCAGAAAAATAAAGTCTGACACTGTTTCCACTGTTTCTCCATCTATTTCCCATGAAGTGATGGGACCGGATGCCATGATCTTCGTTTTCTGAACATTGAGCTTTAAGCCAACTTTTTCACTCTCCTCTTTCACTTTCATCAAGAGGCTTTTTAGTTCCTCTTCACTTTCTGCCATAAGGGTGGTGTCACCTGCATATCTGAGGTTATTGATATTTCTCCTGGCAATCTTGATTCCAGTTTGTGCTTCTTCCAGCCCAGCATTTCTCCTGATGTACTCTGCATATAAGTTAAATAAGCAGGGTGACAATATACAGCCTTGACGTACTCCTTTTCCTATTTGGAACCAGTCTGTTGTCCCATGTCCAGTTCTAACTGTTGCTTCCTGACCTGCGTACAGGTTTCTCAAGAGGCAGGTCAGGTGGTCTTATATTCCCATGTCTTTCAGAATTTTCCAGTTTATTGTGACCCACACAGTCAAAGGCTTTGGCATAGTCAACAAAGCAGAAATAGATGTTTTTCTGGAACTCTCTTGCTTTTTCCATGATGCAGCGGATGTTGGCAATTTGATCTCTGGTTCCTCTGCCTTTTCTAAAACCAGCTTGAACATCTGGAAGTTCACGGTTCACATATTGCTGAAGCCTGGCTTGGAGAATTTTGAGCAGTACTTTGCTAGTGTGTGAGATGAGTGCAATTGTGCAGTGGTTTGAGCATTCTTTGGCATTGCCTTTCTTTGGGATTGGAATGAAAACTGACCTTTTCCAGTCCTGTGGTCACTGCTGAGTTTTCCAAATGTGCTGGCATATTGAGTGCAGCACTTTCACAGCATCATCTTTCAGGATTTGAAATAGTACCAGGTTTTTAACTAAATTCTGACATGTATTGGGTTTAAACTGGCTAACTGCAGGTACAATTATGAATTTAAAATTCAGTTAAAAACATATGGAAAATTCTTTCTGGCTTACTTCACTCTGTATAATAGGTTCCAGTTTCATCCATCTCATTAGAACTGATTCAAAGGTATTCTTTTTAATGGCTGAGTAATACTCCATTGTGTGTATGTACCACAGCTTTCTTATCCATTCATCTGCTGATGGGCATCTAGGTTGCTTCCATGTCCTGGCTATTATAAACAGTGCTGCGATGAACATTGGGGTACACGTGTCTCTTTCCCTTCTAGTTTCCTCAGTGTGTATGCCCAGCAGTGGGATTGCTGGATCATAAGGCAGTTCTAGTTCCAGTTTCTTAAGGAACCTCCACACTGTTCTCCATAGTGGCTGTACTAGTTTGCATTCCCACCAACAGTGTAAGAGAGTTCCCTTTTCTCCACACCGTCTCCAGCATTTATTGCTTGTAGACTTTTGGATCGCAGCCATTCTGACTGGCGTGAAATGGTACCTCATAGTGGTTTTGATTTGCATTTCTCTGATAATGAGTGATGTTGAGCATCTTTTCATGTGTTTGTTAGCCATCTGTATGCCTTCTTTGGAGAAATGTCTATTTAGCTCTTTGGCCCATTTTTTGATTGGGTCATTTATTTTTCTGGAGTTGAGCTGTAGGAGTTGCTTGTATATTTTTGAGATTAGCTGTTTGTCAGTTGCTTCATTTGCTATTATTTTCTCCCATTCTGAAGGCTGTCTTTTCACCTTGCTAATAGTTTCCTTTGTTGTGCAGAAGCTTTTAAGTTTAATTAGGTCCCATTTATTTTTGCTTTTATTTCCAATATTCTGGGAGGTGGGTCATAGAGGATCCTGATGGTAACAATAACCCTGTATACGAGACAGCAAAAGAGACACTGATGTATAGATCAGTCTTATGGACTGTGGGAGAGGGAGAGGGTGGGGAGATTTGGGAGAATAGCATTGAAACATGTATAATATCATGTATGAAACAAGTCGCCAGTCCAGGTTCGATGCACGATACTGGATGCTTGGGGCTGGTGCACTGGGACGACCCAGAGGGAGGTTATGGGGAGGGAGGAGAGTTCAGGATGGGGAACACAGGTATACCTGTGGCGGATTCATTTCGATATTTGGCAAAACTAATACAATATTGTAAAGTTTAAAAATAAAATAAAATTTTTAAAAAAATATGGAAAATTCTAGCCTTGTTAGCCATTAAAGTGTGTCTAAAATGCAAAGTATAATTACCAAATAAATACTGTTTTAACTTTCTCAGAACAGTACTAACCTAAATCATGCAAACCAACTGCTTGACCTTGGTACATTGGACTTTCACCCAAATTTTCAAGCAGACATTACAGAAGAAAACTGGGGGCTGGAAATGGAGACTGCTATGTGGTAGGCGGAGACTCAGAGTTAGAAGCATGTTTATAACTAGGTCTTGTCTCAGGCCCCTAAAAACCTAAGTATATTCTTGCTTTCCTCTTGATTAACATATTTCAAAATGGATAAATTAATGAAGAAACAAGAAATGTAGAGACTTTCTCACTAAATATAAAAAGAGTCAGACATGACTTAGCAACTGAACAACAGCAGTAATAGGACAGCAGGTACTAAGAAATTCACATGTATACAATGCTAAGAATACAGGATATTTCAAAAATTACGCACCACAGAAATCTCACAATTGTACTAAAGTCATTTATTTACCTACTTTCTTGGTGAAGACAAATTACCAAAGTCACCCCAAATGAGAGAATGGTGAGTAACTGCTAAGCACTTTATTGGTCATTTTCCATCAATTTTGTGCATGCATATGTATGTATACACACAGAGACAATGTTGAAAAGCCCACCATTAAAAATATAACCCCTAAGGGGATATTGTTCACTTTTACAAACTCAAAACCACCCTCTCATATTTTTTATGGCATCCCACCTGTAATTTACTTTGTAAAGAAAAGTTTCTGAGCAGAGATCCTAATAGAATAGGAAGGGATATGGCAATCACCTCAACCAGAGATTCTGAACCTTGTGTGTGTTAGAGGGGAGGGGCATAATGTATATGTATACATTTCTCTGCAACAGCCATAATATTTTTCAGGTTCTCAGTAGTGTCCATAACTCAGAAAGGGTAATATTTGAGCCTGAGGGTGGTGATTTGCCCAGACACGCAGTGGCTGAATGACACTAAAACTCATTTTGCCTAACTTCTATCCACTATACCATTGAGCCTAGCCCCAAAACCATAAGCTTCCACTATGTCTAATGGCATGAAACATACCCAAAGAGTGTTCAGCTCTTTACTGACGAGAATGAGGGGCATAACATTAAAATATTAATATAACTCAACAGTAGGAATTCATTGTGCATGACTTTCTTCTACCAAGGCAATTTCTTTCCCCAGGTTGGCAGAGGCCTCTCTTGTCCATTATTATGAACAGTTCCCTTTGTGAGAGATATAAAACATTCTTGAATGCTAACACAGAAATGTGCACTTATGTGTCTGAACTTTTCAAACAGGAATAGAATCATAGGTCCCCATTTTGTTTCTACCCTACTCTTTCATCTCTTCCTACCCCAACATAAATCCTGGATAGATAATTGCTTCTCAACTTTGCATGGTTTCTGCCTATTCAATATCGACTGCCTGGCAGGAACTCTCATCAAAGATTTTGAGCCTGCAGGTTGTTGGAGTACAAACCATACTACTTGGGCTCAGAGTAGTAAATGTTACAATCCAAACATTTCTCAAGAGGCCAACATGTACATTTGAGGCGAACATAACTTTTGGCCTTTGCTAGTCAGAGCAATTTAGGCCAAGTGAGCTAAATATGATCGACTATGTATCTATTCCAAAAGCTCTCCAAACTAATCTCTTTAACTGCTAACACTTATTTTAAAAGGTACAGTTTGGGCATATCCAAAAGCACAGCTCAGTTTGATGATTCTGTACTACAAAGCTGAGCAAAACTCTCCAGAAGGAGATTTCGCAAATTCCTTTGGATTTCCGTAATGTAATGAATGTCTTGTACAATATTTATTGCTGTGGGCTTAGCTTTGTATTTTTAACTCTCTTTGTCTCCTGACAAACTATAATTACATGCTCAAACTATAGTCTAAATTTATCTTATTGTAGTTTTCTGGTAAAATACTATGTACTACAAACAACATTTATATTTATAAAGTCTATGATAGAGGCAGAAAGAGGTTGTTTAGACCTTTAAATTGGGGTGTGAGGAAGAGAGGGGAAAAAAAAGTGAAATTCAGGAGAATTCTGTGTCAAAGGATGTGTGTTAAATGCTGTCATGAATGTCAGTGCATGAGATGATAGGATAATTATTCATTATCATCTCTTTTGTGCTGATATCTTGGAGTCAGGAGCCTTGTTTGGTTTTCTCCCTAGTCTTGCCATTAACTGCCTGACCGCTGAAATTTGAATGCCTCATTTGTGAAATACGGTAGCTGGACTCAATGATCTTGAAGATAACTTCTAGCTATAAAATGCTACAATACTCCACATAATAAGGAGCTTGAAATGTTTTTACACACACACAAAGTATATGCTTTCACTACACCAGCCTTCCAGAACCACTACCTATAAAAATACCTGCACATTTTGAAAGAAGAGAAAAAGTATTTTGGAGAATTGTTATCTCACAAGATAAATACATCTATAACACAGCTTTTATGTTTACTGATCTATTTAATAACCAAGATTTTTTTAAAAAAAAGAATAATGAAGAACCTGCCCTGATGGATATTTAAATGTTTCTTAAAGCAATAATAATTAAAACAGCATGAAAGATGGTAACAATAACCCTGTATACGAGACAGCAAAAGAGACACTGATGTATAGAACAGTCTTTTGGACTCTGTGGGAGAGGGAGAGGGTGGGATGATTTGGGAGAATGGCATTGAAACATGTATAATATCATATATGAAACGAGTCTCCAGTCCAGGTTTGATGCACGATGCTGGATGCTTGGGGCTGGTGCACTGGGACGACCCAGAGGGATGGTATGGGGAGGGAGTAGGGAGGAGGGTTCGGGATGGGGAACACATGTATACCTGTGGCAGATTCATTTTGATATATGGCAAAACCAATACAATATTGTAAAGTTAAAAAATAAACATTAAAAATATATAAAAATAAAACCTAACCCTCAAAAAACAAAACAAACAAACAAAAAAAAAAACCAGCATGATACCAGCAGAGGGCTAGACTGGTAGATCAATGGATCAGAAAAGAAAGGGTAGGAACAGTCCCTAAAGGACATACTAATGTAGTATTCAATAAGGACAATATTTCAATTTGGTGGGGAAAGAAAGATACTGGGACAATTGTTACCTCTTTGGGGATAAATTGAACCAACATCAATTCCAGATGATATAAAAAATTAAAGGTTTTAAAAGTTTAAAAGTTAGTATAAAAACTAAACGAAAACATAATCTTGGGGTAAAGAAAATATTCTAGGTATAACACCAAAGACAAAACTATAAAGTTGCAAAGATTTGACTATATAATAATAAAATAGCCTGTATGTCAAAAAATGTCATAAACGAAATTAAGATGCAAAGTCTCTAATATATAGGAAATGCTCAAAATCAACAATAAAGGACAAACACTCCAATGTTTGTAGATTTTTTTAAAGATATTTTTGATGTGGATCATTCTTAAAGCCTTTATTGAAGTTGTTACAATATTGCTTCAGTTTTATGTTTTTGGTTTTTTTGGCTGCAAGGCACGTGGAATCTTAGCTCCCTAAACCCACACCTCCTGCGCTGGAAGGCAATTTCTTAATCACTGGCCTTCCAGGGAAATTCCTGTTTGTAGATTTTTTGATGATGGCCATTCTGACTGGTATGAGGTAATACCTCACTGTAGTTTTGATTTGCATTTCCTGATAATTAATGATGTTGAGCATCTTTTCATGTGTTTGTTGACCATCTGTATGTCTTCTTTGGATAAATGTCTGTTTAGGTCTTCAAGGCTTCCTTGGTGGCTCAGATGGTAAAGAATCCACCTGCAATGCAGGAGACAGGGGTTCAATCCTTGGGTTGGTAAGATCCCCTTGAGAAAGGAATGGCTACCGACTCTAGTATTCTTGCTTAGAGAATTCCATGGACAGAGGAGCCTGGCAGTTCATGGGATCTCAAAGAGTAGGATACAACTGAGCAAATAACATTTTCACTTTCACTATTTAGGTCTCCAGGCCTTTTTTTTTTTCTTCACTTTTGCCCACGCCATGCAGCATGTAGGGTCCTTGTTCCCTGACTAAGGATCGAACCAATGCCCCCTACAGTGGTAGCTCAGAGTCTTAGCATTGGACTGCCAGAGAAATCCCTTTAGCCTCTTTTATGATTGGGTTGTTTGGTTCTTTTTTTTTTTTTAATACTGAGCTGCATGAGCTATTTGTATATTTTGGAGATAAATCTTTTGCCAGTTGCTTTGTTTGCAAATATTTTCTCCCATTGTGAGGGTTGTCTTTTCATCTCGTTTATAGTTTCCTTTGCTGTACAAAAGCTTTTAAGTTTAATTAGGTCCCATTTGTTTATTTTTGTTTTTATTTTCATTACTCTAGGAGGTGGGTCAAAAAAGACCTTGTTGCAATTTATGTCAAAGTGTCTTCTGCCTGGGTTTTCCCCTAAGAATTTTATAGTGCCCACCCTCACATTTAGGTGTTTAGTTTAGAAGCATTTGCATAGAGATGGAGAAGGACAAGTAATGAGAGAGTTTCAGGGAAAAGGCACTGTCCTGCACTACTGGTAAGAGAGTATATTAGTATGCCTTTCTGTCAGGCAATTTGGCAACATGCATGAAAGTGAAAGTTGCTCAGTCATGCCCGACTCTTTGTGACCCCCATGAACTATACAATCCATGGAATTCTCCAGGCCAGAATACTGGAGTGGGTAGCCTTTACCTTCTCCAGAGGATCTTCCCAACCAGGGATCGAACCCAGGTCTCCCACATTGCAGGCGGATTCTTTACCAGCTGAGCCACAGGGGAAGCCCAAAAATACTGGTCGCCTATCCTTTCTCCAGGGGATCTTCCCGATCCAGGAATCAAACTGGGTTTCCTGCATTGCAGGTGGATTCTCTACCAACTGAGCTATCAGGGAAGCAATAGACCTGAGTTCAATCTCTTGGTTGGGAAGATCCCCTGAAGAAGGCAATATGCATATAAGATCTTAAAAACAGATATACTCCTCAACCTCACCATTGTACTCCCAAGACTATCCTCAGGAAATGATCAAAAATGTACAAAATTAACAATAATAGCAAATATTTTTTGAGTACTTACTAGGTATCAGGACCTGTTCTGAGAACTTTACATGCATAACTCATTTAATTCTCACAACTTTCTGAGATTGGTATCATTTCATTCAAATCTTTGACTTTATGTATGTTTTCTCCCAACATTGGGTAGCCTCCTATCAGACTTCTAAACCTCCACCCTGAGGCTACTATATTTGGTCAATTGGTGTGAAATCCAAGCTTGCCACAGCCCTCCCCTCTCACAGAACAGGGGTTTTGCTGTAACCAGGTCTCCTCTGGTCTCTCCAGATGTGCCCTCCAGCGTGGCAAACCAGGCACCTGAAGGTCAGTTGCCTTCAGTGCGTGAGGCTCCTGACCTCAGGTAGTCAGACTTCTTTATAGCTTTGGCCGCAGAGTCGTGCTAATTTGCATCCTCAAATGCCTCACTTCCCAGCCCTTTTGATGATGGCCAAGACCCAAAGCAGAGCTTTCCCAACACCACAAGAGTGCACTTAGATCAGTGTCCCATATGACTCAAAGGGAGCTGGAAACCTCGTCAAAGAGGTAGCTTGTGAGATTTCCAGCCTCATTTCCAATCATCATTCCCTGGGTTCATAAACACATCATATACCCTCTGTGGACAATGTTCCAAGAGAAACTGTGGATAAAAATCTGCTTGAAGCAGTATATTTCATCTATGGACATTTTTTGAAGGCTCACCTGTAGAGCGCTGAAATATGACTGGGAAGTTGGCCAGCTATAACATGATATAAACACCCAAAGAACTAAAGAAAGCCTTTGACTAAATGATCTGTGTTGCCATTAGGTTACAACCCAGCAGGATACATTCCAGCCTAGAATAATCTCATAGCACAGTTACAAAAGTATACAGGTTAAGAGGTCCAGCTCTGAGGTCGAATAGAGCCAGGTTCAAAGTACAGATTTAGAACTCCTTGAATGATTTGAACCTCAGTTTTCTCATCCAAAAAAATAGGATTAAAAATAGTGCCCATATCACTAGGTGTGCAAGACCTAAATTAGACAATACACATAAATACACACAGCACACAGCCTAGCAAAGAAGTATCCCAGAATGTTAATGATGACGATGATCTGTGGCAGAAACTACTTCACCAATATGCATGCTCTATTTTTTCCCTGGCACCCAGCTAGACTACACTTCTCAATTTCCCTTGCAGTTAATAGTAGTCATGTCTGGCTAATAAAAAGTGGACAAAAGATATGTGCAACACTTCCAGGCCTGGCCCTTACCTGCAGAATCCTCTATGCTCTTTCCTCTCCCACTTGCTGTATGTTGATACCCAGAGCAACCCTGGATAAGCCAAGCTGAAGATGTCAGAACCTCTACCAGCCTTGGTGCCTAAATGCATACAGAGCAGAGCTTAGTCATGGCTACCACTGACTAGAAATACCAATATCGGACCAGTATGTAACCAATACATAAACTTCCACTGTGTTAAGGCACCAAACATGGAGGATTTATTGGTTACAGCAGCTAGCATTACCCTAACTAATATACTGTCCACATCACCAAAGAGCAGATCTGAAGTGACATTTAAAGATCACCTCCATGATGCAAGAGACACTGAAGCTCTGAGTCACTGCCCAACGCACCTCAAAGGATCTTTTCCTTCAACTAGGCCCTGACCTTTCACATATGGTGCTAATTAAATACTATAGGATTAAAATGCTCTCTGTTTGCGTAGTTAAAGCCAGATCTATTCCTAGAGAAATTTAGCACAGATAGTTCTACTGGGCAGTACAGCAGAACGGAATGAAACAAGAGAGCCCTTTCTGTGGGCATGTTCTTGTTGTTCAGTTACTAAGTCATGTCACAAACATTTGTTAGGCAACTATCTTGTGTGGTCTTAACCCTATACTTGTCAGCATGGGACACGAACCAACCTATCCTCAAGAAGTTTACAGTCTACCTATCTTAGTGCAGGCTGCTATAATAGACTGGGTGGGTTAAAACAGCAGACATTTATTTCTCACAGTTCTGAAGGCTAGAAGTTCAAGATCACGGCACCAGCATGATCAGGTTCTGGTGAGAGCTCTCTTCCAGTGTGCAGAGGGGAGTCTTCTCACTGTGCCCTCATTGGCAGAAGTGGAGAAGGACTTTTCTAGGGCCTAATTGTAAGGACACGAATCCCACTCATGAGGGGTCCAACTATCATGATTTAATCACCCTCCAAAGGCCACACCTCTAAATATCATCACACTTGGGATATGTTTTCAACATATGAATTTATGGGGCACAAACATTCAGTCCACTACACTAGCTGAAACCATACAAAAGATTTTAGAGGTGCAGAGTTACACAGTATAGTCAGCCCTCTGGATCAACAGTTTCCACATTTGCAGATTCAACTAATCACAGATTGAAAATACTTTCTTAAATTTCAGAAAGATGATCCAAAAGGTAAAACTTCAATTTGCCACACCTCGGCAACTATTTCCATAGCATTTATACTATATTTATTTATATTTATAACTATTTACATAGTATTTAAATTATATTAGTTATTATAAATAATCTATATATGATTTAAAGTATATGGGAGGATGCAAGTAGGTTATATGCAAATATGCCATTTTATACAAGGGGCTTAAGCATCCACAGATTTTGGTATCAGTGGAGGTCCTGGAATCTATCCCTGACAGATAACGAGGAAGGACTGTATGGACGGTGCAGACACTGTAGGCATTAAGAGAAGGAAGAGATTAATAGAGGACAGACCAATAGGAGAAGGCCTCATAGAGAAATGTAACTTAGGCTAGGCCTCAAAAGACTCTCAAAAGTTGGCTAAGCAGAGAGACCATACACATAGACACATATGGGTAATTAAAGGAAAAGGACAGCGATGTCTACACTACCAAGATAATTAAGTCAGTGAACACCTTGCTTCTTCTCCTCACCCCCTTCTGCATTTATCCAGCAATGTTAATACTTGAACAATGAGAACAGTTTTGTGCCAAGAACTTTGGTAAGTACTTTGCATCCATTATCTAATATCACCTTCACTGTAACTCTGAGTGAGGTGCTAGTGTCCCCATTCTACAGAAGAGAAAACCTGAGATGAGGTTCAAAGAGGTTTAGTTAGTTAACTGTCAAAAGTCCCACAGTTAGGAAGTAGTAGAGGTAGAATTCAAATTTGGCTCTGTGCTCTTAATAGCCGAACTATACCATAACAACTCATTTGGAAAGATGGATATAACATCTCTAAGGACAGGAAGTTAAGACTAGAGGGAAATTGTAGAGGGAAATTTCTCATCTTCCCCTGATTGGGCATAGTATGGCGAAAGTGCTGGACAAGTTGGAAGATTTGGGTTTAAATGTTCATCAATTAGTGGTAACCTCAGATGATATTAATATTTACAATAATTCTCTGAGTCTCAATTTCCTCAACTGGGAAATAGAGGAAAATAATACCAACCTCATACTGTTGCTGTGAAGATGAAATGAAATGCTATACATTTAAATAAGTTTGAGCTATGTGTTATTTTTCCTATTCCAACTAGTTTTGTCTTGGTAGGAATAGAGTCGAATGTTAATAAAATTAGAAATCATCACAGGAAAACATTAGACAAGAAGGCACAAGCTCACAGCTGAAAAAGCAGTCCTATGTTACAGTGTGCTACAAAATAATACTTCAGTTCAGTTCAGTCACGCAGTCGTGTCTGACTCGTTGAGACCCCATGGACCACAGCACGCCAGGCCTCCCTGTCCATCACCAACTCCCGGAGTTCACCCAAACTAATGTCCATTGAATCGGTGATGCCATCCAGCCATCTCATCGTCTGTCGTCCCCTTCTATTCCTGTCTTCAATCTTTCCCAACATCAGGGGCTTTTCCAATGAGTCAGCTCTTCGCATCAGGTGCATCAGCACCAGTCCTTCCAGTGAACACCCAGGACTGATCTCCTTTAGGATGGACTGGTTGGATTTCCTTGCAGTCCAAGGGACTCTCAAGAGTCTTCTCAATACCACAGTTCAAAAGCATCAATTCCTCCATGCTCAGCTTTCTTTATGGTCCAACTCCCACATCTGTACATGACTACTGGAAAAGCCATAACTTTAACTAGACAGACCTTTGTCGGCAAAGTAATATGTCTGATTTTTAATATGCTATCTAGGTTGGTTATAGCTTTTCTTCCAAGGAGCAAGCGTCTTTTAATTTCATGGCTGCCCTCACCATCTGCAGTGATTTTGGAGGCCAGGAAAAGAAACTCTGTCAACATTTCCATTGTTAACCCATCTATTTGCCATGAAGTGATGGGACCACATGCCATGATCTTCGTTTTTTAATGTTGAGTTTCAAGCCAGCGTTTTCACTCTCCTCTTTCACTTTCATCAAGAGGCTCTTTAGTTCTTCTTCATTTTCTGCCATAAGGGTGGTGTCATTTGCGTATCTGAGGTTATTGACATTTCTCCCAGAAATCTTGATTTCAGCTTGTGCTTCATCCAGCCTGGCATTTCACATGATGTACTCTGCATGTACATCAGAAGGGAAATGCGAAAGAATGTTCAAACTACCACACAATTGCACTCATCTCACATGCCAGCAAAGTATTGCTCAACATTCTCCAAGCCAGTCATCAACAATACATGAAACGTGAACTTACGGATGTTCAAGCTGGATTTACAAAAGGCAGAGGAACCAGAGATCAAATTGCCAACATCCAATGGATCATAGAAAAAGCAAGAGAATTCCAGAAAAACATCTACTTCTGGTTTGTTGATTACACCAAAGCCTTTGATGGTATAGATCACAACAAACTGTGGAAATTTCTTCAAGATATGGGAATACCAGACCACCTTACTAGCCTCCTGAGAAATCTGTATGCTGGTCAAGAAGCAAAAGAACCAGACATGGAACAATGGACTGGTTCCAAACAGGGAAAGGAGTTTGTCAAAGCTGTATATTGTCACCCTGCATATTTAAATTAAAGGCAGAGTACACCATGAGAAATGCCAGGCTGGATGAAGCACAAGCTAGAATCAAGATTGCTGGGAGAAATATCAATAACCTCAGATATGCAGATGACACCACCCTTATGGCAGAAAATGAAGAGGAACTAAGAGCCTCTTGATTAGGGTGAAAGAGAAGCATGAAAAAGCTAGCTTAAAGCTCAACATTCAGAAAAATAAGATCATGGCATCTGGTCCCATCACTTCATGGCAAATAGATGGGGAAACAATGGAAACAGTGACAAGACTTTATTTTCTTGGGCTCCAAAACCACTGCAGATGATGACTACAGCCATGAAATTAAAAGACACTTGCTCCTTGGAAGAAAAGCTATGACCAACCTAGACAGCATATTAAAAAGCAGAGACATTACTTTGCCAACAAAGGTCCATCTAGTCAAAGTTATGATTTTTCCAGTAATCATGTATGGATGTGAGAGTTGAACTATAAAGAAAGCTGAGCGCCAAAAAATTGAAGCTTTTGAAGTGTGCTATTGGAGAAGACGGTTGAGAGTCCCTTGGACTGCATGATCAAATCAGTCAATCGTAAAGGAAATCAGTCCTGAATATTCATTGGAAGGACTGATGCTGAAGCTGAAACTCTAATACTTTGGCCACCTGATGCGAAGAGCTGACTCATTGGAAAAGACCCTGATGATGGGAAAGACTGAGGGCAGGAGAAGGGGCTGACAGAGGATGAGATGGTTGGATGGCATCACTGACTCAATGGACATGAGTTTGAGCAAGCTCTAGGATTTGGTGATGGACAGGGAAGCCTGGCGTGCTGCAGTCCATGGGGTTGCAAAGAGTCAGACACGAATAAGCAACTGAACTGACTGACTCTGCATATAAGTTAAATAAGCAGGGTGACAATATACAGCTTTGACATACTCCTTTCCCAATTTGGAACCAGTTCATTGTTCCATGTCCAGTTCTAAGTGTTGCTTCTTGACCTGCATACAGATTTCTCAGGATGAAGATAAGGTGGTCTGGTATTTCCATCTCTTTAAGATCTTTTGACAGTTTGTTGTGATCCACACAGTCAAAGGCTTTGGTGTAGTCAGTGAAGCAGAAGTAGATGTTTTTCTGGAACTCTACAGCTTTTTCTAGGATCCAACAGATGTTGGCATTTGATCTCTTGTTCCTCTGCCTTTTCTAAAGGGTTGAACATCTGGAAGTTCTCAGTTCACGTACCTTTGAAGCCTTGCTTGGAGAATTTTGAGCATTACTTTGCTAGTGTGTGAGATGAACGCAATTGTGTGGTAGTTTGAACATTCTCTGTCATTGCCTTTCTTTGGGATTGGAATGAAAACTGACCTTTTCCAGTCCTGTGGCCACTGCTGAGTTTTCCAAATTTGCTGGCATATTGAGTGCAGCACTATTACAGCATCATCTTTTAGGATTTGAAATAGCTCAACTGGAATTCCATCACCTCCACTAGCTTTGTTCATAGAGATGCTTCCTAAGGCCCACTTGACTTCGGGCTCCAGGATGTCTGGCTCTAGGAGAGTGATCACACCACCATGGTTATCTGTGTCTTTAAGATCTTTTTTTTTTTTTTAACTTTACAATATTGAATTGGTTTTGCCATATATCAAAATGAATCTGCCACAGGTATACATGTGTTCCCCATCCCGAACCCTCCTCCCTCCTCCCTCCCCATACCCTCCCTCTGGGTCGTCCCAGTGCACCAGCCCCAAGCATCCAGTATCGTGCATCGAACCTGGACTGGCGACTCGTTTCATACATGATATTATACATGTTTCAATGCCATTCTCCCAAATCTCCCCACCCTCTCCCTCTCCCTCAGAGTCCATAAGACTGATCTATACATCAGTGTCTCTTTTGCTGTCTCATACACAGGGTTATTGTTACCATCTTTCTAAATTCCATATATATGCGTTAGTATACTGTATTGGTGTTTTTCTTTCTGGCTTACTTCACTCTGTATAATAGGTTCCAGTTTCATCCATCTCATTAGAACTGATTCAAAGGTATTCTTTTTAATGGCTGAGTAATACTCCATTGTGTGTATGTACCACAGCTTTCTTATCCATTCATCTGCTGATGGGCATCTAGGTTGCTTCCATGTCCTGGCTATTATAAACAGTGCTGCGATGAACATTGGGTACACACGTGTCTCTTTCCTTCTGGTTTCCTCAGTGTGTATGCCCAGCAGTGGGATTGCTGGATCATAAGGCAGTTCTAGTTCCAGTTTCTTAAGGAACCTCCACACTGTTCTCCATAGTGGCTGTACTAGTTTGCATTCCCACCAACAGTGTAAGAGAGTTCCCTTTTCTCCACACCGTCTCCAGCATTTATTGCTTGTAGACTTTTGGATTGCAGCCATTCTGACTGGTGTGAAATGGTACCTCATAGTGGTTTTGATATGCATTTCTCTGATAATGAGTGATGTTGAGCATCTTTTCATGTGTTTGTTAGCCATCTGTATGTCTTCTTTGGAGAAATGTCTATTTAGTTCTTTGGCCCATTTTTTGATTGGGTTATTTATTTTTCTGGAGTTGAGCTGTAGGAGTTGTTTGTATATTTTTGAGATTAGTTGTTTGTCAGTTGCTTCATTTGCTATTATTTTCTCCCATTCTGAAGGCTGCCTTATCATCTTGCTAATATTTTCCTTTGTTGTGCAGAAGCTTTTAAGTTTAATTAGGTTCCATTTGTTTATTTTTGCTTTTATTTCCAAGATTCTGGGAGGTGGGTCATAGAGGATCCTGCTGTGATGTATGTCGGAGAGTGTTTTGCCTATGTTCTCCTCTAGGAGTTTTATAGTTTCCGGTCTTATGTTGAGATCTTTAATCCATTTTGAGTTTATTTTTGTGTATGGTGTTAGAAAGTGTTCTAGTTTCATTCTTTTACAAGTGGTTGACCAGTTTTCCCAGCACCACTTGTTAAAGAGATTGTCTTTAATCCATTGTATATTCTTGCCTCCTTTGTCAAAGATAAGGTGTCCATATGTGCGTGGATTTATCTCTGGGCTTTCTATTTTGTTCCATTGATCAATATTTCTGTGTTTGTGCCAGTACCATACTGTCTTGATGACTGTGGCTTTGTAATAGAGCCTGAAGTCAGGCAGGTTGATTCCTCCAGTTCCATTCTTCTTTCTCAAGATAGCTTTGGCTATTCGAGGTTTTTTGTATTTCCATACAAATTGTGAAATTATTTGTTCTAGCTCTGTGAAGAATACTGTCTCCTTTGCCTTTCTCTTCTCTTCTTTTCTCAGCTGTTTGTAAGGCCTCCTCAGACAACCATTTTGCCTTTCTGCATTTCTTTTTCTTGGGGATGGCCTTAATCACTGCCTCCTGTACAATGTTAGGAATCTCTGTCCATAGTTCTTCAGGCACTGTCTACCAGATCTAATCCCTTGAATCCATTTGTCCCTTCCACTGTGTAATCGTAAGTAATTTGATTTAGGTCATACCCAAATGGCCTAGTGGTTTTCCCTACTTTCTTCAATTTAAGTCTGAATTTTACAATAAGGAGTTTATGATCTAAGCCATAGTCAGCTCCCAGTCTTGTTTTTGCTGACTGCGTAGAGCTTCTCCATCTTTCCTCCATCTTCGGCTGCAAAGAATATGATCAATCTAATTTCGGTATTGACCATCTGCTGATGTCCATGTGTAGAATCTTCTCTTGTGTTGTTGGAAGAGGGTGTTTGCTATAAACTAGTGTGTTCTCTTGGCAAAACTCTGTTAGCCTTTGCCCTGCTTCATTCTGTACTCCAAGGCCAAACTTACCCGTTACTCCAGGTATCTTGACTTCCCACTTTTGCATTCCAAACCCCTATGATGAAAAGGACATCTTTTTGGGGTGTTAGTTCTAGAAGGTCTTGTAGGTCTTCATAGAACCATTCAGTTTCTGCTTCTTCAGCATCAGTGGTTGGGGCATAGACTTGGATTACTGTGATATTGAATAGTTTGCCTTGGACACGAACAGAGATCATTCTGTCGTTTTTGCAACTGCATCCAAGTACTGCATTTTGGACTCTTTTTTTGACTAAGAGGGTTACTCCACTTCTTCTAAGGGATTCTTGCCCACAGTAGTAGATATAATGGTCATCTGAATTAAATTCACCCATTCCAGTCCATTTTAGTTCACTAATTCCTAAAATGTTGATGTTCACTCTTGCCATCTCCTGTTTGACCACTTCCAATTTACCTTGATTTATGGACATAACATTCCAGGTTCCTATGCAATATTGTTCTTTACAATATTAGACTTTAATTCCATCACCAGTCACATCCACAACTGGGTGCTGTTTTCACTTTGGCTCTGTCTCTTCATTCTTTCTGGAATTATTTCTCCACTCTTCTCCAGTATCATATTGGGCATCTACTGACCTGGGGAGTTTATCTTTCAGTGTCCTATATTTTTGCCTTTTCATACTGTTCGTGGGGTTCTCAAGGCAAGAATGTTGAAGTGGTTTACCATTTCCTTCTCCACTAATCAGAATGGTCTTCATCAAAAAATCTACAAACAATAAATGCTGGAGAGGGTGTGGAGAGAAGCGAATACTCTTGCTCTTTTGATGGGAATGTAAATTGATACATTTACTACTGAGAACTGTATTTGTTATTGTTGCTCAGTCCCTAAGTCATATTCAACTCTTTGCGATCCCATGAACTGCAGCATGCCAGGCTTCCCTGTTCTTCACTATCTCCTGGAGTTTGCCCAAACTCATGTCCATTGAGTCAATGATGCCATCCAACCATCTCATCCTCTGTCACCCCCTTCTCCTCCTGCCCTCAGTTTTACCTAGCATCAGGGTCTTTGCCAGTGAGTTGGCTCTTCACATTAAGTAGGCAAATTATTGGAGCTTCAGCTTTAGCATCAGTCCCTCCAATGAATGTTCATGGTTGATTTCCTTTAGGATGGACTGGTTTGATTTTCTTGCTGTCCAAGGGACTCTCAAGAGTCTTCTCCAGCACCACAGCTCGAAAGCATCAGTTCTTCACTGCTCAGCCTTCTTTATGGTCCAACTCTCACATCTATACATAACTACTCGAAAAACCATAGCTTTGGCCATGTAGACATTTGTTACCAAAGTGATGTCTCTGTTTCTTAATATGCTGTCTAGGTTTGTCATAGTTTTTCTTCCAAGGAACAAGCGTCTTTTAATTTAGTGGTTGCAGTCACTGTCCACAGTGATTCTGGAGATCAAGTAAATAAAATCTGTCACAGTTTCCACTTTTCCACCGTCTATTTGCCATGAAGTGATGGGACTGGATGCCATAATCTTAGTTTTTTGAATATTGAGTTTTAAGCCAGCTTTTTCACTATCCTCTTTCACTCTCATCAAGAAGCTCTTTAGTTCCTCTTTGCTTTCTACCATTAGAGTGGTGTCATCTTCATATCTGAGGTTGTTGATATTTCTCCCAGCAATCTTGATTCTAGTTTGTGAGTCAACCAGCCTGGAATTTTGCATAATGTCACTTGTGGCTCAAACAATAAAGAATCTGCCTGCAATGTAGGAGACCCAGGTTCAATCCCTGGGTTGGGATGATCCCCTGGAGAAGGGAATGGCTACGCACTCCAGTATTCTTGCCTCAAGAATTCCATGGACAGAGGAGCCTGGCGGGCGACAGTCCATAAGGTCGCAAAGAGTTGGACAGGACTGAGCAAGTATCATTCATTCTGCACGTAAGTTAAAGCAGGATGACAATATACAGCCCTGACACACAGTATGAGAACAGTATTGAGGTTCTTTAAAAGGGAAAAATAGGACTACCTGTTATTATTGTTCAGCTGCCAAGTCGTGTCTGACTCTTTGCGACCCCATGCACTGCAGCACGCCTGGCTTCTCTATCCCACACCATCTCCAGTAGTTAACCCAAGTTCATGCCTACTGAATTGGCGATGCCATCCAAACATCTTATCCTCTGTCACCTTCTTCTCCTTCTGCCTCCAATCTTTCCCAGCATCAGGGTCTTTTCCAATAAGTCGTCTGTTCACATCTGGTGGCCAAAGTATCGGAGCTTCAGCTTCAGCATCAGTCCTTCCAATGAGTATTCAGGGTTTATTTCCTTTAAGATTGACTGGTTTGATCTCCTTGCTGTCCAAGAGACTCTCAAGAATGTTGTCCAGAACCACAGTTCAAAAACATCAGTTCTCCAGTGCTCAGCCTTCTTTATGGTCCAGCTCTCACATCCGTACATAACTACTGGAAAAACCATAGCTTTGACAATATGGACCTTTGTCGGAAAAATGATGTCTTTGCTTTTTTATGCACTATGGCATACACCCAGGGCTTCCCTTGTGGCTCAGCTGGTAAATGTGGGAGACCTGGGTTCGATCCCCGTGTTGGGAAGACCTCCTGGGGAAGGGAAAGGCTACCCACTCCAGTATTCTGGCCTGAAGAATTCCATGGACTCTGTAGTCCATGCGGTTGCAAAGAGCTGGACATGACTAAGGAACTTTCACTTTCACTTTCTTTGTGGAGTACACCCAGCAAAAACCATAATTTGAAAAGATACCTGCAACCCAGTGTTCACTGCAGCACTATTTACAATAGCCAGAACATGGAAGCAATCTAAATGTCCATTGACAGATGAATGGATAAAGATGTGGTTCATATGTACAATGGAATATTCAGTTCAGTTCAGTTCAGTCACTCAGTCATATTGGACTCTTTACAACCCCATGAACTGCAGCACGCCAGGCCTCCCTGTCCATCACCAACTCCCAGAGTCCACCCAAACCCATGTCCATCGAGTCAATAATGCCATCCAGCCATCTCATCCTCTGTCGTTCCCTTCTCCTCCTGCCCTCAATCTTTCCCAGCATCAGGGTCTTTTCAAATGAGTCAGCTCTTCACATCAGGTGGCCAAAGTACTGGAGTTTCAGCTTCAACATCAGTCCTTCCAATGAACACCCAGGACTGATCTCCTTTAGGATGGACTGGTTGGATCTCCTTGCAGTCCAAGGGACGTTCAAGAGTCTTCTCCAACACCACAGTTCAAAAGCATCAGTTCTTCAGCGCTCAGCTTTCTTCACAGTCCAACTCTCACATCCATACATGACCACTGGAAAAACCATAGCCTTGACTAGACGGACCTTTGTTGGCAACGTAATGTCTCTGCTTTTGAATATGCTATCCAGGTTGGTCATAACTTTCCTTCCAAGGAGTAAGCGTCTTTTAATTTCATGGCTGCAATCACCATCTGCAGTGATTTTGGAGCCCAGAAAAATAAAGTCAGCCACTGTTTCCACTGTTTCCCCATATATCTGCCATGAAGTGATGGGACTGGTTGCCATGATCTTAGTTTTCTGAATGTTGAGCTTTAAGCCAACTTTTTCACTCTCCTCTTTCATTACTTGGCCATAAAAAGGAACAGAATTGGGTCATTTGTAGTGATGTGGATGGACCTAGAGTCTATCACACAGAGTGAAGTAAATCAGAAAGAGAAAAACAAATATCGTATATTAACACATACATGTGGAAGCTAGAAAAATAGTACAGATGAACCTATTTCCAGGGCAGGGATAAAGAGGCAGATGTAGAGAAGGGACATGTGGACACGGAGAGGAAATGGAAGGGTAGGATGAATTGGGACAGTAGCATTGACCTATTTACACCACCATGTGTAAAACGTATAGCTAGTGGGAGGCTGCAGCATAACAGAGGGAGCTCAGCTCGTGCTTGGTGGTGATCTAGAGGGTGTGGGATGGGAGGGATGGGTTAGGGGACAATGAGGTACATAGGAAGAGGTGCTACCATTTGGGGGGCACCTTCTATGTGCTAGGCAAATTATATATTTGTTATTGTTTAGTCGCTCAGTTGTTTCTGACTCTTGCAATCCCATGGACTGTAGCCTGACAGGCTCTTCTGTCCATGGGATTTTCTATATATATCACCTTATTTAATCTTCATGACAGCCCTTGGAAATGGATACTGTTATTCTCACTTTACAGGTGGCAAAATTGAGTGTAAGAGAAGGTAAGTGACAAGACTATTAAGTGACAGAGCTATGATTTAAATCTAGGTCTATCTCACTTCAAAGCACATTCTTCTTTT
The DNA here is from genome assembly GCF_027580195.1 of Bos mutus. Classification (NCBI taxonomy): domain Eukaryota; kingdom Metazoa; phylum Chordata; class Mammalia; order Artiodactyla; family Bovidae; genus Bos; species Bos mutus. The sequence goes on from NC_091646.1 coordinate 19,211,075, forward strand.
TTAGATATGTACCAATGTATGTTATTTTTTTTTCTTTTTTGAAAAAGCACATTCTAAAACTCTAATATAAAACCTTCACAGAAGCAAATGAGTTGAAGGAACTTGAAGCACACACAACTCCACAGAGAAGAAGAAAAATCAGCAATGCTGGAAGCTACACAAAAATAGAGCACGTGTATACCTGAAATTTTAAAAAAAAAAAAAAAAAAAAAAAAAAAAAAAAAAAATAGAGCCAAGCACAATTTCAAGGCATTTTTCCATGTATTATCACATATTGGTAATCTGGTGGGCTGAAGTTCAATGGTAAAACACTCCAGGTATTTAATGTTCCCTGATATTTAATTAATTCTGAAACTCTTTAGTAGTTGAAAAAATAAATTCTTAAAACCACTGTGTTGTGCTTTTCAACAGGCACATGTAACCAATGTAAGCCATGGAATAAACATGACATCTTTCTGGAACATCTATTTTCCTTAAAGATCTGGAAGGAAAAGTTACATAATTTACTTGACAACATAAAATATTTTGAAAAGTCAAAACAAACATGAACATATCATGGAGTAGTATACAAAAAAACCTATGATATCTTAAGATAAAAAACAGAATCTTCAAAGAAATTTCAAGCTTGTGACAGACTGCTCCAGAGCCCCTGGAGAGTTCACACTCCTTTGTTGTTAAGGATACTTGGGGAGGGGGAGCTTAAGAACCTCTGCAGTATTATTTCCTAAATCAGGTTATTCCATTTATCTGAAAGTTTCACCAATTCTTGTGTACATTTCAGTCTGTCATGATTTCAGCAAAGCAACAGTCTTTCAAGTTAGCCTTTTAGCTAGTAAGTCTGGAGTAGAGCAAGTTAGACTTTCAATCAAAATTGAAAAAATAATATATGTATAGCATACAAACCCACATTTTTTAACTAAAGACTTCCAAACCTGGTATTGTAGCACAACCTGGTTAATGTCATACTGGGCCGAAGGCATGCAATATTATCCAGAAGGCTTGCTTGCCGTTAAAACTTACAAAGGGTAACATAGAGAGAACTGGTTCAAATACAGGAACCTAGAGAACCCACAAACTTAGATTTTAATGATTTTTCTAATATTGCGAATTTTGTGAAAATAATATTAGAAATTTCTTTTTCTTCCTCGGGTTACTGCTTGGATTAGCCAACTAATAAATATTAAGCAAAGCTTGGATTTTAGCTGAAATACAGAATTGTTTTAAGCTCACATATCTATGTACTTTTTTAAAAGCATTGCATCCATTAACTACATGTTTAACTGTATAAATAAATCTTTACTTGGGGATTTTGTCACTCTGATAACTGTTTTACTATCATTTTTATCAACAGCACTATTTGTACGTCTGTTGCTATTCACCATCCCCATCATGAATGAGCCTTAGTCTCACAGCCTTTGCCTCCATGTGGCGAGCTTCAGGTCCTTGGTCCACAGAAAGGGATAGCTTTCCAGGAAGTTATGCACCTCAGAAATGCTCATTCTGCAGTCAGTCTAATGGTAGCTCACCAGAAATCAGCCTTGTTTTTTTTTTTTGGCTGATATTAATCCCCCAGTGGAGGGGTCCATGGCCCACACTGGGCTCTTTTCTCTGGGCAGCCTGGTTCTCAGAATAATGGCACAACCACAGGCAGCCCTCTTTTGGCTCTCCTGCATACACAGTGAGGATTCAAAAGCAAACAATGAGCCAACCTAGTCTAGTCAAGGACCTTTCTATACTCTGAAATGCTGGGCTTCAGCTGCTCGGCAAATTTCTGTCCATGAGTTTCAGTTTTCTCCTCTAGGTTCTGCTCTATTTGTCCACAAGAATGTGCTATACAGCTTTCCTCAGAATCCAATGTCTATAATTTTAAACAGAAAGAAAAGCAGATCACAAAATTGCTTCAACACTGGAAGTGTAATTATGTAAAAATTATGTATGCATATGGACAGGGACTAGAAGGGGATGAGGAAAAATTGAAAACAATTTGATTTGCAGGGGGTGGCAGGACTGAGAATGAGGATTTGTTTTCCCCTTTCCTTTAGATTTTCATTAACATTCTCAGAGGCTGTGTGTGCAAAAAAGAAAAAAAATACAATTGAATCTGTAGCTTTTTGTAGACAAAATGTTGATCTTCCTTCCGTTCATTTACTGTTTGTGTTACATGAACAATATTCCCTTTTGTACATCATCTGAAAGAACAGATTTCACCATAATTTAGGGAGCCTTTGCCAAGAAAATCAATAAAGCCATATTTGTACAGAGCCTTGAGTGGGCTGGTTTTTTCTCCAGGAATGTGTTGAGTTAATTGAAAAGGTTTTGGTTAAAGTTAGCCAGTCGGAGATCACAGCATTGTAGACAACACATACTGTGAGTATGAACTTCGTACAACCTTTCAAATACCTTTGGGAAGGCAGGAAATTGAAATATTGTGCTATATTGGCAACTAAATGGTCATTTATCATCCATGCTAAGTTTGGAGCTGAGAAGAACAATTTGGAAACTCTCGAAGGGCCTTTATTAACAATTTCAAAGTTAGCCCTGTATATGTAGATTTTCACAGCATATTTGGGGATGACTAAGAGATAACATCTGCGTATACTATTAACATGGTCTCTCTAATAACAACTTCGGACTGTATTCACACCCACAAAAGCTGCATTAAAATACATTAAGCTTGAGACACCAACTGACAAAAGCAAGGAAATTCACAGTTAAAGGGGAAACGTGCCATATGTTCTTCAATACCTAAGAACAACGGGGTGCATTTGGAAAGTCATTAAAGCGGCACCCAGTTGTGCCTAGGTATTGGAGAACATATGGAATCTTTTCCTCCGCTAGTGTAATTTTCCCTGCTCTCATTGAATGCATGTATCAATCTTCACTTTTTGGTCATATAGGTTTTTGTTTGCTTAATTACCATAGCATGTAAAATGAATACCTTCTCATTTTCAAAAATCAACACAGTCACACAATGGAAACTGGTTCTCAGCCTTTCCTGCCTAATGGTTTCTCCTTATTTGTCCTTTTCTCCCCAAAGTGGCTGCCCCGTCCCCACGTTTCAGCTGTCCCTATTCTTTAATAGTACTGTTTCCTTTCCCCATCATGAAGATGCAGTCTCCCACGGTGATCAATACTTGCATTTTCCACCAGCATGTCAGTGGGTCAACTAGCTCAAGTTGGAGTTCCAAGGGCAAAAGGACCCATTCTTCTGGACATTTGCTATTCATTTTAGGGTAAAGTCTCTTTCTTCTTTAAATAAGGATTTTTAACCTCTTATTTCGACAAAAGTAGCAGCCAGTATGACATCAAGAGGTGTTTATTAAAATAATCTAGTCCCCTATTGTGCCGTTCTTTCATTTATTCAAGTATTCAGCTGTTGAGTGCCTGCCATGCTCTAGGCACTGGGATTAAAATGATGACCAAGACCTGGGTCCTGCCCCTAAGGTGACCCTTCTTCCCCCACCTTTGTTGTTATATAAGGCTCTATAACAATGGCACAACCCAAAGTAAGAAAGGGGAGCCCCCAGAGAGCTAAGGCTGTTGCTCTATCAGATGAGAGCTCAAAGTAGAAATAGAAATACAGAAACTCAAGTTATATTTCCTTTGATATTTGGGTCACTCTCTGTACAAGTAGACAAAACAGCAAGTGCACAGTTGTCATAGAGTGTGGTGAGTGCCGCTACAGGACTCAGCAGAGGGGGCTGATAGAGCACAGAGGAAGGGCACCTAACCCATACCAGGGCTTCTAAATCAAGAACCTGAGAGTGATTGCAATGACATGACATTATGGGCTCCCTGGTGGCTCAGACAGTAAAGAATCTCCCTGAAATACAGGAGACCTGGGTTTGATCCCTGGGTTGGGAAGATCCCCTGGAGGAGGGCAGGGCAACCCACTCCAGTATTCCTGCTTGGAGAATTCCATGAACAGAGGGGTCTGGCAGGCTCCAGTCCATGGGGTCACAAAGAATCAGACACGACTGAAGTGACTTAGCACAGCACACTGTTGAAAGATACTGAGGCTCTCAACAAGTGGAATGACAGCTGAAAAGAAGGGGCATTGATAAAGTCAGGTAATATTCAGGAGAAAGTCAGCAGAACTTGGTGATTGATTAGATTTGGGAATTAGAGACACATGATAGATCTGTGGATATAGAATCCACAAAAACTTGAAGAATATTACAGGTCAACTTAGAGATTATCCAGTTAAATGTTCTCATTTTTATCCATAAAGAAACTGAAGAAGCAAAATAGTTGATTGACTTGTTCATGTAAACCAATTTATTTTGTGGTGGTCCAGGGCCTAACACCCAGGTCTCCAAGCTCCGAGCTCACTTTAGTAGCTTTTCAACAAATTTAATGTAACATCTAGATTAATATAAGTATTACTTAAACTTTAAAACCCTTAAAGCTGAAAAAAAATTTAAATGTTCCTCCTACTTTACTTGCTTTCTACCTCTACCACATTGGATCTGAATAAACACTCTCTGCTCTCTACAACCTCTTTCAGGCTCTAAAAAATATGGACATAGCACTATGATGATCTCATGATACCGTGACTATGAACACAAATGCTTTATATAGATTCTTATTTTGTAATTAAAATGTGAGCAGGACTGTAGCACAGAAATAACACAAGATACATAGTAATGAGTTGATCTATGTCCTTAGTAAACCATTTTTTTTTTCTTCCCTGGGTCTCGGATTCTAAGTTGTAAAATAAAGAAAATAAGATTTATTAACTGTAGAGGTAAACAGTGTTAGAAGGCAATGAACCCCAAAATGGAGCAAGCATTAAAACACCTGTGGATCAGCCATCTCTTCAATAAGTATAAAATTGTTACATTAGTTTCCGCTACTGGTAAACACTACTAGTTGGGTTTGAGATCATTAATGATAGAACTTACTCAGAAGAAGCTTGAGTGAGAAACTAACAATAAATTTGAATCTACATATCTCTGTCCAGAGATAGTTTCAACCCTGCTTCATCACAGAGTGACCGTAAGGCATTGCTTCACACACACTTCGAATGTCTTCTTAAACATAACTGCATAGTGCTTACCATCAGTCACGTTTACAAGGGGGCTACAAATTGCAAGATATTCTGAATCTTCCTCTTCAATTTGAAAAACCTTTCTTGGAAAATGAATCCTATTTTCTCCCTAAATCTTTGCATTGGGTATCTGGTGCCTAATGCTGAGAACTACTAGCTCCCTAGCAGGCATTCTAGTGCATCAGAATTATGCTAGAAAAGCTGGTCAGTAATTTAAGAGAAAGAGGTACATAATATTTATTCATTTTCTATGACTCCTTACTCACTGGATCAAAGTGGCATGATGATGTAGGCGGAGGGTGGGGGAGGGGGAGGGGAAACAGGGCTTCTGGTACAACCTAGATTGAACTTTTTGTTCAGCTTGGATTTTAAAATAAAAATTTTCTAAGTCCATAGCAGGACAATGATGTTGAAAACTGGGTTCAGTGAAGGGTTTCTAAATCTCTTTTTAAAATCCTGTTATATAGCAAAACTTAAACTTGGGGTGCTGAGTTGACTGTTGACCACAATATAACAGAGTGTGAAGGATAGGTCATATAATGGATAAGGGAGAAGATACCTCATCTCTAAGAAGGTCAAACAACAGAAACCCTAGATACATTGAGAGCATTTTGAACATACTAGGTGCTGGTCTAACTTTATAGTCCATTCTAATACAGAAAGAGCAATTTACAATGTACTGGAAGCATAAAGTATGGCATCATCAGTGGGAAAGATATCTATATAAATGTTTCTGAGATAAAACTTCCAATTGCCCATGGTCTGTGAGTGGCAGGGGATGGGAGACACTCGAGAGAACTAATGAACTAGAAGAGGCCTGGTACAGGATGAAAAGGTTCAGACAGCTCAAGACTAAAGGGGCCCTCGGTTGTCATAGTGGGTAATACAAGGAAACAGCAGACATTAGCAGTGGATGCTCTGTAACTCAGGAAGATGCAGACTATCTTGGGAAAAACTACAAGTTTCTTCTGTCTTGCCACTGCTGTCACCATACATAGGGCTTCCTCTGCATACAGACATCATTGTGGAGAAAAGGGAGGGGGGAACCCTTTGATATAATGCTGAAAGACAGAGAGTTTGAACACTGCATGGAATGACTATCTAAGAGTCTTAAATTAGAAGAAACTAAGTCGCTTTCAGTAGTTAAGTTTTCCACTTAAAATTGGAGACACCAGAGGAAGACGATTTAAGTTTTGGGTAATAATGAATGGAGCCCATTCATTTTTTTTCAGTTTTAATCCTGGTATATTGACCTATGAAAGAAATTTTTAATCTTTCTTCTAAGACAAAACCACTACCACCTCCCAGAATCAAGCAAGGATCCTCAAGGTTCTTGCAAAGCACCTTAAGAATGGAACTGGTCTCAAGGGGAGAAAAGAACCTATATTTCTTTTTTCCAGTTTGGTGATCTTTCCTCCTTTCCCTACTAACACAGTTATTCAAAACAGGTTTGAATACAATTAACATAAAATAAGGAATGATTCGGTTGTCATTAAAATATCCAGGCTTAATTTCAGCCTTGACCAAATCCATTAACTATACTCTTCTCTCATAATAAAAATAGATTAGATAACCAGCTAGGTTAAAAGAAGAGCCAAACCAGTTTGCCTATTGGCTGGTGGTAGCAAGCTGTAGAGTTCCTCACTAACTGCTGTGCTGATTGACAGGGGCCTCTGAAACAATAGAAGAATATGCCAAACAACTCCCTTTTTGAATCTAACTGAAAACCCCAGAAAGGCTTTCATGAGGCCATGGCTGGCTGGTGTCTTCTTTGATGTGATAGAATTTCAGTCATTTTCAGCTACAGTTGTAATTGCTATGTATGGGGAGGGGTTAGGGGCTGACTGTCCAGTATTATTTTATTATTCTTTCAATTCAGTAATAATATAATAACTTAGAGACTTAACAGCTCAGATAAAGAATAGTGGCCTATTGAGAAACTTTAGTATTTTGCTTTTGACAGGACGTTCTTTCAAACATTTCTTCTGGGGTTAAAAAAAAACAAAACCCTATTTGGATTATTTGCATAAGAATATATTTTATTGTAATGTGTCTAGCATTTCCATGGCGGAAAATCCAGGAAAATGAACAGCATATTATCATTATAAACAATGATATTTAGAATTAGAACAGAAGGTCCTTGGTCATTTTTCAACCTGCCAACCAAATCAATGCGAGAGAAGACCTTGTGTGTGTGTGTGCATGCATGTGCCCTTATGAACAAGCATTTGGGCTGATGAGAGCGTCTTACAGAGATATGGATTTATAATTTGTTACCACCAAAGGAAGCACTTTAAATGGCACCAAGTTAGCCAGGGAGCAGTGGTAGGAGGCAAGGGTCATAAACTCTAGTGCAAGTGTATGCAATGTTTCACTTTTGTGTACATTTTTCAATCTTAAAGCAGATTTACTCGGGATTTAAGACTTTATTAAGGTCAAAAGGATTACATTAAGTTCATAGACACGTTTGTTTTATTAATTGAGTCATAAGTTCTGGCCATCTGCAAACACATTTGAAAACAGGCATCAGATGGTTTCCATTGCCATAATAGATCAGAAAATCTGCCAGTAAGTCTGTTTGCAGCTCTTAAAAGTTGTTGAACAAAAATGTGTTTTGAACTATCGACAATTACCTGAGAAAACAACTGGATTCTGTAAGTCGATTTGTGTGTATTCTCAATACACTCTCTCTCACCCTACTTCCTCCATTCTTATCATGAACTTCCCTTAGCCTCAAGCCATCCACTCCAGGGTACTATATGTGATCTTGCTTGAAAATATCTCCTCCCTCATTAAGATGGAATATCAAGAGTGTTAACTAGTTTTTATTTTTTAATGATTTACTATTGATAGAGAGGGGGAAGTAGTGAATCTGGAATAGGGAGAGAGTTGGGATTTTGTTATATATAGAAGAACATGTATAAAATATAAAGTATTTTAGATTTTTAAAATATTACCATTACAATGAAATGCCCTGTCAGCACCTCCACAAACCCACATACTTGCCTCTGCACCCAGAGGTAAGGACTGTTCTTAATTTTGTGTTTATCTCCCACTTGCTTTTCTTTATAGTGTTTACTGGAGGTGGCTGTATCCCTTAACAATGCATTATTAAGCTTTCCATGTTTTGAATTCTATAAAATGGAGCAACATTTTAGGTATTCTCCTACAACTGTTTTTCCTTAATATCATGTTCCTAAACATCTGTCAATGATGTAGCATGTTAGTACAGTTAGCCGATTCTTTTCCCCTCTAGGTTTATTGAGATATAATTGACATATAATATTGCATAAGTTTAAGGTGTACAATATGATTTGATACACATTTATGTTGCAAAAAGTTTATCAAAATAAGGTTGCTTAATGGATCCTTCAGTTCAGTTCAGTTCAGTCGCTCAGTCGTGTCCGACTCTTTGTGACCCCATGAACCACAGCACACCAAGCCTCCCTGTCCATCACCAAGCATTTTATTGTTGTTGTTATGGTGAGAACATTAAAGCTCTACTTTCTTAGCAATTTTGCACACACAGTGTGCTCAGTCGTGTCCAAATCTTTGCAACCCCAGAGACTATAGCCTGCCAGACTCATCTGTCCGTGGAACTTTCCAGACAAGAATACTAGAGTGGGTTGCCATTTTTTCCTCTAGGGGATCTTCCGGACCCTGGGATCAAACCCACGTCTCCTGTGTCTGCTGCATTGCAGGTGGATTCATTTACCACTGCACCCCCTTAAGCCCCATGTATACAATACAGTATTGTTAACTACAGTCACCATGCTATACGTTACATCTTCAGAAATTATTCATATTATAACTGAAAGTTTATACCCTTTGACCAACCTTTCCCCATTTTCACACCCCTCAGACCTTGCCAACCACCATTCTATTCCCTGTTTCTATGAGTTTGATATTTTTAGATTCCACATATAAGTGAGATCATATAGTATTTGTTTCTGTTCAACATTTCACTTAATGTTCTTCAGATCCAACCATGTTGTCAAAATGGCAGGATTTCTTTCTCTTTATGGTTAAATAATATTCTATTATGTATTTTCTTTATTCATCCAGCTGTCTGCACATACTTAGATTTTTTTTCCATATCTTGGCTATTGTGAAAAATGCTGCAATGACCATGAGAGTATGGGTATTTCTTCAAGATATTGATTTCCTTTCCTTTGGAAATATACTCAGAAATTGGACTGCTGGATCATATAGCAGTTCTATTTTTAATTTTTTGATGAATCTCCATGCTGTTTCATAACTAGAGGTAAATAACTTTCAGTGAGTACAGTATTATATTGATGTATTTAACAAAATGAATTTATCAGATCAGATCAGTCGCTCAGTCGTGTCCGACTCTTTGCGACCCCATGAATCACAGCACGCCAGGCCTCCCTGTCCATCACCAACTCCCGGAGTTCACTCAGACTCACGTCCATCGAGTCAGTAATGCCATCCAGCCATCTCATCCTCTGTCGTCCCCTTCTCCTCCTGCCCCCAATCCCTCCCAGCATCAGGGTCCTTTCTAATGAATCAATTCTTCGCATGAGGTGGTCAAAGTACTGGAGTTTCAGCTTTAGCATCATTCCTTCCAAAGAAATCCCAGGGCTGATCTCCTTCGGAATGGACTGGTTGGATCCCCTGCAGTCCAAGGGACTCTCAAGAGTCTTCTCCAACACCACAGTTCAAAAGCATCAATTCTTCGGCGCTCAGCCTTCTTCACAGTCCAACTCTCACATCCATACATGAGCACAGGAAAAACCATAGCCTTGACTAGACGAACCTTAGTTGGCAAAGTAATGTCTCTGCTTTTGAATATGCTATCTAGGTTGGTCATAACTTTCCTTCCAAGGAGTAAGCGCCTTTTAATTTCATGGCTGCAGTCACCATCTGCAGTGATTTTGGAGCCCAGAAAAATAAAGTCTGACACTATTTCCACTGTTTCCCCATCTATTTCCCATGAAGTGGTGGGACCGGATGCCACGATCTTCATTTTCTGAATGTTGAGCTTTAAGCCAACTTTTTCACTCTCCTCTTTCACTTTCATCAAGAGGCTTTTTAGTTCCTCTTCACTTTCTGCCATAAGGGTGGTGTCATCTGCATATCTGAGGTGATTGATATTTCTCCCGGCAATCTTGATTCCAGCTTCTATTTCTTCCAGTCCAGCGTTTCTCATGATGTACTCTGCATATAAGTTAAATAAACAGGGTGACAATATACAGCCTTGACGAATTCCTTTTCCTATTTGGAATCAGTCTGTTGTTCCATGTCCAGTTCTAACTGTTGCTTCCTGACCTGCATACAAATTTCTCAAGAGGCAGATCAGGTGGTCTGGTATTCCCATCTCTTTCAGAATTTTCCACAGTTTATTGTGATCCACACAGTCAAAGGCTTTGGCATAGTCAATAAAGCAGAAATAGATGTTTTTCTGGAACTCTCTTGCTTTTTCTATGATCCAGTGGATGTTGGCAATTTGATCTCTGGTTCTTCTGCCTTTTCTAAAACCAGCTTGAACATCTGGAAGTTCACGGTTCACATATTGCTGAAGCCTGGCTTGGAGAATTTTGAGCATTACTTTACTAGCGTGTGAGATGAGTGCAATTGTGAGGTAGTTTGAGCATTCTTTGGCATTGCCTTTCTTTGGGATTGGAATGAAAACTGACCTTTTCCAGTCCTGTGGCCACTGCTGAGTTTTCCAAATGTGCTGGCATATTGAGTGCAGCACTTTCACAGCATCATCTTTCTGGATTTGGAATAGCTCAACTGGAATTCCATCACCTCCACTAGCTTTGTTCATAGTGATGCTTTCTAAGGCCCACTTGACTTCACATTCCAGGATGTCTGGCTCTAGGTCAGTGATCACACCATCGTGATTATCTGGGTCGTGAAGATCTTTTTTGTACAGTTCTTCTGTGTATTCTTGCCACCTCTTCTTAATATCTTCTGCTTCTGTTAGGTCCATACCATTTCTGTCCTTTATCGAGCCCATCTTTGCATGAAATGTTCCTTTGGTGTCTGATTTTCTTGAAGAGATCCCTAGTCTTTCCCATTCTGTTGTTTTCCTCTATTTCTTTGCATTGATCGCTGAAGAAGGCTTTCTTATCTCTTCTTGCTATTCTTTGGAACTCTGCATTCAGATGTTTATATCTTTCCTTTTCTCCTTTGCTTTTCACTTCTCTTCTTTTCACAGCTATTTGTAAGGCCTCCCCATTCTCTAAATATCCATAGATATTTTGGGTGTTACTAGTTTTTATTTTCCCAGTACAATAGTGGTATTATAAATATTTTTATACATATCTCATACTATGAACTTGCCCAGTTTTGGCACATGATATATTTGCTCAGGAAAAGAAATACATATTTTCCACTCTACTAGATAATGCCAAATTGAAGTTGCTGAATATCTTCATGAATACTTGTTTTCATTCTTCTAGTCTATTAGTTGTGAAATAATAACTTTATTGTGGTTTCAATTTATACTTCTCTGATTGTTAATGAGGTTGAGAAATTCATCAATTGTTTATTAGCTATTCATATTTCTTCTCCTGATATGCAGAATTTCAATTTATTATTATATATTATCTTTATATCCAGAAGCCTGGATCAAACAATCTTAATAATCCTACTAATTTATCTGTACATTTAAATTTTTTCTATGTAGACAGTCATAAGGTCTGTGAATAATATTTTTGTTTCTTTCTTTGCATTTCTTTTTCTTTTTCTTATCTTATCCAACCATTTCTTTTTCTTATCTCATTTCATTGTCTATGATTACCAATACAATGTTGAGTAGAGTTTGTAATAGCAGGCACCACTGGCTTTTTCCCAGTTGCAAATGAAATGCTTTCAATATTTTACCAGAAGTGCGATACTTGTAATATGCTTCTCTTTTTCATTAAATAGGTTTAAGATACTCTCCTCTCTTCATTGTTTACTAAGAATTTTATCATGAGGGAATATTGAATTTTATCAAATAGTCTTTCTGCTTCTACTGAAATAATCATATTGCTTTTCATGTAATCTCAAAATTCAGGGAATTCCATAAATTGATTTTCTAAGATAAAAGCAATTTGCATTCTGGAAATAAATGAATTTGATTATAAAGCACTTTCTTTTTATGCATTGATGGATTTGATTTGCTAAGATTTTACTTAGAATTTTTTTAATATATATTCATCAATGAAATCTGACTTGATGTCAACATTATGCTGTCTTTATAAAATGAGTTTGTGTTTCTTCTTTTTAAAAATCTGGAATAATCTGTGTAAAATTGGAATTATTATTTCCTTAAGTATTTCTTGCAACTCAATAGGAATTTGTCCACATCATCACCATGTTTTCAATCTATTAGCTTAATGATTTTTTCAGTAATATCCTTTTATTACTTTGTTATTCTTTGAGGCATTTACAATTATAGTCCCTTTTTCATTCCTGATATTGCTTTTTCGTGCCTTCCATCTTTTATTCTTGATCATTCTTGCAAAAAATTTGCAATTTTTTTTAGCCTTTTCAAAGTACCAACTGTCGGCTTTGTTGACTGCCTATGGTAAAGGTTTGTTTTCTATTTCACTGGTTTCTTCTTTTATCTTTATTCTTTGGTTTATTCCACTTTCTTTGGGTTTAGTCTATTGTACTTTTTACTAATTTCTTAAGCTGTATTCTTAGCTCATTAATAGTTAGCCTTCTCTGCTATAAAAATTTAAGATTATAAATTTCCTTGTTAGTATGGTTTTAGCTGTATCTCATGAGCTTATATATGTATTCTATTCATTTTTATTTAATGCTAAATATTTAATATTAGCCTTTACATTTTCTTTTCTTGATCCATGAGTTAATTGTTTTCAAACTTCCAGAAACATGTTTTCTAATTATGTTTTTGTTCTTAATCTCTAGTTTAATTCCAATGTGGCCAGAGAAATGAAAAATGGGATTATTTCCTAATTTCAAACCACTCTGTATCCTATTGCCTTGCATTAAATGGAACAGTATAATTTTGATTTCTGCATATAAATGAAAAATACTTTATTCAGAACAATACATTTTCACTTTCAGAAGAAAGACAATAAGAGATTTTGAAGGAAAAATTAATATTGTTTTAGAATCTACTATTCTTTCCCCCTCAAAATTAAAAAAAGGATATGCTGAGGACATACACTTTTTATTGTGATTTAAAAGCACATAACATAAAATTTATTGTCATAACCATTTTAAGTGTACAGTTCAGTAGTGTTAACTGTATTCACATTGCTTTGAAAGAGATCCCCTGAACTTTTTCAGTCTTGCAAAATTGAAATTCTATACCCATTAAAAAATAACTCCTCTTTCCTTCCTCTCCTCAGCTCCTACTAACCACCAGTCTACTTTCTGTTTATATGAATTTGACTACTTTAGATACACAATTTGTGTTTTCATAATTGGCTTATTTCACTTAATATAATGTTGTCAAGATTCATCCATTTTGTAACATGTGACAAAATTTCCTTCCTTTTTAAGGCTAAATAGTATTTCACTTTGACTTTTCACTTTCATGCATTGGAGGAGGAAATGGCAGCCCACTCCAGTGTTCTTGCCTGGAGAATCCCATGGACGGAGGAGCCTGGTGGGCTGCAGTCCATGGGGTCACTAAGAGTTGGACATGACTGAGCGACTTCACTTTCACTTTTCACTTTCATGCATTGGAGAAGGGAATGGCAACCCACTCCAGTGTTCTTGCCTGGAGAATCCCAGGGACGGGGGAGCCTGGTGGGCTGACGTCTATGGGGTCACACAGAGTTGGACATGACTGAAGCGACTTAGCAGCAGCAGCAGCAGTATTTCACACCACATTTTTTAAATCAATTTATCCACCATTGGATATTTGGATTGCTTACACATCTTGGCTATTATGAACAGTGCTGCTATGAATATGGGTGTCCAAATATCTCATTGAGGCTCTGTTTTCAATTCTTTTGCATACACACCCAGGAGTGGGTTTCCTGGAACATATTTTAGTTCTATTTTTAATTTTTTTGAGGAATCTACATATTGTTTTTCATAGAAGTTGCACCATTTTATAATACATAAAAAATTTGGAGGGGTTATGCCTAGGTAAAAAAAAAGTTTTTATTTTTATTTTATATTAGACTATAGTTGATAAGCAATGTTTTATTAGTTTCATGTGTACAGCAAAGTAATTTAGTTACATGTATACATGTATATATTCTTTTTCAAGTTCTTTTCTCATTTAGGTTATTATAGAATATTGAGCAGAGTTCTGTGTGCTATAGGTTCCTGTTGGTTATCTATTTTAAATATAGCACTGTGTATATGTCAATCATAACCTCCCAATCTATCTCTCCCCTCACCCTTCCCCACTGATAACCACAAGTTCATTCACTAAGCCTGAGTCTCTTTCTGTTTTGTAAATAAGTTCATTCATATCATTTTTTTTAGACTCTGCATATAAGTGACATCATATGATATTTTCCCATTTCTGTCTGACTTATTTCACTTGTACGATCATCTCCAGGTCCATCCATGATGCTGCAAATGGCATTATGTCATTCTTTATAAGGGTTGAGTAATATTCCATCTGTGTGTATTAAATAATATTCTGTGTATATATACATATATATTTATATGTATGTGTGTGTATACCACATCTTTCCACAGAAGTTGCTCCATTTTATAATACATTAAAGGTTTTAAATAAGAAAACAATGCCTAGAAATTCATATGTGGGGTTTTAGTAAATATTTAGTGAGTATTTGGGGATCCTAATGTAGTCCATGAAATATGAACTAAGTTTTCTCTTCACTGTCATTAAAGTAAGCTACTGTATAGCACAGGGAACTATACTTAGTATTTTGTAATAATCTAGGAGAAAGAATCTGAAAAAATATATATGTATGTATATATATATATGAAACTGAATCACTGTGCATAACATTTGAAATTGACACATCATAAATCAAGTATACTTCAATAAGAGCTTCCCTGATAGCTCAGCTGGTAAAGAATCTGCCTGCAGTGTAGGAGACCACAGTTCCATTCCTGGGTTGGGAAGATCCCCTACAGAAGGGATAGGCTAGCCACTCCAATATTCTTGGGCTTCCCTTGTGGCTCAGCTGGTAAAGAATCTGCCTGCAATGTGGGAGACCTGGGTTCAATCCCTGGGTTGGGAAGATCTCCTGGGGAAGGGAAAGTCTACCCACACAAGTATTCTTGGGCTTCCCTTGTGGCTCAGCTGGTAAAGAATCCTCCTGCAATGCAGAAGACCTCGTTTTGATCCCTGGGTTGGGAAGATCCCTTGGACAAGGAAATGGCAACCCACTCCAGTATTCTTGCCTGGAGAATCCCCATGGACAGAAGAGCCTGGAGGGCTACAGTCCATGGGATTGCAAAAAGTCGGACATGACTGAGTGACTAAGCACAGCACAGCGTACTTCAATAAAATAAAATATTAAAAATTAATGAAAAAATAAGCAGTTTAAAAGAAGTCAACCTATCCCCTTTACAGGTTGTCACCAGAGTGTTATGAAGTCACGGCCTATGTCAGCAAACAGAGGCTCACCTTGTTGTATTGTGCTTTGATTTGTTGCATGTCACAGATAGTGCATTTTTTACAAATTGAAGGTTTGAGGTAATTCTGTATTGTCAAACGCAAGAATTTTTAGCAACAAAGTATTTTTAAATTAGGGCTAAGATACGTACATTGTATTTTTAGACATAATGCTATCACATATTTAATTGATAGTATACAGTACAGTTTACAGTATAGTGTGAGCATAACTTTCATATGCACAGGGAAATCAAAAAATTGTGTGACTGCTTTATTGTTGTATTCACTTTATTGCTGTGGTCTGGAACCAAACCCACAATATCTCCAAGATATGTTTGTCATGTTTTATGGTTTCATCTTCATAATGCTGTTAGTATTCAGCTAAGACATTGCTATAGCTGCCTTTTAATCTTTTGCCTTATTCTTGATTTTCACAGTGATACCCTCTAAAGCGGTTTCTCCCCTCCTAATTTCTCTGAGCACTTACTATGTGTCCAATATTGTGCAAAGAAATTTAAGTGTAACTTCATGCTACCCTTTAGAGGCAATAGCAATTGTTAGTCTCAGTTTTTCAAATAGGAAACAAGCTAAGAAAGCTTAAGGACTGTATTTAATTGATTCTAAGAACATATGTCTCATTTCTGAAGTCAGGATTCAGCTTGTAATCAATTGCCTTTTACAATCACTACTGTTCAGACAATAGCTTAGCATAGTAGCTATTACTAAGTGTGCACATACTTGGTCATACTTGCTGACACTGCTGTCAATTTATTTGAATTTATGTACAAAATTAGTACTATACATGATGAGTTTTATTGTCATTTTAAATGCTTTCAAGAATGTTCACTAGGAATTAACATTGAAAGGAAAAGGTACAGTATATGCTGAAAGGTACTGAAAAGAGAGTGGAAGGGGAGCAATTGTTATTAGTGAAACAAATATAAGTATCAATGGAGAATGTATGCAGTAACTTATTTTCTTGCAAAGTAACTTGTGATTTTTGCCTTTTCATACAGTTCATGCCAGCAAATTTGAATAATTCAGCAGTAGCCACAGGACTGGAAAAGGTCAATTTTCATTCCAGTCCCAAAGAAAGGCAATGCCAAAGAATATTCAGACTACCACACAGTTGCACTCATCTCACATGCTAGCAAAGTAATGCCCAAAATTCTCCAAGCCAGGCTTCAACAGTACGTGAACCATGAACTTCCAGATGTTCAAGCTGGATTTAGTAAAGTCAGAGGAACAAGAGATCAAATTGCCAACATCCACTGGATCATAGAAAAAGCAAGAGAATTCCAGAAAAACATCTACTTCTGCTTCACTGACTATACTAGAGCCTTTGACTGTGTGTGTGGATCACAACAAACTGTGGAAAATTCTTCAAGAGATGGGAATACCAGACCACTTTACCTGCCTCCTGAGAAATCAGTATGCAGGTCAAGAAGCAACAGTTAGAACTGGACATGGAACAACAGACTGGTTCCAAATCAGGAAAGGAGTATGTCAAGGCTGTATATTGTCACTCTGCTTATTTAACTTATATGCAGAGTATATTGGAGAAGGCAATGGCACCCCACTCCAGTACTCTTGCCTTGAAAATCCCATGGATGGAGGAGCCTGGAAGGCTGCGGTCCATGGGGTCACTGAGGGTCGGACACGACTGAGCAACTTCACTTTCACTTTTCACTTTCATGCATTGGAGAAGGAAATGGCAACCCACTCCAGTGTTCTTGCCTGGAGAATCCCAGGGACGGGGGAGCCTGCTGGGCTGCCATCTATGGGGTCACACAGAGTCAGACATGACTGAAGTGACTTAGAGGCAGAGTATATTATGTGAAATGCCTGGTTGGATGAAGCACAAGCTGGACTCAAGATTGCCAGGAGAAATATCAATAACGTCAGATATGCAGATGACATCACCCTTATGGCAGAAAGCAAAGAGGAACTGAAGAGCCTTTTGATGAAAGTGAAAGAGGAGAGTGAAAAAGCTGGCTTGCAACTCAACATTAAAAAACGAAGCTCATGGCATCTGGTCCCATCACTTCATGGCAAATAGATGAGGAACAATGGAAACAGTGACAGAGTTTATTTTCTTGGGCTCCCAAATCACTGCAGATAGTGACTGCAGCCATGAAATTAAAAGACGCCTGCTCCTTGGAAGAAAAGCTATGACAAACCTAAACAGCATATTAAAAAGCAGAGACATTACTTTGCCAACAAAGGTCCCTATAGTCAAAGAAATGGTTGTTCCAGTAGTCATGTATGGATGTGAGAGTTTAACCATAAAGAAGGCTGAACACCAAAGAATTAATACTTTTGAATGTGGTGTTGGAGAAGACTCTTGAGAGTCCCTTGGACTGCAAGGAGATCAAACCAGTCAATCCTAAAGGAAATCAGTCCTGAATATTTGTTGGAAGGACTGATGCTGAAGCTGAAGTTCCAATAATTTTGCCACCTGATTGAAGAACTGACTCATTGGAAAAGACCCTGAAATTGGGAAAGATTGAAGGCAGGAGAAAAAGGGAACGATAGAGGATGAGATGGTTGGATGGCATCACTGACTCGATGGACGTGACTGTGATCAAGCTCCAGGAGTTGGTGATGGACTAGCTGCAGTCCATGGGGTTGCAAAGAGTCAGACATGGCTGAGCGACTGAACTAACTGAATACATTAAACAGTGATGTGTCATGTAATTGATGACATCTTAGATTTCATCGCACTGGGTATCTTGCCCACGGTCCTGCAATAAGTAAGTAGAAAACAGAGATTTATATGGCAGCCTATGCTCCTAACCAGGAGGCATTAGTAGGTGTTCCTTGATTCTCTTCTACCTTTTAACAGGCCTGTCAGTGTTTATTTCAAACTAAATAGTTTGTGTGTGCACGCCCAGTCGCATCTTACTCTTTGCGACCCCATGAACTGTAATCCACCAGGCTCCTCTGTCCATGGGATTTCCCAGGCAAGAATACTGGAGTGTGTTTCCATGCCCTCCTCCAGGAGACCTTCCTGACCCAGGGACAGAGCCCATGTCTCTTATGTCTCCTGCATTAGCATGTGGATTCGTTACCACTGGGCCACCTGGGAAGCCCAAACTAAATATTACTCATGCTTTATTTTTTTATAATTTCATAACCATTCTGTGGATGATTATAGACTCCTTGGGAACTATATCCAAAGTAGAATCAAGAACTATTAAAATTAAAGAAAACATCAAAAGAATTAGAAGAGTGACTCACGGGGCCATCAAGTGAAGGGGAAAGACAGATGCTTTCTGCATCAAATACCTTCAAAACAGCAATGAATGTGTAGCATCTTCCATCATTTAGGAATATCAAATGTAAGCACAAATTTTATAATCAGTGGAGTTGAAATCGTGGCACTGTACAGCCATAATTCATAACCCTTCTATCACTCCAGTATTCTTGCCTAGAGAATTCCATGGACGGAGGAGCCTGGTGGGCTGTGGTCCGTGGGGTCACGAAGAGTCGGACATGACTGAGCGACTTCACTTTCTCTTTTCACTTTCATGCATTGGAGAAAGAAATGGCAACCCACTCCAGTGTTCTTGCCTGGAGAATCCCAGGGACGGGGGAGCCTGGTGGGCTGTGGTCCATGGGGTTGCAAAGAGTCAGACATGACTGAGCAACTAATACACACACACTATAACTCCCTCAATGCTTTCAGAACCTATCACTCTAAAGAGTTTAAGAAAACTAAAACTAAAACTACATAAAAATAAAAAAATTAAGCATGATTACCTGAGGGTGGTAATCATAGCTGTAACAGTAATAAATAATTATATAGTGCCATTTTTGTTATATCCCCACAATTTTATCTCATTTGGTCCTCACAGCAGCACTTTATAGTGGTTAAGAAAAAGTATGTTTGGAATCTTCACACCACGATCTAGGATCAAGTCTCAACTCAACTACTTATCAGCTGGTTGACTTGGGCAAATCACATTATTTTCATGATGTTGTTCAGTCGCTCAGTCATGTCCAACTCTTTGTGACTCCATGGACTGCAGCATGCCACCTGTCCTTCACCATCTCCTGGAGCTTACTCAACCTCATGTCCATCGAGTCGGTGATGCCATCCAACCATCTCATCCTCTGTTGTCCTCTTCTCCTCCTGCCTTCAATCTTTCCCAATTTCAGGGTCTTTTCCAATGAGTCAGTTCTTCAATCAGGTGGCAAAATTATTGGAGCTTCAGCTTCAGCATCAGTCCTTCCAGTGAATATTCAGGGTTGATTTTCTTTAGGATGGACTGGTTTGATCTCCTTGCTGTCCAAGGGACTCTCAACAGTCTTCTCCAACACCACAGTTCAAAAGCATCAATTCTTCAGCACTCAGCTTTCTTTATGGTCCAACTCTCACATCCATACATGACTACTGGAAAAACCATAGCTTTGAATATACAGACCTTTGTCAGCAAAGTAATGTCTCTGCTTTTTAATATGCTGTCTAGGTTGGTCATGGCTTTTTTCCAAGGAGCAAGCATCTTTTAATTTCATGACTGCAGTCATGGTCCACAGTGGTTTTGGAGCCCAAGAAAATGAAAAGTCTTTCACTATTTCCATTTTTTCCCCATCTATTTGCCATGAAGTGATGGGACCAGATGCTATGATCTTAGTTTTGTGAATGTTGAGTTTTAAGCCAGCTTTTTCACACTCCTCTTTCACCTTCATCAAGAAGCTCTTTAGTTCCTTTTTGCTTTCGGGTGGTATCATCTGTATATCTGAGGTTATTGATATTTCTCCCAGCAATCTTGATTCCAGCTTGTGCTTCATCCAGCATGGCATTTCTCATGATATACTCTGCATATAAGTTAAATAAGCAGGGTGACAATATACAGCCTTGACGCATTCCTTTCCCAATTTGGAACCAGTCCATTGTTCCATGTTCCATTCTAACTGGTGCTTTGTTTTTCTCATTTTTAAAATTAGAGTCTAATAATAATAATATGTGCCTTGAGTGCTAGTATGAGAACGAAATGAGATAGTGATAATAAAGGAATTCAGCACAATGCCTGCTATGTAAAGGCTGAATAAATGCCATTATTAGTAGTAAAACAACCCTGTGTATAACTAAACAATCTTACAAATGAAGAAACTAAGGTTCAGAGAGCTTAAGTCAATACCCAAAGTCACACAGCTAGTAATCAGCAGAGGTGCTACATAAACTCAGAACAGCACTTGCCTTGGGTGCAGGCAAAGTGTATAATAGAAAATCTCTTGAAGTCTGTGCCAACTCAGTAACAGCTATTCTTTTATGATGCCCATGTAATTGACACATTGTTTTAAGAGTTATAAAATCTTGAAAATCATTTTTCCCTCTTTCATACAGTCTGCTGATGGATGGAGATAGAAATAAACATTGAGTTAACTTGGCTGACCAGTCATAGTATACGGTTGTCAAGAGACTACTAGCCAATTTCTGTTATGATCAAAATCTCTTCATTACAAAAAAAGGGAGTAAACTGTAGCTATGTTTTCACAAATTTAAGACGTATTTGATATAATTTTTTTTTAACAACAGAGAATATGGATGCGGTGTCAGGAGCTTAATGTAAAGGATCTGGCCTGTACTAAAACCCACTTGAATTTCCTATTACTCTAACCCGTGGTGATTATTCGAATTTGCGTGCAAGCTCTTAATCTGCATAATTAGTTCCACTACCTTGCAGAAGCAGATTGAGACCTAATCAAGGAGGTCAAGAGTTGGACAAAAGTGAGCTCCAGAGGAGAGGATGCTGTGTTAACCCCTGCTCTTAGATGCAGCTTTGTGTTCAGGAGACACTGAGCTAGGAATAAAGGGATCGCCCAGGGTACAGAGGAGATAGAGAGAAAAGCTTTGAGAAGACAGTCTTGTAGATTTCTGGAGCTGTGAAGCAACGCAGCAGAGAGTGGGGAAGCAGAAAGGCACTGATAATCCAGATCAGATCAGGAGGATTGCTCAACAAGGCCAGGGACGCCTTCAAGAATTCAAGAGCTAAGAGAAAACCCAAAAGAAGTTCCTCAGAAAGAAATGAGTGCCGGTAGAGGGCACAGAGCAGACCACAGCAGAGGCGAGAAGACCACATGCGAGCAAGAAGGCAACAGCAGTGGCACCAATACACCTCAGCAGAGTACTGAACCAGCCATGCTGGTGGAGTGGGTACAGCTCTCCAAGAGAGAAGCACTTCCCACAAAGAACAGTTAAGCAGTCTGCCCTCTCTGCAAGAGAGGCCAAGACAAAGCAATCACCTGAAGAAATGGGATCCCCCTCCTTTGAATTGTATGCTTTCATCCTCACCAATAGAGAGACCCTGTCCTGGAAGAATGGACAGATTCTCTCCAGCAAAAAAACTGGGTCTTGGGGAAGTTGGAGAGATCACATGCTAGGTCGAGCCAAAACTGAGAAGCAAGCCCCCTAGCAAGGGCAAGCATGCTGAAAGAGACCAGTGAGCAGTCCAGGAGCTGCTAAGGACCTCATGACTCAGTTCAGTTCAGTTCAGTTGCTCAGTCATGTCTGACCCTTTGTGACCCCATGGGCTCAGCACACCAGGCCTCCCTATCCATCACCAACTCCCAGAGTTTACTCAAACTCATGTCCATTGAGTCAGTGATGCCATCCAGCCATCTCATCCTCTATCGTCTGCTTCTCCTCCTGCCCTCAATCTTTCCCAGCATCAGGGTTTTTCAAATGAGTCAGTTCTTTGCATCAGGTGGCCAAAGTATTGGAGTTTCAGCTTCAACATCAGTCCTCATGACTACTAGCAAAGAAATCCTCGCAAAGAGATCAGGGAGCATATTCCTTGTTGGGCTGTGCCTAACTGAGGAGGTTTCTGGGTGAAATCTTGGGTGAGGATGCATCAAAGTGTGGTAGTGACAACTACAGAAGACTGTCTCTGGCCCCAAAAGTTCCTTCGACAACAGAGAGAAGTAGTTGCCATGTGTGTTAGTCACTCTACTACTACCACTAAGTCGCTTCAGTCGTGTCTGACTCTGCGACCCCACATATGGCAGCCCACCAGGCCCCACCGTCCCTGGGATTCTCCAGGCAAGAACACTGGAGTGGGTTGCCATTTCCTCCTCCAATGCATGAAAGTGAAAAGTGAAAGTGAAGTCACTCAGTCATGTCCGACTCTTCACGACCCCATGGACTGCAGCCTACCAGGCTCCTCTGTCCATGGGATTTTCCAGGCAAGAGTACTGGAGTGGGTTGCCATTGCCTTCTCCGATTAGTCACTCAGTCATGTCCAACTTTTTGCAACCCCATGGATTGTAGCCTGCCAGGTTCTTCTGTCCATGGAATTCTCCATGCAAGAATACTAGAGTGGGTTGCCATTTCCTTGTCCAGGGGATCTTCCCAACCCAGGGATTGAACCTGTGTCTCCTGCATTGGCAGGCAGATTCTTTACCATCAATACATGTATTGATTCTTTAATTTTTCTGCTTAAGTAGCTTTGGCATCTTAAAAGACAAGAGCATTAGTATTTCGTAATAAGCATTGTACTTTTTTAAGAACATAAGTCTTAGCAATAAGTCTTTTGGGTCTGTATCATCAGGCAAGGAAAACAAAAGCAAAAATAAACAAATGGGACCTAATTCTACTTGAAAGCTTCTGACAAGCAAAGGAAACCATCAAAAAATGAAAAGACAATCTACTGAATGGAAGAAAATATTTGCAAATGATATGTCTGATAAGGGGTTAATATCTAAAAAATATAAATAGCTCATACAATTCAATATCAAAAAAAAACCCCAAACAACCCTATTAAGCAATTGCACTTTCATTCAGATACATGCATCCTGTTCTTCGTTAAACAGAAACTTTTTCGTAAGCTTGTAAGCTAGAAAATGACTTTACACATTATACAGCAGCTCACAGCATTCTTGTCTTTAGGTTACAAATGCACCAAGTGAATCCGAATGAATTCACTAAACTCCAGCTTTCTGGAAATTCAAAATTTAAGAACTGACTACTTTCCACAAGCAAGTTGACAAATTAGCATTGGATAAAACGTCAACATAGAGTCTACATTAGCATCTTTGTACATTCTGTTACATTGATTCATAATTTATAACCTGTCACTTCTATGGAGAAGCACACAGACACCTAGATATACATACACATGCATATACATTCTCATATATTCATTTGCACACTCTCACACATATTTGCATGATTTCATACACACACCACCTACACAGAGCGTCACACATACACCCACATATATTCACACTCACACCCACATGCATAGTTACATAGGTAAAGCACATATTTACACACTTATACATTGATACATGGGCTTCCCTGGTGGCTCAGATGGTAAAGCATCTGCTTGCAGTGTGGGAGAACCAAGTTCGATCCTTGGGTGGGAAAGATCCCCTGGAGGAGGGCATGGCAACCCACTCCAATATTCTTACCTGGAGAATTCCATGGACAGAGGAGCCTGGGAGGCTACAGTTCATGGGACTGCAGAGAGTTAGACACGGCTGAGCGACTAACACACACATACACACACATTGATACATACACTCACAAATACACATACATATACATTTAGCAAATACCATGCATAAATAAGCCACTTTTATTGAACCCACACAACAACACTGTGAATTAAGTAGTACTAACTCCACTTTTATGCATTGGAGAAGGAAATGGCAACCCACTCCAGTGTTCTTGCCTGGAGAATCCCAGGGACGGGGGAGCCTGGTGAGCTGCCATCTATGGGGTCGCACAGAGTCGGACACGAGACTGAAGTGACTTAGCAGCAGCAGCAGCAACTCCATTAAACGGATGAGGAAATTGAAGCTCAGGAAAGTAAAAGAACTTGTCAAGGTCATGCAGTTAGTAAATGAAAGGGTGTGTCTGATTGCAAACTCTGCACAGCTGTTTTAAAACAGCTGAATTAAAAACAAACCAACTCACTGTGTCTGTGACCTCTTAAGGATTCACTAATTATACCATCATTTTAGTTAAGAAAACTCAAAGCACATTTCTTTGAAACACTTTCTCACTTAATTTTTGAACTGTGCATATTTTGTGGGAAATTTTATCCACATGTTTGTGATTCATTTACACCAAACGCCTGCAAATACTGCTTCTTAAGAGGTATTTGATGTCAAAAGAAGGCTTTTGAAATTTTCAGTGAGATTTTTCAAGCTTTATATTTTATTAAAAACAGGCAAAACCATTGTTCCAAGCTTAGGGAAATTTGGAGTTATGTTTGAGACTTTTTTTTCTGTTCTGTCATTTTGAAGATCGTTTGCTATGCATACTTAGTCGTTTGAACAAAGATTCATTTGGTTCTTGTAAGTCCCTTCTGTTTCGGGTGCTGCCAATGACACACTTAATTACCTTGCAAATAATTCTGTGCTGATTTGTTTGTTTTCTAGTAAGCTGACTATGGCGACAACATAAACACAATTGTATTATTCCAAAGGAATTTACAAGAATATTAAACTCTACCATTTAGTGATAGATTCTTAGAAAATATAGAATTCACACAGAATAGTAAAGAGATTTTGGGTAGAGGCATGAGAAGACCCGTGGATTCTACTAAGATGTGGGTTGCTTTAAAACCAAACCTTCCAAAACATCACAGACGAGCTCTTTGGAAATCACTGCTCTCTTTCTCGGGAGTAATGAGTACTAATTAATCATCTGATATCATTTCTGGCAGCCTTGCTCCCTCTGCACATTTCCCTGGATGAAAAACTTTAAGACACAAAATAAACTACAGACCATCACTTCAGAAGCATGTTTCACTCTTTGAGAAGTGACTGAGTCAGCTGATTTGTAACAGGAACAAAGCAGCTGATAACTTCTCCTGACCCCTAAAACAAAGAATTTATGGAGTGTGAACTCTTTGATGGGTGTGGTTCTGAGGTGGAACACTTAATTTGATACTTAGTGAAATTTCTCCCATTAGGATGCTTTTGCATCGAATGGAGAAGTTTTGTTTTTTTTTGTTTGTTTTTTGTTTTTACAAAATCTAATGTTTGCAAGCTGTATTACAGTTCACATACTCTACCTATCGGTCTCAAAATCACCACCCTATAAAACATTTATTATTGTCACTGTTGGTATTGTTATGATTATTATTGATGATATACTCATTTTAAAGTTGAACAAATTGACATTCAGAGTTGCCCAAGGCTATTATTATAGAT
The DNA here is from genome assembly GCF_027580195.1 of Bos mutus. Classification (NCBI taxonomy): domain Eukaryota; kingdom Metazoa; phylum Chordata; class Mammalia; order Artiodactyla; family Bovidae; genus Bos; species Bos mutus. The sequence goes on from NC_091646.1 coordinate 19,236,829, forward strand.
AGGATCGCCAAAAGTAAGATCAGTTTCCAAGGAGTCATTCAAATCCAGGCTGAATGGAGATCGGAGGCAAAAGCAGAATGTTTCTGAAGTTTGTGGGAAATGAAAATATGCATTAAAAACAGAGCTCCTGGTCAACCAACCTGAACTTTTTTATCAAAGCCTTGATTGTGTCTCTTCAGCTTGCTGCCCAAATTCAGGATTATCTACAGAGAGCTTTTGTGGACATGTTTTCTCTCTTCCTCTCTCTTCTCCTCTCCTTCTTAGGGAAGTCTCCCAACCTCTCTGCAATTCAGTTTTACCATCTGAAAAATGGTAATGCAATCTTCCTAGTTTCTTGTAAGGATTAAGTGAATTCATGTATGCAGAAATACCTAATGCAGTCTGTATGTAGTCAGCATGTGTAAGGGGATTGGGTCATGGAGTCTGCCTTCCATCATAATCAAATCTGTCTCACTGAGATTAGTGCTTTGATAATATTTTAATGGATTTGTTCATTTCAGGGTGGTCCTAAGTAGCCCTACCACAGCAGATGAAGGGGCATCCCTGACTTCCTGGGCTCTAGAAAGCAGGAAAAACTTGTCATACTCTGCTAAAGAAGCTACAACTTCTATTACTCACCAGCACTGGCCTCAAAACATGCAGACACTCCCATGCTCGTCCTCACACATATAATGAACTGCAAGAATGCCTACCCTGACAGTATCTACCTGAACATTATTGATATAGCATAGTGAACTGAGAATCCTTACTTGGCAGGTCTGACGCAAAATTTAAAAATTGTAGACATAAAATGCCTTGCCCAGTGTTTAGCACAAAAAAAGAGTTCAAAGTTTTAGCTGTTAATATTGGTGTTCCTTGGTATCCAGGAAAACTGCAGAATATTTTAGCTTCTAAACCTGACCAGGTCCTGAACTTTATCTAAAGTTCTGATGTTCTAGGTTATTTTGATTGCCATTTAATTATCTGTACCAATAGGGAAGAAATAAATAAACACGGAAAGTTCTAAGGGATCAGAATCATATATATCAGCATTTGTAGGACCTCTCCCCACCACCACCCTTGGTACCCAGCTCAGGACAATGCACAGAGTAGGAACTCAGTACTGTTTAAAGAATAAATGAATGTCTGAATGAATGATACATATTTGAATGTCTCTACCTTCTCTGTTATAGCTACAATAATGATTTTCTGCTGTATGCAAGTACTCCATGTGTGCGAGCTAAGTCGCTTCAGTCATGTCTGACTCTTTGTGACCCATGGACTTAGCCCACCAGCCTCCCCTGTCCATAGGATTCTCCAGGTAAGTATACTGGAGTGGGTTGCTTTGCCCTCCTCCAGGGAATCTTCCTGACCCAGGGATCAAACCAGTACTCCTATATTCCTGGGCTTTATTTACTAGGACCTACTTAACAAATGTTAGCAGATTCTGTTTCAAAATCCCTGGTTTTTTCAGAATAGAGATTTTCCCAGCCCAACCACTTCATCCACCCATGAGCTTCAACTCTCACTAGTCCTGAATCTACAATGCTTTTCTTTCCGTTCACTCATCTCCTCCAGTAGAAATCTTACCCTTGGAGGCGCAACACAAATACCACTTCTTCCATGAAGCCTTCTTTGATCTCCCCATCTGGAAATGATCTCACTCTCCTTTGAACACCATTGCCCTTTGTACTTCTCTGTTGGCACTTCTCCCATTCCACCTTAGATTAGAATTGAAACCCTGCCTCAGCTCCCCTGCTAGTTTGTGAACTCTTTGAGGGCACAGAACAGATTCTATACACTTTTGGTTTCCACCCAAATAACTAGCCCTTCCTAGCTCATTGGCACTCAATACACACTTGTTTGAACGAATGAATCCAAGCTAAGGGATGTAGTACATGACTTGACAAAAGTCGGCAAGCCAGTAAAAAGCCTGATTTGACATGAAATACCTGGAAGGATAAAGCCATACAAAAAAAGGAGGCAGAGTACATGACTATATTTCCTTATCAGAAACATCATTATCAGCCAGAACATTGCCTAAGGCAGGATATCAGCTAAAGCGGATCTGGTTGGGAAATTTTTAAAAAAAAAAAAAAGTGTTTTCCTAAACCTCCAATAAAATAACATACATTTATAAAAACTTAATTCCTGCTGACTTTTTAAATGATTATATCAGCATTTCAGTGGATGGCATGTAAGAGACTCAAAATGCTTAATTTCAGCCTTGACAGAATTCATCCATCACTTCAACCTTGTTTATCGCTAAAAACGTTGAGAGTCAGCTGGTTTGACCATTTCCACCCCGTTTGACCTAAGCTCCCATGATTGCTACCTGGTGCGTTTGTAGTCAAGACTGACTGACAGTTCTGGCAGTAAAAATGCTCTTTATAAACAGAAACCAAGACCATGTAAATAGTCCTGGCTGCAGGTTGTATACTTAAGTACCAACTTTACCCCTACACTGCTAGACCATTAGCATGCAAAGGGCCTGCCCATATTACTACAAAATTACTCATTTGCCACTAAGTTCTTTTCTTGCTGTGTGGAAGGAGTGCTTAAAAATATTTTTTTGAATGAATGAGCTATATGCACTGTCTATATGCACTATATAATCTGAACCTGCATTCTGGGTTTGCTGTTCCTCAGGCTTTTGTGGTCAATTAATTTTCCTCGTGGCTTCTTTTTATAGAGATATATTTGATGTAAAACAGTATATTAGTTTCAGGGTAGAGCATAATGATCTATGTGTACACTGCAAATTGATCACCACAATAAATTTAGTTAACATATATAGCTACAATTTTTGCTCTTATGATGAGAACTTTAAGATCTACTCCCTTGACAACTTTCATATATGTAATAAAGTATGTTAACTATAGTTAATAGCTTTTAATTTGACCTCTGTATGTCCCCATCAGGTAGGTCACTACAGACAGAGTACACAGTAGGATCAGCATAAGTTCTGGGCAAGGCTGAAAAGTCAACAAAGTCCCTGGGTTTCTGGCTTCCTCTGCCTCATACAGTGGCACTTTCATTTCCATCTTGAAGTCCCTCTTCCTCCTGCCCTCCCAAATCCCATGCTGTCTCCTAGAGTTTCAGGTTGCCCTGGTCCTGTAAATTACCCATCACCCCTCTTCCCCAGCAGTGTCATTCAAAATTTTTCTGTTCAGCATCTCAAGACTCTGTTCTTGGCTAGATTTCAGTGGTTGATAATGGGCTAATTCAGATTAACTCATGTGTCACCACCAAGGTGACATGCTTTAACCAACAAAATACACAAGACATCCAAACATTGATGCATTCAGATGACCAGTAACGTTTTGGTTACATGAGTGACACTTCCCGGAAAAGTCATATTAACAGCGGGAATACCAGTCATATATAGCAGAAGTCTTTTTAGTCTGGCCTCGTTTCAGAGTCTTCAATTCTTATTAAAAGGGCTGCTTTTATGGCAACTGGTAAGGCTAATCTTCTCTACCATGGTGGAGAAACCTACTTCAGAGAAGGACTAGTTCAGATGCACACTATTAAAAATGGTGTATGTATGAATATACATAGGAACTGAATGAACGCTGTATCCCCACCAAATTCGTATGTTAATGCCCTAATCCCCAGTGTGATGGTATACAGAGGTGGGCCTTTGGCAAACAACTCAGCCATGAGGATGGAGTTTTCATGAATGGCATTAGTGTACTAATAAGAAGACACACAACAGAGATTCTCTCTGTCTCTCTCTCAACCCCACCTCCATCTTCTCCATGTGAATACAGAAAGAGGATAGCCACCTATAGACCAGGAAGAAGACCTGCACCAGAACAAAGCTTGCTAGTGCCTTGATCTTGGATTTTTGATTCTTCAGAACTGTAAAAAATAAATATTTATTGTTTAAGCCATCCAGTCTATGATGTTTTTTACAGAAGCCTGAAATAACTAAGACAATAGACAAAAGAAATGCGTACATAAATGTACTAAGACAGCACATGTATGTTCATAATAGCCTTGTTCATAATTTCCTCAAATTATAGAAAACCCAATTGCCTATTAGCAGTAAGATGGATAAACTACATCATATTCAAATATACAGCAATGAGGATGAAATACAAGCACATTTAACAACATGTATAAATTACACATGTAAGAATGTTGAGCATGAGACAGAATCTGAGAATGTGCTACATTATTACATTTATGTAAAGTATAGACACAGGCTAAACTCATCAGGACAGGGAAGCCTGGTGTGCTGCATTCCATGGGGTTGCAAAGAGTCGGACACGACTGAGGACTGAATCAGTTCAGTTCAGTTCAGTTGCTCAGTTGTGTCCGACTCTTTGCGACCCCATGAATCCCAGCACACCAGGCCTACCTGTCCATCACCAACTCCCGGAGTTCACTCAGACTCACGTCCATCGAGTCAGTGATGCCATCCAGCCATCTCATCCCCTGTCGTCCCCTTCTCCTGCCCCCAATTCCTCCCAGCATCAGGGTCCTTTTCAATGAGTCAACTCTTCACATGAGGTGGCCAAAGTACTGGAGTTTCAGCGACTGAATAGCAACAAACTAATCTATGGTGTTTGAAGTCAGCATGGCAGGTACCCTTAGGAAAGGGAGGTAGTGACTAAGGGAGTCTTCTGGGTGCTATCCAAGTTCTGTTTCTTGATCTAGATGCTTGTTACAGGGTATATTCAGCCTTTGAAAATTCATCAAGCTGACACAATTTTTGCACTTTTCTGTGTATATATATATATACACTTCATTAATAAGTTCAATAAAGGACAATACCAATAAAACTACAGTATAAAAAGGATGTTAATGGGGCAAATATAATGGAACAAAACAAAGACAGGAATATGGAGCTTGAACTTCTTGGAAAAGCTGATATAAAAGAAAAATAGAAATAAAAGTGAAAGGAGAGCCAGACAAAGGATTATTCTTATAACACTTATTCATTCATTCTTTAGTGAGTGAGTTGTGCTGGGTATTCGTTGCTGTGCGGGCTCCTCTCTAGGTGTGGTGCATGGGCTTCTCACTGCAGTGGCTTCTCTTATTGTGGGGCACGGGCTCTAGGACACACAGGCTCAATTGTGGCTCATGCACTTTGTTGCTCCACGGCTCATGGGATCTTCCCAGATCAGGGACTGAACCCACATTTCCTGCATTGGTAGCCAGATTCTTTAGCACTGAGCCACCAGGGAAGCCCATTTTCATTCTTTCAATAAGTATTTCTTGAACAACCAACACGTGGCAGGCACCATTCTAAATGCTTGAGACATATCTATGAAGAAAACACATGCCTCTTTCCTTGGTAGGCTTTGAAGGAATATAAAGGGATCCCCAAACCTAAACCTTCAGCAACTGGTTTGCATTACGTGATCTGGAGCTGTGCTAAGACCCTGGGAGAAATCATGAATTCATCATGGTAACCTGTCCAGTCTTCCTAGAAGGTTTCACTGATTTGATTTTAAGCAGCAGTGCTCTAAGAAATACAAGAAGAATTGTGGGCTGCCCTCTGAATGTGTCTGAGTCCAGCTTACAGGGCAGGTTGTGCTCTCGTAAGCCCACTGAGAAACAGGCTTTGCCCTCCTCCCCCTGGACGCCTCTCACTCTGGCACCTGTCATCCATTAGGGGACCTCCTACTGGGATCTTTCATCATTGAAAATATATGATGATTTTCATTACCGCCTAGGCTAATTGGTAGTGAGTATTCCTTTAAAATATATTCCCCTAAATACTAGGCTTTGGATTTGCTTTGAAGTTTCTAACACCAACACAGTTGGACTAAAATCATAGATACTAATCACAGAAACTGCAAAGTCTGGCTCAGGAAGAATCACCACCATGGTTCTTTATTATAGCCAGTTGGGCAGTAGACACACATGTGAAAGGAAACCTTAGAGCCAGCCATTAGTTAAACCATCCCCTGGCTGGCTCTGATGGCAGGCTTGCTAGGCCCACCGTGTTTATGTGCCCCCTTGTGAAATTACCATCTAAAAGGAAGTGTTTGATGTGCCCAGTCTGCTTTCCAAGCCAGTGAAATAGTATTAGATTTTAAAAATAAAATCACCTTATAGTGTAAGATTTCAACACTTGAAATAATAGGCTGAATTTTATATAGTAAATACTTGCTTTCTAGAGAGGGAATGGAAATACAGTGCTTTATTTTATTTTATTTTTTTAACTTTCTTTTTTTTAATTATTATTATTATTTGTTTTTACTTTACAATATTGTATTGGTTTTGCCATACATCAACATGCATCTGCCACGGGTGTACACGTGTTCCGCATCCTGAACCCCCCTCCCACCTCCCTCCCCATACCATCCCTCTGGGTCATCCCAGTGCACCAGCCCCAAGCTTCCTGTATCCTGCATCGAACCTGGACTGGCGATTTGTTTCTTATATGATATTATACATGTTTTAATGCCATTCTCCCAAATCATCCCCCCCACACACACAGTCCAAAAGACTGTTCTATACATCTGTGTCTCTTTTGCTGTCTCGCATACAGGGTTGTCATTACCATCTTTCTAAATTCCATATATATGTGTTAGTATACTGTATTGGTGTTTTTCTTTCTGCCTTACTTCACTCTGTATAATAGGCTCCAGTTTCATCCACCTCATTAGAACTGATTCAAATGTATTCTTTTTAATGGCTGAGTAATACTCCATTGTGTATATGTACCACTGCTTTCTTATCCATTCATCTGCTGATGGACATCTAGGTTGCTTCCATGTCCTGGCTATTATAAACAGTGCTGCGATGAACATTGGGGTACACGTGTCTCTTTCAATTCTGGTTTCCTCAGTGTGTATGCCCAGCAGTGGGATTGCTGGGTCGTATAGCAGTTGTATTTCCAGTTTTTTAAGGAATCTCCACACTGTTCTCCATAGTGGCTGTACTAGTTTGCATTCCGACCAACAGTGTAAGAGGGTTCCCTTTTCTCCACACCCTCTCCAGCATTTATTGCTTGTAGACTTTTGGATCGCAGCCATTCTGACTGGCGTGAAATGGTACCTCATTGCGGTTTTGATTTGCATTTCTCTGATAATGAGTGATGTTGAGCATCTTTTCATGTGTAGTGCTTTGTTTTAATTAGCACTTTTTAAAAAGAATCTGACTTAATAAAATGTTCATGCTTGAAGGAGAAGGTATCTTGAAACACCTTCTGTAAACTTCATTTTCAGGTGGAAAAACCAAGACTATAAGACTGTCAATGATTTGCCCAAGGTCACTGGTAGTGCTGGAGCCCAGTGCTGAGTACAGGTCTCCTGCCTACTGACCCGGCAATCTCCCACTCTACTAGTATCACCAGTAGTCATATTACATGCATAACTACTACCTTCTCGCCTTGCTGTGTGCATGGGTGCGCCTATTCCTGTATGAGTATAAAGAAAGCATACAAAGAAAGTAAAGTATTTGGGAATCGTATCATTATACTTTTAAAAATAAAGATTTTAACAGTATTTTTTTTGTTTGCCATGTCACATGATTTGCAGGATCTTTGTTCCCTGACCAGGGATCAAACCATTCCCTCAGCAGTGAAAGCAAGCAGTCCTAACCACTGAACCACCAGGGAATTCCCTTTAATGTATTTTTTAAACTGAGTTATTGCTTAGGATTTAGGATAAAATATTTGCAGTTTACTTCATTTCAATTATAGGCTGATATGGTCTCAACCAGCTCTTTGCTTTAGAATCCATTTTTAACATTAATTCGTTCTAAAATGTATATTAGATGTCATCAACCATAGAAAAATTTAACATTTTTACAGCTAGTTGTTTAATAATGAAATTGGGAGTGTGTAATGTGATCCATTTAGTAGGAAAATAGACTTCAGTTCAGTTCAGTCGCTCAGTCATGTCCGACTCTTTGCGACTCATTGGAAAAGGAAAATAGAATTTCTATTACTGTTTATTTTTACTTTAAAATGTTTGCAGTTCCCTCACATAGCCTATAACCTCTTTGAGGGTAAATCATGTCCTTTTTCCACAACTGGATCCCCAGTACACAGCACAGCATTCTACATATAGCAGGTACTCAATAAATACGTTGAATGAATGAAAAACCTTAGTCTCAAGCTGGCTATGTGATATGCATCTGCAAGGTATTTGTTGTTACTATAAATAAAGTCTCTGGACCCAGAGACGACACAGGTGAATTTCAGATGATCTCTATTTATCTGGTGTTCTTTCTCATACAAGGTTGCTAGTGAATAAAAGAAAAAGTAAGCAATCATCTAATCCAACTCCCTTATTTTATAGAGGAAGAAACAGCTAGGCTCATGAAGAGGTAAGTGACTTTCCAAGGATCACAAAGCTAGCCAGCAAAAGAGCCTGCGTTATACCCTAAGGCCATTGGCTAGTCATCTTCCACAAATATATATTTTACATTTGCTTTCACATCACTGGATCAATGAATCTCAAACTTGTTCTCCTGGATCAGTAGCATAGCTATCACTTCACAGAAATGTAAATTCTTAGGCCCACCCTGGGCCTCCTAAATCAGAACCTCTGAGGGTAGGACCCAGAGCTCAGTGTTTTAACAAGCCCTTGAGGGGATTCAGATGCTCAAGTTTGAGAAGTACTTGTCTACATAATCTTAACATCTCTCCTGATAGTCTATGAAGTTCTATGATTTAGGATTGTATTTTCCAACTTAGATGGTTTACTTACATAAAAATAAAGATACCTGTCTATTTTAAAAAGTCAGTTGAGATTGGGGAAAGAAGTCTGAAGTCATGTTGCTTTCACATAACCAACTCAGGTTCCTGGCCCAGTAAGTGTTCCTGGTAGTCAGTATGTGTTTGTCAAAGCCATCTTGATATATTATCTTGATTTCTTTGGTATTTCTATACGTATTACATAGGCAATATAATCTAGTGGTCAATTACATGAGTCTTGGAGTCAGATTGAACCTGGTTTTGAATCTCAACTCTGTTACTAACTAATTGTGGACCATGGATGGATTACTTAAACCTCTCTGAGCCTCACTATTTCATCTCTACAACACAGATAATTATATACCTACTCCTCAATATTGTTATAAGGATTAAATACAAAAAATGCATGCAAAGAGCTTAATATAGTGCCTTGTACATAGTAATTGCTTAGTAATGGCAGCTATTATTATTATGATGACGATTATTAGCATAATCATCATTACCATCATCATCATCATTTGTTCTCAAGTAGAATGGATTATTCATTTGGACACAGATTTGGCATAAATTTAAAACCGTTGGTATTTGTTTAGTATTCCAAGAGTTGTGGTGTCCCTTAAAACTATCTGTTTTCTCTGAGTGTTATTTGAGGGTTCTCAGGCTTTTTGAAAATGAATTTGGGGCACAGGCCCAGAGAAATATTTCCTTAGGCTCCGCAGATATGATTCACACTCTAAATCTTCTAGATGAATCTGCCTATGGTGGATTTTCCTTCCTAAATATAAAGATACATCAGAACACAAAATTATCTCTGAAATAATATTCTCACACATAGACAGTTTTAATCAGTTTGCTACCTGCCTTCACTAGCCACATAGTAGAGGAGAAAATGAAAGTTTGTGTAATAAAATCTTGGCTGCCTTGCCCCACATAGACTATATACTTCACCAAGTCCTCAGAATCAGGTTGAGAATATGTAAATCTTGCCTAATTTTCAAATTTGGGCATTGGGACAAAATACAGCACAGTAGTGACTACTCCTCCCCAGACCAAAAGATCTCCTCTCGTAAGGTAGTCACACCCCCTTTGCCAAATGTCTCAAGAATTATAGCAGAGCCCCGTGCACCCTCCCCTTCCGGTCAGGGAGCCAGGAAAGTAGGCACACCTGGAGTGAGTTTGGGTGTCGGTGTGCCATGCAAATTCTCCTTTCAAGTCATTTTAAGAATTTCAATGCTGACAACTTTTATTAACATTCTCCATGTCTCTGTCACTGAGGAAAAAGGAGGAAATAGTCTCCCTGGTGTATTCCTCCTCCGCGAGGCCTGAGTATTTAACACCCTCTCAATTTTTGAAGTAAGCTACATTTCAGGAGATGAAACAAGGGAAACTCTTAACATCTGCCAATATGCTTCCAGTTGTTATATCAGAGGAATTGAAATAGCCACAAATCCTGAAGAAAGAAAGCGAGTTTTATAATTTACTCAATTAGAAGATATGAAATGCTGGCCTAAGTCTACTTTGGCAAGCAAAGTGTTGTCAACAGACACAAAGCTTTCAGGAAGAAGCACCTTAACTGCAGGAACCTTTTTGGTTATGTTTTGAAAAACATAAGCCTTCCGGATTAGCTGAGTTCCCCAGATGCTCTAGCAAGTGTTTTGTGAATTGAAGAAAATTTAGCTTTAGGGGCAAGAGCCTGAGGAAGCATTTACAAACCAATCGTGTACACCTCTCTAAACAACCTTTAGTCCCAAGTCCATTTTCATATAAGAAGAGTTACCAGAAATTACCTATTTTTTAAAAAAATTCTTATCCTTTTGCAAGTCTACAAAAATAAAGCCTATTTAAAATTCCACACTCGTGTAGATATGGCCTTAGGGAAGACCCATTAGACACAGTGATGATTAATGCTCCCCTCGGAATCTTATTTGCTTCTTCAACTGATTGCTCATATAGAATCTTACTTACCAAGTACTTAAGTATTTAAGTGCCTTATCATTCTTGGAAATCACTACTCACTAGCCTGCCTTGGAGAGTGAGAAGTGCAAGTACAGTGTTTCCTGAATAGGGGAAGCAGCCCGCTCTCTCCAGCCCTGCCCCATAATACGGTCTCCGCATCTGCCCCACCCCCACCAAAAGCCAAATTCCAGCCCTGAAATACTGATTAGAGCATGAGCTCTTGCAATTCAGGTGCCTGTCAGGCATCTAAATATTGGACACTCTGATTTGTAGAACCAGACTGTTTCAAATGGATATTAATCCTTCCCACCGAGAGGAGGGGGAAGGGACAGAACTGTTAATGAATTATCATTTCTAAATGTCTGCTAGACATCTATCTCCCTTTGGATATTCTCTGGCACAAGGAATTTAAGATGCTCCAACCCAAAATCATTATCTATACTTCCATCACCTGCAAAAAGGGCTTGGTCCCTGATTTCCCTATTTCTATCCATATCCCACTGAAGTCCTCAAGGGCATCCCTGACATCCCACTGAAGTCCTCAAGGGCATCCCTGACATCCCACTGAAGTCCTCAAGGGCATCCCTGACAGTTTCTTAACCCTCTTAAAATGCATCCCATCATTTGCCAACATTTCTTGATAACTATAATCCTCTTCAATCTCTTTCTAATTTCTTCCCCCTTTTTATTCTCATGAACATCCCCTTATTCAGGCCTCTGATGCCCCCCCATTGAACAGCCTCTCTACTGACCCCCATCCTCGAACTTCCTCTCTCTGTAATCAGTCTTCCACATCTACCATGAGAGAGAGCTTTCTAAAAACACAGGCTTGATCATGTCACTAAAAGCTTTAAATAATAAGAGAAAAGAGGTGAGAGGATAAAAGCTGAGTGGGGTTATCAGGACTTATGCTTTAGTGCTGAAAATGAATAATTATCCTGATTTTAAGTATACCCAAGTCATTTTCCTAAGAATTATAATCGTTAACAGTGAAACTCTTTTCCCTAGTGGTTGTAGGCAAGACCATTATGTGTCTATGTAATGGCCTTAACTACACTATTTGAGGAGTTTATTGTATGTAGTTTTATTTCCAGGAATTTTGTTTGACATGGTTTATTCAAACATATGCAGTGATGAATTCTGTTATTCATGCAACAAACATTTAGTGAGCACTTACCAAGTGCCAGACGCTGCGGTGTGGGCATGGGGTAGAAATATGACTATAACATAGCTTCTACCTTCATAGAACTTTATTTGACTTTCTGAAAGACAAATAAAGCCTAGACTAACTCTCCATTTTCTGTAGGATAATGTCCAAACTATTTTAGTATAAAATATAATTAAATATTTGTCAAGCATTACTCTGAACAAGAACATATACTAGACATTTTCCATGAAGTCTTCCCTGAATATCTCAGCTACCACTCACCAGTTGCCTGACCATGGATAACTTGCTTCTTGGATCTTATTTTCCTTACCCATTAAAATGGGGGAAATGACAGTATCTACTTCTCAGAGAAACTGTAAAGATGAACTATGATCCATATGTAAAATGTTAAATTCTTAGCATAGGGCCTGGGCCTTAATAACTGCTGAAGAAATTACAGCTACTATTGTTATGCTCCAGGATTTTTCTCCAGGACACTTCTCTTCTAAAATGTAGCTGTGTTTTTGTGAGACTCCATCCAGGCTAAAGTTTATTACAGACTTCCTTACTCATTAAAGTCCCCAGGAGAGCACTGGGTACTGAGGCTGGGTTAAAATGCAAAAATCGGAGACAGAAGCCTGAAGAAGGTCAACTCATACTTTACAAGTGTGTTTTGAGCCAGCCCTATCCAGCCCAGGTTCACTGGTGAAGTCCTCCTCTCCCAGAGGTCCCTAGAGGCCGCCATCATGCCCACTGAAGTCCAAGAGAAACTTTGCAGAAGCTCTCACTAGAGAGAAGATTCCCTGTAGCTTTGCATGTGAAGACGAAGTTGAATGTGACACTGCAGTCTGTGAAAGCCATTCTGAATTGCCATAACTGCTCCCTACCAGTGAGCCTGCAGAGTCACATTAGTATTTAAAAATCATCTGAGTGCTATGTGCTGAGTGCTATGATTACACTAAATCAACCTAATTTCTAAATCACTCAAGTAAACCCTTTTTGGATGTTACCATATAAACCTGAAAGAGTTCAATAAAAGAAAGCAAACAAGTTGGGTATCATATTGAGAGGGCAGTGCCCAGCATTGTTGGCTTCAGCTCCTTTCTTTTGAGGTTGAATGTACCTCATTTCGGAGAAGGCAATGGCACCCCACTCCAGTACTCTTGCCTGGAAAATCCCATGGACAGAGGGGCCTGGTGCACTGCAGTCCATGGGGTCACTAAGAGTCGGACATGACTGAGCGACTTCACTTTCACTTTTCACTTTCATGCATTGGAGAAGGAAATGGCAACCCACTCCAGTGTCCTTGCCTGGAGAATCCCAGGGATGGGGGAGCCTGGTGGGCTGCTGTCTATGGGGTCGCATAGAGTCGGACACAATTGATGTGACTTAGCAGCAGCAGCAGCAGTACCTCATTTGCTGAAGATGAATGACCTTATTCTGCAAGGCCTGACTTTTACAAAGAATCTCTGTATTATTCATCTGTTGAGCAAGTATTTACTGAGCACTTGCTATGTTCCTGTTGCTTCTCTTGGTGCTGGGAATATGGTGGTAAGTGACAAAGTTCTAGCCCTCATAGAGCTTACCTTACAGAGCATTGAGACAGACAACTGACACATAAATAAAAATGTACTCTAGAGTGTTACAGAGAAAAAGTAATAGGAGAGCAAATCAGTCAATCCTAAAGGAAATCAACCCTGAATATTCATTGGAAGGACTGGTGCTGATGCTTAAACTGAAGCTCCAATACTTTGGCCACCTGAGGCGAAGAGCCAACTCATTGGAAAAGACCCTGATGCTGGGAAAGATTGAAGGCAGGAGGAGAAGGGGACAGCAGAGGACAAGATGGTTGGGTGGCATCACGGACTCAACAGACATGAGTTTGAGCAAACTCCTGGAGACAGCAAAGGACAGGGAAGTCTGGTGTGCTGCAGTCCATGAGGTCACAAAGAGTCAGACATGACTGAGTGATTGAACAACAACAAAGGAGGGTGTAGAGAGCCAGGGCAGAATTAGGACTGAAGTTATCTTAAGACACGTTCACGTCATCTCTGAGAAGATGACATTGTAACATGTAGCTGAAGGAAAAGAATAGACCAAACCACCATGTTACCTAGGAAATAAGTATGCTAACCAAGCGGAATAACAATGACAAAGGCAATGAGGCAGAAAAAAGCTTCAGGGTGTTCAAGGACCAACCCATAGCAGAAAGAGTTGGGGAATGAATGGTGAAATGATGTAGAGAGGTAGCCACAGGTCAGATAAGTCAGGACCTTAGAGATCAGGGTAAGTACTTCAGGTTTTATTCTGAGAGTAACAGGGTGTAACAGGGAGCCAGCTTTCCAGGTGGCTCAGTGGTAAAGAATCTATCTGCCAAGGCAGGAGATGCAGGTTTGATCCCTGGGTGGGGAAGAGCCCCTGAAGGAGGAAATGGCAACCCACTCCAGTATTCTTGCCTGGGAAATCCCATGGACAGAGGAGCCTGGCAGGCTATAGTCCATGGGGTTGGAAAGAGTCAGACATAACTTAGCAACTGAGCATGGATGCAATGGGGACTTATGGGTGGATTTTTAGCAGTGACAGCACCTGATTTTCATTTTTTTATTGAAATGGAATTTTTAATTATTTTTAATTGTGCTAAAATTCATATAAAATATTTATCACTGCAAACATTTTTTAAGTGTACAAGTCCGGTGACATTAATTTTATTCATATTGTTGTCAACCAACACCACCATGCATCTCCAGGACCTTTTCATCATCCCAAACTGAAACTCTATACCCATTAAACAACAACCCCCCACCCTCCTGTTTCCCCAGCCCCTGGCAACTACCATTCTACTTGCTGTCTCTATGAATTTTCTGCTCTAAGTGCCTTATGTAAGGGGAATCACACAGTATGGGTCTTTTTCATTCATATTGCAGGTTATGGCAGAAATCTCTTCTTTTTAAGAATGAATAATATTCCATTTTATGGATATACCATACTTTGTTTACCCATTCATCCATCCGTGGATAATTGGTTGTTTTCACCCCTTGGCTATTATGAATAATGCTTCTATGAGTGTAGGTATTCAATGGTTTTCATTTTAAAAGAGTCACCCTAACTGCTGTCTTGAGATTAGACAGAAGATGTCAGACTAGAAGCTGAGGACCAGTTAAGGGGCTAGATGAGTGATGGATGTGACAGACAATGGTAGTGGAGGAGGAAGTGAGAAGTCATAAAACTCTGATCAGATCTCAAACATCATGCTGGCAATCTGGGCTGTAGCAGTGGGCATTTTTCTGTGCATAATTTCTTTGAAGGCTAGCATATGACATAATGAGATTTATTTCTTTCAATTTCCTATGGGCAGTCTGAAAATGATCTCATCATTGCTGTGGTTGTTGTTCAGTCTCTAAGTTGTGTCCGATTCTTTTTGAGCCCCTGGACTACAACACAACCTGTCCTTCACTAAATCCCAGATTTTGCACAAATTCATGTCCCTTGAATCATTGATGCTGTCTAACCATCATCCTCTGCTGGCCCCTTCTCCTTTGGCCTTTAATCTTTCCCAGCATCAGGGACTTTTCCAATGAATCAGCTCTTCACATCAGGTGGACAAAGTATTGGAGCTTCAGCTTCAGCATCAGTCCTTCCAACGAATATTCAGGGTTGATTTCCTTTAGGATAGACTGGTTTGATTTCCTTGCATCCCTTGAGTCCAAGAGACTCTTGAGAGTCTTCTCCAGCACCACAATTCAAAAGCATCAGTACTTCGGTTCTCAGCCTTCTTTATGGTCTAGCTCTCACATCCATACATGACTACTGGAAAAATCATAGCTTTGACTATACGGACCTTTGTAGGCAAAGCGATGTCTCTGCTTTTTAATACACTGTCTATCATAGCTTTCCTTCCCAGGAGCAAGGATCTTTTAATTTCATGACTGCAGTCACCATGCACAGTGGTTTTGGAGCTCAAAAAAATAAAATCTGTCACTGTTTCCAGTTTTTCCCCTTCCATTTGCCATGAAGTGATGGGACCAGATGCCATGATCTTAGTTTTTTGAATGTTGAGTTTTAACCAGCTTTCTCACTCCCCTCTTTCACTCTCATCAAGAGGCTTCTTAGTTCCTCTTTGCTTTCTGTCATTAGAGTGGTATCATCTGCATATCTGAGATTGCTGGTATTTCTCCCAGCAATCTTGATTCCAGCTTGTGCTTCATTCAGCCTGGCATTTTGCATGATTTACTCTACATATAAGTTAAATAAACACAGTGACAATATACAGCCTTGTCATACTCCTTTCCCAATTTGGAACCGGTCCATTGTTCCATGCCCAGTTCTGTTGCTTCTTAACCTGCATACAGGTGTCTCATGAGACAGGTAAGGTGGTCTGGTATTCCCAACTCTTTAAGAATTTTCCATAGCTTTTTGTGATCCACGCAGTCAAAAGATTTAGTGTAATCAATGAAGCAGATGTAGATGTTTCTCTGGAATTCCCTTGCTTTCTCTATTATCCAATGAATGTTGGCAGTTTGATCTCTGGTTCCTCTGCCTTTTCTAAATCCAGTTTATGTATCTGGAAGTTCTTGGTTTACATACTGCTGAAGCCTAGACTAAAGGATTTTGAACATAACCTTGAGAGCATATGAAATGAGCACAATTGTACGGTAGTTTTAACATTCTTTGGTATTGCCCTTCTTTGGGATTGGAATGAAAACTGACCTTTTCCAGTCCTGTGACCACTGCTGAGTTTTCCAAATTAGCTGACATATTGAGTGCAGCACTTTCACAGGATCATCATTTAGGATTTGAAATAGTTCAGCTGGAATTCCATCACCACCACTAGCTTTGTTTGTAGTGATGCTTTCTAAGGTCCACTTGACTTCACACTCCAGGATGTCTGGCTCTAGGTGAGTGACCACACCATTGTGGTTATCCGGGTCATTATGACTTTTTTTGTATAGTTCTTCTGTGTATTCTTGCCACCTCTTCCTAATCTCTTCTGCTTCTGTTAGGTCTTACTGTTTCTGTCCTTTATCGTGCCCATCCTTGCATGAAATTTTCCCTTGGTATCTCCAGTTTTCTTGATCTCTAGTCTTCCCCATTCTGTTGTTTTCCTCTATTTATTTGCATTGTTCATTGAAAAAGACCTTCTTCTCTCTCCTTATTTTCTCTGGAATTCTGAGTTCAGTTGGAAACATCTTTCCCTTTCTCCTTTGCCTTTGGCTTCTCTTCTTTCCTTAACTATTTGTAAAGCCTCCTCAGATAACTACTTTCCCTTCTTGCAAGAATCTTTTTCTTTGGGATAGTTTTGGTCATTGCCTTCTGTACAATGTTGCAAACCTCCATCCATAGTTCTTCAGGCACTCTGTCTACCAGATCTAACCCCTTGTATCTATTCATCACCTCCACTGTATAATCAAAAGGGATTTGATTTATGTCATACCTGAAATGGCCTAGTGGTTTTCCCTACTTTCTTCAATTTAAGTCTGAATTTTGCAATAAGGAGCTCAAGATCTGAGCCACAGTCAGCTCCAGGTCTTGTTTTTGCTGACTGTATGGAGCTTCTCCATCTTCGGCTGCAAAGAATATAATCAATCTTATTTCAGTATTGACCATTTGGTGATGTCCATATGTAGAGTCATCTCTTGTGTTGTTGGAAATGGGCGTTTGCTATGACCAGTGAGTTCTCTTGACAAAACTCTGTTAGCATTTACCCTGCTTCATTTTGTACTCCAAAGCCAAACTTGCCTGTTACTCCAGGTATCTCTTGACTTCCTACTTTTGCATTCCAATCCCCTATGATGAAAAGGACATCTTTTTTTGGTGTTAGTTCTAGAAGTTCTAGACTGGTCTTCATAGAACTGGTCAACTTCAGCTTTTTCAGCATTAATGGCTGGAGCATAGACCTCGATTACTGTGTTGGAAACGAACCAAGACATTCTGTCGTTTTTGAGATTGCACCCAAGTACTGCATTTAAGACTCTTCTGTTGACTATGAGGGTAACTCCATTTCTTCTAAGGGTTTCTTGTCCACAATAGTATAGATATGATGGTCATCTGAATTAAATTTGCCCGTTATCGTCCATTTTAGTTCACTGATTCCTAAGATATCGATGTTCACTCTTGCCATCGCCTGCTTGACCACATCCAATTTACCCTGAATCATGGACCTAACATTCCAAAAATAATACTTCTAGAGATATCTGGTTGTTCATCTAAAGTGAGACTGACAAAAGTGTTAGAAAATCTAAAGTCATATCTCAGCCAGCTAGAAGCCTGGTGAATTTCTCAGGGTGCCAGAAAAACTGAACAAAACACCAAAATTGTCCTATTTTAAACATTTTGAGGGAAAGCTACCCAGATATATTATACTTTTGTCTGATTTCTTGAAGACGGGACACTGAGAATACTTTAGACTTTTCTGGATAACTTGGTATCACAATTCTCAAAGAGCAACTTTAGTACTGACACAGGCACATTATAAACAATGTCTTTAAGGCTACTGAAGTGAGCAGGGCCACTTTTCCCCACACAATATGGTCTCATAATTCTATAATTTTGATATTCTTGTACTTTCTTACTATTTTCTGTCCTCCTTGTTAATGTGACTGGTAGTACCGCTCTTCTTCCTCTTCCTAATTTTCTTCTGCTTGTTACAAGCTTACAGAATGAAGACATACAAACATGCTTACATCTTGGGCAAAAGAAAAGAAAACTGTTACAGAATGAGGGACTCTTCATTGTCCAGCTTTGTGGTCATTGTTTTGGCCCCACAGAGGCCTCTTTGGTTTTCTTCCTAGTTTTCACAGATGTTCAGGGCAGACAAGTTTGTCATATGGCTGCACTCTACTCAGTTGAGATATTAAGCCACTGATAACTCACAAGAAAGACCCAACTGGGCCTTGTATGTGGATCCCAGGACAGAGAAGCCACAGAAAGAGAAATCTCCCCATCTCATGTATTCTGGTCATAGCCATACTTTAAAAAGATGTGGGTTTCTTTAAGCATCAACTGTTTGGCATCTGTTTTAGGGATATGCATAAGCACATTTTCAATGACAAAAGTAGTATGTTATTTTCTTTCTTTTCTTGCCAAAAAAAAAGGAATTGGAAATATAAACTATTTGGATGGGATCACATTGAAGCTAGAAGTATATGTGAAAATTACAGAATTTTAGAGCAAGAAGGGACACAGAGAGTTGAGAGAAACAGGAAGACAGACAGACACGTCCATGACTCTAGATAACATCTTCATTATTACAGCTTACATAGGATTGTGTAATTGTTAAGAACTGCCTCTAAGCTAATAAATGATAGCAACTAGCTTATACTGAATACTTGCCACTTGCTTTGCACTGTGCTAAGTACTTTAAATAGTACTAATTTATTAATAACTATTGATTAACTCTATGAAGTAAATACTGTTATTATCAGCACTTTACAGAGGGAAAACTGAGAGTTGGGAACGCTAGAGCTGTTACTCAAACCTAAGTTTGCCTAACCCTAACCCTAATTCAGGTTTGCCTGAGGCCAAAGCTAGTGCCTCTAACCACTATACCATACTGTATGTATCAACAAAAGAATCAGAAACCCTGGGTCTTCGCTAAGAGCCCATAAGACTAGAGCTGAACAGAGCCAATAGGGTGACCCTGTATATCCCAGAGGTCTCCAAGGGAAGCTGATTTCTGCAAGAATACAAAGCCTCATAGAAGCCAATAGAGGGCTTAGCATAGACACTGCTACTGCTGCTACTGCTGCTAAGTCGCTTCAGTCATGTCCGACTCTGTGCGACCCCATAGACGGAAGCCCACCAGGCTCCCCCTGGGATTCTCCAGGCAAGAACACTGGAGTGGGTTGCCATTTCCTTCTCCAATGCATGAAAGCGAAAAGTGAAAGGGAAGTCGCTCAGTCGTGTCCGACTCTTAGCGACCCCATGGACTGCAGCCTACCAGGCTCCTCCGTCCATGGGATTTTCCAGGCAGGAGTACTGGAGTGGGGTGCCACTGCCTTCTCCACAGACACTGCTACTAGCTAAGCCCTAAAAGAGCTAAGAGAAAGTGGAACACTGGAGGAAAAAGAACAAGAAATCATGATGTTCAGAGAACAGTTAATGGACCTAGGACACTGACTGTTATACTCAGAAAGGAAACTACAAAAATCTGCCAAGTGCTTTAGCACACTAGTCTACAATCAGAAGGCTGCAGCCACCCACCCCTAGGTCATCTAACAGAGTATGAAGACCCTCAGATAGGGTATCATTTCAACAAGTGCTTTTCACAGAGAAATAAGTTTATTGTCTCTCTCTTCCTCCTACCAGAATGTAAGCTCCTTAAACACAGTAACCATGTATGTATAAGAATGTATTCCCAGTACTTAAACAGTGCCTGGCACATAGAAGGCGCTCAGTAAATAGCACCTGAGTTCAACTGATTGAACTCAGACGTGCAAGAATGAATGAATGACAGAGTTCAGTTTGCTGCCTTGAGCAGCAACCCAGATGTCTTCAAGTTCCCCAGTCCTGAAATACACAAACAAGAGTGAGCTCCATGCCACTCTATGGCAGCCATTAATGCTCTTCCCCAGATATATCCAACGCACTGCTTTCCAGGCAGAGTGTTAGGATTGTAATTACTCCCTCCTTTTGAAGTGAGGCATGGCCTCTGATTCACTTTAGCCAATGACATGCAACCAGAAGCTTTAAGAACCTTTCCATGCCTCTGCAATCATGGAAGCATGAAAATGGAGCCTCCCTCAACTTTGGATCCTGAGTAAGGACTAGACAGAAAAGAGCCAGTCAACACACAGTGGATATATAATATATGGTATGAACAAGAAATCAGACTTCGTTGTTTTCAGCCACTGAAATTTGGGGGATTGTTATTTCAGCATAACACAGTCTTACCTGACTAGGTACTGACCATCATTTAATTTGCAGAAAAGCTAATCTTTATATTAGGTTCCTTATGCCAAGAATTCCTGGCAGTCATTGAAGAATGCCTACAGTTCATAAATCTATTCTGGTTGTCATTTGTCACCTCGGTATTTACACTACTGTTTCGGGTTTCTCTGTTGGTCAGCTCTTACCTCCCTGCAAGCAAGCTGCTGCTATTTCGTCCAAACCATGTCACAGCAAGTGACAACAGAATTGAAGATTGCTGTGGAATTTAACAAGGCTTCCCTGGTAACTCAGATAGTAGAGAATCTGCCTGCAATGCAGGAAACCCAGGTTCAGTCCCTCAGTCAGGAAGATCCCCTGGAGAAGGGAATGGATACCCTACCCAAGAATACTCCAGTATTCTTGCCTGGAGAATTCCATGAACAGAAAAGCCTGTCAGGCTACAGTCCATGGCGTTGCAGAGTCGAACATGACTGAGTGACTACCACTTTCACTGTCATGGAGTTTAACAAAATTTTACTGAAGGCTTTAGAATAACAGAAGGTGCTATGGCCTAAATGTCCATTTCCCCGCAAAACTATATGCTGAAGTCTTAACTCCCAAAGATGCTGGCATTAGACCATGGGGCCTTTGGGAGGTACTCAAGTCATGAGTGGTACTGTTATCAATGGGATTTGTGATCTTATAGAAGAGGCTCCAGAGAAATCCCTAGGCCCTTACACTATTGAGGACACAGTGAGAAGATGCAGCTATGAACAAAGAAAAGGGCCCTCGCCAAACTTCAACTGTGTTGGCACCCTGATCCTGAACTTTCAGTGCCTACAACTGTGAGAAATCAATTTGTGTTGTTTATAAACTACCCAGTCAGTGATATTTTGTTACAGCAGCCCAAATTGATTAAGACAGAGAAGAACTACCATGTAGAGAAAATCATAAATGTGGTTATTCATTATTACATTTCCTAGGCTTTACAACATCACTATGAACAAAGCTAGTGGAGGTGATGGAATTCCAGTTGAGATCTTTCAAATCCTAAAAGATGATGCTGTGAAAGTGCAGCACTCAATATGCCAGCAAATTTGGAAAACTCAGCAGTGGCCACAGGATTGAAAATGGTCAGTTTTCATTCCAATCCCAAAGAAAGGCAATGCCAAAGAATGCTCAAACTACCACACAATTGCACTCATCTCACACGCTAGTAAAGTCATGCTCAAAATTCTCCAAGCAAGGCTTCAACAGTATGTGAACCCTGAACTTCCAGATATTCAACCCAGATTAGAAAAGGCAGAGGAACCAGAGATCAAATTGCCAACATCTGCTGGATCACAGAAAAGGCAAAAGAGTTTCAGAAAAACATCTATTTCTGCTTTATTGACTATGCCAAAGCCTTTGACTGTGTGGATCACAACAAACTGTGGAAAATTCTTCAAGATGTGGGAATGCCAGGCCACCTTACCTGCCTCCTGAGAAATCTGATGCAGGTCAGGAAGCAACAGTTAGAACTGGACATGGAACAACAGACTGGTTCCAAATTTGGAAAGGAGGATGTCAAGGCTGTATATTGTCACCCTGCTTGTTTAACTTATATGCAGAGTACATCATGTGAAATGCAGGGCTGGAAGAAGCACAAGCTGGAATCAAGATTGCCAGGAGAAATATCAGTAACTTCAGGTATGCAGGTGACACCACCCTTATGGCAGAAAGTGAAGAGGAACTAAAAAGCCTCTTGATGAAAGTGAAAGAGGAGAGTGAAAAAGTTGGCTTAAAGCTCAACATTCAGAAAACTAAGATCATGGCATCTGGTCCCATCACTTCATGGCAAATAGATGGGAAAACAATGGAAATAGTGAGAGACTATTTCTTTGGGCTCCAAAATCACTGCAGATGGTGACTGCAGCCATGAAATTAAAAGACACTTGGTCCTTGGAAGAAAAACTATGACAAACCTAGACAGCATATTAAAAAGCAGAGACTTTATTTTGCCAACAAGGTCTTTCTCATCAAAGCTATTGTTTTCCCAGTGGTCATGTATGGATGTGAGAGGTGGACTATAAAGAAAGCTGATTGCGGAAGAATTGATGATTTTGAACTATGGTGTTGGACTCTTGAGAGTCCTTTGGATAGCAAGGAGATCCAACCAATCCATCCTAAAAGAAATCAGTCCTGAATATTCATTGGAAGGACGGATGCTGACGCTGAAGCTCCAATACTTTGGCCACCTGATGCAAAGAACTAACTCATTGGAAAAGACCCTGATGCTGGGAAAGATTGAAGGCAGGAGGAGAAGGGGACAACAGAGGATGAAATGGTTGAATGGCATCACCGACTCAATGGACATGGGTTTGAGCAAGCTCCAGGAGCGGGTGATGGACAGGGAAGCTGGCATGCTGCAGTCCATGGGGTTGCAAAGAGTTGGACACCGAGTGACTGAACTGAGCTGAGGTTTTATAGGTTAGGTCTATTTACAAGTGCTCCTCCCATTGGCTGACACTTTCCTTACTCCTATCATCTACTGCCATGTCAAAGGGCTAGCTAGCCTAGCTCCCAATGAGGAGAGTATCTTCAACCTTGTCCACACCATCCAGATATCACTCCTGACCTTCATTTTCAAGGCCTAAAGAATGAAGGAAAGATCTCCTTGCTTCCAGTGGAAATCACTGTAATCTCATCAGAGATGCTACTCTGCCCTCCCATGAAATCCACCGTGTACATCTACAGGGCAGTTTAGCTCTTCATTTTCACAAACTATTCATCCTAGATCTAAATCTGAGCTAGAGCTTTACAAAACCAAAAGTCCATTAAAGTGATTTTCCCAAAAGGAGAGAATATTATTTTACCAGCAATAAATTCTCAGAGCAAAAGTAGGAAGTTGTTGGCAGCTTTAAAGAGCAGCTCGTCCCTACTTCAGGTTGTGTGTGTACACTTGTGCTCAGTCGCTTCAATCGTATCTGACTCTTTGCAACCCCATGGACCATGCAACCATTCTTGCTGGGATTTCCCCAGCAAGAATACTGGAGTGGGTTGCCATGCCCTCCTCCAGGGGATCTTCCTGACCCAGGGATTGAACCTATGTCTCCTGTGTCTCCTACATTGCAGGCGGATTATTTACCACTGAGTCACCAGGGAAGCCCTACTTCTGGTTAGTTTAGCTTTTTTTGTTTTATTGATTTATTTTTGATGGAGTCTACTTTTCTCTCTATATAAAGTTCTAGAGTTCTGTTCCATGTAGTATTATACCTGATCACATAATGCCCTATATACTAATGATCTGTTCCACCAGTTTTGTCTAATGGCCTCAGCTTTAGTGTAGGATCTACAGGAAGGGTAACTATATATGCTACTACTTTATTAAGACAGGCAGATTCACACAGGGATTAAGAGTTTGGACTCTGGAGCCAGACCTCCTATCACAGAGTAAACGCTAAGTGTGCCTTTTACTGTAATGCCTTTGGGATGACCTGCTGACATGTCTGGTTCCCTTTCTGGAGAACTGGGACTGACTGGATGGACTACAAGGACTCATTATCTTTAATAGCCAGATGCAGAACTAGTTCAAGGGCTGAGTGCCAATCTAAATTGAGGAGGAAAGCTAAGATCATTATCAAAGGTATATATCTGAGAAGTGAGACTATAGAGATCAAGAGCAGGAAAGCAGAATCCAAGACAAGTTTGGGAATTCGACCCTGGACAAGACCAGGGAGCTGGTGCTTGTTACTAAGGCGTGATGTGGGAAGGATAGGGCCAAGCTGACCTCTCTGCACTCTCTACAAGTCCTTACATGAGTTATTTTCCTTCATGCAAATGACACCACCCTTATGGCAGAAAGTGAAGAAGAACTAAAGACCATCTTGATGAAAGTGAAAGAGGAGAGTGGAAAAAGTTGGCTTAAAGCTCAACATTCAGAAAATGAAGATCATGGCATCTGGTCCCATCACTTCATGAGAAGCAGATGGGGAAACAGTGGAAACAGTGTCAGACTTTATTTTGGGGGGCTTCAAAATCACTGCAGATGGTGGCTGCAGCCATGAAATTAAAAGATGCTTACTCCTTGGAAGGAAAGTTATGACCAACCTAGATAGCATATTAAAAAGCAGAGACATTACTTTGCCAACAAAGGTCTGTCTAGTCAAGGCTATGGTTTTTCCAGTAGTTACGTATGGATATGAGAGTTGGACTATAAAGAAAGCTGAGCACTGAAGAATTGATGCTTTTGAACTTAAATGTGTGTTGGAGAAGACTCTTGAAAGAGTCCCTTGGACTGCAAGGAGATCCAACCAGTCCATCCTAAAAGAGATCAGTCCTGGGTGTTCATTGAAAGGACTGATGTTGAAGCTGAAACTCCAATACTTTGGCCACCTGATGCAAAGAGCTGACTCATTTGAAAAGACCCTGATGCTGCGAAAGATTGAGGGCAGGAGGAGAAGGGGACGACAGAGGATGAGATGGTTGAATGGCATCACCAACTCAATGGACATGAGTTTGAGTAAACTCCAGAAGCTGGTGATAGACAGGGAGGCCTGGCGTGCTGCAGTTCATGGGGTCGCAAAGAGTCAGACACGACTAAGTGACTGAACTAAACTGAAGTATCAGAAAGCTCCATCAACAAAGACATATTATTCCCATAAATCAGCATTTTCCAAAGAATGCTCTGGATAAAACATAGGTTTTTGAGGAAGTCCCTAGGCATATTGTAAAACCAGTTTGAGAATTGTAGCATTCAACAAAGTTTGAAACGTGTTTCCTTATTTTGGGGCCTCTCAAAGTATGTTAATCTGCAGTATGACTCACCAGGATAGAGCTAGACTATGCAGCATTACCCTGTGTATACTTGAGAAGGGAACCTTCTTTTAAGGTTCCCTCCCTGCCATAGCTCATTATATCTACAGAGCACTTCAGGCTTATTATCACAAAAGAGGCCATGTGAGTTCAACACATTTTTGCGTTGCAGTTGGATGTATCTAGTCACATGACCAGGCAGGGAACATCAAACCAGGGACAGTAGAAGCTGCAAAGGTTTGCTTCCAACCAAGTGGTTGACAGAGTGCAAGTGGCAGAAATCAACTATGTTCTCTTGGGGTTCGGAAGAGCCATGGAAGGGGAGGCTATGAATCAGATACGAGAGACTCCTTCAGTGGAAGGAGAGGAGAGCATTACCTGGAGGATCAGCTATTTCTGGTATGCTGCATGGTGCTAAGCATGGAATTATATACTTCACATACAATATTTCATTGAACTCTCCCAACTACCTCACAAAGTCAATCTCATGATTCTACTTTGTAGATTAAGAAACTGAAGTTTGGGACTTCCCTGGTGGTCCAGTGGCTAAGAATCCATGCTCCCAAAGCAGAGGTTGTGGGTTTGATCCCTGGTCAGGGAACTAGATCCCACATGCCACCATTAAAAGATTCTTCATGCCACAACAAAGATCCCACAGGCTGAATCTAAGACTCCATGCAGCCAAGTAAATAAATAAAGTTTTTTTTAAAAAAAAGAAGAGAGGTATAAATTGCCTAAGGTTATCCAGTTTATTAGTTTGCAGGGCTGGGATCCAGCTTAGGTGGGTCTGACTCTAACATCTATAGTCTTTGCTCTTTCCACCAAACCATGCGGCCTCAACAGACCTATGCTCAGGGCTTTCTCGCCCCTGCCTTAGGGGTATACACTCTAAAAGTAAGGGAGGAAAATGCCAGCAAATAACTCAAATAGAGTAATGCTGGAGGCCTATTCAAGACAGTGGCACATGAAGGGAAGAAGGTGTTCTCATCAAGTCAGCTTGGGTTGTGGGATGGAAGGTTGGCCAGGGAGGTGTTCAAAGAGGACCAACCCCTTGAGCTGAGTCCTGATAAAAATCACTGAGGGTACAAGGGTAGGTAGTTGAGGGGTATGGGGTTCATTCCTAACACAGGAAGTAGTGTCCATATGGAAACTGTCATAAAAACTTTTCGGATGAAAAAACAAACTTTTCCTCAAGCAAAAAGTATATATTTCCATGGCTGATAGTTCCGTTTAGAAGTTCAGAGACCTGACCACCAAAGGAAAATACAACAGAGCCAAAGGAAAAAACCAAAAGCATTGCTAATCTGCCATCTGCACCAATGATGTAGGAAAATAAACGAGAGCTAAGCAAAACAAAACAACAAAAATGCTTTAAACAAAAAAGTCATCTTCTAAGACAGGAGGAAAGCTCTGTCTCCCAAAGCCATGGCCATGTTTTCCGTGTTTATGCTGTGGTGTGACCGAGGCCTCACAGTCCTGGTGGGGGCCTGTCCCTTTTTATGCTACATGGCTTAATCTGTCTCCATCACTTCCCAGAGTCAGACAGGAATCAGCTTAAAATGCCAAGGCTTGACTTCAGCTGTGTGGGCGCCTGCCTTCCAAGCCACAACATCTGAATGCAGCCTCCTCCCAGTCAAGGAAACAGTCGGTAAGGAAATACCATAGTTAGGCTCTTTGCAACTTGCTAGAAGTGTGAGGTGGCGCTTCATTTCCTGATCGCTCAGGTGGAAATTGTAAAAACAATTAAGACCAATGACTAATCACCGAATCAAAGCAGGTTGCCCAACTCATTTGCAATTGTGTGCTCAGTCCTGTGTGCCAACAAAGAAAGACTTGGGGAGTTTATTATTTAAACCAATTAAAAGCTCTAGGCAAAGCAAGTAGTCAATTTGTGGCCACGTGGTGGGAAAACATAGTTTGAAGAGCCTGAGGAATTTCGTGAGCAGAGCCATATGGCCAAAATCGGAATGAAGCACCCAGGATTGCTGGGAAAGTCGGCACTGCAAGCAATTTCAGAATAAAAAGCTTCACCTAGCAAGAGCAGACTTGTGCTCTGTGCTCGCTTCTACCCCCACCTCCCCCCTAACTCCACCTCCCCCATATTCTAGTCTGCCTGCAAGGCTGGTAGTTCTAACCAACAGTAAAAGCAAAACGAACAGACTAAAATCCAAACTCTGACTGTTCAGCAAGAGACATTGCTAAATTTCCTGTCCACCATTTGCACTTTTATGTATTTTAAGGCTACCTAGAGAGTTCTTAAAGGCCCAGATGATGAAAATCGGCCGCCCTTCTTCCCAAATGAGGTGCACAGTCCATCTGGAGAGGGCACTCACACTTTTGTATGAAGCTGTAGGCCGTAAAACGGAAAGTAAAGAATTAAAAACTGAAGCCATTTGGTAGCAGTTATAAAAAAAAAAAAAAGGCTGAGGGAAGTAGAAGGTGGTGTGGTAGGGGCAGTTACTTCAACAAATTAGATTTACAGAATGGATGTCATGGAGTAAGCCTTTACTGAAAGTTCCTTTTCATGTCCCCATGAGATATTTTCTGCTTACATTTTTTTTCTGACCTACAAGTCCCTTTGTGGCTAACCACTCCCCTCCCCTTGCATTTTCCTGGAAAGTCTAATAATTCTTATGCTCCCAATGGAGCTCACTTCTTAAGGTCCTGGTTCCTTTCTCCTTCAAGTTCCCTCCAAAACAAGCATTCTCAGACACTCCTGATTACAGAAGGAGGAAGAACAATTGTACCGGAACCAAATGGAAAAATTTGACAGCTAAGTCAGCTAGCTGCAGCTGTCCTGTACCATGTTGTATATTATAACTAATGCACTAAGATTAAATAATTTTTGTACATCAATAAACAACGTGGTTCATGGTATGCAGACAAGTAAATTTAGTAACAAAGAATAACAGCTGTAATGTCATTCCTTTCAAAAAGTCTAGCACTGTCAATATTTCTAAAATTAATATGGCACACCTGTTAGTGTGTTGTGGGGTCATGAAGATTACAGCTCCAACTTTCTGTTACTTGGAGGATGGCAGCAGGAAAAGGGTAGAGGGGCTGCTAGGCTCTCAACCTGAGCTTAGCCCAAACCGTTATCATTTGCTGTGGTCATCCAAGACCACCTCATTTTATTCCAACAAGTTGGTAGCAGCAGAACCAGCTGGCATCACAGATTAAAAGTTCTGGTCCCTGCATTTTGAAGTCAGAGGCCTATAAAGAGTGAGGATGAAAAAGCAGAAAACTGTAGAACCTAGATTTCCATGCCTGACCCTGAGGCTGCTGCTGCTGCTGCTAAGTCGCTTCAGTCGTGTCCGACTCTGTGCAACCCTATAGACGGCAACTCACCAGGCTCCGCCGTCCCTGGGATTCTCCAGGCAAGAACACTGGAGTGGGTTGCCATTTCCTTCTCCAATGCATGAAAGTGAAGTCACTCAGTCATGTCTGACTCTTCGCGACCCCATGGACTGCAGTCTACCAGGCTCCTCTGTCCGTGGGATTTTCCAGGCAAGAGTACTGGAGTGGGGTGCCATCGCCATCTCCGCCTGACCCTGCTACTGGGAGCTAAAAAGTTCTCAGAAAGTCACATAGCCCCATGGTCCTGCGTAACTATCCAAAGCCTCTTCTTTCCTAAACTGTCAGTCATGGAAGAGACCCGAGTGATCATCTGGTAAGTGCTGAAAGCATATCCCCACTTCTAAATCAGCGGGAATGGGAACAGCATGTCACAGAGACAAACTGAACTGCTTTGAGTAGTGGATTTCAAAAGAGGTGATTGAGGAGTTTCAAGGCTCTTTCTTTTAGAAGCAATGTGGCCCGTTTGCAGACACCCCTGAAGTCCAATCTGTGCATATTTGGGATGGCCCTCCATATGTGTGAGAGCACTAGAAACTCTGCCTAATTTACAAAACAGAATGACAGCCATGTCACCTGCCTGGCAGTCAAGTGTGATAGGCGTTACAGCTGCTAAACAAGACGTAGTTCTTTGCTAGAAGAAGAAACATGCACAACTGAGACACGCAGAACTAGTCCTTTGTAGTTAGGCGTGGCCATGTGAGTTGATTTGGCCAACAATGTGACAGTGAAAGTGCCTGTGTTAATTCTGGGTAGAAGCATTTAATTGCTTCCATTTAAGAGCTTCCAGAGCCCTCTTGCCCTGGCCTGCTAATCACTGAAGCAAGGTGTTGAGATGTATTCATGAGATGCTATGCAGTGACTCCACAGAGCAAGCCTGACCCAAACTCACCCACTGTTCAACTCAGATCAACACTCACATAGGGTACCATTTATCCTGATTTTACAAATGAACAAACTCAAGTTCTTCCAACTTAAGTGATTTACCTACAGCACATAGTTAGCTCTTGGCAAAGCCAAGATTCTAATCTAGATTTTCGTGGCTCAAAAGGCACACTTTTTTTTTTCTCCATATGGATCTATTAAGTGGTTGCTGGGCCATTTGTACCCTCTCCCACTTGGGTGCCAATAGAGGCAAAAGGGTGAGACATCTGGAACCAATGAAGTTCAGAGATCGCACCAAAGGGAAATACCAAAGCAGTGGCAATAAGCTAAAGAAAAATTCTCTCAGTACTGGAGAGGCCACACAGCTACCACAGTTTGCAATAAGAAGAAACAGCCCAACTACTACTACCACTTAGGGAACCATTTGAGTATTTCTCTGGTAATCCCTTACCCTCACCTGCTTCACTAAACTCCAAAGATGGGAAAAAAACTGTGACCAAGATCACTTTTCTTAAGGCACTTTCAGATTATTCTGCTTTATGTCTGCTGATGACTGAGCCAGACCAAACCATATTTTCTGCCATGATGATGATGAAAAGTCAATATTGCATGAACTCCCCACGTGCCTGAGCTGGGATTTAACATGGCAAAATTGATGTGTGAACCAGTGTTGCTATTTAATGTGGTTTCTATCAAAGTGTTCATAAAACCTGGGGCTGCAGCTGGCCCCCATTAGGTAGTTTCTTGGTGAAAGTTTTCCAAGGAAAACTTTTTTAACAACTTCATAAAGTCAGGTACAAAAGGGCAGTACAATGACTGGCTGAGAGACATGGGATTTTTTATCATTTGATTGGATGTTAAATGCGGATTTGTTCGGTCCATTTCTGGAAGAAAACCTGAAAGACATCAAAGGCTACATTTTGAGTCTTGCATGATTTTATATATTCATCCATTCATTTGTTCAACATTTATTTAGTACCTACTATATGCTAGGGACTGAGTCAAATGTTGGAAGGAACAGAAAGATGAATAACATTCGGGGTCCCAGGGATGTGAAGGAGAAGACAGAATACAACTGTAATTTAAGGCAGTCTGAGGCAAAGGTTGGAATTTGTAAAGCTATTTGGAAAAGTGCCTGGTGCCAAGTAAATGCTAAGAAAATGTATGCCTAGTCTACATGTACAGTTCAGCTCAGTCATGTCTGACTCTCTGCAACCCCGTGAATCGCAGCACGCCAGGCCTCCCTGTCCATCACCAACTCCCAGAGTTCACTCAAACTCATGTCCATCAAGTTGGTGATGCCATCCAGCCATTTCATCCTCCATCGACTCCTTCTCCTCCTGCCCTCAATCCCTCCCAGCATCAGGGTCTTTTCCAACGAGTCAACTCTTCGAATGAGGTGGCCAAAGTATTGGAGTTTCAGCTTTAGCATCAGTCCTTCCAATGAACACCCAGGACTGATCTCCTTTAGGATGGACTGGTTGGATCTCCTTGCAGTCCAAGGGACTCTCAAGAGTCTTCTCCAACACCACAGTTCAAAAGCATCAGTTCTTCAGTGCTCAGCTTTCTTCACAGTTCAACTCTCACATCCATACATGACTACTGGAAAAACCATAGCCTTGACTAGACGGACCTTTGTTGGCAAAGTAATGTCTCTGCTTTTTATTTTTTTTCTGCTTTTTAATATGCTATCTAGATTGGTCATAACTTTCCTTCCACGGAGTGTCTTTTTTTAATATAAATTTATTTATTTTAATTGGAGGTTAATTACTTTACAATATTGTATTGGTTTTGCTTTCATGGTTGCAATCACCATCTGCAGTGATTTTGGAGCCCCCCAAAAAATAAAGTCTGACACTGTTTCCACTGTTTCCCCATCTATTTCCCATGAAGTGATGGGACCACATGCCATGATCTTAGTTTTCTGAATGTTGAGCTTTAAGCCAACTTTTTTACTCTCCAATTTCACTTTCATCAAGAGGCTTTTGAGTTCCTCTTCACTTTCTGCCATAAGAGTGGTGTCATCTGCATATCTGAGGTTATTGATATTTATCCTGGCAATCTTGATTCTAGCTTGTGCTTCTTCCAGCCCAGCATTTCTCATGATGTACTCTACATATAAGTTAAATGAGCAGGGTAACAATATACAGCCTTGACATACTCCTTTCCCTATTTGGACAGTCTGTTGTTCCATGTCCAGTTCTAACTGTTGCTTCCTGACCTGCATACAGGTTTCTCAAGAGGCAGGTCAGGTGGTCTGCTATTCCCATCTCTTTCAGAATTTTCCACAGTTTATTGTGATCCACACAGTCAAAGGCTTTGGCATAGTCAATAAAGCAGAAGTAGATGTTTTTCTGGAACTCTCTTGCTTTCTCCATGATCCAACAGATGTTGGCAATTTGATCTCTTGTTCCTCTGCCTTTTCTAAAACCAGCTTGAACATCAGGAAGTTCACGGTTCACGTATTGCTGAAGCCTGGCTTGGAGAATTTTGAGCATTACTTTACTAGCGTGTAAGATGAGTGCAATTGTGCGGTGGTTTGAGCATTCTTTGGCATTGCCTTTCTTTGGGATTGGAATGAAAACTGACCTTTTCCAGTCCTGTGGCCACTGCTGAGTTTTCCAAATGTGCTGGCATATTGAGTGCAGCACTTTCACAGCATCATCTTTCAGGATTTGAAATAGCTCAACTGGAATTCCATCACCTCCACTAGCTTTGTGCATAGTGATGCTTTCTAAGGCCCACTTGACTTCACATTCCAGGATGTCTGGCTCTAGGTGAGTGATCACACCATCGTGATTATCTGGGTCGTGAAGATCTTTTTTGTGTAGTTCTTCTGTGTATCCTTGCCACCTCTTCTTAATATCTTCTGCTACGTGTAAAACTGGATGATAATGCTTTGGGATAATCGTGGATTTATTGCTAGAAGATAACCGTCAACTTCACACAAAAGGTAAAGTTTGGGAATATGTGCTATTGCTTTCACCTGAACAACCAGATGCATATATTTTATAGAAACACCACTAATCTTCCCTGTATGACTCTGCTTCAGGAGATCTATGCTCAAGTTTGAGGAAATCACATTTTCAGTTTCTTAAGGACAAAATGTGAAAGAAGTCTTCTCACCCATCAGACTCTCTTACCCACACACCTAGGTTAGTTCCAGATTTGGGTAAGTATTGGCCATTCACCTACCCAACCCTTCCATTCAACCATCATGGACAATAATGCTACTGTAGTTCAGAGGAGAAACTTGATTCCATAGGAGATGAAGTAGTCGAGCAAGGCTCAGTGAAGGAGGCAATCCTAAAGCTAGGTCTTGGGGATGAAGCTTGTACACAAGTAAAAAGGAAGAAGACAGACATTCTAGAATTCTAGAGTGGGCACCAGTTCAGTTCAGTCACTCAGCCATGTCCGACTCTTTGCGACCCCATGGACTGAAGCATGCCAGTCTTCCCTGTCCATCACCAACTACCAGTGCTTGCTCAAATTCATGTCCATCGAGTTGGTGAAGCCATCCAACCATCTCATCCTCTGTTGTCCCCTTCTCCTCCTGCCCTCAATCTTTCCCAGCATCAGGGTCTTTTCCAATGAGTCAGTTCTTTGCATCAGGTGGCCAAAGTATTGGAGTTTCAGCTTTAGCATCAGTCCTTCCAATGAATATTCAGGACTGATTTCCTTTAGGATTGACTAGTTTAACAAAGCTATGACAAACCTAGATAGCATATTAAAATGCAGAGACATTGCTTTGCCAACAAAGGTCCATCTAGTCGAAGCTATGGTTTTGCCAGTAGTCATGTATGGATGTGCGAGTTGGACCATAAAGAAAGCTGAGCACTGAAGAATTGATGCTTTTGAACTGTGGTGTTGGAGAAGACTCTTGAGAGTCCCTTGGACTGCAAGGAGATCAAACCAGTCCATCCTAAAGAGTGGGGATAGCCTGAGAAAAAATACAGAAGTAGGAATGTGCTTAGCATATTTGGAGAACAATGGATAAACCAGGTTGATAGGGACACAATTCAGAGAAGTAGTAGGAAATCAAACTCATGGTAGATAGGGTCAGATCATGGAGAATCTCAAATTCCAGTCTAAGGAGCTGCATGAAACCAATACCCTATATATGTTGCAAACACTATACTTGGAAAAATATGTAGCAAGGATTGAGTTCCCAAATTTGCAAGAATTTTGTTCTTAACAGTATCATTCATTGTTCTAAGTCTCAGAACTGTTTGTCCTTCCAAAAGATCTGCATACTATGGAATCCATAGGACTTTGGGGTTATGAAAGAAAAATTCCTGTGAATCCAGGGCAACACTGTCCCTGGGGAATGTGTCCCTGAGAAAAGGAACTAGCATTTGCAGACATATGTACAAAATTTTTGTACATATATTCTTTAATTCTCATGAAAAAACTCTATGAGATATTTTCTAATATCCCCATTTTACAGATGAAAAAACTGGGCCTCATAGTAGATAAAAACAGGATTGAAACATGAATCTGCTTTATTCAAAATCCTGAATTCATTTCACCATGCCACACTGCCTCCTGAATGGAATCTCTTTGCAAAGCTTCAAATCGGGGCATCCTGTGATTAACTCATGCCTCTAGTTGTTATTCTCTTAAAACTTAGTAAAATTCCTATTTGCCTGTTGTCCAAACATCCTTGAATGTCAAGGATGTCAAGAATGTCAAGGAAATTCTAGTCAAGCTAGGGGAAACAATGAACTCAATAAAGGACTTCCAGAACAATTAATCATAAAGGTCAAACTACCCTCACATTTACTTAACCATCAAAGGACACAACTCCATGGACCAGGGGAAACGGTACTGGCTAGAACTACCTAGCTGAGGATTGAAGGACTATCCATCAAGCAATGAGCAGACATGGATTGTCTGTGAACCACCTGCCAGTGCAGAAGACATAAGAGACGTGGGTTCGATCCCTGGGTTGGGAAGATCCCCTGGGGTAGGAAATGGCAACCCACTCCAGTGTTCTTGCCTGGAGAATCCAATGGACAGAGGAGCCTGCTGGGCTACAGTCCATGGGGTCACAAAGAGTCAAACATGACTGAAGCAACTTAGCACAGCACACACTGCTGCCTAATTAAGCATCATATCACTGAAACTACAATGAGCAATTATACTACCAGGTAACATAGTATAGCACTCAAGAGTTTGCAAAGGTACAACTGCACTCTGAAACACCACCAACCCTGACTTTACAAATGAGGAAACTGAAGTTCAGAAAGCCTAAGTAACTTGCTCAAGATCACATATCTCAATGAGAGGTAAAGTTGAAAATCAAACCCTTGCCTTTTGACCCCAAAGTTCACTACTCTTTCAATGCTAAGACACTTGCTTGCCTTCATTTTGGCGAAACAACCAGTTGAAAGACTACCAAAAAAATCACCAACCTAACTGCTTTGATTTCTCAATGCTAAACTTCTAGTTTCTGAGGTTCCTTTTTCCAGCCTCACCTTCAACCCTCCACTGACTGGACTGACCAGCTGGGCTGGTACCATGCAGACATAGTCTATATGTCATATGTGCAGAAAAACTCCACCTCAAACTCCCAAATGCAATAAACTTGACTTTTAACCTTAAGGAAATCCAAAACACATGTCAACCATAAAAATGGCATTGGAGAAATTAACAACAGGTTATCAGAGAGACAAGACTTTCCAGTAGTGTTATATAGATGAGTCGTGACTAGCCTCCGTCAAAAACCCTGGAGGGTATTATGATGATAGAGATGCCAGAGAAAAACATAGGAGCAAGATAAATAACTACCTGATGAGCTAGGCAGCAAGACTCAAAAGGTCTATAAAAATTCTAGTCATCAAACCATTTTATTCACTAGCTACCCTACTTCGTCACATATTTTAGTAATATATGTATTCATCATTGCCTATGTCCATCAATCAGAGAAATTACCTTATGGATGAGAAAATCAGTAAATTACACAACCCTTACCTTTTTAGCTCTCAAGCAAGTGGTCTAACAATTGAGATAAAGATTCTAATCTAGGCCTTTATTGCCCAGGAACTGAATCATGCAAGAGCCTCCTACCTCACATCCCATTACACAGTAGTTCTCAAACTTGAGAGTCCATCAGAATCACCTGGATGGCTTGTTAAACCACAGACTTCTGAGCTCCAATCTCAGAACTTTTGATTCAATAAGTCTGAGGCAGGGCTCAAGAATTAGCATTTCTAACAAGTTCCTCGGAGAAGGCAATGGCACGCCACTCCAGTACTCTTGCCTGGAAAATCCCATGGATGGAGGAGCCTGGTAGGCTGCAGTCCATGAGGTCGCTAAGAGTTGGACACGACTGAGCGACTTCACTTTCACTTTTCACTTTCATGCACTGGAGAAGGAAATGGCAACCCACTCCAGTGTTCTTGCCTGGAGAATCCCAGGGACGGGGGAGCCTGGTGGGCTGCCGTCTATGGGGTCACACAGAGTCGGACACGACTGAAGTGACTTAGCAGCAGTAGCAGCAGCAACAAGTTCCTGGTTGCTATGGACACCACTAGTCCAGGGATCACACTTGGAGAACAAAATGCTGTACAGTCATCCAAGCAATCATCTAAAAACATGTACTTTCACATGATTCACAACCGCCATTACAATAAAGTGCAGACTCTAGTGCCTAGTACTGCAAGCTCCACTTACCCTCTCTCTTCAACCTTATCTCTCAGTACTCACAAACACAGACCCTCCCATCCAGCCAGCAAGGTTTCTTCAATGGTCCTGAACTTCACACTTTTACTGCTGACTTCAATCCCTGCTTCATGCTGTTCCTCTCAAAGGAAATGCCTTCATTTTCTCTTTGCCCACCAATATCCACAGCCTCTGGCTCCTGTTGTTCCACTTCCTCTAACTAGGCTTTCCTGACTGTTCTAGCTGCAGTCATCTCCTACAAAGGCCAATAGCAGTTCTAATTTGCACTCCTTTTAGCAAGCAGGAAGTTGAGTGGTTTTCTGTATGTCTCTTCTTTGTATCTCAGGAAACTCAGTTTCCTCTAAGCCCATATCCTAAGCAGTGTTTCATTAGCCTCTCTGTCAGACCCATGGCAGTGCTAGACAAATAGTATGTACTCAATAAATACATTCCTTTTTAACAAAGTTTTATTAATTAAGGATATTTGATGTATGTATTTAAAAACCGGTAGAGCTTCAGTTCAGTTCATTCAGTCATGTCCGACTCTTTGCGACCCCATGAATCACAGCACGCCAGGCCTCCCTGTCCATCACCAACTCCCGGAGTTCACCCAGACTCACGTCCATCGAGTCAGTGATGCCATCCAGCCATCTCATCCTCTGTCGTCCCCTTCTCCTCCTGCCCCTAATCTTTCCCAGCATCAGGGTATTTTCCAATGAGTCAACTCTTCGCAGCACAATAATAAATGGTATATTTTAGCTAGTTAAGCTTATTTTGCTTTCAAGTTTTTGTTTATTTGTCTTACATTTCTTCAGTGTTCTGAGAATTTCAGAGTACAGTTACATTTGTAAA
Source organism: Bos mutus (assembly GCF_027580195.1). Lineage (NCBI taxonomy): Eukaryota > Metazoa > Chordata > Mammalia > Artiodactyla > Bovidae > Bos > Bos mutus. The sequence continues at coordinate 19,273,986 of NC_091646.1, forward strand.
ATTATGTTGAGAACAGATGGGAAAACATGAGTACGATCTATGCATTTGCTGGGTATTTCCCAATATGCTTACACATGGAGAACAGACCTAATTTACAGAATTCAACTTAACCCTCTGGTAACGCAGATGCATCATAGGTGCCTTTGACCCAGATCACCAAACACTGATCTAGACATATGCTAATTAAGATTTCATTAATGACAAAAATATCCTGCCTTCGAGAGGTGCCTTGGTGAAACTGGAGGGAGATTAAAAAGACAATTATATTTCGTAAATCACCCCCCCTTGTTCTCTATGAAATACTTTGAGGCTGATTTGGTTTAATTCCGCCATTTCAAAAAATCGCACTGGGGGGAAAATGGGAATACAAAAAGAATAATCTCCCAAAGCAAATTTAAACTATTCTAACAGGGACACTGCATGTCAAAAACAAGTAATGTCTCAAACTACGCTGCCTGGGTTCTTCTTCCCATAGGATCTGAACTGATGAAAGGAAAACAGACACAAATTTTATCTACACACACAAACTAGTTTGAATTTTTTTTAAAAAGACTGTGCTCCATTTCTAAACATATTAGTAACCTTGGTTTGATTTTAGTCAACATCTGGTACTTTTGGTCTTCACTCCAGTCTCATATAACAACACTTAGTTTCTAAAACATGTGAGAGAGTAATCACCTGGAAGCTGGACATCCTTCCAATGACAGTGCCAGTGTTCCTCAACCTAATGATATTAGTGAGAACTAGCAATGGATTTTTGACTTTGTTTTGGATTTTTCTTTCTTCAAAGAGTCTCTCCAACTCCAAAAACTTTGCTAGACAAGTGACTGCTGAAATGAGTGTAAAGTAACAGGCTTGTTGGTCTCTACGGTAGGCCATACATAATCACCATAGAAATATATAATTACACCTGTCAACTTCATCTTGTGTAATTGATTCAGTGACTAACAATGTCAGTGGCAGGCTAAGCTTTGAGGTCTTGCTGCGAGAAAATACTCATACATGGCTAAACATCTTGGTATCTTAATTGCTTGTCATACTGCCAGGGCTCCTGTGTTGTATCTATCTCCACAGCAACAGACTGGAATAGATAAAGCATATTTAATAGCTTAAGAGTGAAGTGATCACCTTTTTTTCATTTTATAGGCCCTTTAAGAAAACCATGGAGTTGTCAAAAATAATCTAGTCATAAAGTCAGCTTTGAAAGAAAAGTCTAAAATATGACTCCATACATTTAAAACTAGATGCATGCTATGAGCTTTTCAAAGAAGAATCCTCTAATTATGATTATGAACAGAGAGAAGCAGCCCATGCTTGAACATGTACAAAGGCACAATGAAGTTTTCATCACACTCACTGTCTTTTGAGGAATTAGAATACATTAAAATCCCTTAACCAAAAAGCAAGAAAGCCCTGGAAACTACTGGACATTGGCAGGTTTCTTTTGAGGGGGTGGTTTGGAGGTCAACATCATGGTAAGATAGAGGCCACCAACACTAGGGAGCAGCATACCAACCGTAGTTGCATGATATGAAGATGAGGAGTCGTGGCTAGTGTGGTAACAAAAGGCAACAGGTTATTTTTAAAATTTAACAAATTATATCCTATAGCTAATGCTTAAAAAGTACAATGACTAACTGAAAGTGGTCAAGAAGCCTACAGATCCACCATGTTTTACCCAAGATTAAATAACTTTATACACTTCACAGATGCAAACTAACTCTCACACCCAGTCTCTACTGATCTCTTATTTCTATTTAACAAGCTGTCATTTGTACCAACCCAACTCAGGCAACTGATTTCCAAGGCTAGCAAATTCCATTCATTCATTAATTCAGTCACTTATCCAGTCAGTCAACATATTTTTGAGCACTTCCAGTGTGTCAGGCACTGCCCTAGCTGTTGGGATGCGACAAGAGAACATGTGTGTTAATGGGAGCATGTAAGAATGGCATTAACACATTCAAATGATCACAAAAATTTTCCTGAAGGAGGTGACACCTAAGCTGAGTCTTAAAGGATGAGTAGAATATTAGACTTGTTTTAGGGACTAGAGAAAGGAGATCAGACACAATAAAAACTCGCAGAGGTATAAAACAGTTAGGGCATGAGATGGCATAAGGGGTGAGAAGGGAAGAAGGAACCAGATCATAGAGGGTTCTGTTATCATATTAAGGATTTTAGATCCTGGCCCTGAGAACAATGGTGAACTGGTTTTTAAGTGTGTTTGGGAGGAGGGTGCTGCTGCTGCTAAGTCACTTCAGTCGTGCCCGACTCTGTGTGACCCCATAGACGGCAGCCCACCAGGCTCCCCCGTCCCTGGGATTCTCCAGGCAAGAACACTGGAGTGGGTTGCCATTTCCTTCTCCAATGCACGCAAGTGAAAAGTGAAAGGGAAATGGCTCAGTCATGTCCGATTCTTCGCAACCCCATGGACAGCAGCCTACCAGGCTCGTCCATCCATGGGATTTGCCAGGCAAGAGTACTGGAGTGGGGTGCCATTGCCTTCTCCGGGGAGGAGGGTGGGTGGGTGTATATGTAAGGAATGATCCTCGCTGCACTGTTAAGAACAGAAAAATTCTTCCAGAAGAATAAGATTTTTTCCTCCATTGTATTCTCCTTGACCACAGTATTTGACATTGCTTAAAACATGGTTTCTTTGGTATTTTGCTCTTCCATTTCTCTTTCTCCAGTTCCTTTGCTAGTCTTATTTCTTCTATCAAATCACTTGATCCTTCTCTTCTCCCCACTGACACCAACCCTATATAGGCTATCCCAAACTACCTTCGTAATTGACCTTCCTGCTCCCTCTAGTCCATTTTGTACTCTTCTAGAAAATTGTTCTTCCTAGTCCATCTTCAGTAGTATGATATGCATCTGACATTTCTAGTTGCATAGCAACCATGCCCCCATTGTTGGTAACAGCATCATGATTTTCCTTTGGAAAGTAAATCCTCCCTACCGGATGCTGTCCCACTTTCCTTTGGCCAATGGCCAGTTATGTAACCTAGGCCAAGCCAATCAGACTTTCCATGGAATTTGAATCTTTTCCCAAGAGATTGAGACGATTGGGATCTGGTTCATCATAAGAGAAGAATACTAGAGTAGGTATTTTATTTACCATGGTCTTAGAGCTGTCATAGTTCTTGTATTTACTAAGGCTTGGTTGTTGTACATGCCCTTCAGTTCTGTAAACTACTCTATGTCCTTCTAGTGTGAGTATGTCTACATATATATGTATACATATGCAGATGTACATATGTGCATGTGTGTGTGTTTGTACAGTGCAAGTTAGCCACAATCCAGATGGTTGGATGGCATCAATGATTCAATGGACATGAATTTGAGCAAACTCTGGGAGATAGTGAAGGACAGAGGAGCCTGGCATGCTGCAGTCCTTGGGGTCACAGAGTCGGACACGACTTAGCAGCTGAAAAGAAGTTCTATTGATTACAATGAAGAGTGCTATCTTCCCACTGGCATTAAAGGCCCTTTCCCAATTGATACCATCTCTCCTATCCAAACATATATACTACCATTAGCCAACCTAAACCCTCTGCTACAATCCTCTAAGTCTCCCTTCTCTACTCCTGCCACCATACCTACTTATAAATCCCCAACGTCATACTTTTGCATTCTGCCCTCCTGGTCTGCCTTTATATCCCATCTCACTAGACAGTAATGAAGGGTACATCAGATAAGCAGTATTATGATGAAGGTTTGGAAAAGAAGAGATAAGGAAAAAATAGGTCCAGCCTTAAGGTATAATCTCTATTTTTTGGCCTCCTATCTGCGGCTTTCCCTCATAACTCTAGGAACATTGCTGTCTAGGTTCTAGGGATTTTTTTTCTAACAGTTTCCATCATAGGGATGAGAATTAGGACAACACTCTAATGGTGTCTTCCCTCCTTTGCTTGTTTATAGATTTTCAGAAAGAAGCCTCTCTTCTACTACCTTTCTTCCTTCTTCCCAACCCCACCTATCAACCTGAGATTTTGTGCAGTAGCTCTTTTTAAATTCTAAAGAGGAAATATAGAAGAGATTTCCTTCTCATGGCCTGTCCTTGGGCCGTTGGGACCTTATGTGTTTGGAAGTACAGTATATTACAGGCATGAGTTTGGAGTCAGATAGACCTGAGTTGTTCAGTTCTGGTTCTGCCACTTATTAGCTACATGACTATACCACTAACCCTCAGTCCCTTCATATGTGTATTAATCTAATATAGTTCCTAGCACATAGAAAGCATTTACTAAATGTTGATTATTTTTATTAGAATGGTGATTGTTTTCTTAACCAATATCCCTAAACCTAATTTTATTTTCTTTGAATGCCAAATTCTGAATCTGTGGCAACAGAAAAGGCCACACATGGGCCACCCTCTAAAATAGAGTAAATGTATTCTGTTTTTTTTTTTTTTTTTTTTTGGCCACTACATATAGAACTTCTCCCACCAGGGATGGAACCCATGCCTTCTGCAGAGGAAGTATGGAGTCTTAACCGCTGGACCACCAGGGCAGTCCCTAAGATATATTCTGCAGAGAAGCCTAGATTATTTCTAAGCCACTTCCACCTCCAAAATTCACTGACTGACTCTCATGGAGAGATGTCTATGAGTGGGTGAGTGAGTGAAAGTCGCTCAGTCATGTCCAACTCTCTGTGACCCCATGGACTGTAGCCCACCAGGCTCTCCTCTGTCCATGGGATTCTCCAGGCAAGGGTTTCCATTCCCTTCTCCAGGATATCTATATGTATATATAAAAGGATATGTCTATATGTATATATGAAAGGACTAAGTCTCACTTTATATCTTCTCTGAAGATAGTTTCCAAAATCTGTTCTGTGGTTATCTTACCTAGTGTAGTGATTAGTACAGGCTTTAGAATCAAGAGAGCCAAGGTTTGAATCCAAACCCTGCCAGTTACTGGCTGTGTAAAGCTGGAAAATAAACTTTATGATCCACAGATTTTTTTATCTATAAAAATAGTAAGGATAGCACTTAGCTTATAAGATTATTGTGAGGATTTGATAAATGTTATATATTTACTTATATATATTGAGTTGAGTACCATGCTTTCCCATTAGTAAATACACAACAAAATAAAGTCAAAAAGCATATCCCATAAAAGGAAAACTTATAAATTGGACCTCACCAAAATTTTAAGTTTGCTCTGCAAATGACCATAGTAAGACAATGAAAAGGCAGGCTAGAAAACAAAGAAGAAAATGTTTGCCAGGAAGAAAAGATTTGCAAATCACATATCTGCACAAAGGATTAGTGTTTAGAATACATAAAGAAATCTCAATAGTCAATGTTTTTTAAAAAAAAATTTAAATAGAAAGTCAACTAAATACATGAGCAGAAGTGAAAGTCACTCAGTCGTGTCCAACTCTTTGCAACCCCATGGACTATACAGTCCATGGAATTCTCCACGCTAGAATACTGGAGTGGGTAGCCTTTCCCTTCTCCAGGGGATCTTCCCAACCCAGGGATCGAACCCAGGTTCGATCAAACATTTGATGAGCAGACATTTTATCAAAGAGGATATTCAGATGGCAAATAAGCACAAGAACAGATGTTCAACATTATTACCATTCAGTTCAGTTCAGTCACTCAGTCGTGTCTGACTCTTTGCAACCCCATGAATCGCAGCATGCCAGGCCTCCCTGTCCATCACCAACTCCCAGAGTTCACCCAAACTCATGTCCATCGAGTCGGTGATGCCATCCAACCATCTCATTCTCTGTCGTCCCCTTCTCCTCCTGCCCCCAATCCCTCCCAGCATCAGAGTCTTTTCCAATGAGTCAACTCTTCACATGAGGTGGCCAAAGTATTAGAGTTTCAGCTTTAGCATCAGTCCTTCCAATGAACAACCAGGACTGATCTCCTTTAGGATGGACTGGTTGGATCTCCTTGCAGTCCAAGGGACTCACAAGAGTCTTCTCCAACACCACAGTTCAAAAGCATCAATTCTTCGGCACTCAGCCTTCTTCACAGTCCAACTCTCACATCCATACATGACCACAGGAAAAACCATAGCCTTGACTAGATGGACCTTTGTTGGCAAAGTAATGTCTCTGCTTTTGAATATGCTATCTACGTTGGTCATAAATTTCCTTCCAAGGAGTAAGCGTCTTTTAATTTCATGACTTCAATCATTAGCCATTAGGGAAGTACAAATTAAGACCCCAATAAGATATTACAATGTATCTATGAGAATGACTAAAATAAAAAATCTTGACAATACCAAATGTTGATGAGAATACAGAGAAACTAGATCACTCACACATTGCTGATGGGAATGGAAAATGGTAAGTTGCTCTGGAAAAAAGTTTGATAGTTACTTATAAAACTAAACATATGATATGGCTCACCATATTACCTAGAAATTGCACTCTTAGTTAGGAGTTTACACAGAGAAATAACATGCTCAAAAAAAAATCTGAAAACAATTGTTTATAGCAAATTTATTCATATTAACCTCAAATTGGAAACAGCTTAGATGTCCTTCCAAAAACATATTATGCTACAACTAAACCATGAAATACTACTCAGCAATAAAAAGGAATGAATTATTGGTGCATGCAGTAATTTGAATGAATCCTCAGAGAATTATGCTGAGTGAAACAAGCCATTGCCAAAAGATTAAACACCATGTGATTTTATTATACACAACTATTGAAATAACAAATTTATAGAAATGGAAACACAGAAAGTAGATTTAGCAACTGCTTAGGGCTAGGAGTAGGTGAAAATCAGTACTGCTAATTGGTACAAGGTTTCTTTTTGGGGTGAGAAAAATGTTCCAGAATTAGATTGTGGTGGTAGAGGTGGCACAAGTTCACAAATATACTAAAAATCACTGAATTGTACCCTTTAAAGGGTGAATTTTATGATATGTGAATTATATCTCATTTTTTTTTAATGAAACAGAGAAATGATAGTGGCAGAGAGCTGAGTATAAGAGGTAGAGGTGAAAAATTGGTCATGTTCTGGATATATTTTGAAGATAAAGGTAACATTATTTGCAAATGATTAGATGTCAGACATGAGAGAAAAAAAAAAGAGGATACATAAACAGTGTGGAGGTTTTTGACTTTCATACATCATGAGAAACGCTGGACTGGAAGAAGCACAAGCTGGAATCAAGATTGCCGGGAGAAATATCAATAACCTCAGATATGCAGATGACACCACCCTTATGGCACAAAGTGAAGAGGAACTAAAAAGCCTCTTGATGAAAGTGAAAGTGGAGTGTGAAAAAGTTGGCTTAAAGCTCAACATTCAGAAAACGAAGATCATGGCATCCAGTCCCATCACTTCATGGCAAATAGATGGGAAAACAGTGTCAGACTTTATTTTTATTTATTTTTTTTTTTGGCTCCAAAATCACTGCAGATGGTGACTGCAGCCATGAAATTAAAGACACTTACTCCTTGGAAGGAAAGTTATGACCAACCTACATAGCATATTCAAAAGCAGAGACATTACTTTGCCAACAAAGGTCCGTCTAGTCAAGGCTATGGTTTTTCCTGTGGTCATGTATGGATGTGAGAGTTGGACTGTGAAGAAGGCTGAGTGCCGAAGAATTGATGCTTTTGAACTGTGGTGTTGGAGAAGACTCTTGTGAGTCCCTTGGACTGCAAGGAGATCCAACCAGTGCATTCTGAAGGAGATCAGCCCTGGGATTTCTTTGGAGGGAATGATGCTGAAGCTGAAACTCCAATACTCTGGCCACCTCATGTGAAGAGTTGACTCATTGGAAAAGACTCTGATGCTGGGAGGGATTGGGGGCAAGAGGAGAAGGCGACGACAGGATGAGATGGCTGGATGGCATCACCGACTTGATGCACATGAGTTTGGGTGAACTCTGGGAGTTGGTGATGGACAGGGAGAACTGGAGTGCTGTGATTCATGGGGTTGCAGAGAGTCGGACACGACTGAGCGACTGAACTGAACTGAATAGAGTCCAGAAGAAGTCTGGGTTTAGGCAGAAGATCAAGAGAATAGTTTTGTTCCCATTATGTGTGAAGTGCTGGCTAGATGCCTGTGTTTGTTTCCTATTTCTACTAGAGACAAATGACCACTTAGTGGTATAAACCAAGCAAATTTATTATCTTACAGTTTTGGAAGCCAGAAGTTTGAAATGGATTTCACTGGACTAAAATCAAGGGATTAGCAGGCCTATGTTTCTGTCTGTACCCTCTCAGAGAGAATCTGTTTCCTCGCCTTTTTCATCTACTAGAGGTCACCTGCATTTGGCTTGTGGTCCCCTCCTCAACTTTCAAAGCTAGCGGCATAGCATCTTCAAATCTCTATCTGACTCTGACATCTGCTTCCATCATCACATCTCCTTCCCTACTCTCCTTTATTTCCAAGGACATTTGTGACTACATTGGGCCCACCTGGATAATCTAGGATAATATCTGCTTCTCAAGAAGCATGACTTAATCACATCTGCAAACCCCTTTTGCCACATCAGTGATACACATTCACAGGTCCAACGTACTAGGAAGTTGACATCTTGGGCAGTGGAGTAGGGGGAGGTGCATTATTCTGTCTAGCACAATATCTAAATAGAGGTACTGAATTGGTAGCTAGTTACAGGAATGTAGAGTTCAGAAGGTCCAGGCTGGAGAAGTAAATTTGTGAGTTTCAGTATTCATGTGTTATTTAAACTCACACCACTGAATGAGATCCTCAGGGGAGAGAATATATACAGTGAAACGTTCCCAGCACTGAGAGCCTAGGGACTTTCAATGTTAAGAAGTTGGAGAGATGAGAAGAGGCAAGCAAGGGAATTGAAGAGGCAACTGAAATAGGAGGGGTCACCGAGTGAGTAGGAAAACCAAGAGAAGGCAGTATATTGGAAGCAATGAAAAGAACATGCTTAAGGAAGAAGGGGTGACCAGCTGACTCAAATACTGCTTTAGGTCAAGGAAGATGAAGACTGAGGTTGACCGTTGGATTTGACAATGTGGAAGTCACTGGTGACCATGAAAGGGCAGTTTTTGTGGAGTGGCAGTTTCAAGACAAAAGGAAATCTGTTTCCAGCCATGATAGAGTAACAGAAGTCAAAAATGTACCCTCTGTCCTGAAACAACTAAGAGACTTGTGAAATATATGAACCATGAGGCAATCTACTCAATGTGAGAAAATATTTGCAAATCATATATCTGAATAAGATGTTATATAAAAAACCCTTACAACTCAATAACAAAAAATAACTACTTTAAAATAGGCAAAGGACTTGAATAGACATTTTTCCAAAGAAGACACACAAATGGCCAACAAGCACATGAACATCACCAATTAGTAAGGGAAATTTAAATCAAAACCACAATAAAATACCACCTCATATCCACCTTACTATCAAAAAACAGAAAATGACAAGTGTTGTCAAGGATGTAGACAAATCGCCACCCTCATGCACTGTTGGTGGCAGTATAAAATGTTGCAGTCGCTATGAAAAACAGTATGTGGTTCCTCAAAAAATTAAAAATCGAATTACCATATGATCTAGAAGTTCACTTCTGGATATATAATCAAAAGAATTGCAAGCAGGGTCTCTAAGAGCTATGCGTACGCCCATGTTCATAGCAGCATTATTCACAGCAGCCTAAAAAGTAAAGGCAATTCAAGTATCCATCAACATATGAGTGAATAAGCAAAATGTGGTCTATTTGTACAATGGAGTATTACTTAGCCTTAAAAAGGGAGGAAATTCTGACACATACTATCACCTGGAATAACCTTGAGGATATTATGCTAAGCGAAATAAGCCAGACACTGAAGGACAAATACTGACAAGAAAAGACTCAAATTCATAGAGTCAGAAAGAGAGTAGCAGGGAATGGGGAGTTATTGAAGGGGCATAGAGTTTCAGTTTTGCAAGATGAAAGTTCTCAAGATTGATCCCACAGCGTTGTAAACACACTTAACACTATGGAATTATATACTCAAAATTGTTAAGATGGTAAATTTCATGTTATGTATATTTTGACTGTAATTAACAATTGAAAAAGGAAAAATATGCATGAAACAATGGTTTTCAAGACACTGAACATCAGGCAACAAAAAACAGCAACCAGAGTAGTAGTCAAGGTAAACCCTAGGACTGCCATAGCTTACTACCTGGATAAACCCTGTAGTCCTTGGAGCAAGGAAGGGGAACCCAGGTAGAGTCTGGTGGTCGTCCTGAGTTGAGGACATAAAACTGGGAGTCCAGAGAGACCAGGGTGGCTAAGGATCAGAGGGTAGAACCCCAGGGATGAGAGAGCTGCATTGAAAGAGAACTTCAGATGCTCTAGGGAATCTCTCTTAAACTTTATCTGAGTACCTAGAAAGAAATCAAACTTAAGAGGTGAGGGACTGAACCACCCCTAAATGATGAGGGACAGCAATGCTCAAAATTCACATTTTATATGTTGTGGAATATGGAATACACCAGAGAAATCAGTACCACCACAAATGTAACAAACACATCATCACCTCCCGAAAGTGCACTGTTTGGACTGCTAAATCATGTCCAAAAAGGTTCTCTGGTGTCCCTTTATAATAATCCCTGCCTCTCACTCCTCTCCATACCCTATCCCATCCCCAGAAAATCACTAATCTCATTTTGACATGAGAGATTAATTTGCATTTTCCAGAATTTTATATAAATGGAATGAAACAGTACCTTTTGTTTCCTCGGGCATCTTGCACCCAGCATCATTATTAGGAGATTCAGCCATGTTGCTGTGTTTATCAATAGCTTGTTCCTTTCTCTTGCTAAGAAGAATTCCACTACAGGGGTAAACCACAATTTATTATTTATTCTTTCACTTTTTAATGAATATTTGGGTCATTTCTTGTTTTATTTCAATTACCTGTTTTTCCCTTATAAATAAAACTGATATGAATATTCCTGTAGAAGTCTCTTTGAACATATGCTTTCATTTCTCTTGGTTTAGCACCTCATAGTGAAATGATTAAGAAGTATAGTAGGTGCATGTTTAACATTTTAAGGAACTTCCAAGCTGTTTCCAATGTAGTTATACATTTTACATTCCCACCAGCAATGTATGAGGGTTCCAGTTACTCTATGTCTTTGCCAACACAGAGTCACTCGAATTTTAAACATTTTAATAGATGTGGTGGTATCTCATTGTGATTTTGACTTGCATGTCTCTAATAACTGATATTGACCCTTCCTATGCTTATTTGACATCCATATATCTTCTTTGGTGAAATGTCTTTTCCAATGTTTTGCTCATTTATTAAAATTGGATTGTTCAGGAACTTCCCTGATTGTCCAGGATCTAAGACTCTGCACTCTCAATGCAGTGGAACCAGGTTCGATCCCTGGTCAGGGAACTAGATCCCACATGCCACAATTAAAGATCCCCCACAACTAAGACCTGGTGTAGCCAAATAAATAAATATTAAAATAAAATAAGTCACCCTGCTAATTTAACTTATATGCAGGGTACATCATGAGAAACGCTGGGCTAGAAGAAGCACAAGCTGGAATCAAGATTGCCGGGAGAAATATCAATAACCTCAGATATGCAGATGACACCACCCTTATGGCAGAAAGTGAAGAGGAACTAAAAAGCCTCTTGATGAAAGTGAAAGAGGAAAGTGAAAAAGTTGGCTTAAAGCTCAACGTTCAGAAAACTAAGATCATGGCATCTGGTCCCATCAATTCATGGCAAATAGATAGGGAAACAGTGGAAACAGTGGCTGACTTTATTTTGGGGGGCTCCAAAATCACTGCACATGGTGACTGCAGCCATGAAAGTAAAAGACGCTTGCTCCTTGGAAAGAAAGTTATGACCAACATAGACAGCATATTAAAAAGCAGAAACATTACTTTGTCAACAAAGGTCCATCTAGTCAAGGCTATGGTTTTTCCAGTAGTCATGTATGGATGTCAGAGTTGGACTATAAAGAAAGCTGAGCACCGAAGAATTCATGCTTTTGAACTGCGATGTTGGAGAAGACTCTTGAGAGTCCCTTGGACTGCAAGGAGATCCAACCAGTCAATCCTAAAAGAAATCAGTCCTGAATTCATTGGAAGGACTGATGTTGAAACTGAAACTCCAATACTTTGGCCACGTGATGCGAAGAGCTGACTCATTGGAAAAGACCCTGATGCTGGGAAAGATTGAAGGCAGGAGGAGAAGGGGATGACAGAGGATGAGAGGGTTGGATGGCATCACCAACTCAATAGACATGAGTTGGGTAGGCTCCAGGGGTTGGTGATGAACAGGGAGGCCTGGGGTGCTGCGGTTTATGGGGTCCCAAAGAGTTGGACATGACTGAGTGACTGAAATGAACTGAACTGATCCACTCCTTCCAGTACCATTTACTTATAAGATTATTCCTTTACCATTAAAATCCTTTTGCACCTTTGTCAAGTGAGCATATATGTCTGGGTCTACTTCTAAACTCTCTGTTCTGTACCATTGATCTGTATGTTCACATTTATGACAGAACCACACTGTCTTGATTACTGACTTTATAATAATGAAGTTCAACTAACAGTATAAAGCTTATAACTGAAAAATGGAAATAGTCTGCTTTCCAGTGCCTTCCTATGAATCTCCATCCTTCTCCACACCCAAGTCTCACTATCTAGGAGCCCACCAAGAGTCACCTCATTAGAACAAAAGTCACTCTTATCACCCAGGAAATCCCAAGAGATTTAGGAGCTCTGGGTCAGGAATCAGGGTCAAAGATCAAATATTACAACGAAAAATGTCCTTACCACTCTTCTTATCACTTAGGAGTTTTAGGAACTCTGTGCCAGGAACTAGGGGCAGAAAGCAATATATTTTTTTTATTATTTCACATATATCTCATATTTGTTTTACTTTTATTTTTACCTATTTGCTTCTTTATACTTAAACTGGGACTCCCGGAGGCAATGAAAAGTAGCTTTATATCTACTTTATGTATTTTTATATAGCTTTGGCCTCTCGATGCAACTTTTTAATCAGTAATTTTAGACTACTTACATCTCATATAATTATTAATATGACTAGATCTAGATCTACCTCTTGTTATCAGTTTTACTGTTCTCATCTGTTCTTTGTTCCTCTTTCTGCCTTCTTTTGGATAGAGGATTTTTAACAATTCCACTTATCTCCTTTTTATGGCTTATTATAAAGCAAATTTCTTGTTTTATTTTAGTGGTTGCTTTAGGAATTATCATATACGTATTTCATATATCATATTCTGGCTTCAAATGATAGTATACCACTACAAGAACTTTGCTGTCATTGTTATTGTTGCTCATTCAGTCGTGTCCAACTCTTTGCGACCCCACGGACTGCAGCACGCCAGGCTTCCCTGTCCTTCACCACCTACTGGAGCTTGCTCAAACTCATGTCCATTGAGTCAGTGATGCCATCCAACCAGTCTCGTCCTCTGTCGTCCCCTTCTCCTCCTGCCTTCAGGTTTTCCCAGCATCAGGATCTTTAAAGTATCATATTTCTATTTCTCAAGCTAAGTCAATTTTGCTTTCTCTAGCCCACAGCTTTGGCTCCTATTGGAGAGTGTTGTGTTAGCACTGAGATACCATTATGAAGGTATAAAGTTAGAGAACCAAATGACCTATACAAACTCTGGTCTAGCCATCCTTTCTCTCCGTAAGTTCCCTGAGAGAGAGATAGACACGAGTTGAAGCAGGAAAACAAAGTAATGGTTCATTATCACCTGGGATTTAAGTTTTAAATCCCAGTGCAAACATCAAATGAGCATGGCCAGAGCACGTTAGGTATTTATTTCCTTTTTCCTGGGCTAGAGTCCTAAGTGTCCCTCATCCCCAAATGCAAATACACATCTCAGAACTTTACCTTTCAAATGACAAATTAAACCATTCCGTTATCCTTTTCTCTGTATTCCAAAACTTGTCAGAAATTCTTCAGAGATAGATTATAGTGGGCCAAGCAGTTAACTCAGTTAAAGCATCATATCACTAAGGCCAAGGTCAGATACTTAATCTTCTTTTGAGCTACTTGGCCCAGTGCCTACTGATCACAGGGAGAAAAAAGGGAGGGTATGTGGGTTAAATAGTAGAAACCTACCCCGTTTTGGAGAGCATATCTTTAAGAACATGCCTGAGTGATTTGGGGTTGGCAATATCCTCCCTGCATAGGAAGGCCACTGCAATATTTACCTGTATAACTACATGAAAATGAGCTTGAGTCCTGTCCAGAGGATGCATATGCTAAAGCCACCCTTTAAATGCCAGCATAAATACTTTGTGTGTAAGGATCTCCTATTCAGAGAAAAAGCCTCTGGGATCTGAGAAAGAGGCTTGAATTCCCTAAACCAGATTGTTCAAAGTATTGGAATATGCTGTCTTTTCAATAACAAAGGAGCATGACTTTGATCATGCTTATTTTCATTATGAATGATTATTTCTATTACACTATCCCTCCAAGGGATGGTACCAAAGGATTTCCTGAATCTTTAAAAATCTATTTCTAGATATCATCAATGAAATGAATACTCAGATTAGTTAGATTTCCTAATTAGCTTGGAAGAAGACCTACGTTGCCTTTAATGAAATTTCTGGAACAGGGAAGCAAATGCTATTGCAACAATGGGATAGTATATGTTCTGGCTTAGAATAGTGCTTATTAATTCACATAAGAGAAACAATTTCCTCATAACATCATTAAGGGAGCCCTGAAGGCAGAGATAATACTGATAGATGGCAAGAATAAACATCAGAAGTGTTTTCCAAGTATACCATGTGTTCTAATTGTCCACTTACCAGTTAAGTCACAAAGAAAGTCTTGGTTTGTAATTTTATGCTGGCATTGTGAATAAAAGTACTACTGCTGAAATAACAGCCAATAATGTGTGTTGCAAAGCAGATCAACTTTTTATGTAAAAATTATTATTTCATGTAGTTCTTCAATGAAAAGTTAGTATACATTACTTTCTCCATTTAGGGAATCATTCTATTAAGTCAGTCTATAAAAATTTGTTAATTATTCTTGATTTTAGAGAACCTAAAGTTCTTCATTGGCCAAAGAGACAATAGATTTTTTGAAAGTTTATGGGAGATACTTTCATAAGAGGAGCTCTTTGGATTTAATATAGGGCCTTTTGGTGAGCCATTTAACCTCAGTAAGTCTCCATTTACTCATCTGAAATGGTAAAATAGAGCTAATAATATGGAGAAGGCAATAGCAACCCACTCCAGTACTCTTGCCTGGAAAATCCTGTGGATGGAGGAGCCTGGTAGGCTGCAGTCCATGGGGTCGCTAAGAGTCGGACACGACTGAGCAACTTCACTTTCACTTTTCACTTTCCTGCATTGGAGAAGGAAATGGCAACCCACTCCAGTGTTCTTGCCTGGAGAATCCCAGGGACGGGGGAGCCTGAGGGGCTGCCGTCTATGGGGTCACACAGAGTCGGACACGACTGAAGCGACTTAGCAGCAGTAGCAGCAGGTGTGCTAAAATAAGCTTTCATTTGCCCCTCCAGATATTTGCTTGCTATTTCTTTACCCAACTTTTTAGCCAGGAAGCTAACTTTGTATGGGCTTCATCAATGGCCTTCCTTGATTTCTGGCATCAAGTTGGGTTCATTCTATGGGAATCACAGACAGGATGACAGAGGTCATCAAGAGAATGTTGTCAGGGCCTTTATTCTTTCTAGCTCCCTCCCTACTAGCTTATCCTGAGTTGGCTACATCCTTTTGCCTAGAGTAAGAGTCTCTTTACCCTTGTGTGATGGCCCTCTCCAAACAGTTATACTGTCTACTCTCTTCTCTTGCCCGTTTAGGCCTAGGGCCCTAGAAACTTAGCAGTGATAATGGCTACCATCTAAGAGTGCTTCAACATCACTTGTTGGTTTCCCTTTAACCTTATGGCCACACCTATATAAATAGTACCATTGTTAATCTTCTCAGTTACTCCAATTGAGTATGTTATTCCTGCTGGCACCATGACTGGATACCTTAGGGCACAGATTGTCTGCAGGACTAAATGAAAGGTCATAATGAAAAATATGAAGCACACACAAACATTAAGTCTTATATCTTTATCAGAAGTCAGGTGTTGAATAACATAAGTGGCCACTGAAGAAGATCCAGGTAGCCCTAAAGCATGAGATTAAAATGAAATTCAACCAGACTGCAACTAGCCAACTTACAAAAGTTAAGTTGCCAGGGCTGAAGAAACTGATAAGGAGTAAGCAGAAAGAGAAACACATGTGAGGTAGCCATTGGAATAAAACATGAAGCAGTGAAAGCTCTCAAATAAGACAGAAGAGGGATGTGACAGGACATAACCCAAGGCAACCTCCCAAGACAACCCTCTACCCTTGCCCCAGTCTCTGAGTAACGTTGTACCTCCACCATTGAGAGGACAGAGCACCATTGTGCCTCTAAAGCCCAGACCTTGGCTTTCATTTCTCCAGTAGTTTCTGTGCCCCACATTGTCCACTACAGTAGAGCATATCCATAGTCAGTTTAGGGGCTTCCCTGGTGGTTCAGCTGTAAAGAATCTCGCCTGCCAATGCAGGAGACACAGGTTCAATCCCTGGGTGGGGAAGACCCCCTGGAGGAGGAAATGTCAACCCACTCCAGTATTCTTGCCTGGGAAATCCCATGGACAAAAAGGCCTGGTGGGCTACAGTCCATAGGGTCTCAAAGAGTCGGACATGACTGAGCACACACACACATACACACACACACACACACACACATATACACACAGAGATTAAGAGTATTCACTACTGTGCTTCCACCTCAGTGCAATTTGGGGGTTAAAGTGCTCTTTAATCTCTTCTACACCATCCCTGTTTCACCATTCTTATATTCTGCAGCTCACCCTCTGACCCTTTGGATTACCTGCTTTTATGGTTCATTCATACCATTCCACTTCCAGAGGGTTGAGCTAGTTTCCTATCATACATAAATGCTTGAAAAAGCAGAGGCATTGCCTATTCTGGGCCCAGGCCCACTCTCACCTTCAAGCTAATATTAATATCCTTGAAGCTTTGTGAATTCCAAGTCAGCATCCCTGTACTATGCCTGCTGAAACTTTCTGAACTAGATCCTCCTCTGCCCAGTAACCAGAAGCCATTCTCTTCCTCCCCTCAATCCTGGCAGCTGCTTCAGTCCCCCAGTCCACTCAATCCTGAGCAGCTTTGAGACCTAACAATTATTCTCTTCAGGTTGCTATCCCTTTGACAACTCTTCCCCTCCCTCAGCCCTTTTGTACCACCTGAAGCTCACAAACTCTCAAACCTTTCTAGAACAAGTCTCTGCTAGATAATATGACAATACAACAGTAACAATCTACAACTCAATTATAAGTCAGTTTCCCTGGCCCCAGATAGCAGCTACTGCCATATCTACATATGAATTTAAGGGAGAGGGACTCTGCCAGAGAGCATGGAGAAAAATCAGGTCTTTGAAGTATAAGTCACATGTCACAAAGAGAGCTAGGTGGCTTTTCCTATAAAGTAGAAGCAAGATGCTCAGCATTACTAATTATCAGAGAAATGCAAATCAAAATTACAATGAGGTTAAGATGCTCAATGGCACTAATCATCAGAGAAATGCAATGAGGGATCACCTCACACTGGCCAGAATAGCTATCCTTAAAAAGTTCCAAATAATAAATGCTGGGAAAGTTGTGGAGAAAAGGGAACCCTCCTACACTGTTGGTGGGAATGTAAATTGGTGCTGTCACTGTGGAGAACAGTGTGAACATTCCTCAAAAAACTAAAAATAGAGTTACCATGTGATCCAGCAATCCCACTTTGGGGCATATATCCAGAAAAGGTGAAAACTGTAATTTGAAAAGATACAGGCACCCCCAATGTTCACAGCAGCACCATTTATAATAGCCAAGACATGGAAGCAACCAAAGTGTCCATCAACAGAGGAATGGATAAAGAAGATGCAGTATATATATGTGTGTGTGTGTATACATATATATTATAATGAAACATTACTCAGCCATAAAAAAATGAAATCTTGTCATTTGTGACAACATAGATGGATCTGGAGTGAATTATGCTAAGTGAAATGTCAGACAAAGAGGAATACCACATGATTTCACTTATATGTGGACTGTAAAAAACAAACAAACAAAATGAAAACAGACTCACAAATACAGAGAACAAACAGATATTTGCCAGAGGGGAGGAGAGATTGAGTGAAATAGGTGAAGATAGTTAAGAAGTACAAACTTCCAGTTATAAAACAAGACACAGAGACATAATACTGCATGAGGAATTTAGTCAAAAATATTTTTAATATTTAATAATTTTATATGGGCACAGATGGTTACTACACATATCATGGTGGTCATTTCATAATGTATGTAAACGTCAAATCATTATGTAGTACACCTGAAACTAACATAATACTGTAGGTCAACTATGTCAAATAATTAAAAGAAAATAATAAAAATACATTTAATTAATGTGAAAGGAAGAATCAAGAAATAAAAAAGAGAAGAAACAAATAATCAATGAATAGTAAATTGTAAGCCTACAATTTACATATAACCATATAACCATACCAATAATTACATTAAATGCAAATAGATGGACTAAATTCTCCAATCAAAATTGCAGTGATTCTCAGGACAAACAAAAAAAGACATACTCAGACACAAGTAGACTATAAGTAAAGGCTGGAAAAAAATACCATCAAAATATTGATATCAGGCATAAGAAAGCTGGAGTAAATACATTGCTGCTGCTGCTAAGTCGCTTCAGTCGTGTCCGACTCTGTGACCCCATAGACGGCAGGCTACCAGGCTCCCCCGTCCCTGGGATTCTCCAGGCAAGAACACTGGAGTGGGTTGCCATTTCCTTCTCCAATGCAGGAAAGTGAAAAGTGAAAGTGAAGTCGCTCAGTTGTGTCCTAACTCTTTGTGACCCCATGGACTGTACCCTACCAGGCTCCTCTGTCCATGGGATTTTCCAGGCAATAGTACTGGAGTGGATTGCCATTTCCTTCTCCAGGGGATCTTCCTGACCCAGGGATGAAACCCGGGTCTCCCACATTGTAGTCAGATGCTTAACCATCTGAGCCACCAGGGAAGTCTGTTAACTAAACTTACAGTGATAATCATTTTGCAACACACACATATATCAAATGATTACGTTATATAGTTTAAACTTATACAATGTTATATGTCAATTATACCTCAATTTAAAAATTTTTTTAAAGAATTAATATTTTAGGGATACATAAACTTTATAAATATATGTGAGCTTTAAACAACAAGAGATTGACTGCAAAGTGGCATGAGGGAACATTTTGAAATGAAAGATACGTTCTATATTATTATTGTGATAGTGGTTACACTACTACATACATCAAATTGTTCACTTAAAATTGACAAATGTTAATGCTTGCACTTAATGAAAAATAACGAAATTAAAAGCAAAACATTCAATATAAATATAACATATATGAGTATGTATGTTAGCCTTGAATGTACACACTAAGTGGCAGTTAGTTTTCATTTGGTGTATCCTCATCAGAAATGTACACTCCAGGGGAAATTAGTGTTTATAGGACTCTAATCAGGAATCCACACCACTTACATGACTACACCAAGTGGTTTTAAAATCTTATCC
Source organism: Bos mutus (assembly GCF_027580195.1). Lineage (NCBI taxonomy): Eukaryota > Metazoa > Chordata > Mammalia > Artiodactyla > Bovidae > Bos > Bos mutus. The sequence goes on from NC_091646.1 coordinate 19,293,595, forward strand.
AAATATGCATCCAAATGTTCAATATTTAGCATAAGCACTGTTAGAAACAAACAACTTTATGGAGAAACTAATCGTGTAGAAGAAAATTTAAACAGGTACCTCTGTCCTGAAATGAACAAGGTGTAGTAGTAGTAATGCGTGTGTGCTCAGTCATGTCCGACTCTCTGTGACCCCATGGACTGTAGCCTGCCAGGCTCCTCTGTCGACACATGGGATTCTCCAGGCAAGAATACTGGAGTGGGTTGCCATTTCCTCCTCCAGGGGATCTTCCTGACCCAGGGATCAAACTCCCTTCTGTATCTCCTGCGCTGGCAGGTAGATTCTATACCACTAGTGCCACCTGGGAAGCCCAAACAAGGTATAACAATCTGGCAAAGCCATCAGTCTGATACCTATGAAGAGCACCCTGAATATGCTTGTTTTCAGTTTAAAAGAGAACCCTGTCACCATTCCAGCTAGGAAACTGGCTAATCATGTCACAAGAATGTTAGTTCCATCCTCCTCAGAATGAACCTCATACAAAGTGCTTGCTGAAAAACCTAAAAGGACAAAGAATGCAGTACTGTGCAGTTTTTCTGCCTGCTTCCTAGTGAATATCTGTACTTGATGCAGAATTTAGGCTGAGACTTGCCATCATTGTCACATACCACCCAGTGGTAAGCTGGGGAGAAGCATGTTACTGCCACCTCCAACTGTCAGAAGCCAATTTCCCAGGTGGTTCAGATGGTAAAGAACCTGCCTGCCAATGCAGGAGCTGCAGGAGACACAGGTTCAATCCCTGGGTCAGGAAGTTCCCCTGGTGGAGGCCATGGCAATTGACTCCAATATTCTTGCCTGGAGAATCCCTTGGACAGAGGAGCCTGGCGAGCTGCAGTCCATAGGGTCGCAAAGAGTCGGACATGACTAAATCGACATAGCACGCGTGCACGCAACGATACTGTGCATAGCCAGAGAAGCTTGAATCAGTTCATAGCAGCATCCCATTTTATCCAGAAAAGTCCTCACGTTCCTTCTTTGCTTCTATTACTCATGTAGTTTAAAATAGGTAAATTTCATATCAGACAAGTTCCTAGATCTAAGCTTTCCACTCAATTTCCCTGACTTCTCCAGTAAAGCCTCTTTTCTTCTGGATCTTGCTCACAAAGTCAGCTTTACCACAGGCAATTTATAGGGAACAATTAATACTGTGATTTTAGGTGCCTTTCAACTGTTACAATATTAAACTCTGCATGAAATCCTTATGAACAGCATGTCTACAAGCAATAATGTTGAAACAGGACCGCCCAAAGGACACTGTTTAGTCTTGATCATGGCTGCATGTTTTGTAAATATAAAGTTTTATTGGAGCAGAGCAACACCCCTTCATTTATGTATTGCGCATGGCTGCTTTAGATCTATAATGGCAGATCTGCATAGCTGAGACAGAGACCATATGGCCCACAAAGCCAAACATATTTCCTATCTGGACCTTCACAAAAGTTTGCCAACTGATTCACTGAAACAGTGCCACTTCTAAACCAGTAATTGCTACATTTGACTACATAAGAATCACCATAAAAAAAAAAAAAGAATCACCATTAATATCTGTTTTTATAGTTGCTAGTTCCTCCATTTTAGATTCTTTTTTTTGAAAATTTCTTCTGAATTTTTTAATGCTTCATCCATTTAAGATTTCCTCACTTTTGAATAACTACTTAAATTTTCTTCTGCTTACCATTTCAGTTATATTCTATATTTTTGAATGTATATTTTTCTCATTTTTCATTTATAAATAGTAACAGTTTGTAAATTTATCTTGATTCCCTGTTTAGCCTAAGATTTATTTTAAAAGGTGTTTTGAAGATTCTAAGTAGACAGAACCTATTTTTTGGATACACTTTCTTTACTGATTTGTTATTGCGTTACATTTGAGGCAGAGAATTTGATCTATATGATTTTTACTTTTAGAGATTTGTAGATCCTTTGTAGCTTAACATGTAGTCAATCTTTAAGACATTTCAAGTGAGTTTGAAAATAATACTTATGTTTTTTTCAGTAAAATGTTTATATATATATTAGATAAAATTTGTTAATTATATTATTCAAATTCTTTTGTCTACTAGAATTGCCATTTTTATGAGAAATATATTTGTCTTAATACGTTTGGGCTGCTACCAAAAACATAACATAGAGAAGATGGTTTAAACAACAGACAGTTACTTCTCACAGTTCTGGAAGTTGGGAAGTTAATATCAAGGTGCTAGCCGATTCAGTGTTTGGTAAGGACCTGCTTCCTGGTTTGTAGATAGCCATTATGATATAATAAGAAATACATATTTTGCTCATTATCCCCAGATCCCAACCAGAGCTCCCAAAATTTTTGTAATTTCCTAAGCAATACAGGTGCCAGGAGAATCTTTTGTCCTAATATTTGGTATTTGACCTCAGAGATCCTAAATCCCTTGGAATTCCCTGAGTGACAACAGCATGTTCTTTTTCTAATGAGGTAATTCTTGGTGGGCTCCTAGATAGCTCCTATATGGGGGTGGGTCACACGAAAGATGAAGCCATGATTAGAAGCTTAGAACTTTAAGCTCTAACCCTCATCCTCCAGGGAGGGGAGAGAATCTAGAGATTGAGAATAATCAATCATGCCTACCTAGTGAAGCCTCCATAAAAATCCTGAAAGTACTGAGTTCAAAGAACTTCCAGGTTGGTGGTATACCTGGGGACAGCATGGAAAATCTATGCACCTCTCCCTCACACCTTGCCTTGTGCATCTCTTAATCTGGCTGTTCTTGAGTTGTATCCATTTATAATAAACTGGTAATCTAGTAAGTAAACTGCTTTCCAGAGTTCTGTGAGACAGTCTAACAAATTATCAAACCCAAGGAGGGGGTAAAGAGAACTGTAAATTTATAACTGATGGTCAGAAGCACCAGAGGCTCAGGTTAGCAACTGGCATTGAAATGGGGGGCAGTCTTGTGGAACTGAGCCCTTATCCTACGGATCTGACACTAACTCATGGTAGATAGTGTTAGAATTGAATTGAATTGTAAAACATTCAGCTGGTGTCTGCACAGAATTGGAGAATTCTTGGTATAGGAAAAAAGCCCAAATATTCGTTGCCCAGAAGTATGTCATAGTAGCAGAGACTGAAGAAACAGAGTTTTTCCATTCAGCCATCTTCTCTCTGTGTCCTCATATTGTGGAAGGCGGTAGAGAGCTCGCTGGTATCTCTTTTATAAGGAGACTAATTCCATTCATGAGAGCTCCACCCTCATGACCTAGTCACCTCCAAAAGGGTCCCCCACTTCCAAATACCATCACAATGGGGAATTAGGATTTAAACATATGAAATTTGAGGGCACACAATCATTCAGTTGAAGAAGGCCTTATCTCTCCTTGCTATACTCCGGAATTCTGCATTCACTTGGGTATATCGTTCCCTTTCTCCTTTACCTTTCGCTTCTCTTCATTTCTCAGCTATTTGTAAGGCTTCCATTTGTAAGACAACCATTTTGCCTTTTTGCATTTCTTTTTCTTGGGGATGGTTTTGGCCATCACCTCCTGTACAATGCTATGAAACTCTGTCTATAGTTCTTCAGGCACTCTGTCTAACAGATATAATCCCTTAAATCTATTTGTCACCTCCACTGTATTATCATAAGAGATTTGATTTAGGCCATACTTTAATGGTCTAGTGGTTTTCCCTACTTTCTTCAATTTAAGTCTGAATTTTGCAGTAAGGAGCTCATGATCTGAGCCACAGTCAGCTTCAGGTCTTGTTTTTGCTGACTGTATAGAGCTTCCCCATCTTCAGCTGCAAAGAATATAATTAATCTGATTTCAGTATTGACCATCTGGTAATGTCCATGTGTAGAGTTGTCTCTTGTGCTTTTGGAAAAGGGTATTTTCTATGACCAGTGTTTCCGCTTGACAAAACTCTGTTAGCCTTTGCCTTGCTTCATTTTGTACTCTAAGGCCAAACTTGCCTGCTACTCCAGGTATCTCTTGACTTCCTACTTTTGCATTCCAGTCCCATACGATGAAAAGGACATTTTTTTTGGTGTTAGTTCTAGAAAGTCTTGTAGGTCTTTATAGAACCAGTCACCTTCAGCTTCTCCAGCACCCCTTGGTTTCCGTGATGTTGAATGGTTTGCCTTGGAAACGAACTGAGATCATTCTGTTGTTTTTGAGGTTGCTCCCAAGTACTGCATTTCAGACTCTTTTGTTGACTATGAGGGCTACTCCCTTTCTTCTAAAGGGTTCTTGCCTACAGTAGTATATACAATGGTCATCTGAATTAAATTTGCCCGTTCCTGTCCATTTTAGTTCACTGATCCCTATGATGTTGATATTCACTCTTTCCATCTCCTGCTTGACCATATCCAATTTACCTTGATTCATAGACCTAACATTCCAGGTTCCTATGCAATATTGTTCTTTACACCATTGAACTTTACTTTCACCACCAGACATATCTAAAACTGAGCATCATTTCTGTTTAGCCCAGCCACTTCACTCTTTCTGGAGCCATTAGTACTTGCCTTCTGCTCTTCCTCAGTATCATATTGGACACCTGGGTGGCTCATCTTCTGGTGTCATACCTTTTTGCCTTTTCATATTATTCATTGGATTCTCACAGCAAGAATACTGAAGCGGTTTTCCATTCTCTCCTCCAGTGGACCAGGTATTGTCAGAACTCTCCACTATGACCCTTCCATCTTGGTGGCCTTACATGGCATGGCTCATAGCTTCATTTAGTTGTGAACCCCTTCACCAAAGCAAGGCTGTGATTCATAAAGGGGAACAATAAAATGGAAAAGACTAGAGATCTCTTCAGGAAAATTGGAAATATCAAGGAAATATTCCATGCAAGGATGGACACAATAAAGGACAGGAACAGTAAGAACCTAACAGAGGCTAAAGAGATTAATAAGAGGTGGCAAGAATACACAGAAGAACTATACAAAAAAAGATCTGAATGACCCGGATAACCACAATGGTGTGATCACTCACCTAAAGCCAGACATCCTGGAGTGCAAAGTCAAGAGGGCCTTAGAAAGCATCACTACAAACAAAGCTAGTGGAGGTGATGGAATTCCAGCTGAGCTATTTCAAATCCTAAAAGATGATGCTGTCAAACGGCTGCTCTCAATATGTCAGCAAATTTGAAAAACTCAGCAGTGACCACAGAACTGGAAAAGGTCAATTTTCATTCCAATCCTAAAGAAAGGCAATGCCAAAGAATGCTCAAACTACTGGATGATTGCTTTCATTTTGCATGCTAGTAAGGTAATGTTCAAAATCCTTCAAACTAGGCTTCAGTAGTATGTGAACCGAGAACTTCCAGATGTACAACCTGGGTTTAGAAAAGGCAGAGGAACCAGAGATCAAATTGCCAACATTCACCGGATCATAGAGAAAGCAACAGAATTCCAGAAAAATATCTACTTTTGCCTCATTGACTACGTGAAAGCCTTTGACTGTGTGGATCACAATAAACTGTGGGAAATTCTTAAAGAGATGGAGATGCCAAACCACCTTACCTGCCCCTGAGAGACCTGTATGAGGGTCAAGAAACAACAGTTAGAACTGGACATAGAATCACTGACTGGCTCAAAATTGGGAAAGGAGTTTGACAAGGCTATATATGGTCACCCTGTCTATTTAACTTATATACAGAATATATCATATGAAATACCATGCTGGATGAATCACAAGTTGTAATCAAGATTGTGGGGAGAAATATTAATAAACTCAGATATGCAGATGATACACCTCTAATGGCAGAAAGTGAAGAGGCACTAAAGAGCCTCTTGATAAGGTGAAGAAGAAAGTGAAAAAGCTGGCTTGAAACTCAACATTCAAAACACAAAGGTCATGGCCTTGGGTCCCATCACTTCATGGCGAATAGAACAGGGAAATGTAGAAGTAGTAACAGATTTGATTTTCTTGGTCTCCAAAATCACTGCAGATGGTGACTGCAGCCATGAAATTAAAAGATGCTTGCTCTTTGGAAGGAAAGCTATAATAAACCTAGAAAGCATAATAAAAAGCAAAGACGTCATTTTGTCAACAAAGGTTTGTGTAGTCAAAGCTATGGTTTTTCCAGTAGTCATGTACAGATGTGAGAGTTGGACCATAAAGAAGGCTGAGCACCAAATAATTGACACTTTTGAACTGTGGTGTTGGAGAAGATTCTTGAAAGTCCCTTGGACTACAAGGAAATCAGACCAGTCAATCCTAAAAGTAATCAACCCTGAATATTCATTGGAAGGACTGATGCTGAAACTCCAATACTTTGGCCACCTGATGCAAAGAGCCAACTCATTCAAAAAGACCCTGATTCAAGGAAAGATTGAAGGCAAAAGGAGAAGAGGGTGGCAGAGGATGAGATGGTTAGATGGCATCACTGACTCAATGCACATGAGTTTGATCAAACTACAGGAGACAGAGAAGGACAGGGCAGCCTGGCGTGTTGCAGTCATGGGGTGGCAAAGAGTTAGACACAATTCAGCTACTGGAAAACAACAACAATAATCATTCAATGGTACTCTACACCTTTTCCCACAAAATTCATGTCCTTCTTACATGCAAAATACATTTATCCCATCCCAAAATACCCAAACGTCTTAGCGTATTGTAGCATCAACTTTAAATTCTAAGTCTAAGATGCTGAAGCTGAAACTCAAATACTTTGGACACTAATGCGAAGAACTGACTCATTTGAAAAGACCCTGATGCTGGGAAAGATTGAGGGCAGGAGGAGAACGGGATGACAGAGGATGAGATGGTTGCATAGCATCAACAACTAACTCAATGGACATGAGTTTGGGTAACCTCTGGGAGTTGGTGATGGACCGGGAAGCCTGGCGTGCTGCAGTCCATGGGTTGCGAAGAGTCAGACACAACTGAGCGACTGAACTGAACTGAAAATCTACCTAAATATTAACTAAATCAGATATGGTTGAGCCTCAAGGTATGATTCCTCCTGGGAAAAATGCCTGTTCAACTGCAAACCTGTGAAACCAAAAACATTATGTGCTTCTAAAATACAATGATGGGACAAGCATAAGATAGACATTCTTATTTCAAAAAAGAAAAATAGGAAAGAAGAAAGGAGTGATGGATCCCAAATAAATCTAAAACCTAATGGGGCAAAGTCCATAAGACTTTAAAGTCTTGCGACTAATCCTTTGGCTCATTGCTCTGCCTTCCAGGCCCTTTGGGGTGGCAACATCACCCACATAGCTTTGTAGGACAGCTTCACAGAGGTGTTAAGCTGGGGAGCCCAGTGGCTCTCTTGGTTGGAGTCCCAGGCTGGTTGCACAAGGACAGTTTCAGCAGTTCCCGCAGCCCCACCTCCAAGGCTATGCTGCACAGAGTTCATCCCTGTGTACTGAGTGAGGGTATCCTGGCCCTCTTGAACTGAAGAGACAACCCTACCCTTTGAACCTTCTGTTGTTTTAAGCCATAAATTATGTGGTAATGTTATAATAACCTCAGGAAATTAATATAACAAGGAGTACTCCAAGTAGCTTAGATAAGGCTGAGAGAAGTCAACTGAAATTTCAGTTGCTTACTTCCACAGGGGAGACTGAATTTGTAGTTTCAGTTCAGCTAAGTCACCCTGCTTATTTAACGTACATGCAGAGTACATCATGAGAAACGCTGGGCTGCAAGAAGCACAAGCTGGAATCAAGATTGCCAGGAGAAATCTCAATAACCTCAGATATGCAGATGACACCACGCTTATGGCAGAAAGGGAAGAGGAACTAAAAAGCCTCTTGATGAAAGTGAAAGTGGAGAGTGAAAAAGTTGGCTTAAAGCTCAACATTCAGAAAACGAAGATCATGGCATCCAGTCCCATCACTTCATGGGAAATAGATGGGGAAATGGTGGAAACAGTGGCTGACTTTATTTTTCTGAGCTCCAAAATCACTGCAGATGGTGACTGCAGCCATGAAATTTAAAGACGCTTACTCCTTGGAAGGAAAGTTATGACCAACCTAGATAGCATATTCAAAAGCAGAGACATTACTTTGCCAACAAAGGTTCGTCTAGTCAAGGCTATGGTTTTTCCTGTGGTCATGTATGGATGTGAGAGTTAGACTGAAGAAGGCTGAGCGCCGAAGAATTGATGCTTTTGAACTGTGGTGTTGGAGAAGACTCTTGAGAGTCCCTTGGACTGCAAGGAGACCCAACCAGTCCATTCTGAAGGAGATCAGCCCTGGGATTTCTTTGGAAGGAATGATGCTAAAGCTGAAACTCCAGTACTTTGGCCACCTCATGTGAAGAGTTGACTCATTGGAAAAGACTCTGATGCTGGGAGGGATTGGGGTCCAGAGGAGAAGGGGACGACAGAGGATGAGATGGCTAGATGGCATCAATGACTCAATGGACGTGAGTCTGAGTGAACTCCGGGAGTTAGTGATGGACAGGGAGGCCTGGCGTGCTGCGATTCATGGGGTGGCAAAGAGTCGGACACGACTGAGCGACTGAACTGAACTGAAGCTAACTGATAAAACAAACAAAAATAAATAATGTTCTTCAGAAAAATAAAACAGAACCCAGAGTCTCTAACAACAGACCACTCAAAATGTCTAGAACACAAGAGAAAATTATTCTACATATATATAAAAATGGAAACATCACCCATGTCTCTTAAAAGAGACAATTAATGGAAACCAACCCCAAGATGATTCATATGTTGGAAATAGCCACGCACAAAAAAAGGAGATCATAAAGCTAGGACTTCCCTGGTGGCACAGTGGATAAGAATCCACCTGCCAATGCAGGGGACACAAGTTCAATCCCTGGTCAGGGAAGATTCCACATGCCATGAGGCAGCTAAGCCGGAGGGCCACAACTACTGAGTCCACACACTAGAGCTCACAAGCTGAAACTATGAGCCTGCTGAAGTCTGTGCACTCTGGGGTCCATAAGCCACAAATACTGAGCCTGTTTGCCACAAATACTGAAGCCCTCATGTCTAGAGCCTGTGCTCCACAAGAGGAGCCCCCACAATGAGAAGCCCACACACCACAACTAAGAGTAGCCTCCATTCACTGCAACTAGAGAAAGCCTGTGCACAAAAAGCAACAAAGAAAAAAAAAAAAAGTAACAAAGATCCAGCACAGCCAAAAATAAATAAATAATTAAAAAGCTATCATTATAAGCATGCTCAAGGAGCTAAAGGCCAATTTATTTTCAATGAGTAAAAAGATAGAAAATCTCAATAAAGTAACGTAAACTCTAAGAGAGAAACAAATACAGATTTTAGAACTGAGAAATATAGTATCTAAAATTTTCTAAATCATTTGATATGTTTGGAAATGATAAAGGAAACAGTCAGTGAAATTGAAGACAGATCAATAGAAATTATTCATCATGAGGTCAGAAAGAAATAAGATTGAAAACATAAACAAAAAAACAGACATTTTTGAAAAACAACTTATCAAAACTGATGAGATGAAATAATATTAATATTCATATTTTTTTAAGAAATTGGCTTTAGTATCAAAACTCTTTCCAAAATTAAAGCCCTAGACCCAATGATGAATCCTAAAAGGTATTAAAGAATGGCATCACACTAAATTTAGACAGATTATTTCTGAAAATAAAGGAGGGAACACAGTTTATTTTATGATGGCAACATAATCCTGAAACCAAAGCCTGACACAGACATTACCAAAAACAGAAAACTACAGATGGATAAACGTACTTTCAAAATGACCCTGGGACGCCATTATGAATTAATTTTCTCCTCAAGGGTCTGTGCCAGAAAGTAGCTTCACAGAGAGGGCTACTCCCCAAACCCAGGCTATCTCCTTTCTCTCCCACTCCCTCATACACATTCATGTACATCAGCCTGAACGTTCAGGCACTGTCTGCAGCCTATTCACTTGGTCTCACCTCAGGCTAAGACCATATACAACAGCCGTGTGATCAGCCCTCACGAGGAAAGACCTGGGGAAGAAGCCTGTACACATTTTGAGAAAGGGCTTGAGGCAAAGAATTTCAGCATCCTAATGCCTCACCTATGATCTAGAAAGTTGGTGGAGTTGGTATTCAGATGGGCATGTGACCATGGTACAATGAACTTCTCACACCTTAGAAAGGGGAACAGCTGAAGGAGAGCCAGAGCAGGGCTCGCTAAAAGCATAGGGCCCAAAGCAGGGCACCTTTTATCTAGGTATGACGTAAGTTCTGTGAAATGTGCAGATCTATATGAAAACCCTGTAACAGTTCAGTTCAGTCACTCAGTCATGTCCGACTCTTTGCAACCCCATGGACCACAGCAGACTAGGCCTCCCTGTCCATCACCAACTCCTGGAGTTTACTCAAAATAAACTCTACTGAGTCAGTAATGCCATCCAACCATCTTATCCTCTGTCAGCCCCTTCTCCTGCCCTCAATCTTTCCCAGCGTCAGGGACTTTTCAAATGAGTCAGTTCTTCGCATCAGGTGGCCAAAGTATTGGAGTTTCAGCTTCAACATCAGTCCTTCCAATGAACACTCAGAATTGATCTCCTTTAGGATGGACTGGTTGGATCTCCTTGCAATCCAAGGGACTCTCAAGAGTCTTCGCCAACACCACAGTTCAAAAGCATCAATTCTTCTGTGCTCAGCTTTCTTTGTAGTCCAACTCTCACATCCATACATGACCACTGGAAAAACCATAGCCTTGACCAGATGGACCTTTGTTGGCAAAGTAATGTCTCTGCTTTTGAATACGCTGTCTAGGTTGGTCAGAACTTTTCTTCCAAGGAGTAAGCGTCTTTTAATTTCATGACTGCAGTCACCATCTGCAGTGATTTTGGAGCCCCCCCCAAAAAAGGTCAGCCACTGTTTCCACCATTTCCCCATCTATTTGCCATGAAGTAATGGGACCAGATGCCATGATCTTAGTTTTCTGAATGCTGAGCTTTAAGCCAACATTTTCACTCTCCTCTTTCACTTTCATCAAGAGACTCTTTAGTTCTTCTTTGCTTTCTGCCATAAGGGTGGTGTCATCTGCATATCTCAGGTTATTGATATTTCTCCCATCAATCTTGATTCCAGCTTGTGCTTCTTCCAGCCCAGCATTTCTCATGATGTACTCTGCATAGAAGTTAAATAAGCAGGGTGACCATATACAGCCTTGACGTACTCCTTTTCCTATTTGGAACCAGTCTGTTGTTTCATGTCCAGTTCTAACTGTTGCTTCCTGACCTGCATACAGATTTCTCAAGAGGCAGGTCAGGTGGTCTGTTATTCCCATCTCTTTCAGAATTTTCCAGTTTGTTGTGATCCACACAGTCAAAGGCTTTGGCATAGTCAATAAAGCAGAAATAGATGTTTTTCTGGAACTCGCTTGCTTTCTCCATGATCCAGCGGATGTTGGCAATTTGATCTCTGGTTCCTCCGCCTTTTCTAGAACCAGCTTGAACATCTGGAAGTTCACAGTTCACGTATTGCTGAAGCCTGGCTTGGAGAATTTTGAGCATGACTTTACTAGTGTGTGAGATGAGTGCAATTGTGTGGTAGTTTGAGCATTCTTTGGCATTGCCTTTCTTTGGGATTGGAATGAAAACTGACCTTTTCCAGTCCTGTGGCCACTGCTGAGTTTTCCAAATGTGCTGGCATATTGAGTGCAGCACTTTCACAGCATCATCTTTCAGGATTTGAAATAGTTCAACTGGAATGCCATCACCTCCACTAGCTTTGTTCGTAGTGATGCTTCCTAAGACCCACTTGACTTCACATTCCAGGATGTCTGGCTCTAGGTGAGTGATCACACCATTGTGATTATCTGGGTCATGAAAATCTTTTTTGTACAGTTCTTCTGTGTATTCTTGCCACCACTTCTTAATATCTTCTGCTTCTCTTAGGTCCATACCATGTCTGTCCTTTATTGAGCCCATCTTTGCATGAAATGTTCCCTTGGTATCTCTAATTTTCTTGAAGAGATCTCTAGTCTTTCCCATTCTATTATTTTCCTCTATTTCTTTGTATTGATCACGGAGGAAGGCTTTCTTATCTCTCCTTGCTATTCTTTGGACTCTGCATTCAAATAGGTATATCTTTCCTTTTCTCCTTTGCTTTTGGCTTCTCTTCTTTTCACAGCTATTTGCAAGGCCTCCTCAGACAGCCTTTTTTTTTTTTTTTTGAATTCTTTTTTCCCATGGGATGGTCTTGATCCCTATCTCCTGTACAATATCACAAACCTCCGTCCATAGTTCATCAGGCACTCTGTCTATCAGATCTAGTCCCTTAAATCTATTTCTCACTTCCACTGTATAATCATAAGGGATTTGATTTAGGTCATACCTGAATGGTCTAGTGGTTTTCCCTACTTTCTTCAATTTAAGTCTGAATTTGGCAATAAGGAGTTCATGATCTGAGCCACAGTCAGCTCCCGGTCTTGTATATACATTTAAATAAAGATTATAAACAAAACAAAACATCTCAAAGGAGAGACATATCATGATCCAGGCTGGAGAAACTTATAATTTTAAAGATGCCATTTCTCCCTAAATTAACCTACAAATCCAGTGCAATCACAAACATCATTCCAATGGATATTTTATGAAACTTGGCAAGGTGATTTTATACTCATCTTGGAAAATGAAAATACATGAAAATTAGTTTTAAAAGATGAACAAAAAAGAACAGTGAAAGGTTGCTTTATCAGATAGTAAAATCTTCTATAAGGCAAAAAATAGACTATAGTACTTAAACAACTAAATTAGTGAGATAGAATAGAAAGCCAGGACATTTAATAGACGACAAAAGTAGCATTTCAAATTATAAAGGAAACAATGGACCACGCATTAAGTGATAGTAGAATAATTTACTGTACATTAGGAAAACATAAAGCTCCTGTTCTAATGGATACCACGCAAAAAATCCAGATGAACTAAAGAGCTAAATGTCAGTAACATAATTGAATACTACAGTAAGCTTTAAGAAGAAAATGTAGGAAGATATTTTTATCATAGGGTGAGGAAGATCATTTAGCAAGAATCAAATGAAGTATCCACGAAGAAAAAGAATGAACATTTTAATTATGCAATCAATAAATTTAACAATTGTTGTTGTTCAGTCTCTCAGTCATGTCCGACTCTTTGCAACCCCACGGACTGCAGCACACCAGGCTTCCCTGTCCTCCACCATCTCCCGGAGCTTGCTCAAACTCATGTCCATTGAGTCAGACAATAAACGTTAAATTATTACTTATATAATAATAAAATATATAATTAATTGTTTTTAATTAGTAGCAGCTGTGAACTAAGTAAAGAAGGAAAGTGACAAAGTCAGAGAGATATGCAACATATATGACAAAGGGTTCATATCTAGGTCATATGGAAGAAAATCTAAGGAAAAAGTAAAAAATCTATTTTAAAGAGGGGGTTGGAAATTATGTGATTACACCATTCAGAGAAAAAGAAATTTACATGGCAGTTATAAAGATAAAAATGTGTATAGTCTCACCAGTTATCACGGAAAATAATATTTAAACAACAGCTTTGTTTATGAAATTGGTAAAAATGTCCACTTTTGCTGGAAACCTATAGAAGAATATGACCTGAGAGAAATTCCTCAGCTGCTATCAAAATATAAAATATACATAGTTTTGGATTCAGCATATGTGTGCATACAAAGAAACAGGGACAGAGATGTTTATTGCTGCATTATTTTTACTTGTAAAAAGTGGGAAGCAACTTAAATGTTTGTCGATTGTTAAATAACCATATATTGATATTATGCAGTGGTTAAAAGAAATTAAATAGGTCTGTATGCACTGCCATGGAAGGGTTCCCAAAGCATATTGTTCAGTGAGGGAAAAAAGTTGCTAAATAATTTGTATGCTATAATCTCAGTAATGTAGCCTAACAAATGTGTAAGTACATAGATATGTAAACCCATAGGGAATGGACTGTAAAGATTCACATCAAACTTGATGACAATGATTACTTCAGGAAGGAGGATGGAATGGGGCAGTAGAAAGTGAAAAGAGTACTTATGAACAGCCTGAATCATCCCAATGGAAACGTATTCGAATATTACTTGTGTAATGTTTAAACATAACAACATTTTAAACACTAAATAAAAGTAGCTAATGAGAAGGCAAAGGGCAGGAGACTGCTGTTTCTCATTATAAGTTTTTGAATAATATTTGATTTTTCAAACTATGCACATGCTTTAATTTGATGGAAAAAGGACAAGGTTTAAAATGCATTTAGAACATGCTTTTACTTAAAGCTTCATAGCAGTAAGTGGCAGAGTTGGCCTCCACATCAAGTTTGTGTTGATAGTGTTTAAAGAAAGAAAGAAAAAAGAACAGGTTTAATCTAGTAACGCATTATAATTAATTTAGCTTTTACTTATAGTAAAAGAAAGATGATTATGGTTCCATAATAATGTATATAATAGTCTAGAAGCAGTAATCTACTTTAAAAGTTTTAAATACATCTCTTATCCACAAAATCACTTCCACTGTTTTCTTCCTTAGTCCTCTAAATTTGGCCCCAAAACTGGTGCAGTTAGGGTTAGCAGGGTGTCATCCTGCCTCAGTCAATTTTCAAGAATGATTCTTTTGCATGATTTATTAACAGCTGTCTACTTTAAACATGCTGTCTGCTAATCTGTATCTTACTTTATGTCCATCAGATTTAGATCAGAGGAGAATCTGTTTTGCTTTTGAGTTTGTATATTTTTCTACATATGAGGACATTCTTGTTTCTACATATCTTTATTTACAGATCAGCATGTGTTCTTGGAAGCCTTTGAATATGAGATCACATGGTTTTGATTTTCCATTTTTATAAAAATGTGTTTTTGTCTTTTAGTTTCTGTACTGAACATGAACAGTTAATGACAAACTATGATCTTTGTTTTTATAATGCATGAAACAAGTTTATTGCTAAAATTTAAGAAATTAAAATATACCAAAGAGAAAGAACTTTATAAATGTTACCTTCAAAGATAGTATCTCTGTTACCATTTCAAAGCCCTTTATACTATTGCATACAATGCAAAGGAAATTAGAACTTACTGTTTAAGAAAACTGTCCCGTCCTGGGCCAGGAAACTAGAGTAACAGTCACTGAAGCTGACTGTTTAAAAATTCAGAGCTTAAAACAAAAATAATATCTAATATTTATGAGCATGTATGATGTACCAACCTCTCTTATATGGATTTTCTCAATGACTCTTAAAACAACCCTCTGAATTATGTACTATTATTATCTTCATTTTATAGAAGACAAAACTGAGGTTTAAGACTATTAAAGATTTATACAAAATCACACATCTAGGAAATAGTAGAGACAGGTTTTGATCCCAGAGCCTAACCTCATAATCACCGTAAGTTTTATCCTAATTTAGCCCTGGGATTTTTTTGGAAGGAATGATGCTAAAGCTGAAACTCCAGTACTTTGGCCACCTCATGCGAAGAGTTGACTCACTGGAAAAGACTCTGATGCTGGAAGGGATTGGGGGCAGGAGGAGAAGGGGACGACAGAGGATGAGATGGCTGGATGGCATCACTGACTCGATGGACGTGCGTCTGAGTGAACTCCGGGGGTTGGTGATGGACAGGGAGGCCTGGCGTGCTACGATTCATGGGGTCTCAAAGAGTCAGATACGACTGAGCTACTGAACTGAACTGAGACTCAAATATCAGAGAATATGGACTTCTCTGGTGATTCAGATGGTAAAGAATCTGCCTGCAGTGAGGGAGACCAGGGTTTGATCCCTGGGTTGGGAAGATCCCCTCAAGAATGGAATGGCAACCCACTCCAACATTTTTGCCTGGAGAATTCCATTGACAGAGGAGCCTGGCTGGCTATAATCCATGGGTTTGCAAAGAGTCGGACACACTGAGTGACTAACACTTTCACTTTTCATCAGAGAATCTAGATGGCAAGTCATCATGAGATATGTGTACTATAAACCTTCATGGTACCAATTACATCACTGTCATCGCTTATAAGCAAATGAAATTACAAGAAATTAGTACTCAATTCCTCCCACAGACACCTCTCCAATTAAAGGCCCAGGGGGTTCTGTTGAAGCTGTTGCAGACAGGTGTTAAGGAATCATATTCTGAATTTTATCTTTGGATGTTAATATTTTAGATTGCTTTTACCAGAATGCTTGCTAGCATTAAGACATTGGCCTGTATTAAAGGAAAAGAATACAAAATTGCCTTTCATTAGTACCAAGAAATTATTCTCTTTACAAGTATGCTTCTATCTTATGATATAATTTGATTAATTTATCTAGTTAGCTTTTCCTCCTTTCCTCTGACTTCTAGGAAACTTAGAATCAAATCACCATCTCACCTCTAGCAATTGCTTGTGACATTTCCATGTGATGATCTGATTCCTGGTCATATTATTTTCTAATCACTGAACATATTTGTCTTAGTCCATTTGTGCTGCTATATAACAAAAATACCATAGACTAAGTGGCTTTAAAAACAGTTATTTCTCACAGTTCTGGAGGCTGGAAGTCTAAGATCAAGGTACTAGCAGATTCAGTGAGGACCCACTTTCTTATTTAAAGACAATCATCTTCTCCCTGTGTCTTCTCCTGACAGAACAGGCAAGGGAGCTCCCTGGAGTCTCTTTTAGAAGGACACTAATCCCATGCATCTCGGCTGATAAAGAATATACCTGCAATGCAGGAGACCCCGGTTCCATTCCTGAGTCAGTAATTTCCCCTGAAGAAGGAACTTCTCCAGTATTCTTGGGCTTCCCTGGTGACTCATGTGGTAAATAATCGACTGGGTACAATCTCTGCACTGGGAAGATCCCCTGGAGGAGGGGATGGCAACACACTCCAGTATTCTTGCTTGGAGGATCCCATGGACAGAGAAGCCTGGTGGGCTACAGTCCATGGGTCACAGAGATGGACACGACTGAGCAACTAAGCACAGCACAATCCTACGCATGAGGGCATCACCCTTAAGACCTAATCACCTCCCAAAGGTTCTACCTCCAAATGCCATTACTTTGCGTAATGTAAAAGTTTCAAAATATGAACTGGGAATGGGTGTAGAAATTCAGTCTATAACAATCTTCAATATTTCTTTTTATCCTCTGCAGTATGGGAGTTAAGACTTCCTTGATCAAAAGTAGTAGAAAGCCTTCACACCACAAAGATAAGTGATAAGTATGTGATGTGATGGAGATGTCAGCTAATAACTATGGTGGAAATCATTTTGCAGTATATGTCAAAACAACACATTGTACATCTTAAATTTATGAAATGTTGTATGTCAATCACATCCCAATAAACCTGCAAAAAGAGTAATATGTACTAAGCAACCCAGTACATAGTTTGTTGTCAATAAACATAGTTTCATTCCTTATCTGAGATCTTCTACAGGTACCAGCATCTGTTACAAATAGTTCCTGTCTTTTGGTCACTATGGCAACCTTAGGCAAACCATTAAAAAAGTAACAGAAATCTAAACAACCCTAAGCTATACCATATACACACATACAAACATGTGCCTGCACACAAATCCATTTTTATAACTGGGATATACAAAGCATGGGCTTCCCTGGTGGCTCAGTGGTAAAGAATCTGCTTGCCAATGCATAAGGCATTGGTTCGATCCCTGATCCAGGAAGATCCCCTAGAGAAGGAAAGGGCAACCCCCTCCAGTATTCTTGCCTGGGAAATCCCATGGACAGAAGAGCCTGGCAGGCTACAGTCCATGGGGTTTCAAAAGAGCTGGACATGACTTACAGACTAAACAATGTTCAAAGCATGCTAGCTTAATTTCAGATGGGCCTATAATAGTGAAGTATAAAATATAGTCCACAAGTTCTCAACGAGGGTAAACTTGGTTCCAAAAGAAACATTGTGCAATATCTGAAAATTAAGAGGATGCTACTGGTACCTAGTGGATAGAAGACAGAGATGTTGCTAAACATCCCAAAAGGCACAGGACAGCCCCCTACCACAAAGAACTGTCCAGTCCCAAATGTCAATAGTGCCATGATTGGGAAACCCTGTGTATAGCCACCTTGATTAGTGACTGAGCTAAAGTAAATAGGGAGGAATTTAGGATAAAACAGTCTAGAGATTGTGAAGCCAGGATAGTGATAGCTCGAGGATTACTATAAAGGAGTGGTTTAGAGGTGGCATTCTGATTGGATGTGAAAGCTTAGAGCTCAGTTGGCTTAACACTTTTGTTAAATTGGGTAAATACTAATTGTACACACCAAAAAGTGGGACAGAGCCCTAAAACTCCACCAAACCCCACCTTTTTATAGCATTCCTGAACCAGGAAGTTAAAACAGATATCAAAAAATAAAAAATAAAAAAAAAAACAGATACCAACTTGGATTTTGAATTCCTATGGATTACTGGGGAAAAGGAGTAAGATTCCCTGAACAGGGAATCTGAAGACCTATGTTCTAATCTCACTCTCCTTCTTTTATGACTTTGGGCAAGTCATTTTCCATCACTAGGTTGCCTCCTGTGTAAACTGAGGCAATTTGGGTGCTCAATTTCTAAGCCTCTTTCTACCTCTGTTGTTGTTCAGTCACTAAGTCGTGTCCGACTCTTTGTGACCCATGGACTGCAGCACGACAGGCCTCCCTGTCCCCCACTATCCCCCAGATTTTGTGCAAGTTCATTCCATTGAGTCGGTGATGCCATCCAACCATCTCATCCTCTGCTGTCCTCTTCTCCTTTTGCCTTCAATCTTTCCCAATATCAGGGTCTTTTCCAATGAATCTACCTGTAACAGTTGTGAATCTGCGATTTATTAACTGGGAGTAAACCAAAACAAAGCATAGGAACATTTTTTGGTGACTTATTTAGACATGTAGTTTCTAAACATCAACAAGGTTGATGAAAATGGACAATCCTCGCCTACTGCTGCTCTCCAGACACAGTGGATTCCACTGCTGAGGATTTTATATAGGAAAAAACGAAGTTAGGTTTATTGTGCGTCCTGTTACAGACTCACATAAGATAAAACCTTTGGTGACTGTAACATACTAATTTCAGAACTTTTTCAGATGTCACACATTTACGGATTGTTTACAACAAACAGTATAATTCAATAAATAGTTCCGCAGGTTTTTTCCTCTGTAATTGTTCTACCATGTTTAATTCATTCAGAGAAAGGGCTATAGAAAAGAAAGGTTTATAAGAGAACTACCACATTGCTAGAACATGGGAGTACTTCTTATCAGAAGCAATCTTTATGATCTCCCTGCCCGCAGAGTTAGTAATATTTTCAATCTTTGGACCAGAGCTTTATTTATAATGTGAAATATTTAGCAGAAATCCAATGAGAAAGTTGAAGTATTCAGTACTCAATTTTAGGACTTCCCTGGTGGTCCAATGGTTAAGAATCTGCCTGCCAGAACACTCAATGACTTAAAGCAAAGCAAGATCTTCTATGACCCACCTCCTAGAGTAATGGAAATAAAAACAAAAGTAAATAAGTGGGACCTGATTAAACTTAAAAGCTTTTGCACAGCAAAGGAAACTATAAGCAAGGTGAAAAGACAACCCTCAGAATGGGAGAAAATAATAGAAATGAAACAACTGACAAAGGATTAACTTCCAAAATATATAAGCAGCTCATAGAACTCAATACCAGGAAAACAAACAACCCAATCAAAAAGTGGGAAAAAGACCTAAACAGACATTTTTCCAAAGAATGTCTATATGTCTATACAGATGGCTAACAAACACATGAAAAGATGCTCAACATCTCTCATTATTAGAGAAATGCAAATCAAAACTACAATGAGATATCACCTCATACCAGTCAGAATGGCCATCAGCAAAAAGTCTACAAACAATAAATGCTGGAGAGGGTGTGGAGAAAAGGAAACACTCTTGTACTGTTGGTGGGAAGGTAAATTGATAGAGCCACTATGGAAGATGGTATGGAGATTCCTTAAAAAACTAGGAATAAAACCACCATATGACCCAGCAATCCCACTCCTAGGCATATACCCTGAGGAAACCAAAATAGAAAAAGACACATGCATCCCATTGTTCATTGCAGCACTATCTACAATAGCTAGAACATAGAAGCAACCTAGATGTCCTTCAACAGATGACTGGATAAAGCTGTGGTACATATACACACAATGGAAAGTTACTCAGCCATAAAAAGGAATGCATTTGAGTCAGTCCTAATGAAGTGGATGAACCTAGAACCTATTACACAGAGTGAACTAAATCAGAAAGAGAAAGATAAATATCATATTCTAATGCATATATATGGAATCTAAAAAATGGTTCTGAAGAATTTATTTACATGGCAGCAATGGAGAAACAGGCATAGAGAATAGGCTTATGGACATGTGGAGAGGGGAGAAGAGGGTGAGAAGTATGGAAAGAGTAACGGAAACTTACATTGCCATATGTGAAATAGATAGCCAATGGGACTTTGCTGTGTGGCTCAGGAAACCAAACAGGGGCTCTGTATCAACCTAGAGGGGTGGGATGGGGAGGGAGATGGGAGGGAGGTTCAAAAGGGAGGGGATATGCGTACACCTATGGCTGATTCATGTTGAGGTTCGACAGAAAACAACAAAATTCTGTCAATCAATTATCCTTCAATTAAAAAAATACATTAATTTAAAAAAAAGAATCTGCCTGCCAATGTGGGGGACATGGGTTCAATCCCTGGTCTAGGAAGATCACACATGCCATGGGGCAGCTAAGCCCATGCACCACATCTGCTGCTACTGCTGCTAAGTCGCGTCAGTCGTGTCCAACTCTGTGCGACCCCATAGACGGCAGCGCACCAGGCTCCCCCGTCCCTGGGATTCTCCAAGCAAGAATACTGGAGTGGGATGCCATCTCCTTCTCCAAGGCATGAAAGTGAAAAGTGAAAGGGAAGTCGCTCAGTCGTGTCCGACTCTTCGAGACCCCATGGGCTGCAGTCCACCAGGCTTCTCGCCCATGGGATTTTCCAGGCAAGAGTACTGGAGTGGGGTGCCATTGCCTTCTCCATGCACCACATCTACTGAGCCCCAATTCTAGAGTCCACAGGCTACAACTACTGCAGCCCACAAGCTCTAGAAACTGTGCTCTGCAGTAAGAGAAGCCACCATAATGAGAAGCCCACACGCCACAACTAGAGAATAGACCTCACTCTCCGCAACTAGAGAAAGTCCACACACAGCAATGAAGACCCAGTGCAGCCAAAAGTAAATAAATTTTTAAAAATCTTTTTTAAAAATATTCAATTTTAGGAGAGCAGAGGGGAGAACATTTGTCTTTTGTCACTTGTGCATAAATTTCTATTTCAAAGACAAATATTTAAAGAGGGTATAGCAAAAGCTTGGGAATGGAATTAGGAATACAAAGCACAAAGTGCTGTACAAGTTGTCCAGTGCATGAGGACACTTAGCAGAGAAAAGAAGTGGAGGCCGAAATACATAGTCTTTCCTCCATTCGCCAAGCCTCACATCTTGGCAGGGGACTGTGTCTGTGGGGAGGGGACCCTTTTCCAATACAAACAAAGGCATCGTTCACTATTAGGTAACAGAGATGCCTTCAGCAAAACCCAGTTATAACATAGTGTTGTAGAGTCTTATTCTAAACCACAATAGTATAAATTCTTGAAATTTTCCAATTAACAAATTTGATACAAGTAGAGGAAACATACGGAGAAGGCAATGGCACCCCACTCCAGTACTCTGGCCTGGAAAATCCCATGGACAGAGGAGCCTGGTAGGCTACAGTCCATGGGGTTGCTGAGGGTCGGACACGACTGAGCGACTTCCCTTTCACTTTTCACTTTCATGCATTGGAGAAGGAAATGGCAACCCACTCCAGTGTTCTTGCCTGGAGAATCCCAGGGACGGGGGAGCCTGGTGGGCTGCCGTCTATGGGGTAGCACAGAGTCGGACATGACTGACGCGACTTAGCAGCAGCAGAGGAAACATATAGTAGAGTAGCCTTAACCTGAAAATTCTCTGGGTGCAAAAACAGTAACAAAAAGATTGTCACCAATATCAAGATCGAAATTCAACTAAAAATAAAGACACACTCTTCAGTATGTATATATCACTCCAAAAAAAGAGATTGTCTCTGAATACTGAAAGTGAAAGTGAAGTCGCTCAGTCGTGTCCGACTCTTTGCGACCCCATGGACTGTAGCCTATGAGGTTTCTCTGTCCATGGGATTTTCCAGGCAAGAATGCTGGAGTGAATTGCCATTTCCTTCTCCAGGGGATCTTCCCAACCCAGGAATCGAACCCGGGTAGATGCTTTACCGTCTGAGCCACCAGGGAAGCCCTATACTAGAAAGTCACAAGACAAGCTAAAGCTATATAGGGGAAGATTTTGAGGGAAGGAAGCAAATAACTTGGCTAAGTCCTGCTTCAACCCTTGAGGAAATAATTAAATTTACAGAAAGGCACTTATATCATGTGGCCCAGGAAGTCATCAATTTGGATATCAGACATACTGTTCTTGAAAGAGATGAATAATACATAAACAATCCGATCCTCAGAGCTTGTTCTAAAAAGGAACTTATGGTCATTTCACCATGTCAGTGCATTCTTAAGCTAACCTCTTACATCTGCTATACACAGAATGTAGATTTACAGTGATAAGCATAAGAAACTGATGTGTTTAAATAACCGAAGAGAAATAACTTTTATATTAGGTCTAGTTTAGGTTTTGTTATTCCCATTGTCTCCCAGATCTATAACAATTGATAATCTAAGAGTGAGATATATGCCAACCCAGCATTAGCAAGACAGGTACCCAGGACCATTCTGTAGAATGTACAACACATATTATTAAAGATCAGAATAATATTTATTAAAACTTTCTGTTTAGAAGGTTTTTCAAATGAAATCATTCAGATTTTTTCCCTATATTTCCTTACTTTTTAAAAAAAAATTATAGGTATTCTTTAGTAAGTAGCTTTGGAGAAGGCAATGGCACCCCACTCCAGTACTCTTGCCTGGGAAATCCCATGGACGGAGGAGCCTGGAAGGCTGCAGTCCATGGGGTCGCTGAGGGTCGGACATGACTGAGCGACTTCCCTTTCACTTTTCATCTTCATGCATTGGAGAAGGAAACGGCAACCCACTCCAGTGTTCTTGCCTGGAGAATCCCAGGGACGGGGGAGCCTGGTGGGCTGCCGTCTATGGGGTCACACAGAGTCAGACACGACTGAAGCGACTTAGCAGCAGCAGTAAGTAGCTTAGTAATTTAAGAAAAATCTTGTTTAACAAAAGATATAGTGAAATATTGAAGTAACCTTTTCTGACTTAATTTGAATGAAAAACCTGATTACTTTTCATCTATTACACAGCAGATCCATGTTCTTTCCTTGTTTATATCCTTCTAAACAAGCTGAAAATTGAGATCAGTCAGCTAGCTGACTGTGTGAGCATTCTCGTTTGGCATGATGAGGGGCTGCATCACAGTTTATGAATATCACATATTACCTGAGACCAAAGAGGAGGCTCCCCAAACCTGCAGGATGTGGTAGGCAATCAAGCAGTATAAAGGAGATGAACTGCAAGTCCTTTGAGAACAGAATCATTATGAGCTTAACAAGCATCGTTCTCAGTTATATCTATTTTAGTGGTGTTAGCATGATATTCATTATTGCACTATGAACTGTTGCAATAGCTTGAGATTTACCAAAATGATAAATATTTTAGAGTGATATCTGAATAGTCACAAGGATTTGTTATAGTGCTCTCTATTCAATGCTCCATCTCCTGTGCATGAATAAAACAGGGGTATATTTTTGAGCTGAGTAGAGAGAAAAAAGAAAATCAACATAATGAAATGCAAAGAGTATCAATGAAATTACAGTATGCATATTACTAAGCCATAAAAAAAAAAGAATGAAGTCTTGTGATTTTCAGCAACATGGATAGACCTGGAGGGTATTAGGGTAACTGAAGGAAGTCAAACAGAGAAAAACAATTACTGTATAATTTCATTTATATGGGGACTCAGAAAAACAAAACAAATGAACAAACAAAACAGAAACAGACTCAGAGAGAAGAAACTGGTGGTTGACAGAGGGGAGCGGAGTGAGGGGTGGTAAGTGAAATAGGTGAAGGAGATTAAAGGTACAAACTTCCAGTTATAAGATAAATAACTCACGGGGATGTAATGTACACATAAGGAATATATCAGTGATGCTGTAACAACTTTGTATGCTGACAAATGGTAACTGGTCTGCTGTGATCAGTTCAAAATGTAAAAATATTGAATCACTGTGTTATAAACCTGAAATTAGTGTAATATTGTATGCTAATTGTAAGTCAATAAAACTTTTTTATATTTAAATAAATATATCAATACCAAATGTTGAAATCTATGAGCTAGACTTTAAGACTAAATGAGATTTATCTATGCAACTCTGAGCATAGTGCCTGCACTTAGCAGGTGCTCAACTGAGTTAATATTTTTATTTATAATAAAGAAAAAACTATTGTGTTTGCCATTTCTGAAGAATAAGCAGGATGGAGGTGGGAAATTGAGATTTATTGAAGATACTGACAGCAGAGCATAGTGATCAGGACCTGGGACTTTATTCAAATTCCAGACAAGGTTACAGCAAGAAGTGACCTTGGACTTCAGTTACCAAACTACTTAAACTATGACACATACACCTCGCGAGGCACTGAGTGTGACTCGAAACCATACGATAAACATGGAGCACCCTCTGGACCAGCAATCTGGTTAGGTAACGATGGAGAGGGAGTGGTTGTAAAAGTAAACACATATATTATAGAGTAAAATACAGATTTTTACATGAATCTTTAATGAGAATAGGAAACATGCTGAAGACTATTCACAAACTCATTCTTTGTCACTCTTCTTTCTCATTTAGAGAAAACTTCTCAACTGTAAGCTCCTTGAAGGACTAATCTCTCTTATTTCGAGTTATATTCTCAGCTTTGAGTTCAGAGTTTGGAAGACAGTGGAATGGTTGAATAATGGACGGCTGCATGGTTCAGAAGGATGGAAGAATGGAGTGATGCATTTTGTTATATTTTTTCTTATATCTAGAGTCACAGTATAGTGAATTGATCCACAATTACAGTCAACTAAATAGGGAAGCTCTAATCTGGACCTGAAGCCATAGTCAACCTGAACATTTGGGGCTAGGGAAAGAAGGATGGGTATCCGTGCTCAAATTCTGCTCTATTCCATCCTTACACTGTGCTCTCCAAAGCAGAAAAAGCAAGTTCTTATGATGTCAGGCCACTGAAAAGTGTGGAAGTGTTTGTTGTTCAGTCATATCTGACTCCTTGCAATAGTATGGACTGTAGCCCACCAGGCTCTTCTGTCCATGGGATTTTCCGGGCAAGAATACTGGAGTGGGTTGTCATTTCCTTCTTCAGGGGATCTTCCCAACCCAGGGATTGTACCCATATCTCCTACATTGCAGGCAGATTCTTTATCATCTAAGCCACTAGACTGTTCCTAATGCTAGAACCACCACATGGCAGAGAAAAGAGGGCAAGATCTTTCCCTGGATCACAGGCAACACTTTCCTAGGAGTGAAGCTAGCCCGGTCATCATCAGTACTTGTCTGGGTGTTAGTTGCTTAGTCATGTCCTATTCTTTGCCACCCCATGGACTGCAGCCTGAGAGGCTCCTTTGTCCTTGGGATTTCCCAGGCAAGAATACTGGAGTGGGTTGCCATTTCCTTCTCCAGGGGTCAGTACTTTTCTTGCCCCAAAGGAAATATGTTTAGGTTGCCAAACAAAAGGCAATAAAGGTGTGTGTTTGTGTGTGTGTATGTAAACACAAGTATGTACATGTCTGTGTATACACATATTACTGGGATTCTTCATTAAGACCCTTTAAAGTCCATTTTATCTCCAGTTTGATCATGTGACCTTATGCAAGCTACTAACATTTCTCTGAATCTCAGTTTCCTTACTGATAAAAATGGGATAATAATACCTGCCCTGCATATTATATTGACTTTCCAGGATTTTTTTGAGAATAAAAATCAAAAAGAGATAATAATTGTGAAATGATATATAAACTGTACAAAGCTATTCAAGTGCTAGAGAAATTACTCATCTTATATGCAGACTAGGCAGTAGCAGAATTAACAGCAATACTCTACAAGGGTAGGAGGCTGATTTCCTCTTTGTACTTGTATCTGTACCACCCCCACTGGGGGCCAGAAGGCAGTGACAAGACTGCCACTCTATAGGAGGCAAGAGCCCAAGCCATGGTTCTCACTACAGACTGACATCCAGCAGCTTGTTAATTACATATTTCCATTAATGGGATGAATCTCATTGTCTTTCTGGATGACAATCTCCCTTTCAATGCATAGATGTCTTATTTTGTTCTGTACTCCTTAGCAACCCAGTGACTGTATTCTGACACATTTTGTTACTAGTCTTGAAGCTTTAAAACAAAAAAAAAAGGTTGCCCTTGAGCAACCATTGATCTTGCTGCACTTGAGTTTTCCCCTAAGTGTTTTTCAAATTTATTTTATTGAAGTACAGTTGATTTACAATGTTGTGTTAATTTCTGCTATCCAGCAAAGTGATTCAGTTATACATATATTTGCATTCTTTTTCATATTTTTTCCATCATGGTTTATCACAGGACATTGAATATAGTTCCCCATGTCCCTTAAGTTTTTAAAATAAAAATGTCTTTAAAAGAATTACATGAACTGGAAACATATAAAAACAGTACAACTTTTCTATGGTAGCATACTACTTAAAGCCTTATCACATCAGAATAGGATTATCTTCTGTCTTTGGAGCACAAATCAAAAGACAATCTTGCAAACACACCCAGAGTTTACTACTATGGCTTTTCTTTAGCAAGGAGACTGGTTTGGGCAGATGGACTTGTCCAAACCACCTGATTCCACACCTCACAGCATTCTTTTCTACATATATGAGATGGCAATCACAAAAACCACAGTCCAGGGAAAAATTGAGGAAGATTGAGATTTGAGAAAATGGAAGTTCACTAATTTTCCTCAGAGTGAATAACTGCAAAACTAAGCCTGATAACCTAAAACATTTTATTAGAGTACATTATATACAAATATTTCCTCCACATTTCCTTGGCAGAAAGATAAGTATTACTACTCCAAGAGAGGAAGTGATAAGATGGCCCAGGCACAAGATTAAATTTTAAATAACAGATAAAGGGCATGGCAACCCACTCGAGTGTTCTTGCCTGGAGAATCCCATGGACAGAGGAACCTGGCAGGCTACAGTCTATGGGGTCACAAAGGGTCAGACACGACTAAGCAACTAACACTTTCACGTTCACTTACTTTCACAGATACACACATGAAAGGAAAATGCTCATCTCTAGGACAACCAGAAAGGAGGTAGAGATGAGACCAAGATTAATGGGGAAAATGGTGACTATGTAAGGGGACAGCCACAATGTCAAACAGTAATGAATACTTGAAAGTTGGAATCATGTTTGTAAATTGGTTTTTTAAACAAACAGGGAGCTGGTGCATAAAATGAAGTAGAGTGAAAGTGAAAGTCACTCAGTTATGTTCGACTCTTTGTGACCCCATGGACTATACAGCATGGAATTTTCCAGGCCAGAATACTGGAGTAGGTAGCCTTTCCCTTCTCCAGGGGATCTTCCCAACCCAGGGATCAAACCCAGATCTCCGACATTGCAGGTGTATTCTTTACCAGCTGAGCCACAAGCGAAGCCCAAGAATACTGGAATGGGTAGCCTAGATCTTCTCCAGGGGATCTTCCAGACCTAGGAATCAAACCGGGATCTCCTGCATTGTAGGTGGACTGTTTACCAACTAAGCTATCAGGGAAGCCCAAAATGGAGTATAGGATAGCATAGTCCTGAGACATTCTAAGTCCCTGATTTAAAGCAAAGAAGTTGTAGGCCAGGCATTACTAATTTCCTCCAGATACCACTTCAGTGAGGCCACTGATTTTTGACATTTCATTCATTTTATAGCTACAGAACTACTCCATAAAGTGAATACCATTGCCCCAGCAGAAGTCTGAATAATGCTGTGAACTGTGCTGTTCTGCCTATTTGCACGTACAGAATGCTCCTTACCATGGTAGACACATAATCTGGAAAAGAGTGAGAGAGAATGCAGTTACCATATTCATTTTCTACTGCTGCAAACTTAGTGGCTTAAAAAAATACTCATGTACTATCTCACAGATTTCATAGGTCAGGGGTCTAGGCATGGTTTAGCTGGGTTCTGTGCTTAAGGTCTCACTAGGCTATCGCAAGGCATAGGCTGATGCTGTGGTCTCATTTGAAGCTTGGGGTTCTTTTCCAAGCACACTGGTTACTGGAAAATTCCATCCCTCATGGTTGTAGAACTGAGGCCATCTACTCCTAGAGGCTGCCTGCTATTCCCTGCCATATGACCTTTACAACACAACAGTTTACTTCCTCAAAGCCAGGAGGACAGCAATTCTCTGGTTCCAAAACTCTCTCTTCAGGGAAGGCCTGGATATTTTTTTTTAGAGTTTCAGAGTACATTTGTTTTTGTAAACAGTGTACAGCAGGCCAAAATTATTAGAAATCAGAGTTCAGAACAAACTCAGGACAATGAAGTTTGGTGTTGGGGGTGTTTGGGAATCATTTGATTATACTGTATGTTAAGTACTTGATGTTTCAAAAACAAATCACTGATGACAAGTACAGTCCACAGTGAGAAGACCTGGATATTCTTTGATTGGATCAAGCTCACCCTGAATATTCTCCCTCTTGATTAATTCAAGAATTTGTTGTTGTTCAACCACTAAGTCATGTCTGACTCTTTGCAACCCCATATATGACAGCACACCAGGCTTCCCTGTCCTTCACTATCCCCCAGTTTGCTCAAATTAATGTCCACTGAGCCAGTGATATTATCTAACCATCTCATCCTCTGCCACCCCTTTCTCCTTTTGCCTTCGATCTTTCCCAACATCAAGGTCTTTTCCAACGAGTTGCCTCTTTGCATCAGGTGGCCAAAAGTATTGGAGCTTCAGCATCAGTCCTTCCAATGAATACTCAGGGTTGATTTTCTTTAGAATCAACTGGTTTGATCTCCTTGCAGTCCAAGGGACTCTCAAGAGCCTTCTCCAGCACCATAGTTCGAAGGCACCAATTCTTCAGCATTCAACCTTCTTTATGGTCCAACTCTCACATCCATACATGACTACTGGAAAAACCATAGCTTTGACTATACAGAACTTTGTCAGCAAAGTGATGTTTCTGCTTTATAATATGCTGTCTAGGTTTGTCATAGCTTTTCTTCCAAGGAGTAAGTGTCTTTTAATTTCACGGCTGCAGTGACCATCTGTAGCGATTTTGAAGCCCAAGAAAATAAAGTCTGTCACGACTTCTACTTTTTCCCCTTCTATTTGCCATGAAGTGATGGGACCAGATGCCATGATCTACTAAAGATACCAACCCTCTAATCCCTGGGAATGTGAATGTTACATTATACAGCAAAAGGGATTTTGCAGATAAAAGTAAGGTTAAGGACCTTTAAATTAGGGAAATTAACCTGGATTAACCAGGTGGGGCCAATCTAATCACATGAGCCCTCAAAAAAGCAGAGAGCTTTCTCCAACTGAAAGCAAGAGAGATGCAGCAGCAGGAGAAGTCAGAAAGAATCAAAATCTGAGAGGAACTCAACCTGCTCTTGCTGAAGGGCGGCCACATGGAAAGCATGGAAAGGAATAGGGCAACACTGAGTTATCAAAGATTGGTCCCACTTGGCAGCCAGCAAAGAAACTGGGCCCTACAACCAGAAGGAACTGAATTTAGGTAGCACCTGAAGGAACTTGGAAGCCGATTCCTCCCTGGAGCCTCTAGAAAGGAACACAGCCCTGCTAACACCTTAATTTTGGTCTTGGGAGACCTTGATCTAAGACCCCAGTCAAGTCTCCCCGGACTTCTGACCTACAGAACTCTGAGATAATAGATGGCTGTTGTTTTAAGCTGCTTAATTTATGGCAATTTATCATGGTAGCAATAGAAAACTAATAACAATTATTAAGTTCCAGTTTCTTCAAGTAGTTCTGACACCACAAAGTTTCCATCTTGTCACCATCAGTCTGCCTCATTGGATCAAACTCCAATTTGTTTATAACCCTTTGGAGAATGCAATGTCAACTGCTGCCACCTGAGTGCACAGATTAATTTTAGCATCACTTAAGAGTAGGATAAACCAGACACTGTGTAACTCCTGAAGGGATGTAATAGGAAGAACACTGCAGGGCCCGTGAGATAGCCTTGTCAAAAATGTTTATATCCTGCATTAATCACACCTGTAGAGCTAGTGCCAAAAGAATAGGAAATCTGAGGGAAAGAGGAACAAGGTAAATGGCACCACAAAAAAAGCAATCAGAAAACTATAATATAAGATGAGACAACTGATTGTTTTTAAAAGAAGACAATGAGAGGAAGTAGTGAAAGGGAGACTGCTTTAGTTTAAAAGAGATTTGAGATACATTACTGATAAATGTCATGAACCTTGATTAGATGCTATGTTGAACAAACCATATGTCTCCAAGGCAACCTGTGAAATTTAAATACAGACCGGATAGTAGATGACGATAAGGAATTATTATTAATTCCGTAGATGTAGTAATGCCTTATGGTTATATAAGAAAATGCCCATGTTTTCTTAGAGGGGCATATTGATGTATTCAGGTTTGAGATGACAAGAGGTTCTGGGATTTGCTTTAAAATACTCCAGCAAGACAGCTAAAGGAGGGTGGATAAAGCAGTAGCAAAATGTTAATAACTGCTGAATTTGAGAGAGCAGTATGTGGACATTCATGGTATTATTCTCTCTACTTTTGTATAGGTTTGAAAGTTTCTATAATATGAATGTCTTTTAAACTGTAATGCCCATTACTAGCATAACACACTTATTCAGCCTGTCTCTGAAGAGTTACTGTAACCACCACCACCCTATTTATGTGGCCTACAATGGCACCCCACTCCAGTACTCTTGCCTAGAAAATCCCATGGACGGAGGAGCCTGGTGGGCTACTGTCCATGGGGTCTCAAAGAGTTAGACACGACTGAGCGATTTCACTTCACTTCACAGGTTTCTTGGGTTTTTTAACAGCTGCACTACAGTATTAACACAAGCACAACAGAGTTTTCCTATTAATGCTAACGGGTTCAGTCCTCCCCCAATATGTACTTTACAATCCTCTGAACTTAAGTGAAAAGTTTGCACTTACTTTGATAAAATATAATCTCGCTAATTTCAACCAATTTTTCCAATCTGTCAAATTTTCTCTAATTCTTTTCTACAATTCTAACTTCTGTAATTTCCTTTCTATAATTCTTTTCCAATTTTCTATAGATTTGTTACATATATAAATTTACTAGGCATGCTTTTATGACAATTTCCAATTATTGATATATATTTGAATAGACTATAGTCAAGAACAAAACCCTGTGGCAGACCACTAAATATCTTTCTCCAATAATGAACATTCTCTAGAGACAGGTATCTATCTTACATTTAGATTTAGAGATTATAGCTTTATAGAGAACATATTCGCACATTAATAATCAAACTTAAATGTCAAAGCTAGTCTGTCAGTTGTCCCATTTTATAGATGAACAAACCAAGGCTCAAAGAAATTGAGAACAATTTTTCTTGAGGTGATTGGACAACATTTAGAAGAAAGAGGTGATGAAAAGGGTCTGTAAAGAAGCATAGAGATATGTATGTGTATGAAGGGGAGATGACATGAGGTGTAATTAAGCACTTAAAGATCAGACAATACATAGACAAATGTAGAGATTCAGGCTCCCTAGGTGGAAGAAAGGAGTTGGTGGGGAAGAGACAGGTCAGTTCTTTGTGCTAGCCAGTAGGGGGCACAGAACATTCACAAATCAATTTCCTCATCTGTAAAATGGGGTTAAGATCCAGACTTGCAAGTTTCTTTACAGGACTAGAGGAAATCAAGTATATAAAGCATGTGGCATCTGACCTTGGGCTGTGGTGGACACTCAACGAGTTTTGCTTCCCTCTCCCCACCCCTTAATACCTTGATACTCCCAGTAGGCTAGAATCACACCCATTTTTAAAAAGCTCTTAACTACTACACTAAAATAATATTACGCACCTCTTAGAGGCTCCCTACTATTAGGTTTGTAACCAGTGGGGGAGGGATGAGAGGTTAAAACACTCCTCAGAGTTTGTGTTTTCTGCTACAGACCCTCTTCCTCTACTATTCTTCCCATTTTTCTCTCATGGCTGTTTCCCCCTGTCTTCATTTGGCCCCTTTGCTGATGCTTTGTAGGGTTTGAAGATGGTCAGAGTATATTCTTCAGGCACCCTTTAATAATAATCTCTTTTTTAAATTTCATCTTTACACTGACTAAAGCTTTTTTCTGTTTGTTTCCTCATTTGATTCTCATAATAATTTGATACACTGAGGTGAAATAGGCAGACTAGTGGTTTGATCCACTATTGAACAGATAAGAAAACTGACATTCAAAAAGTGACATGACTTACCCAAGGTCACACAGCAAGTAACTGGCAGAACCGGAAGGAGATCCATGACTCTCTGCCTCTATATGCTCCTGTATTTAAAAGATGACACTAAGTCACAAACTGTGCATCAAAAACCAAAAGGCCACGACTGAAAGCTACAACACCATCGTTATTTTTCCCACGATAAGGTTCATCATCTTCCATAAGGAACAACCACATAAAGCAAAAGCAAAACTAACATATTCCTGTAGGAAAGCCACAAACATGTGAGATGCAAAATGGAACTTTTCTGCCTAGTAGATGGATCATCATTTTGGAGAATCAAATTCCATCATCACTATAAAATATTTCTACATTTTTTCCATGTTTACAAAAAATGGTGCTCAAAATATTATTTTCCCCTATTTGTATTATGTGGCATTCTTCAGATTTTTTTTCTTAACTATCTCTAAAAGGACCTCTATCAAAATTAATATCTGGGGTGACATTTGCTTTCAAGATGTGAACAACAGTACAGTCGTGGGTCCTTCAGGTCAATCTATCAAGTATAAAGCTCAGCATCTTCTACTGTAAAAATGTGCTCAGCATATCCTTTCATATTAATGGGGAAAATCAGAATGTGGCTACATGAACCAATATGTAATCTTATCTTTTTCACTGTTTTTTGTTACAATGATTAATTTCTTATTGGCTAAAGTAACTTGGGTCATTGTTTATGGATATAGTTTTCTCAAACAAAATATTTTTATTAATATAGCACCCAGTTAAAAAGTTTTTTTCTGACTAGAAGTAAGAATTTTCTTTGAAAGAATAAATAGTAAAGGATCAACAGTATTCATGAGAAAACTCCATTCAATGGTTTGGCAATGGATAGTTTGATAAAGTCCTCTCCATGAAACAGAATGAAGTGAAAAAACAGACCTGGGTATATATGAAAATATTAACACGTAACTAAAGTAGTACTTAAAATCAGTGGGTAGAGGTGGGCTTTTCAGGAAATGGTAGAAGGACAATTGACTATTCATTTCAGAAAATAAAATAGCTAGATCCCTGTTTCATACCATATGCAAAAATAAATTCCAGATGTTTTAAAGAACCAAATATAAATATTAAAAATATAAATATTACATGAAGATATAGGAGGATGTCTTTATATTCTTGAGGTGGATAAGGCAAAGTAAGGCAAAAATACCTGTCATCAAAAACACAAAATAAGCAAAGCTGATTACATAAAATGTTAAAGTTTTATACATAAAAGATAGTAAGCATTTGGCAAAACTAATACAATTATGTAAAGTTTAAAAATAAAATAAAATTTAAAAAAAAGATAAGCAAAGTTAAAAAGTGACAGACCATCAAAAGTAATTGCAACATAACACATAATTGATATGTGGAGTATATAGAGTTCCAGTAGGGAACAATAACAAAAAAATAAGCAACCAGAACCTTTTTTTATTTATTTATTTTTTTTGCCACAGTGCACAGCATGTGGGATCCTAGCTCCCCAACAGGGATCAAACCTGTGCCCCCTGCAGTGGAAGCTCAGAGTCTTAACCACTGGACCACCAGAGAAGTCCCCAGAACACATGTGAATAGAATGAGAAACTAATTTTATATATAATTTATCATCAAATTGGGAACAATTAAAAAATTATAATATCCATTGGACAAGGATATAGGAAAAGGGCATGCATACACTATTGGTGATAATATAAATTGATTCAGCCACTTTGGAGGCAAATATGACAATATTTTAGGCACACATACCCCATGACCCAATAATTCTACTTCCACAGAGTTACCCTAAGGAAATACTGATACACATGTGCAGAAGACACATTGCCCAGGGCATTCGTTGTGACACTGTTAATAAGAGCAAAGAAATTGGAAACAATCTAAATAAATACCCATCAGTATGCTGCCACTAAGTCACTTCAGTCATGTCTGACTCTGTGAGACCCCACAGACGGCAGCCCACCAGGCTCCCCTATCCCTAGGATTCTCAAGGCAAGAACACTGGAGTGGGTTGCCATTTCCTTCTTCAATGCAAGAAAGTGAAAAGGAAAAGTGAAGTCGCTCAGTCGTGTCCGACCCTCAGCGACCCCATGGACTGCAGCCTGCCAGGCTCCTCCGTCCATGGGACTCTCCAGGCAAGAGTGCTAGAGTGGGGTGCCACTGCCTTCTCCGACTCATCAGTATAGAAATGGTTAAATAAACTGTGGTACATCCATCCACACAATAGAATACTATACAGCAGTTTAAATGGAACAAGTTCATTTTTTTTAAGGAAGAAGAATGCAGATCTATACGTAGCAATATGGAAAGATAGCAAAGATATACTATTAAATCAAAAGTTATTACTTAAGAATATATAGAAAACAGTTGCTTTTATAGTAAAAAGATAATCACTATGCGTGTATGTATGTACATATGATTGTGAAATGCAGAGAAAAATGTTTGGATAGAGACAGAAGAAAACTTAATTGTGATTACTTCTGGAAAATGGGTTTGAGCTAAAATCTGAAGGTAGCATTGGTATTATCAGATACTTTTTATGGTGAGAATATTTTTATTTGGTGGTTATACAATTGTTTAATGATAAAAGCACTCACTGAAAAAGATGCTACAACCCTCTAAGGAGGTATGTCTCCACTTCTTTCTCCAGTTCAGAATAATTGAAGTAAAAGGAAAAGGAAGGGGAAGCCCCTGTGGACACTTCAAACCTAGAATCTTCTTCATAATGAATTACAATGGCAAGAATCCCTACCCCTGCGCTAGAATACTTTTTTCTACCCTACTCTTTTAGATTAGAATATTGATTCAAGTAGACCCTAGTGTAAGATGAAAATACATCACCTACTAGAGAGTAAGCCCCAAGAGGGCAGAGAGCATGTCTGTCTTAGTTATCTTGGTATCTCTAAGTTAGCACAGACCTTGATACCTAGATGTGTTTGCTAGAAAATAGCTCTAACCTAACTATGTCTGTGGGCTTCCCTGATGGCTCAGAGGTAAAGAATCCGGCTGCCAATGCAGGAGACTTGGGTTCGATCCCTGAGACGGGAAGATCCCCTGGAGAAGGAAATGGCAACTCACTTCAGTATTCTTGCTGGAAAATCCCATGGACAGAAGAGCCTGGAGGGCTACAGTCCATGGGGTCGCAAAGAGTCGGACACAACTTAGTAGCTAAACAACAACAATAACTATGTCTGTGTCCCCTTCATTTATTGCCACAAACAGTCTGTTTTATCTCTAGCACATTTATTCAATGGCATGTATAAGGACCTCCTATGTGATTGGCACTATGCATTGAATTTTCTTATTTATTTTAGATACCTTACTAGTATCCATTAACAGAATAGCATCAGAGTGTGCTCATTTACAAACTTATCTAGATGACTGATGGGAAAGGAACAGAGAACTGGGGATATAGCACAGGACACAGGGACTGAGGGAAAGGACACCTGAGTGACGCACCAGGGAGGCCACAAGAGGAGGTCCACCAGCCTGGAGCCAGGCCCTTTTTCTAGCATTACTGCTACCATGAGCCAAGTAACACATACTCCTTCATGTCCATATCCATTCGACAACTCACTGAACACTTACTCTGGCTGGAAGCCTCAGTCTCTGCCCTCAAAGACAGCATATGGCTGGAGAGTAGAATGGAAGGAATGTGGGCTTTGAGTCAGGTTAAAAGTACTGCTGGCAGACCCCAGACCAGTTGCCTGACCTCACCGAGCCGCAGTGATATGGGATAACAATGCCTCTGATAAGAGAGTTATTTTGAAGTTTTAAAATACTCTCTTGTAAAATGCCTGTTACTTAGTAAGTGTTAAATAACCAATAATTATAATTATTATGGACCTAACAGCCTAAAAATCTGACATCCTAGCTGGGTTGGAGGTAGGAAAGGGAGAAAGATATTGAGATGATTACCTCTAATGAAAAGCAGAGTGAAATATAACCTACCATTGAGAAGAGGGTCACAAGGGTTGCAGGCTAGAGGAAAATATAATAATTTCCAAGTCACTGTGGGGATTGGGGAAGGGTTCCGAGAGAACACGGCATTTCAAATTGGGCCTGAGAAGATGAGGGGAATTTCCACAGGTAGGAAGGGCAAGATATGCGCCTGGCACTATCTTGCCCTATAAACACAAAGGTATTCCTCTACCAGACACAGAATAGAATTGGTAAGGTGATAAAGAAAAGGAGAGAGACACAGCTAAGGGTATGTCTCTGTAACAGTAAACATACATTTTGGCAGCGAATAAATGGATCATCATGAATCACTTGCTTTATCCAGACTCAGGAGAATAAAATAAAAAAAGAATTGGAGCTCAGTATCAGGATAAAATCATTTTACTAGAAAGATGGTTTTGATTGTGAGACAATCTCCAAAGGAAAAGAAAAGAATCCTTTGCTCGTGCATTCCATTAACTAAAAAATAGCTTGGATACGTTTGAATCTTTTGATTGCCCGATTGAATGAAAAGTCTTAAAACAGGGATGGAGAACATTCCTTTGGAAATTGTGTTCTGGCAGTCTACACGGTAGCCCTGCCTATACACATTTCAGCATTCTGTACAACAAACATGATCTAAATCTTATGGCACAATTGGGCTTGGTACTATGTAATAGGCCTTCCCAGGTGGTGCTAGTGGTAAAGAACCCGCCTGCCAATGCAGGAGACATAAGAGAAGCGGGTTTGATTCCTGGGTCGGGAAGATCCCTAGAGGAGGGCGTGGCACCCCACTCCAGTATTCTTGCCTGGAAAATTCCACGGACAGAGGAGCCCAGTGAGCTACAGTCCATGGGGTCATACAGAGTGAGAAACGACTGAAGCGACTTAGCATGCACTATATAATGGGTCGTACCCTAACTGTTCCATAAATGTGCATTGCCTGACTGGATTTCAGACTTTGAAGTCAGGAGCACTGTCATCTTCCTCGGAATCCAGCATCATCATAGGCACAGGGCCTCCCTTGCTTGAGTTTCTCCACTCAATCATCAGGGTCTATCTAAATCTTCATTATTAGGTGATAAATTTGAGTGAAAGCAGGACCTATATTAGCTCATTTGTAACTGTTTTCTGGTTTGCTGGTTTGGGCCCCTAAGTTTATAACTGTCAGGTGAGTAGAAAATGGCATTCACTTTTGGCTCTTCCACAATATGCTGAGGAGTAGAAATGTGAGGTTTGAAGACTCCTAGGAGTGCAGTGTCCTAAAGTCACATACTGTGGCCCAACTCAAGGAGTGAGCGGGGTTGCTTTATATGATTAGGACTGGGTATTGCAAAAGGCCTTCCTGCAGCCCTCCATCAATCAGTTCTGCCTTGTTACTAACCTGTGAGCCCTGGAGAGGAAACCAGCTCCCCTTCTGCCTAAAACGGTAGACTATGGTGTGTCCTGCAGTGGCTCCTGGGAGGGCCTAGTAGAACCCCTGAACATTCCAGGAGGGGAATTAATTGAGGAATCAATGGGTATTGCTTGGAAGAGGGGGCACAGTGTGACTTGTCAGTTGGGACAGACCATCTTTTAGCCTCCTCCCCTTCTTTTCCAGAAAGTTGACTACACCTTTAATTAACTGTGGAAACTTGTCACTTGGGAGCTTGTTAAAAATGCAGAATCACAGGTTCCCCCTTTAACAAGATCCCCAGGTGATTCATATGCACAGTAAAGTTTGAGAATCTCTGCATTAAATCCTCTAAGCTTGTTTCCTTTTCTGTTAAACGGGGTTGAGGACACCAACCTATCCATGAGATCATGTGGATCATGTGGATAGCAAATGAGATAACCCGGAGCAACAGTGTGCCGGAGCCATTTGTTAAATTTCCAGCAGTTTGGGGAACCAGTTGCTAAGCTGTTGGTAGTTTGAAATCCGGCTATGGTGGGAGCATCTGCAGACCCTACAAATCTGCAAGACCCCACACATAAGGGATTGTCATTTGTTTTTCAGAAATCTGAGTTACCTGCACTCCTCTATGGGCTTTAAACAGGTGAAAGCCAAGACCTGCGGCTGCAAGTCTGCCATGTCCAGCACACGATTTGCAGGTCCCAGTGGATTTTCAGAAGCAGAGGCACCAGCTGGAGTTTGGCCCTATTTCTGGATCCCCAAAGTGGGAAGATAAGGGCACCAAAAGACAGGCTTCCCAGAATCAACCAGAGCCTCTCCGTTTGGGCTCCCCTCCAATTCCTTGGAGCCTGCACTCCACAGCTGGAGCTCATTACCGTATCCCTCACCAGTTAGCAGCTCAAAAGCCTTGTTCTGTCACACTGCAGAGGGTCTGCATTTTGGCAGCGAAAGAAGCCAGGCCAAGCACAGTGCCACTGGGCCCTGTCGGAGGAACCTCTGAAAACAATTTTTCAAATCATTAAGGAAATGAACATGAAAAACAAACTGCGAGAGAGGAGCAAATCCGCCTGCTAGCCAGGTTACTTAACACGCATGGTGCTTAAATGGGACGTTTAGATCACACCAGAAAGGAGCCCTTTAGGCACGCAGCTCTCCCGTTCACCCAGGGCAAAGATGAACCATGAGACTGTGGAAGATTCACACACTTCAACATCTTTGTGAGACGACGATGCGTCTCTCAGAGGTACCATAAGCATTTGTGATGAGGAGGTTGCTATGGTGGCTGCCTTTGTGTCGAATAACAAACTACTATATAAACTTGGGGAAATCTGCATAAATTATGTCTGGCCTATGGATCTCTGGCTCTCTAACTCAACACACCCTAGTCCATAATTGAAGAAAGATGCTTGGACACAGAGAGATGGGGTATGGACACATGTTCTGCAAGTAAAGAGGCTTCTCAGGTAGTTTCATCAAGAAGGCTATTTAATTCCCTCTGGGTAACCAGCTGTTGATTGTCAGCGCACCTTTTCTGGAAAAACTTTGTAAGCCTTTTAGGACAAATGCTATGATGAGGAGCACTTAGTATTTTTCAGATAATACAAAGCACAGCTTAGTAAGCATGTTTCCATTTCGATGCACAGAAATATAATACTCCTCTTTTACTCACATTCAGTCTATATCTGTGACAAAATGATGTTTTAATATAAAATAAAACCCCTGAAACTTACCACTATATTGTTTCTCTGTCTTTTATCTCTTGCCTCTCTGAGCCACAACATTCCATGGAATCCAGAATTATATTATCACAACCCAACTTCCTTTTGTTCAAGCAGAACACATTGCAGTTCTCTGGAAATAATGCAATAGTGTCAGTTCCAAGCACCTCCCCGTTTCTAACCCCCACGGTTTTTGGTGCTGTTCCTTTTCATGAAGGAGCTGCAGTAGAACGGAATGCATGTATTCATAGCGAGTTTTCAGCCTATGCAACACGGGTTTGCAGAGTGCCTCAGACATATTTCCTACACCCCTGACTCTTCACTTTATCCATGGAGGACCAAGATATGACATTTTCCCAGAAGCAAGATAACTACACTCCAGTTTTCACAGAGCAATGTCATGTTACTTTGTCTTTTTTTTGTCCTGATGTCCAAGATAACACCTAAGCCATGAACCTTTTACTCCTTTCTGGAAATGCAGCCAACCAACAATCCACATAAAGGCAACCTCCAGCTGGGAAAGCCACTCTCCTTTCAGAGGTGAGTGGTGTACAGCGATGAGTCATGAGAGCTTACAAATGGCAAAACCAGGTGTCTGGGTTTCCAAATGATATTAAAGGATCTCCCTAACATCACTAGGACTTGAGTAGGATTGAACTCCAGCTTGGTACCAACAGCAACAGGAAAACGTGTGCAGGCGTTTCTGATTTTCCTGTTGCATTCTTTCAGACAGCCAAATTTTACAGAGGGTAGCCACATGATTGGAGCCTGGGATTTCACTTGGCCCCAAGCCATCAGCACTAACACATGTCTAAGGACTCACAGCTGCCTCACTAGTAGGCTCCACTGCAGATGTGGGCTTTTCAGGGTATGTGATATCTGCTTCTCAAGCTTCTGTGAGAGAGAGGGCTAGGAAAAGAAAGGAGTGGATGTCAGCTCCAACAAGTGCCCACTCACAAGTGGAAAGACATCCAGGAACCAAGCCAGGCTAAGCCCCACACTGCTAGACATTAGACAGGTTTTCTGGAGTAGCAGCCGCTGACTGACCACTGTTGGTTCCACTCGCACCCCTCCAGAAGCCAGCTCAGCCTCCAAGTTGTGGGCCGAAGCAAGTTGACCCTGGAACTAATCACTGCCCACCTCCCTCAAAGCTTAGGAAAGTTCCTGAGCCTGAGACTAATATAATCAATTGGAAGTTTCTAATAATAATAATGAATGGAGCTTGCTGCTTATCTGAAATGTCATGGTAGCATCTGCAAGCTGGACAATAAGTACACTTTCCAGTACACAGGACAAGTTCAATCTACTGTCTATCCTTTGGCAGGTCATTTTTGCTCTCTGTGACTCAGTGTTCCTGTTGATACAAGAAGGAAGTAGGATTAGATGACCTCCAAGGCCACTTCCAGTTCTGATATTGAGTGAGTCTGTGTTGCACACACTGGCTTTACAGCTAGACTGCCCTAGATGGTTATTAGAAGGTTCTCTCCCTTTCTGCCACGTGCCCACTTTAGACCAACTTGCTACAAGAAAAGACTCAACAATAGGTTGGTGGCAGCAAGAAGCAACAAGCTCAGCCCACACAGCAAGAACATTTGCCACCGCATGGTATTTTCTCAGCTAAACAGCTTCCAGACACATCTGCACAGCACCTAAGACACAAATCAATAAGGAAACATATGAACTTCATGGGTGGTCTTCTTAAGATGCTCAAAGACGTCTAGAATATAAACTTACCAGGTCTATCCCTACTCCCACCCCTTGAAAGACACAGGATCCCTTTAACACCAGGCCCTGCCTTAATTGCCACAATCCATCAGCCCAGAATCTTTAGTCACCTCATACCCTAAAATCAGCTCATCTCTACCCCCTAGGTCCTAGATTATCCTTGGCCACAGGCCTGAGTAGGAATTTTCTCCTAGCCATACCTGCCTCTAAAACAACAGCTGGGTGTAGAGCCTGCCTATAAGGAGCAAAGATCTGAGATTTAATTTGAGCTATATCACTAACACGACGGCTAACCTTTGGTGGGGTTACTTTTGCTCTCTGTGATTCAGTTTTCCCATCTCTGCAAGGAGAGAGTTGGATTAGATGACCTCCAAAACCACTTCCATTTCTGGTATTAAGTGATTCTGCAGGACATGCCTCACGCATGAAGGAAGAACATATCAACCCAGGCCTAGAAGTCAGTAGGCCCACATTCTAGTTCTAACTTCACCACTTACTAGCTGTGGGTGTCCAACTTGTCAAGATGGCAAAAGAGTCGGAAGTCATGGGGACCTCTGAGGCACACCATAAAACAGTGATAACCACTTTGCCAGCAAAAACTTTCAGCTTTATTATATGTGTACATCTTTGTATCAAAATATTAATAACAACAGTAATATCAATACCTGAAACATTTTTAAGAAATATTAATATATTATTTCTGTTTTCTACTTATTTGCTAGTTCCTTGCTCATTTTTTCATCTATAAAAATCATCTCTACAAGGTCTTACCTTCTCCTTTCTCTTCCCACCTTCCCTCCCACCCCATCCACCAATCTCTCTCATTCTGCCAGCTGCTCTGGCTTTTTGGCTTCCTAGAACATTGCTCCCTCCTCAGAGCCTCTGGTCTTACTGTTTTCTCTGCCTAGAATTATCCTCCCTTTTACTTACTTCAGGTCAAAGGTCACCTTCTCACGGCTTTCCTTGGCTTCCCCACCAAATATTCCAACCCCATCTACACTTTCTATGCCCTTTGCCCACTTGCCCAGCTTCTTTCTCATTAGTTCTCATCACTATTATACCATTTAGTTTTTCATCTCTCCCCACCCCACCCTCCACTAAAATATAACCTCCATGAGGGTAGGGATCTTTGTCTGCCTTTTTGTTTCACTGCTGTTTCCCTAGTGCCAAGAATAGTACCAAGTATATGAAGGCACTCAGAAACTATGTTTTGGATGAAGGAATAAAGAGTAGCAGGAACCAAGTGTTGAATAAATATTTATGGGAGAAAAAATTATAACTGAGAAAATATATCAACAATTTTCCACATGGGAAATGCTTTCATTATTGTCAATGAGCAGCTGGCACTGCAGTCCAGCTCTGGAAACTCCAGTGATCCCCAGGAGAGGAGCTTGGAGCCCTGGGTGTAAATGCTCTCTCTTCATATTGTGTATTCTGACTTGGATTGGCTAATCCTGTCAGCTGCCTTCCTAACCTGTAATCTTTCCTTCTGTCTGGAAACAT
Source organism: Bos mutus (assembly GCF_027580195.1). NCBI lineage: Eukaryota > Metazoa > Chordata > Mammalia > Artiodactyla > Bovidae > Bos > Bos mutus. The sequence goes on from NC_091646.1 coordinate 19,336,338, forward strand.
CAGTGATATATCAGAACACACAGAGTCCTCTGGAAATAAAAGGAACCACAGAGAATGTTTCCTGCATGCCAGGCTCTGTGCTTGAACATATTTCTGGCACTATCAGCAAGGCTCACAACCACCCTATGAGATGAGTACTATTTAGCCCTGTTTTTCAAGTGAGGAAACTGAGCCTCAACAAGGTTGTTTCTTCCCCAAGTACACAGAGCTAAAAGTGGTAAGGCGGGGCTTTCAGTCTGGGTCTTAAACATTAAGCTCTACCCTTCTCTCTTATCTCCCATTGTCTGTCTCCTTCCTGCCGTTGAAAGTCCTCTCCCCACCCCCAAGCCTGGACATTTGTGTTCGGGGATTAAAATATGTATACGTGACCACAATGATGAGGATATATTGACAATTGCAAAGAGTCCATTTCTCTCCATGAACAGAATTAATGAAGTTGGTGCAAATGAACTACAGTTGGACAGAAAAAAGAAGAAAAAAAAACACCTGTGTTCAAATTCTGATTCAGTCAATTTACTGCAGCAAATTACATAATCTGAGCCCCTGTTTCCTCAAGTGTAAAAAAGAAGGATGTTGCCAACTTCACAGCATTGCCATGAGGCTGAAAATGAAATAATATTTACGAATGGACCAAGCCCAGTACAGGGATTCCCAGGTAGTTCACTGACAAAGAATCCGCTTGCCAATGCAGGACACATGGGTTTGATCTCTGAGTCAGGAAGATCCCCTGGAGAAGGAAATGGCTACCCACTCCAGTATTCTTGCCTGGGATGTCCCATGGACAGAGAAGCCTGGCGGGCTCCTCTGGGGTTGCAAAAGAGTCGGACCTGACTGAGCAAGCCCTCACGCAAGCCCACTACCTGGCACCTAATAGCAGCTAAGTAAATGCTGATTTCCTTCCTGCCTTTCAAACCTGAAGTATGAGTATCCTCTGTTCTATAGTTACTTCCAATCTCCAGGACACTGGTGTGTGACCGCAGAGGAAGAGAACTTCTCTATCTCCAAGGTAGAGCAAAAAGATTTGCTTTTCCCTTTTATTCATTTGCTTTCCCTGTCACTTTGATGGCTCTTATATGACAGTATGGAATTTCAAGATGTGGAAGTGACCTAAAACAAATCAGACTCTTCTTAAAAATGAGGATGATCCAGAAATGTATTATGTCGTAATGAAGAATGCGTAATGTTTTCCTTCTGTTTGATGAGTGACAAATGACCATTCAGATCTCAATTGTGCAGATCCTAGATGAGACTAGCTAATAAAAATTAATATTATAAAAAGCAAGTCATGTCAATTCAAGATGGAAAAAAGATTAAACCCAATACAGAATGTTTTCTTTGAAAGATATGTTTCAAAATGTTTAAAGTTTCATTTTGTTGCCATGATACCATCATTTCCAACTATTTTCAGTTATCTTGAAATACTCAGTAGGGTCAAGTATATGCTATGATATCCAAGTGTTTTCCCAGGTTTATTTAAAAGCATCATTCTGCAAAGGCAACTGAATGTTTGCAGACATCTGAAGATTAATACCGAAATGAAAATATTTAGCAAAATGTCTATCCTTAGATAATGCCATAAGGATAATGCTTTAAATTTATCCAATGCCTTTGTTCTGAGCAGCTCAAAGGGCTGTGAAATTATTATCTCATTAATCAAATAACGCATTCCAAAGCTAGAATATCATGATGTGTGTGCTTAGTGGTATAGATCCAGGGGAAAAAACTCACAACCATCTCAATGTGCAAGTCCTAATACAAATCATGCTGTCTATCAAAGTACTTTCTCAGGAATAGACTGATTTTTTTGTATGTTCCCAACATACATATTAGGAAAGCATGCTATCATTGTCCCAAACTGGTGATGCTAAGTAGAGTGAAAATAGCAGCAGGCTGAGGTCAGGAGGCCCAGTTCTTGTGGAGGCTCTGTCTTTAGCTTACTGGATGCCCTACTATGTGCTCTTTTTCTCTCTGGACTAAACTTTTTCTTTTCTCAAAGAGAGGGTTGAATGAACCAGTGCCTTTTATACTGTCCTCACCACAAAATACTTTCTACCAACGGATGAGAATCCTTCCACACAGGACTCGAACCGTTGCTTCTTGACCCACACACAGATTTCTCAGGAGGCAGGTAAGATGGTCTGGTATTCCCGTCTCTCTAAGAGCTTTCCACGGTTTGTCGTGATCCACACAGTCAAAGACTTTAGCATAGTCGATGAAACAGAGATAAATGTTTTTTCTGAAAATTCCCTTGCTTTCTCTATGTTTCTCTGAAATTCCCTTGCTTTCTCTATAAATCATCGAATATTGGCTATTTGATCTCTTCCTTTTCTAAACCCAGCTTGGCCATCTAGATAACATCTGGATAACAATAGAATATTATTCAGCCTTAAAAAGGACCAAAGTTCTAACACATACTACCACATGGATGAACCTTGCATACATTACAAACCGGGGTCTCCTGCATTGCAGGCATATTCTTTATCATCTGAGCTACCAGGGAAGCCCCGACTGGAATAAGCCAGACACAAAACAAATATTATATGATTCTATTTATATTAAATATCTAAAATTGACAAATTTACACAGATAGAAAGTTGAATAGTGGTTGAACAGGCACTGGGGAAATGGAAGTCATTTTGTAATGAGGACTAAGATTCAGTTTTGCAAGATGAAAAGAGTTCTGGACATGACTGATGGTGATGGTTGCATGCAATTTTAATGTACTTAATGCTACTTAAAAATGGTTAAGGTGGTAAATTTTAAGTTATAGGTATTTTATCACATTTTTTAAATAGAAAATTTTAAATTCCCACTGCTAAAGACCACTTTGAAAATAGCAAGTATAGTAAAATCCTTTCCAGAACTGAAGAATATCTATGTAAATCTGAAAAAAATAATTGTACGTCAACCAGGAAAAAAGTGATTCCTTAAATTTCACTTTTTGTTGGAAGAGTGAGTCAATGGTGATGGACAGCAAAGAAAACCCCCATTTCTCCATACTACTAACATAAGCTTGTGTTAACCAAAAACTGTTCTCCAGAGTTTGCAGAAAGGACTCTTGGTCACTGCTGACTTCCTTGCAGAGGTGTAGTGGTCCTGGTGATTTATTTCACATCCAAGTGACCAGTATACCAGTTGTAAGGAATTAATATGAGTCACAAAGGTCCATATAGTCAAAGCTATGGTTTTTCCAGTACAGAGTTGGATGTAAAGAAGGCTGAATGCCAAACTATTAATGCTTTTGAACTGTGGTGTTGGAGAAGACTCTTGAGAGTCTCTTGGACTGCAAGGAGATTAAACCAGTGAATCCTAAAGGAGATCAATCCTCAACATTCATTACAAGGACTGATGCTGAAGCTGAAGCTCCAATACTTTGGCCACCTGATGCGAAGAGCAGACTTATTTGAAAAGACCCTGATGCTGGGAAAGACTGAAGGTAGGAGGAAGGGGACAACAGAGGATGAGATGGTTAGATGGCATCACCGACTCAATGGACATGAGTTTGAGTAAGCTCTGGGAGATGGTGATGGACAGGGAAGCCTGGCGTGCTGCAGTCCCTGGGGTCGCAACGAGTCAGACACAACTGAGCAACTGATCAATGAACAACAAATGTGAGTCACTATTTTTTCCAAAGTTGTTAGATTGGAAGAGAAGGAGAGAAGGGCAAGTAAAAATAGGATTCATACTTAAAATATTTGAGGGCTAAAGTGGCTTATAGTTATCATGAGGTAAGTTTGCTTTTGAGGGTCCACTTTAGCTAGCAGATCACTGAGTCTTCCTAGAGCTACAGCATCCCCCTCCCAGTTCTTCCATCCATGCCTGAGGCCAGACAAGACCCAAATCCACCTCTAAGGAAAGAAACTGGTATCTTTTACCCACGATTTCAGCCCACGCTATCACCTTAATTGCAAGCCTCCATACCAAAGGAGAAATAAACCTGGTACCCAGAATGATGACCTTGTTCACCATCACCGAAATTTCAAAGAAGAGACTGAAACTCTCCCTTTAGTCCTATTTTCCCACATTAGAAAAAAAAAAAAAAAACTTAGAAATAATTTCCCCTGAAAAAGAAGAAAATTGTTTACAAAAATTCAAAACTGCTTGCGGCTGCATCGTGGGGGAGGGGGATGGTCCATAAAGGAAACTTGGAGAAGGGCAAGGAGAGAATGGAAGGGGCAAAAGTATTTGCCTTGTTCTCAGAGTAGGAGAGGCCCAGGTTACCAGGATCTTTATAGTCAAGCTTCCTTGTTAGGGGATTGGTTGAGGAAGGGCCCTGTAGTAATGCACTTCCTCAAAGGAGAAGGCTAAAGGTTGCCATAGGAACCTTGGTTCTGTATTTCTCTGACTTGGATGAATATGTAAAAGCTGCCTAGCTGGAGATTTTATATTAATCACTAAATGTCCTTTATGAGAGGATTTGAAGAATTCTCTTTAGCAAATGCGTTTCAAAACAAAGCTAACTTCTCATTGAAAGCTAGCTGAGCGAAAGCCCAATTTGTTTAGAAGCATGGTGGAAAGGCTAGATGAGGAGTTAGAAAACTTGAGGTTCAGTCTTTGCTTGGTCACTGGCCAGCTGTGAGACATTAAGAGAACCAGTTGCCTGGGCCTCAGTTTCCTCATGAAATAAGGATAATAAAACCTCCCCTACAGGGTTGTTTCCAGGCCTTCTCCCAACTTGGAAAAGCAAAGGTGGAACAGGGAAGGAAGTACTGCTGATTTAATTACCAAGACAAGTTTGTGAACATTTTCCTTCGCAGATTCTGAAAGCAGGAGGCAATTAAGACCGTTTCATTTGATAGACAAAGTTCTAGGATTAAGTGACTTGACCACAGTCAAGAAGTTACAAAGTGGTACAGCTGGGATTCAAACCAAAATCCATCTAACTCCAAGTTCACTGCTCTTTTCTCCCCACCAACTAGGTGTAAGAAGAAATGAGCCTGAAAAAGAAGCTTCTCTACCTTCTCCGTCCAGGAAGGAAAAGCTAATTTTTAACACCTGTGCTGGCTGTACTGGCATATGCACACCAACACAGCACAGATGCAGCAGGCAATGTCATGATTTCCAGATCAATTTAACACCATTTTCCTAAAAAGCGTAGTATTACTAAAATGGTGGGTGAAGTGGATCAAATAAAGTAGAAAGAATGTTCTCCGCAGTTAGCTGGATTCATTTAGGTAATTTCAAAGACAATACCCACTTCTTCCCCTTGTTTTGCAGCTTCTGTACTTTCGTGAAAAAGAAAAAGTCTTCTTGTAGATATTTGCACATCTCCTCAGGATGATGCCCTCCTAGTACCTCCAAAGTCACACAACAAGATTAAGTAGAAAATCTGAATAAAACTGCATACAATTGGTTCCGTGATAAGAAATGCTTGTTTAATGTGGTTTGTTTTCTTCGTAAATAAAAAGAACCTATCTTTAGCCATCAACCAGTTTGAAACACGGACCATCATTGCTTATTCTGTTTTGATATTTCTCTACACTTTAAAATTTGCCGTTCCTTTCCCATGGCAAATCAAAGGTTTTATACAAAATCCTTCACAGCTAAAGTAAAGCCTTAGTTATACATCTTTCTATTCTCTGATGATTAGGGCTGCGTTTTTGTTATGGTAAATAAGTATCTCATAGAAGTTCAGAAGGTCCTTTCTAGTAATCGTTTGCAAAGGCTCTGAGAAAAACAGTCTCTTCCCAACCCTTATTTTAGACCTATGTGATTCTTTTCTCCAGGCATCCTTGCACTAAGAAGCATAAGATAAGCTTTGTAACAAAGTTGGATGGTTTGGACTAACTCTTAGGTAAATGAGTGGCCTTTTCAAGAAGATACTCTTGTTGGAGGAGAAAGATGTTCTGCACAATTAATGTTTGCAAGAGGGTCATTGAGTAGGTCAAATTTTAACTGGTGGCAATATATCACTCAACATCCAATGGTGAGCTGATGAAAGCATCTGATTGGCTTCAGCCATATGAACCCAAAGGCAGGAATTTCTGAACCTTGCAAGGAGAGAGGAACAGTGGGGGCAGCCTCTGAAACAGCTGTAAAATGTAGCAGCCCTAAACCCCCAGTGATTCCACCCTTAAAACTGATGGCTAAACAAGCAAGCACTTTTTAGCCAGTCACTCATTCTTCCTAAGTCTGTTGACCAAAAGAAGGTTCCTGTGCACAGAATAAGAGAATGAAACAGTTTAACCTAATCCTGTACCTGAGCCTTACTATAGCTGGATCAGTTAGCCCCATCCACCCCACCCACGGACTCTTACAGAAAGATGAAAATCAGAACCTAAGAGTGCATTTGATATCTTGCAAAATGTCAGAAATGGAAAAAGGGGACTTAGATTTCAAGTCAAAACCCTCCTCTCAGTTTTTCAGATGAGGAAACCAAAGCCCCGGAAGGTGAGTTGCCAGAATGTGCAAAGGCTTCCTTCTAACTCTAGACTTTTACTATTTAGTCAGTATTTTGTCCCACTTTCAAAGGGAAAATGTCAAGACTTTTGGTTTAATATTAAAATTAAAGCTTAAAATTAACTCTCTCCTTACTTCATAGTTTTGTCTCCAGGAGCTCTCTGAAAGCAAAGTCCTTGCCTGCTCACCCCCGCCCCCACCAGAATCCCTAGCTTAACAGTTCCTGTTTTCTCACTCTGTCCTCCTTCCAGCTTTCTGTCTCCTCCCCTCCATAAGGGTAGGCCCAATTACTTGGTAGCCCACTTAGCATAGCAAAGAGCCGCAGTCCAGAAATGAATGTTGTGTGGAAAACCCAGAGGGCCCCCAGTTGATGCTTTGTTCCTCCCAGCTGTGCTTACTTCCCAAGCAAAGCTGCAATCCCCACTGCTGTGCCTTCCTCCAGGTTTGGGTCTGGCCTCCAGGATACTGTTATTACATAATTTTGCATTGTATCTCAAGGCAAAAAAAAAAAAAAGGGGAATGAAGGGAAAAGCCTACACCTCTCGTTCCATTTCCTTCCTTGGAAAAGTGGCTCTCATCCTCCAGGCTGTGAACTGGGCTTTGCCCAGGACAATAGGCTTCTGAGGACAAGGTGATTAGGCCGGCAGTGCAGCGTGTTTGATTAGCACCAGCCAGCTCTTTGTAGAGGGACAATATCAGGCCATACAGTAACAAGATCACGTCTTTTGATTTGGGTTCGCTCCCTCTGTTGATACAATCCATTATCCTGTTTGCCTTTCTTACTACACCAAGGCATTGCACCAAGGGCTTCAAGGAGTTTTTCTATAATAACCTCCAAATCCCTCAGCACCTGCCTTCTGCCGAAGAACCTCCCTCTTCACATCGGTGCTTTTCTTTGTCCTTTCAAGATCACTTTGAATAGTTAGGTAAAGCGATACTCCCATCCCGCGGAAAAAGAAAACTGGGGCAACAACTACAGGGCCTCATATTTAATAAGAAACAAAATTAGGCAAAGCTATTGAGTCATTGTTTGCGTGGCCCTTTTCCTGCTGCCCTCGTCTTAGTTTCACCGCACCACACACCATCTTCTCGGCTGTTTAAATAGGTTTGGTGAAGAAAGGGAGACAAGTTCCAGAGCTTGAAACAGCCGCCAAGAGATTCAGTAACAAAATTTGCCTTCACAAAGGCAACCAGCACATTAATTTGTTAAAAACACACACAAACGGTATGATGCCACCTATCTCAGGGCCCGAAACTCCCCAAATCCTAGAGCAGAAAACTGCACCCACCCAGAATTTGTCCAGGCTCTCCAAAGCTCCTTTAGAAATTACATAAGATGAATGGAATCTCTTGAATTTTCAAGGGCCCTCCCCAACCTTGAAAACCAATCCACACTTGAAAGGTATTCGCTTTTGAAAATATTTCATATCCCGAAACTTTCAAGGAAAAAAAACTTGATGAAATCACTTAGGGCCTGTGCTGATAGCACTGGCTAGTAGATAAGGGACCATGGAATATCAGGAATCGGGACTTGGGAAAGAATGGGTTGTATTTTTGTGTGGCAAACACCCTTCAGCTCCGGCAGAATTCACATAACACGGTATCTTTTTTCCACCACCCCTCCCCCCCCACCAGCAACCCCTGCCTTAGCATCTTACATGTGTTTATGCAAGACACTCCTGCTTAATTATGATTCATTCCAATTTGGACTGTAAATAGAAGGCAAATTAATAATTTAGAGGGGAAAAAAGACTTGGGCCCTTTTCTCCTCCCTTCATTCCTAGGTCAGCCGGCTCGTTTATGAATTAGTGCTCAAGCAGCCTGAATAGCAGAGAATGAATGTTTGACTAAATCCTCTAAGTATGAAAGCTCTTCACACCATTTGGTCTTGAACTGATCCAATAGCGAGGTGTAACCACTAGTGACAATAAAGCGCCATCTGGCAAAGTGAACTCTAGGCAAACAATGACAAGCAGAAGTGAAAAGAATCGCAATGATTTCCACAAACATGTGAAATACTATAAACTGTGGGATTTAGCAGCTTCCTCCCGAGGCAAGTAAACAAATGCAACACTTCGGTGGAGGCGCTGATGTGTGGGGCTCCGTCTCTGGGAGCGGGCTAGACTCCATTTGCATTTAGCTAGGGAAAAAATGTATGCAGATTGGCGAACAAAAAAATATATAAGCACTACTAACCAGACGTCACTTTTCCTTCGCTCTTTACTGTCAGGGTGATGTACTGGAAGTCTTTATTTCTTTCAGCTTGGGCCTCTCGGTGCCTCATTCTCCTTCCAGCCTGTTCTCATGCCTTTCTCATCACCTGCTGAGGCCTTGATCACGGACAGAGCAGACGAGCAGCGGGGGGACAATTAGAGAGGAGTTCAGACTTTGATCATTTGACCATATGTGAATACAACAGCTGACCACATGTTTTAAAAGACAACTAACTTAAATGTATTTTTAAAAAATCACAAAGCAAGCATAGATACTGAAATTTACATTTTAATTATCCGGCACAATGCAGCATTCAACTTTTTCAAAATATTTAATATGGAAAAATACATCTTGCCACTTCCAAATAGGAAGGGAAAGCACTTTTCTGTGTTTCCTCCCCACCCCCAGCTTTGCTCCCCCCTCAAAATGTGTTCCTTTCAGCAGAACATTTAACCACTGTGGATGGTGAAGAATTCTGTGCCGGAGATTTCAAAAGGCACATTCAAAGCTGCCAAAAGTTGAGTGTGATTACTAAAGGTAAATTAAGCTTAAAAGAAGCACAATCATTTATTTTTAAAACATGATTTTATAGAAAAAATATCTGTGCAGCACTAATACCATAAACTGCTTTTTTTTTTTAAACGGAGCATATTCTATGGTTTAGCTTCACTTCCCCAATTCTTTAAAATGACCGTTACAAAATTGTAAAATGTATATTCTAAACAGTGTGAAAAAAAAGAACTTTGTTGACAGTAAAATAAAGCTATATAATATTTGGTTAGCTGGGAGACTCTCACTGCAGCAGCCTTGCAGAAATGAAGGTTTATTTGTGGTTAATTCTGTCAAAACAATGTCACTTCTCTTCTGGTTTTCTTTAAAGTATCACAGTCTGGCTAGGTGAAATGCGGACATACTCTATCCAGCTTAGAGCCAGTTCTCTTGTGTTTTTGTATGCAATTGATGATTTATCAGTTGCTTCTGGAGATATTGGGCCCTCCTTATCTTCTCCACCTACTAGATAATTAACATATTCATGAACTGGTTATTTACTCTCAAATAGGAGGATAATAGAAAAATAACACTAATTGTTTTGACAGCAGTTTACTTAAGAGTTATCTGGGGGAACAAATGTTTCTTTTGTAGTGTTAGGAAGACAAGCATTTATCTATGTATTAAGTTTATTTTTGTTCTTATGGTAGACAAACAAAACTAATCTAGAATAGGGAAAAATTCTAGAAGAAATAATTTAAGTGAAATTTTATCTGACATTCCCCCCAAATATTTTGGTAGTCCATTTATTTCATCCGTTGTGAGGGAAGTCAGCAATGTGGTATACATTGTAATCGCTACATGTACTAATGTATTTATTCATTATCTGTGCTCCACTGTATTTTCAAAATATATATTACCCTTTAATTAAAAAAGAATCCCACCTTGTTGTATTTTACTTTGGTACTATCTTAAATGTAGCTGGTTTTTACAATCATTATCCCATGAGCTTTAAGCATGGGGATTCTTATTTGAGCACAAAATGCATTTTTACTTTGAAAGAGTTGTTTAAGACAACCTTGAAACAAAGGTTCCTTAAAAATCGTATTCCTTTCTTAAATGCAAGTGTCTTTAGCAGGTCTTCTGTGTTAGCTTGAGAGCCAGGGCATGTCATAGCCATCTCTGGGCCTATTTCCTCTTCTGTAAACAAGTTAGTAAACTATTTGATCTCTAAGTGCTCTTCCAGCTCCAAAGAATCTCAGATTCTATCATTTCCCTACCAAAATGAAAACATATTCATGCCTCTTTCTTTCTTTCCTTATTGAAATTTTCCCTGTAGCGTGGAGAGATGGGTGAATGGACCAATCTTTTTATCTACTATGTGCCAGGCATTTTGCAGATATTATCTCCTTTAATCCTTACAACCAGCCTGCAAAGTAAGCATTATTATCTCCATTTTATAGATGAGAAAACAGAGGCCCATGGAGGCTACATACCTTACAACAAGCCCTATAGCTAGGAAGTTGTAGAACCAAGACCTATCATTAGATAGGCATTCTCATTATTACACAACACTCCCTCACAGAAAGATAATGGGTATCAGAAGATTAAGTTTCTAGCTCCACTTTATCACTGATTTCCTGAGACAAATCCTCTACCTCAATTTCCTTAGCCCATATAGGCGTTGTAAGTCCAGGGCCCTATCACCTACCTCATTATGTACAGAGCCAAAATCAGAAGGGCAACAGTCAACAAAAGGCAAACCAAGTACTTCCTCCACGGTGACAGGAGACAGTGGCCTTGCAGGTGACAAGGACATGGAACTACCCTTTCTGAACACAGAACAGCATTTGGTGGTAGAACTGGAATACTGAAAAAAATAACTTCAATTATGGCAGCATTCTTTTTTTTTTTTGAGCAATGTTTTATTTTTTAATTAATTTATTTATTTTAATTGGAGGCTGATTACTTTACAATATTGTGGTGGTTTTCGCCATACATTGACATGAATCAGTATGACAGTATTCTTTAATAACGTTTCTTAAGGTTAAAAGACTTTTCCACAAACTAGGAAAATTCTGGGAAACATAATTCAATTGCTTCTTTTGAATTGAAATAGAATCTATGGAGAAAGAAAATCCTACAAAATGGAAGAAATTGAAAAGTCTACCCTGTAAACATGCTTTATTTAAACTTCACATGTACTTAGTTTCAAAGTGAACACAGAGAAAATCAAGTGGATTTGAACACAACCTTCTAATCTTTTGAGCCACTGGCAAACATGAGGTAACTTCCCATAAAGTCCATCTTTAAACCAAGATTTTGGTAAGAAATGCATTTTTTAAAACATTTTAAGGCATTATTTAAGACACAGAAATAGTCTCTGTGTGCCAGAGAGTGGGAGCATCCCAAAAGAAAGAAAATGGGACAGGCTCAAGAATTTGGGATGCCAGGTGAGAAAGGTTGTTAAGAGGTATAGATGGGGACTCTGGGCATCTCGTTCAATTGCTGTTATTTTGTAATTTTCCTGTTGGTCATTTTTTACCTTTTTGTTTCTTTTGTCTACTTTTCTTTAAGGATTTGCTATAAAAACCTCCCAGCTTTGTTTGTACATTTTTGAGACCTAGACCCCCTTGGAGAATCTGAAGGTTATGAAACATCATCCCATCCCTCCCCTGGTCAGTGAAAAATGCACAGAAATATAAACAATTTGCATAACATTTCTTAAGAGTCCGCTGCCTATCCAAGATCCTGAAGTTATGGTGACATATTTAATAAGCTAAGGTACCAGTGCACCATTTTCAGCTATCAGATTGGCAATAAGTAAAAGGCTCAACAATTCCTAGTGTGGTTAAAGAAGCAAGTTCACATACCACTGATGGAAGTATAGATTGGTGACAACTCTTCAGAGTTTTTTTAAATGCACACACTCTTTGACCTAGTATATCCACCACTGGAAAGCGACATCAATGTCTGTTGATAGGGGAGACTGCTTAACTGAAGGTACGAATATTTCTGGTGATGATGGATGTCGCATTTTTAAGCAAAGGCAGTGTACCCTCTCCCTATGAGTCACTGTGGTGAGTGGCTGCAGTTGAGAGGTGGGGAGCTGAAGTTCATACTAGGGGTTTAGCTGTGAGTTACCTAATGGGCCTCCTTATAAGGCAATTAGTGAGACAATGAGGGCGCCTGTGAGGCAGTCCTGAAGTGCTGTACTATTAGGGTATTTCAACAGTGGTTCTTAATCTTTTGGGGTTCAAAGACTCCTTTGAAAATCTAATGAGAGCTAAGGACCTATTCTCTAGAAAATGCACATATGCACAAATTTTGCATATAAGTTCAGGGAATTCTTGGGCCCCCTGAAGTGGGTTCCTGGACACCAGGTGATCCTTGCCTTGGGCTTCAAACAAAGAGAAAATCCTTTTGAGGGAGGTCAGTAGGGAAAAACAACTATATGCGGCGAAGGACAGAGAATCCCACACGTGGGCACACTAGATTCCTTTTAAATTCCTGATTTCATACCTCAAATGAATCCTTAAAAAATTCGTGAATTCCTTGCACAGAAATCCTACTGTATTTCTTTTTTATTATTATTAATTTATTTTATTTTTAAACTTTACATAATTGTATTAGTTTTGCCAAACATCAAAATGAATCCATCACAGGTCTTTAGAAATCTCTCCTATTTTCTAAGACAACTATTTCAAGTCTATTTCTACCTCCTACACTCATTAGCTGCAACCTTGCCACTTAGCTCATTGAGAAAATAGAAGCCATCAAACAAAAACGACTCCTCCTCCTCTTTACTAACCTACAAACCAAACATTTCTTCCTCTAGGTATGAGGAAATGCCTTTCCCGACCAAAGCCAACTCTGCCACTCACGCTTCTGGGTTCCTTTCTCACCTACTTTTTCCAAGGTCTTAGAATAAAATTAAAACTCTGCTGTGGCTCACAAGGATAACACATGATCTGATTTAAAATTTGCAGACGACACCCTTATTGGTGTGCATAAATCTGGATTGGGGGAGGCTTAAGAGGGAAATCTGGGAAACCAGATATTTATTAAGTACCAAGTACTGTTTGGTGAGAGTTTCCCTGGTGGCTTAGATGGTACAGAATCTGTCTGCAATGCAGGAAACGCCGGTTTGATCCCTGGGTCAGGAAGATCCCCTGGAGAAGGGAATGGCTATCCTCCCCAGTATTCTTGCCTGGAGAATTCCATGGACAGAGCAGACTGGTGGGCTATAGTCCATGGGGTCGCAAGAGTCGAACATGACTGAGCAACTAACACACACACACACACACACACACACACACACTGTTTGGAGGGGATAAAGTGGCAAGCAAAGCCAGCATGGCCAATGTCTTATGGAGCTTGCAGTTGAACAGAGAAGTGAAGGTGCAAAGTGAATGGGACTTTCAAGGCTCAAATGTGCTCTATAATTTATTCAGAACCCAGCATAACGAGTGAACCAAATCACAAATTCCACACTCTCTTGAAAATCTTACTGTGACTGTTGTTGTAGACAAGGTTTTCAAAAAATTTCACATGAGAGTTGGTTCAGAGGTTACATGAAAACATGACCTATATGGATTTTAATTAAACAACAACAACATAATGTCCACCAAGCAAAAAGTTTTGATAAGAGATCAAAGGAAAACACCTTAAAATGAAATACACTAAAACAGTATTTGAAGTTGTATTTAAAAGTCAAAATTGCAGAAGATTTTAAATTTTGTTTTACATATTTTCTAACATTTTTTTTCTAATAAGTTTGAAAAGCTTAGCTGTATTAAGCACTCCAAGGAGAAAAGGGGAAAATGTTATTAATATTGTTAAGTGAAATAAGTAGGTTATAAACCTAGCATGATTGTGATAACATAAGCTATAAGAGGCTAGACAAAGATTTGTGGATTGATAAGCAGAAATGAAAGTAGCTAGGCTGGGTTTTGGAATCAGAATACTTGGTTGAGCAAGTGTCTTGAAATCTCTGTGCCTCTGTACCTCTGTTTTCCCAGCTGTAAAATGGTCATAATAATTGTCCCTGCCTTATAAGGCTTTTGTGACAATTAAATGAGTTAATATATATAAATGGTTAGGCAGAGCACAAAGAACTTTTAGGGCAAAGTATTCTACATGATACTATAATGATGGATACATGTCATTATCCTCTTGTCAAAACCCATAGAATGTACAGCACCAAGCTTGAACAGTAATGGAAACTATGACTTTGGATGGTTGTAATGTGCATGTTCACCAGTGTAACAAATGTCCTAGTCTAGGGGAAGATGTTGATAATGGGGGATGATGTGCCTATGAGGGGACAGGGGGTAGATGGAAACTCTTTGTCCATCCCCTCAATTTACTGTGAACATGGTTTCTCTAAAAACTAAAGTCTATTAAAAAATATTCAATACACTGACCGTCACATAGGAAGCATTCAACAAATGCCAGTTATTATTTTATTACTATGACTACTATGTTATACTCAGGGTCCTGGTAGGTATTCAGAATTACTGATAAATAGTTGCCACAGTGGTTGCTTTCTTCTGCTTTAGACCTCTGTGCTGGGCTACAGATCTGATCATCTAAGGAGAATTCCCACTAAACTACCTACCCCACCCTCTCCATTGTCTATCTGTAGCCCCAGAGCAGCACTTAGGCCTCCCCATTGTATTGTCTGTTTTCCTGTCTTCTCATTACTTCATTGCAAGCTCCCCTGGGGCAGTGAGCCCAGATTTCAAACTTCCTCTCTTATTCATACCACACTGGGCAACCCAGAGACTGGGGTCTTAGAATGAGCAGCCTCTTTCTGAGCCCTTGTCCCAATGAAACCATTATTATCATGCTACTATGGAGTACTAGGGGGCTTCCCAGGTGACGCTAGTGGTAAAGAACCCGCCTGCCAATGCAGGAGACTTAAACAGACATGTGTTCGATCCCTGGGTCAGAAAGACCCCCTGCAGGAGACCATGGCAAACCACTCCAGTATTCTTGCCTGGAGAATCCCATGGACAGAGAGGCCTGGCAGGCTACAGTCCAAAGGGGTACAAGGAGTCAGACACGACTGAAGCGCCTGAGCGCGCACGCACACATAGAATACTAGGGAGAGAAGACACAAACTCCGCAAAGTTTTCCAAGGAAATTATCTGTATTATTTGCCACTTAAGCTTACCCTTACAAGTCGGAGTTCCCAATAAAAATACAAAGACTTCTACAATTCTCTCTTTCTCTCTATTTCTCTTACACTCTCACATGTATACATGTAAATGTGTATGGTATATATATGTATATATATCATATACATCTATACATATATATGTGTATACATATATATCATATACACATATACATATATATATGTATATATATCATACAACTACAACTATATCATGGAATTAGGATTCAGATTTTTTCTTGTCTCTATTTTTCAGTATTCTATATTTCTGACTATTTCTTATTTGTCATGGGAAATCCTCAATCAAAATAAAAGAGAATTTGGTATAGAGATACAGGGAGGAGAAAAGCCACTGTAAACAAGTGGGTCGTGGCATGGAAAACAGACACATGAAAACTGAAAAAAAAAAACCTTCATCTCACTTTCTTCCAAGCTCAGGCAGTCCATATCCAGAAAGGGAATCTGGACAATGTCGAAAAATTTCACTGGGCATTGGAACTGGTCAAACTGGGTTTGACAACTGTTTCTCAAATTGTTTAACTTCTCAGAGCTTCAATTTCTCTATATGGGGACAATAGTACCTACTTCCCAATTTTACTGTGAGGATTATATGAAATATTTCTAAAATATGCAATGTGGAAAATCTCTAAAAATGTTTTATCTAAATTAGCAGTCCCCACATTTTAAAATTTGAGAGTACCTTTTAAATGTCAAATACTTCATAGACCCTCCTACACACAGACACACACACATTACCAGTGGATTGAGAAAATACAAAAAGCTACTACATAGTTCACATCTACTACAATGGCTTACCAAAAAAAAGGAGCGAGGGCCGGGGGATAAGCGTTGGTGAGGGTGTAGAGGAGTTGGAACCATTGTACACTGTTGGTGGGAATGGAAGATGGTATAGTCACCATGGAAAAACAGTTTGGTGGTGCCTGAAAAACATGGAAATACCATATGACCTGGCAGTTCCACTCTGAGGTATATACCCAATTGAAACGAAAACAGAGAATTAGATACCCATATGCTGATGTTCATAGCAGCATTATTGACAATACCCAAAAGATGGAAACAACCCAAATGTCTATCAACAGAGGAATGGATAAACAAAATGTGGCATAAATATACAATGGAATATTATTCAGCTATAACAAGGAATGGAGTTCTACATGCTACAACATGGATGAATCTTGAAAACATTATGCTGATTGAAATGTCAGGCACAGAAGGACAAATATTGTATGATTTGACTTACATGAAATACCCAGAATAGGCAAATCCATAAAGGCAAAAATATAAGAGGTTAACAGTGGCTGGGAAAGAAGAGAGTGGAAAGCTATTTCTTAATGGGTACAGAGTTTCTGTTTGGGATGACAGAAACATTCTGAAAACAGATAGTGGTAACAGCTGTACAACATAGTGAATGTAATTAATGAGACTGAATTGTACATTTAAAATGGTTAAAATGATAAATTTTATGTTATATATAGTTTACTATAATTTTTAAGTGAATTAAAAATTACTATGAATTTATTAGTGCCTTACACATAAATATGACATATATTTATTATTTAATCTGCATATGGATTTGTGGACCACTTACACAGATTCTAGTGTATTCAAGGGTGTATACATGGCAAATATTTACTAAGTGCTTCCTCAGTAAATGTGTCTCTTTAGTACAATATCCAAGCACCAGTTCATATGAGTCAATTAGAGACTTTGTGACTAAATGAGTGTGTGTGTATGTGTATGGGGGGAAGGCTGTAGTAGATAAGTGTTATAAAAAACAGAAAGGGCCTGTCCCTGAATCCTGGCTAATTGCTTCCTTTCAGGAGAAGCACCGAGGATAGAGCAGCCTGGCGTTTGCCTCATGCTGGCTCCCGCAGGTGCAAAGGGAGGACTACTGCTAATGCAACAGAGATGTGCCAGGCTGCACATGGCACACACATAAACAGGTCTGGAGCCTCCAGAGCTGTCAGCCTAGTGCCTTTCATGAGCCTTAAAAGTGAATCAGAAAGAAAACAAAGAAGGGTCACTCTTAAGATCTGTGTTTCTCGCCATTGCTGAAAGTAAATATGAGGCATCTGGGAGAAACAGAGCCTATATTCAAAAAGTTTACATAAAGCTGAACAGGACAGAGAGGTTCGGAAGGTAGTCAGAGATGATACACAATAAAAAAGGAGACAGAGCATCCTTTCAAAATATATTGAGAGTTTCAACTGCTCATCATTCAGTGAGAGTTAATGAATCTAAATTCCTACATTGCCACCAATATGAATAGTACTAAGAATTACCACAAGATGATTCCTTTTCTCTTTAAAAATTAACCAAAAGTGCAAGCTGACTTCTTCATCTTAAATGGGTTTGCTTTTTCCTCTGAAATGTGCATGTGAAAATGTATTCAACTAAAAGATGTCATTGATCATTTTTTAAAGTTGCTTTAAGTTGCTTTTGATGGCCATACTTTAAAGTAATCAGCATTGGAAGCATTTCAGACACATTCATTGCATTCTCTGATTTCATTAAAGTTTACCTATTAATAAAAGGACAAATTTCTTTATAGTTATTGCAAATTTTGCCAAAACACAAAATTCTATTAAGTAATACCTATTTTTCCACTTGATTTACATTACAAGATTGGAGATATATTTTGCTTGTGAAGAAACTGATCCTTCTATAAAATCAAACTGCCCTTTATACTACAGCAATTCTTTTTTTGTAAAAAAACAAACAAACAAACAAACAAAAAAAACCACTCATTTCAACATATATCTGTGTGTGCATACAGAAAGTTCTGAAAGAATGTACAACCAACTTTTGCTGTGGTTACTTCTAGGGAGGCATGTGGGTTTTACTGTTTATATTTTCTGTATTCTTTTAGTTTTTTTACAATGAGTATACAGTTAATAACTTAAAAATAGAGACAAATGAAAGAAAAAAAAAAAGACAAATGATGTTCCATGGATTGTGGGTGGTGGTAAACCAATAAAATATCACTTATAACACCAGGCAAAGTAATTTATTTTTAAAAATTTTTATTTTATATTGGAATATAATTGAATAACAATTCTGTGTTAGTTTTAGGTGTGCAGTAAAGTGATTAATATATAATTAATTATATGTATTAATTATATAATAAATATATAAATTATTTATAAATAAATATGTTAGTTAGCACTCATCATCCAGTTTCAATAATGATCAGTTCCTGGCCCATCTTGTGTCATTCATATCCCCTCATACACTTAAGCAGACACATAACTAAATTTGTTAAAACTAAATCTTCAACATTATATAATTTTATCTGTACATATTTTACACATTCAAGCTAAAACTATAGAACAGTGTAAGCAACTTTTCAGGATCATACCAGTTCCCTAAAGAAGATGTGTTTTCATAAAGGAAGAGAAGGCAAGTTTTACAAGGATAGGAATGTGATTTTCTGAGACTCAACAAGACCCTCTTATTCTAACTGTAAATCATCCAAATCTAGTCTACTTAATCAATGACTAAGGAAATGCAGTCAAATAGGGCGGAACCAAGGAACAGCAGGTAAGTTAGAAAAATGAGTTCAAGAAAACACATCTCTCCATCTGCCACTTGTGAGCCTTACAGCAAAGCGTGCAAATACTCCCTTTCTTGCCAGTTAATTCTTCACAGCTAGCTCTAAGCATTTGAGAGAGAAAAAATAGTTGCTGCAACCTGACAAAATGACTGATGAATTATTCATGTAGCCACTGAACTGAAATCTGCAACCTATAGCTTCCCTGAGCTTCTTCATGACAGGTGAATATAGCACGAATCATGCTTTAAAATTTACACCCAGGCTTATCCCATGTAATCCGCATTGTCCACCTTCCCGGATGGCTGGAGACTCTAAAGTCCCTCCCTCAGAGCTGAGGAGTGGCCTGGCTAGATGCCCAGTTCTCCCTGTCCCACCACACACTCTTACTTCTGCTCAAGAATCCATTTCTGGCCTATGGCTCTTGAGATTAAGAAGAATTTAATCTTTCTGGGCTTCTGCTTCCTCATCTGTAAGATGGAGGTGAAAATGCTTACCACAATTGTGCCATTGAACTGTGTAGGTGAAATGAATATTGTATGTAAAAAGACTTTAACATAGGTAACTTGTTAAACAACTATTCCAGTTGCTGCCAGAACCTCTTCAAAACACAAGCAGCTTTTAGTCTAGGTGTTGCCTTGGCTCCTGACCTCTAACATCTTGCCCCATGTGAAAGTCCTTTTCTCACTGGCAAAGCCCATTAACAATTCCCAAGAAATAAAAATAGAATCTGGGTAATAAAATAAAGTCTAACCTTTTTCCTTTCCTTTGTGCTCAGTCTAGTTTCACTTGCTCAGGAGTACTGCATGCAGAGGCCTGGCACCAAGTACTTAAGAACAGAGTTCTTAAGGCAGAATGGCTACCCCAGTACCTCAGATCAAGATGGCGGCAGTGAGCCGTGTTCTGAATGGCTGCGCACAACACTGCGACCTGGAGCTGTGAGCAACACGTCTGTACTGGACTCACGGGAATTCAGCCCCCTCACCTCCCCACTGCGGAGAACACTACAAAGCAGCCCCGCCCACAGCCTTTCAGGGAGAGCATGTGCTCTAGACAGAGCTACCATCTCTCTGTTCTTTGATCACCAGAATAATAATAAAGCTTTCCTTTTCTTCTAAACAGAGCTCCATCTCATTCTATTAATTAGAATGACAACAGGCTGGAGGAAGGATCTTTGTTGGGGGCTGACTCAAAAGGGTTGGTAACACTTTGGCTTTAAAGTTTTAAAAATCCTTTTGAGTCTTTTCCTTAGGCTCCTGAAGCTGATTGAAAAACAGTTAACCTTACCATCATCCCTGATGTGTATCAAGTCAACATTAACCAACCGAAACAATTGTCTAACAAGTGACCTATGTTAAAGTCCTTTCATGCACACTATTCATTTCATCCACACGATTCTGTGGCACAATTGTGGTAAGTATTTTTACCTCCATCTTACAGATGAGGAAAAAGGGCTTCCCTGGTGGCTCAGACGGTAAAGAATCTGCCTGCAATGCAAGAGACAAGAGACGCGTGTTCAATCCGTGAGTCAGAACAACCTCCTGGTGAAGGAAATGGCTACCTGCTCCAGTATTCTTGCCTGGGAAATCCCATGGACAGAGGAGCCTGGTGGGCTACAGTCCATGGGGTCGCACAAAGTCGGACACAACTGAGCGACTTTCACTACAGAGGACAAAGCCGAAGCCCAGAAAGATTAAGTGACTTGTCAAAGATCTCACAGCTATAGAGAATAATCAAGTTTGAACCCAGGTGCTCTAATTTCTGGGGCTTCCCAGGTGGTGATGGTGGTTAAGAATCCATCTGACAATGCAGGAGACATAAGAGACACAGGTTCGATTCCTGGGTTTGGAAGATCCCCTGGAGGAGGGCCTGGCAACCCACTCCAGTATTCTTGCCTGGGAAATCCCATGGACAGAGGAGCTTCCTGGGCTACAGTCCATAGGGTCACAAAGAGTCAGACACGACTGAAGTGACTTTGTTGTTGTTGCTGCTTCTGATTTCTAGTTTATTGCCCTTTCTACTAAACCAAAGACTGACAATCTTTGGGCCAATCCAGCATCCAAACGTGTGACTGACATCTAAAAGTCATAAAAAAAAAAAAAAAAAAAAAAAAGCTAGATCATTTGAAAAACGGTAAGACAGTAGCCACACTGTGCCTGCATTCCCAAAGGTCAGTCATATGGCTGCAGCTGAGGAATTTCTGGCCTCTGAGGACGGAACACATTATTTCCATTTCACTCTAGTCTCCCCTCAGCCCACTTTTCTCATTTATGTTCTTGGCCTGGTCCCCACAGGCCTTTGAGATCCTGGCTTAAAACCAAGCTTCCTGTCAAATGTGTAGAATTTGATTTTTGAAACTTTCATGCTAAAAATATGAGATGGCTATATTGCTCAATCTGCCTTCATTTTCTTCTCTTTGTAGCATATAAGCAAATAACAAGCCCCAAATCACATGAATTTAGACCCTTAGGCTGTGAGCACATCTTAAGTGCCACATTACAGACTAGGCTCCCGCAGTGACTACAATGATTGCAGCAGTTTGGATACTTAGGGAATCTCAATTTGTCCTCGTTAACTCTGTAAATTGTATGCTCTTGAAAGCAGGCTTTGCTATTGCTTGGTCATTATAATACTTTTTGACAAGACAATGATTTACCACAAGTGTGACTGTTGGTGAGACCTGAGCATTCAACAATAAGCTAGGAATGGACCCAACAACAACAAAAAAAAGATGAAATCAACAGGTTAGTAAGTCCTCACTACAAGCAGACATTATAGACTCAGAACTGGCCATAGCTGAATAAACAAACTGGATAACTATACAATGTTCTGCAACCCAAGGCTGGTCATTCTGCCCCGATCTTGCTTGCAGTACAGCAGAGACTTCGTCAATGCTCTCTCCACCCATCATGGAGTGGCTATAGGAAGGGAAAGTGGGTGTTTGCAAGCCTGCCTACCACACATTTAGGATAATCCATGGAGAAGGCAATGGCACCCCACTCCAGTACTCTTGCCTGGAAAATCCCATGGATGGAGGAGCCTGGTGGGCTGCAGTCCATGGGGTCGCTAAGAGTACGACTGAGCGACTTCACTTTCACTTTCCACTTTCATGCATTGGAGAAGGAAATGGCAACCCACTCCAGTGTTCTTGCCTGGAGAATCCAATGGACGGAGTAGCCTGGTGGGCTGCAGTCCATGGGGTCGCACAGAGTCGGACACGACTGAAGTGACTTAGCAGCAGTAGCAGCAGCATTGTTATCTTACTTGGGAAAGAAGTCATAACTAGCAATATTGCTGTGCCTGTATAAGTCAGCAGGTTCCTTTGGCTGGCAAATGTAATCCATGTCACTTTTCCATTTCTTTCACAGGCCTGGTGATCATAATGAGGGTGAGATCAGTAGTTCCTTGTCAAAACTATACAAAGTTGACCCTATTGTGCTACCCTATTAATGACTCTGATCATTGATTTTTCCAGGATGGTTTTGTTTCAGTGGGGAGAAATCATTATGAAGGCGTGTGAGAGTGTTGGCAGGGCCACCCTGACATTAAAATGATCATTTTATGCAGATCCTTTAAATAGGTAACCAGGAAGTAACCAGGAAGTCATTCTCAGTCCTTGCAACCCTGGGCCATATAATATGGTGCATTTTCTGTGGCACAATAAACAACAGTCAGTGTCAAGATACACATATGCCACTCTAAGGTGGCCACCCTCAGCGTGTACCTCTGTAGATCGCCAGAACCTACAGATATGTAATTCAAATACCACTTCTTTTGAAAGTTTAGCACAAGAGCCTAGATTCTACCCCTGATACTAGAGGAAATACCCTGGTTGCTGTCATTGAATCTGAGAAGGTCCATACATCAAGTAAAATGGAACCATAAAACTTTGGCATGGAGATGCCCAAGCATTTCATTCATGATTTGTATCTATTAGCTTATTAAGATCCTGGCACATTCTATCACTTTAGAGTAGTCAATGGCTTAAGTGAGGTAAAATTGATTAATTTAAGCTGGGTTTTTGTGATGGTTAATTTTATGTGTTAACTGGGCTAGGGTGTGCTCAGATATTCAGTCAGTCATTTTTCTGGATGAGATTAACCCTCCCTAATGTGGGTGATCCTTATCCAATCAGTTAAAGGACTGATTAGAACAGAAAAGCTAAGAAAGTATTCCTTCTGCCTGACTGCCATTGAGCAAGGACATTGTGTGTGTGAGTGAGTGTGTGTGTGTTTGTGTGTGTGTGTGTGTGTGTTTTCCTGCATTTGAGCTTGACCTGAAATATCAGATTTCCTGGGTTTCAAGCCTGCCAGCTTTCAGACAGAAACTACACATCAGCTCTCCTCAGTCTCCAGCTTGTTGGCTGCAGGCCTTGGGACTTGTGAGCTTCCATAAGTATGTGAGACAGTTCCTTATAATAAACCAATCTCTCTCTCTCCTTCTCTCTCCCTCTCTCTGTCTCTCTCTCACACACACACTCACATTCTCAATTGGTTCCATTTTCCTGGAGAACCCTGACTAATATAATTTTGGTGTGCCTGAAAAATTTATGAACTAGAAAAGATTTCTAAAATTTAGACATAGATTGACACACTTAACATGATATACTACGTGTCTGCTATGTGCTAGGCACTGAGCAAATTACTATGAGATGAATCAGAATGATCAAAACACTGGTTTTGTCCTTCAAGAAACTAATATATATATATAACATATATTTTATATAGATAATAAATACATTCAAAGCATATATATTATAAAATACATTCAAACTATTCAGACAATAGGCTAGAAAGTATTCAGACAACTCTTTGTGATCCCATGGACTGTAGCCTACCAGGCTCCTCCATCCACGGAATTTCCTGGGCAAGAGTACTGGAGTGGGTTGCCATTTCCTTCTCCAGGGGATCTTCCCAACCCAGGGATGGAACCCAGATCTTCCCCATTGCAAGCAGACGCTTTACCATCTGAGCTACCGGGGAAGTCCCTAGTGAAAGTTGCTCAGTCGTGTCAGACTCTTTGTGACCCCATGGACTGTATAGTCCATAGAATTCTCCAGGCCAGAATACTGAAGTGGGTAGCAGTTCCCTTCTCCAGGGGATCTTTCCAACCCAGGGATCGAACCCAGGTCTCCCGCATTGCAAGAGGATGCTTCACCAGCTGAGCCACCAGGGAAGCCCAAATACTACATTGAAAGAAAAGTGAAAGTGAAGTCACTCAGTCGTGTCCGACTCTTTGCAATCCCATGGTCTACCAGGCTTCTCTGTCCATGGGATTTTCCAGGCAAGAGTACTGGAGTGGGTTGCCATTTCCTTCATCCAGGGGATCTTCCTGACCCAGGAATCGAACCCAGGTCTCCTGCATTGCAGGCAGATATTTTACCCTATGAGCCACCAGGGAATACT
Organism: Bos mutus; assembly: GCF_027580195.1. Taxonomy (NCBI): domain Eukaryota; kingdom Metazoa; phylum Chordata; class Mammalia; order Artiodactyla; family Bovidae; genus Bos; species Bos mutus. Next base: position 19,360,597 of record NC_091646.1, read on the forward strand.
ACATTATAAAATACATTCAAAGTATTTTATAATATCTATATATTATAAAACACATTCAAACTATTCAGACAATAGGCTAGAAAGTATTCAGACAACTTTTGCCTAGAAAAAAACCAAGGGAGCCTTCATGGAGAAAATGGCACTTGAGCTGTATCTTAAAGAATGGATAAGCCCAACACATGCAGTAATAGAATACAATTCACTTCAGGAGGAGGAACTGGCAGGAACAAAGGCAGAGAGATGGTACACATTGGTTTTTCACAGGAAGAATGGGCAATTCAGTCCAGCAGGATTGTCTGGCTGATAGAGAAGTAAGAAGCAAGTCTGGAAGGAGTTGGTTAGGACCATTTTAGAGAATCACAAATGCTAGACTAAGCAGTTTGGACTTTATTGATTAAATACATAGGAGATATTGAAGGGCGGGATCAGAATTGTGTTTATGATGATGAATGTTGCAGCAATGTGTTCTTTGCACGGAACTCTATTACACTAGCCTAGCAGAGAGATAACAAGATTCTGAACAAAATTTGAATGGATCTGCCAGTGAGTTGGGTGTGTTTTTAATGAGGAAAAGAGTCAAATATAGCTCAAGTTTAGACTCTTAATCTTAGAGTTGGAAGATACCTTCGATGTCATCTAGACTTGCTCACTGACTCTACAGATAGGAAATCTGAAGTTGAAAGAGGTAAGTGATTTGTCCAGGAAGCAATTAGAGGAGTGAGGACTAGAACTAAGGTTTCCTGATCCCTACCTGAAGATAGTAGGATTATTAATAGGAAAGGGGAGAAAAATTTTAAGGGAAAGATGAGAAGTAGGTTTTGAATTATCTGAATTTGGATGCCTCTACAATCCAAGCAGAGACAGCCCAGGAAATTAGCTATGCAAGTCTAGAATTAATGTCCTTGGACCCACATCTATCTCTTCAGGAATCCCATTTTCCCCCTATGTTGTGTCTTCACCTCTTCCTCCTTATTTGCTTTTTCTTACAAGGATTAAAGATGCTTCTATCACTCTGATCTTAACAACAAAAATAAAACAAGCCTTGTTACCTACCACTCTCATTAATTGACTGATTCATTTTTATTAAGTGTCTACTGTCTATCCAGTACTGTTCCAGTCACTAAGGATAAAGCAATAAACAAGTCAGCCACAGTTCCTCATCTCTTGGGAACTTAAAGTCTTACTGGAAAGACAAATTTGAATAAGAAATAGACAAGAGAGTATACAAGATGTTTACAAGTGAGGCATCATTATACTATTTTCCTTGGAATTTTGAAGTTTTTCACAATAGTGAAAGTATGGCTCAGACGGTAAAGTGTCTGTCTACAATGCGGGAGACCCGGGTTCGATCCCTGGGTTGGGAAGATCCCCTGGAAAAGGAAATGGCAATCCACTCCAGTACTATTGCCTGGAAAATCTCATGGACAGAGGAGCCTGGTAGGCTACAGTCCATGGGGTCACAAAGAGTCGGACATGACTGAGCGACTTCACTTTCTTTCTTTCTAACATATGCTGCTGCTGCTAAGTCGCTTCAGTCGTGTCCGACTCTGTGCAACCCCATAGACGGCAGCGCACCAGGCTCCCCCGTCCCTGGGACTCTCCAGGCAAGAACACTGGATTGGGTTGCCATTTCCTTCTCCAATGCATGAAAGGGAAAAGTGAAAGTGAAGTCGCTCAGTCGTGTCCGACTCTTAGCAACCCCATGGACTGCAGCCCACCAGGCTTCTCCATCCATGGGATTTTCCAGGCAAGAGTACTGGAGTGGGGTGCCATTGCCGTCTCCGTTTCTAACATATAACACTGTAATTTAAGGTGTATAACATGTTAATTTGACACACTTATATATTCCAATTTGATTACTGCTGCAGTGGTAGCTAGCACCTCTGTCATGCCATAATTATCATTTCTTTTTTGTGATAAGAAAAATTAAGATCTAGTCTCTTAGCAACTTTGAAGTTAGTAATACAGTATTGTTGACTATGATCAGTATGCTGTGCCGTGAATCTCCTCAACATACTCATCTACTGGTTGCAAGTTTGTACCCTGAAACAACATCTCCCCAATTCACCCCAGACTCTGGTAACCACCATTCTACTCACTGTTTTTATGAGTTTGGCTTTTTTAGATTTTACATAGAAGTGATGTCATTCAGTATTTGTCTTTCTCTGAATTATCTCACTTAGCATAATGCCCACAAGTTCCATCCATGTGGTTGTAAATGGCAGGATTTCCTTCTTTCTCATGGCTAAATAGCATTCCATTAAATATAATATAATATAATATCACATCCTCCTTATCTACTTATCCATCAATGGATAGTTAGAGTGCTTCTATATCTTGGCTACTGTGAATAATGCTGCAAAAAACCATGGAAGTACAGATATCTCTTCACAATCCTGTTTTCATTTCCTTTGAGTATATACCCAGAAGTGGAATTGCTGAATTCAGTAACAAACATTTTAAAGAAGGGATGCTGTTTGAATGTGTAAGAGAGAGAGTTAACCTCAGTTTTGGGGAAATTCTCAGAGAAGACTTCCTGGATGAAGAGAATTTTAATTGGGGTCCTGGAGGATGAGTAGGAGCTAGTCCAGTAGAGGGTGGAGAGGGGAGACTGTTCTGAAGTGAGAAAAACAAATGGAAAGAGTCCAAGGCAGGAAAAAATCATCTTACTAGCCATTGGACATTCACCTATTAGTTTAACCAGATAATCAGTACTCAGGAGTTGAGTCTTGCTCAGTAAAAGAAAGAGGTGAGAGGGAGAGAGACAAAGAGAACTTTCCTAAATATTCGATTTTAAGGGCTTATATCTTAAGGGGTAGAAAGAGTATAAGCTAGACTTACCTGTGTGTCTTATGGTTGAGTATGCTTTTCTTTGTATACTTATCAAATACATAGTAATATATAACATATATTATAAAATTATACAACATAAATATAGTATAATGTACAATTATATTTCATTATACACATGCTACACATAAAATCCCTATAATCTCTCTCAGGGTCACAATTTAGATTGGAGGGAATATGCATTTATGCACAAACATTTTTCAAAAGCCTTAATTTATAGGTTGTGTCACACAAATTCTAACCACTTGTTAAAGTATCATTGAAAAGTACTCAATATACTTCCTAGATTTTCTACCCACTGGACACAGAATATTAGGATCTCAACCAGTGCACAGTGTATGAAATGTTTGAGAAGAGCCGAAGCTCCTTCCTGTAAAGGCTCCAGCCTCTACTTGTGAATGCTGCTGCTGCCCACCCCACTGTGGAAATGAGTTGGTCTTCTCACCAAGTGGAACACAAGCCTGCTGTGAAACTTTCTCAATAGAATAATGGCTTTGTCCCCATCACATTTGGAATGTCATGAGTGTCACTCTGGAACGAATCAAACACAAAAGTCATGCTTACTGCAGGTGCTCAATTCTGAATTGACCACTCCCCAGCACCTTTAGTAAGCTGGCTTGCAGTAATCATTACTAATCTCTAGCCCTCATGAAGTTTGATCATTAGAAAGCAAAATATCTAGATCATATAATTTGAATCCTTTTGAAAAATGTCCACCCTGATGTACAATTTAACATTATACATTCAATCTTGTAATCAATAGGCCATCCATTTATTTAAGTAGAGTTGCTGTACCTCCTACAAAACTCTCACTGAAGATATTGTTGACTGCTATTCAAAGGGGTTTCTAAAAGACTGGACAAAGTAAATTCCTTTTCGGCCTTAATCTCGGGGGGAAAAACTGTATGTGCCTATAAATTTATAAAATGGCTCTTCTCAGATAAGGAAAACAGTACAATCCAATCTCTTTCTCTTTTTGCCTTTGCTGTTTGGAAACAGCACAATTCACTTCCTCTCAGCATCTACTCTGCCTAATTTCTATAAAACACATCTATTCTGTTTAATGCTTAATTCTCTCATTTTGCTTATATTTAAGTCTGTAATTCACATCAGGTCTTCCAGAAAGTATATATCTTAATTAAAATCACCCTCATTTTTTAATATAAATTTATTTATTTTAATTGGAGGCTAATTACAATATTGTATTGTACAATATTTGCCATACATCAACATGAATCTGCCACAGGTGTACATGTGTTCCCCATCCTGAACCCCCCTCCCACCTCCCTCCCCGTACCATCCCTCTGGGTCATCCCAGTGCTCCAGCCCTGAGAATCCTGTATCATGCATCGAACCTAGACTGGCAAATCGTTTCACATATGATATTATACATGTTTCAATGCCATTCTCCCAAATCATCCCACCCTCTCCCTCTCCCACAGAGTCCAAAAGACTGTTCCATACATCTGTGTCTCTTTTGCTGTCTCACATACAGGGTTATCATTACCATCTTTCCAAATTCCACATATATATGCGTTAGTATACTGTATTGGTGGAGAAGGAAATGGCAACCCACTCCAGTGTTCTTGCCTGGAGAATCCCATGGACGGAGAAGCCTGGTAGGCTGCAGGCCATGGGGTCGCACAGAGTCAGACACGACTGAAGCGACACAGCAATGGCAATACTGTATTGGTGTTTTTCTTTCTGGCTTACTTCACTCTGTATAATAGGCTCCAGTTTCATCCACCTCATTAGAACTAATTCAAATGTATTCTTTTTAATGGCTGAGTAATACTTCATTGTGTATATGTACCACAGCTTTCTTATCTATTCATCTGCTAATGGACATCTAGGTTGCTTCCATGTCCTGGCTATTATAGTGCTGCAATGAACAGTGGGGTACACATGTCTCTTTCAATTCTGGTTTCCTCAGTGTGTATGCCCAGTAGTGGGATTTCTGGGTCATAAGGCAGTTCTATTTCCAGTTTTTTAAGGAATCTCCACACTGTTCTCCATAGTGGCTGAACTAGTTTGCATTCTGACCAACAGCGTAAGAGGGTTCCCTTTTCTCCACACTCCCTCCAGCATTTATTGCTTGTAGACTTTAGACAGCAACCATTCTGACTGGCATGAAATGGTACCTCATTGTGGTTTTGATTTGCATTTCTCTGATAATGAGTGACATTGAGCATCTTTTCATGTGTTTGTTAGCCATCTGTATGTCTTCTTTGGAGAAATGTCTATTTAGTTCTTTGGCCCATTTTTTGATTGGGTTATTTATTTTTCTGGAATTGAGCTGCAGGAGTTCCTTGTATATTTTTGAGATTAATCCTTTGTCAGTTGCTTCATTTGCTGTTATTTTCTCCTATTCGGAAGGCTGTCTTTTCACCTTGCTTGTAGTTTCCTTTGTTGTGCAGAAGCTTTTAATTTTAATTAGGTCCCATTTGTTTATTTTTGCTTTTATTTCCAATATTCTGAGAGGTGGGTCACAGAGGATCCTGCTGTGATTTATGTCGCAGAGTGTTTTGCCTATGTTCTCCTCTAGGAGTCTTATAGTTTCTGGTCTTATGTTTAGATCTTTAATCCATTTTAAGTTTATTTTTAAGTATAGTGTTAGAAAGTGTTCTAGTTTCATTCTTTTACAAGTGGTTGACCAGTTTTCCCAGCACCACTTGTTAAAGAGATTGTTTTTTCTCCATTGTATATTCTTGCCACCTTTGTCAAAGATAAGGTCTCCATAGGTGCGTGGATTTATCTCTGAGCTTTCTATTTTGTTCCATTGATCTATCTTTCTGTCTTTGTGCCAGTACCATACTGTCTTGATGACTGTGGCTTTGTAGTAGAGCCTGAAGTCAGGCAGGTTGATTCCTCCAGTTCCATTCTTCTTTCTCAAGATTGCTTTGGCTATTCAAGGTTTTTTGTATTTCCATACAAATTGTGAAATTATTTGATCTAGTTCTGTGAAAAATACCGTTGGTAGCTTGATCGGGATTGCATTAAATTGTAGATTGCTTTGGGTAGTATACTCATTTTCAGTATATTGATTCTTCCAATCCATGAACATGGTATGTTTCTCCATCTATTAGTGTCCTCTTTGATTTCTTTCACCAGTGTTTTATAGTTTTCTATATATAGGTCTTTAGTTTCTTTAGGCAGAGAAGGCAATGGCACCCCACTCTGGTACTCTTGCCTGGAAAATCCCATGGACGGAGGAGCCTGGTAGGCTGCAGTCCATGGGGTCAAGAAGAGTCGGACATGACTGAGCGACTTCACTTTCACTTTTCACTTTCATGCATTGGAGAAGGAAATGGCAACCCAATCCAGTGTTCTTGCCTGGAGAATCCCAGGGACGGGGGAGCCTGGTGGGCTGCCATCTCTGGGGTCGCACAGAGTCGGACACGACTGAAACGACTTAGCAGCAGCAGTTTCTTTAGGTATATATATTCCTAAGTATTTTATTCTTCTTGTTGCAATGGTGAATGGAATTGTTTCCTTAATTTTTCTTTCTATTTTCTTATTATTAGTGTATAGGAATGCAAGAGATTTCTGTGTGTTGATTTTATATCCTGCAACTTTACTATATTCATTGATTAGCTCTAGTAATTTTCTGGTGGAGTCTTTAGGGTTTTCTATGTAGAGGATCATGTCATCTGCAAACAGTGAGAGTTTTACTTCTTCTTTTCCAATTTGGATTCCTTTTATTTCTTTTTCTGCTCTGATTGCTGTGGCCAAAACTTCCAAAACTATGTTGAATAGTAGTGGTGAAAGTGGGCACCCTTATCTTGTTCCTGACTTTAGGGAAAATGCTTTAAATTTTTCACCATTGAGGATAATGTTTGCTGTGCGTTTGTCATATATAGCTTTTATTATGTTGAGGTATGTTCCTTCTATTCCTGCTTTCTGGAGAGTTTTTATCATAAATGGATGTTGAGTTTTGTCAAAGGCTTTCTCTGCATCTATTGAGATAATCATATGGCTTTTATTTTTCAATTTGCTAATGTGGTATATTACATTGATTGATTTGTGGATTTTGAAGAATCCTTGCATCCCTGGGATAAAGCCCATTTGGTCATGATGTATGATCTTTTAATGTGTTGTTGGATTCTGATTGCCAGAATTTTGTTAAGGATTTTTGCATCTATGTTCATCAGTGATATTGGCCTATAGTTTTCTTTTTTTGTGGCATCTTTGTCAGGTTTTGGTATTATGGTGATGGTGGCCTCATAGAATGAGTTTGGAAGTTTACTTTCCTCTGCAATTTTCTGGAAGAGTTTGAGTAGGATAGGTGTTAGCTCTTCTCTAAATTTTTGGTAGAATTCAGCTCTGAAGCCGTCTGGACCTGGGCTTTTGTTTGCTGGATGATTTCTGATTACAGTTTCAATTTCTGTGCTTGTGATGGGTCTGTTAAGATTTTCTATTTCTTCCTGGTTCAGTTTTAGAAAGTTGTACTTTTCTAAGAATTTGTCCATTTCTTCCAAGTTGTCCATTTTATTGGCATATAATTGCTGATGGTAGTCTCTTATAATCCTTTGTAGTTCTGTGTTGTCTGTTGTGATCTCCATAAAATCACCCCTCATTTTGAAGCTATAAATTCATCAGGTTTGACCCAAACAAGAATCAACAGAAATGAGCTCTTAAGAAATAACACAAATGATTGAGATCAAATTTAGGAAAGATATTTCTCATTAAGCGAAGAGCAGACAAAAAGTTTAACTTTCACAGTTATTTATTAATTATCTACACACTGACCAAAGAGAAGAGGAAAACACAAAGCAACAGAACATCCTAAATTGTTTTAGTTTAATGTTGGAATCAACCAATATATACCTCTTGAACTTCTGCTATGAGCTCAATCCAGGATTTCACTATCTAAGTTGAGAGACAACAAACAATGAGCAAACTTAGGAGCAGATCTGCCACATTCAACAAATATTATCAGCCAGATTATACCCATTCATCTATTGATGGAAATAGGTTGCTTCCACCTTTTGGCTCTTGTGAGTTACACTGCTATGAACATTGGTATACAAGTTTGAGTATCTGCTTTCAATTCTTTTGGATATAGATCTAGAAGTAGAATTACTGAATTACTGGATTCTACTGGAAATTCTCTGCTTACAATTTTGATGAACTGCCAAACAGTTTTCTACAGTAGCTGCCAGTATTCCACACTCCTGCCAGCAGTGCACGAGGGTTCTAATTTCTCTACAATATGTCTGACAATTGTTATTTTCCAATCTTCTAATAATTGTTATCCTAATGGATGTGATAGTGGTATCTCATTTTGGTTTTGATTTGCACTTCCTTAATGACTAGTGCTATTGAGCATCTTTTCATGAACTTATTGACCATTTGTGTATCTTCATTAGGTGGCATGTCTATTCAGTTTCTTTACTCATTTTTGACCTGCGTTGTTTATTTTTGCTGTTGTTTTCATCTCCCTTATCAGATATATGATTTGCAAATGGTTTCTCTTGTTTTGAGGGTTATGTATTCACTGTGTTGATAATGTTCTTTGATAAACAAAAGATCTCAATTTTGCTGAGATCCAATTTATCTAAGTTTTTTTCTATTGCTCATGCTTTTGGTGTTATAATTAAGAATCCATTATCAAATCCAAATACATGAAGAATTACACCCTAAGTTTTCTTCTAAGTGTTTTATAGTGTTAGCTCTTATATTTAGGTCTTTGATCCACTTTGAGTTAATTTTTGTATATGGTTTAAGGTAAGGGTCCAAATTCTTTTGCATGTGGCTATCCAGTTTCCCTAGCACCATTTGTTGAAAAGACTGTCCTTTCCCCATTGAAGGCCTTAGCACCCTTGTCAAAATTCTATTGACCATATGAGGTAAGGGCTAATTTCTGGTTTCTCTATTCTAGTCCACTGGTCTATATATCTGTCCTTATGCCAGTTCCACACTGTTTTGCTTGCTATTGCTTTGTAGGAAGTTTTAAATCAAAAAGTACTAGTTTTCCAGTGTTTTTTCCTCTTTGCACCTGGCTATTCAAGGTCCCTTGAAAATCCATTAGAATTTTAGGATTTTTTTTTTCTGCAAAAAACTATTGGAATTTTGGTAGGGATTATATGCAATCTGTAGATCACATTGGGTAGTACTGTCATCCTAATAACGTCTTCCAGTCTGAGAATACAAAGTATCTTTCCCTTTATTTTGGTTTTCTTGAGTTATTTTCAGCAATATTTTGTAGTTTTCAGTGTACAAGTCTTCTTTTGGTTAAATTTATTCCTCAAAATTCTATGCTTTTTGATACTATTATAAATAAATTTTTTTTCTTAATTTCCTTTTTGAATTGGTCATTGTTAGTGTATAGAAATGCAAAAAAATTTGTACAATTGCCTTTTGTTGCTACTTTATTTATTTCACCAGGAAATCATATTGTGCTTGTTCAGCACTCTAATTCATTTGTCTTTTCATCAATTTTTATGAGTGACTATATACTTATTGTACCAACAATGACATTTTCTAGAGAGAAAGGAGCACCATCATACAGGTGAAAAAGGTGTTAATTTGAATTTTTCAGAGAAAATATGGATGTAACGTACTCATATTGTACATATTTAACATATGTAGATGGCTTCAATTTTTTTGTAACTCTCTTACATCACTTAACTACTTTTAACTTAGTGCTATAGTAGTTTATGGGCTTTTCTGGTGACTCAGTGGTAAAGAATTTGCCTGCAATGCAGAAACTTCGGGAGACATGGGTTTGATCCCTGCATTGGGAAGATCTTCTGAAGGAGGAAATGGCAACCCACTCCCATAATCTTGCCAGGATAATCCCATGGACAGAGAAGCTTGGAGGGCTCTGTCCATGCGGTCACAAAGAGTCGGACATGACTGAAGCAACTGAGCATGCACATATGCATAGTATTATAAACACATTTCATATTTTGAATCAGGACATGGAAGAACAGACTGGTTCCAAATAGGAAAAGGAGTACGTCAAGGCTGTATATTGTCACCCTGCTTATTTAACTTATATGCAGAATACATCATGAGAAATGCTAGGCTGGAAGAAGCACAAGCTGGAATCAAGATTGCTGGGAGAAATATCAATAACCTCAGATATGCAGATGACACCACCCTTATGGCAGAAAGTGAAGAGGAACTAAAAAGCCTCTTGATGAAAGTGAAAGAGGAGAGTGAAAAAGTTGGCTTAAAGCTCAACATTCAGAAAACGAAGATCATGCCATCTGGTCCCATCTCTTCATGGGAAATAGATGGGGAAATAGTGGAAACAGTGTCAGATTTTATTTTTCTGGGCTCCAAAATCACTGCGGATGGTGATTGCAGCCATGAAATTAAAAGATGCTTACTCCTTGGAAGGAAATTTATGACCAACCTAGATAGCATATTCAAAAGCAGAGACATCACTTTGCCAACAAAGGTCCATCTAGTCAAGGCTATGGTTTTTCCAGGAGTCATGTATGGATGTGAGAGTTGGACTGTGAAGAAAGCTGAGCAGCAAAGAATTGATGCTTTTGAACTGTGGTGTTGGAGAAGACTCTTGAGAGTCCCTTGGACTGCAAGGAGATCCAACCAGTCCATTCTAAAGGAGATCAGTCCTAGGTGTTCTTTGGAAGGACTGATGCTAAAGCTGGAACTCCAATACTTAGGCCACCTCATGAGAAGAGTTGATTCATTGGAAAAGAGTCTGATGCTGGGAGGGGTTGGGGGCAGGAGGAGAAGGGGATGACAGAGGATGAGATGGCTGGATGGCATCACCAACTCGATGGACATGAGTTTGAGTGAACTCCGGGAGTTGGTGATGGACAGGGAAGCCTGCTGTGCTGCAATTTATGGGGTTGCAAAGAGGTGGACACGACTGAGTGACTGAACTGAACTGAACCAGCTCCTTGAATATAAAAATAATTTCCCACTCTCTTTGCATGTCCCTGAATCCAGCACAGTGATTTAAATATAGTAAATACCCATGAAAAGTCTGTTGGATTAGTTATGACATTTATTTATCTCCAAAGAAATCCTTAGTCTTCTACTCACAGAGTCTTTCTGGGAGCTCCCACATAGAACCCCTAGTAGTAAATAAAGGGTATGTGACCTATGACCTAAGGTAAATAAAACCCTAATCATGGGGTTTAAAAAATCATCTTCCAGCAGGTTACATAACTCAGCCAACCATACAGTGAGATCTATCAAGATGCAAATTAATTTCCAACTTGCACAAAAGTTATAGAATTCTATTTTTTTATTACAAAATTCTACTGTTTTTATTACAAATTTGTATAAATGACTGGTTAAGACTCCCACACTTTCAAGTCACTTCCAGTAGCAACAGTTTATTTGGGGATTTGGCATAACAGGTGAATTTTATAGAGAATATTATGTGTCCTCAGCCATTTTAAAACATATTCAGGAATTATAGGAAATAACCCCATTTATACACTTCAGTGTTCTACCAGAACCCAAATGATGAACTCTATGTAGGTTTTCCCCCCTCTGGATGATGAATGCAAAAGAATCAAGTCGGATTCCCATCTCACACCATGTACAAAAATTAACTCAAACTGAATTAGAAACCTAAAAGCAAGTCTTTCATAAAAAACATAAGGGTAAATATTCATGACCTCGGATTTGGTGTATCCATACTAGCTGACGGAAAAGTAAAATGTTGTAGCCATTTTGAGTAGAACATCATATATCAAGCTGTAAGTATGATATTCACCCATTATCACAATTTTCCTATATAAATCTTGGTTTTCTTTATAAGTTTTAAAGGTACCAAATCTAGTTTTTCATCTTTTCAGTATAAGATAACTGCTAAGGGGGATGTTTCTTCCCAGTTCCTGATGTTTCCTTTCAAAGGTTCAATTAGTGTGGCATTCCTAGACTCTTCTACCTCTTCACAAACCAAACTACAGGATAGATGGAGTGACATCTCTTTAATGAATCTGGGGAGAATAAATAAGGTATGCTAGGCCCAGAAGCCTCTTCTTTCTTTTTTAAATCAAACTTTCTAACAGAATGCTCTTTCATAGTGTAAATTTTCTCTGGGCAGGAACATTGGATCTGGTCCTTTGCAGCCATAAATGATCAGGTAAGTATATCTGTTAACTTTTACCATGTAACAAACTAACCCCAAATTTAGTGGCTATACTAGTTTCCTAGGGCTGTTGTAATACAGTATCATAAACTCGGTAGCTTAGAACAACAGAAATTTATCCTCTCACAGGCCTGGTGGTTAGAAGTCTAAAATCAAGTGTCAGCAAGGCCACATTGTCTTGAAGGCTCTAGGGGAGAATCTGTCATATGCCTAGCTTCTGGTGACAGTCAGCAATACTTAGCATTCTTTGTCTTGTAGAAACATCACTCCAATCTCTGTCTCCATAGTCACATGGTATTCTCCCTTTGTGTCTATCTCTGTGTTTCTTCTCCTCTTCTTATAAAGACACAAGTCATATTGTACTAGGGGCCCATCCTAGTCCAGTATGACCTCATTATATCTTACATCTTAATTATATTTGCAATACCTTACTTCCAAATAAGGTCACCAGGAGTTTGGACTTCAATATGTCTTTTTAGGAAACACAGTTCAACCCACAATAGTACTTAAACCGTAAAGATTATTCTTCATGATTCTATTGGTTAGCTGGACAGAATCTTCTAACCTAGGTTGGCTCAGTTGGGGCTAACTGGTCTACCATAGCTTCACTCACATGTGTGGGTCTCATCTGCTACAGCTGAAATAACTGGTACAGCTGGGGCCTCTGTCCACTCTCACCCTTCAGAAGTCTAACACAAGATTGTCTCATGTTGATAGGTTTCCCAGAAGTACAAGGGGAAAGCTTCAATATGCAAGAATTTTTTCTAAATATCTGCCTGCATCATATTTTCTAATTAATGTTCTATTGACCAAAGAAAGTCACATAGTTGATCCCGGAGTAAGTGCAAGAAGGGACTGCCTAGGAAGGTATGAACAAATTGGGGCCATAACTACAACAATCTAGCACAGTAAGTATATCTAGTTCCGTGTTTCAGCATTCATAGTTCATGCCTTCAGATACAAGCCATGTCCTCTAACAGCCATTAGTTAACAGTAATAAAGGTGACGTTAGAGTCTTTAACAGGCACTTCATTTTTTTGCTCAATTTTTTTTCAAAAATAGGATGAACAATTTACTGGAGCCCCCACAACTCCATCATTCATTTCATATCACTTCTAAGAAATGATAGCATCATGTATTCATTCAGTAAGCATTTATTGTGAACCTGTTAACATGGCAAGTACAAGAGATATGGTGGTGAACTAGTCAGACAAAGTTTACATTCCAACTCCCAGCTTAGAGGTCAGGTGATGGTGAAACCAAACAGCAGCTGGGAGCAGAGAGAGGTCTAATCTCCTTCCTATAATCTCTAAAAGCCAGCGTTCCATCAGTGCCACCACAAGAAAAAGAAAATTTATGAAAAAATCTGCATGCTATTGTAAACATTGCCTCAAAATCAATGTCCTAGCCCCTTCCAATAAGATCCCTTCCCAGAGCCTCTTCTACATAAAAATTCTGGAGTGGTCACCAAATCCAGTATTTGTCCAACTCTTTTATATGCCCAAACTAATTTAAAGGCCAAGAAGTGAAGTTAAAAGTGAAAGTGTTAGTTGCTCATTAGTGTCTGACTCTTTGTGACCCCATGGACTGTAGTCTGCCAGGCTCCTCTGTCCATGGGATTCTCCAGGCAAGAATACTGGAGTGGGTAGCCATCCCCTTCTCCAGTGGATCTTCTCGACCCAGGGATCAAATCCAGGTCTCCCACATTGCAGAAACATTCTTTACCATCTGAGCCACCAGGGAAGTCCATTCAATCGGCCAAATTGCATCAGTGGTCTGGTTTCACCATAGCTCGAAACACTGGTCACAAAGTAATCCCCAAAAATCACAATTCATATTTTGCACTTTTGGAAACAGTTTTATTGAGATATAGTTCACATACCATATAATTCACATATTTAAAGTTTATAATCCAATGTTTTGTTGAATATTCATAAAGTTGTACAATCAAATTCAATCAATTCTAGAACATATTCATCACCTTAAAATGAACAGTCATTCCCCATTTCCCCCTGCAATTCCCTAGGAGTAGGATATTAATCTCCTTTCTGTTTCAGTGCATTTGCTTATTCTGGACAGTTTTTGTTATTGGATTTATTCAATCTGTGAGCTCCTATGACTGCATTCTTTCACTTAGTATAAATGTCCATATTGTAGTATGAATCGGTACTTCATTACTTTTTATTACTGTATAATACTCCATAGAATAGACATTTCATTTATCCATTCATCATTCAATGGACATTTGAGTTGTTTTCACAGTAATCTATTCTTAATAAGGCCTGTTGTCAAAAGAAGCTAGTTAATGAGAGCCTAATCTGGTGGGCTATTATCAGAGCCTAACTAACCTGGGGAAGAGACATTCTAGCTGGCTCTAGCCTTCCAGGTGGGAGAAGGGAAATACCCAACTCTAGCCTACTCTAGCCATTCTGTTCCACCTAAGATGAGAGAAAAATATGAGAATCTCTTGTGAAATTCACAGTCCAGACTCACTGAAAGACTGAGGCCTAATCATAGGATAAAAGAATGGTTCTCCTTTCCCCCACACCTCAGCACCACATTACCAAAGATCTGTTTGTATCAGTTCTTTTTACCCAGTAAATAATGTCTGGCAATCAGGAAAAAATCACAAGGCACACCAAAAGGCAGAAAATACAATTTGAAGAAACAAAGGAAGCACAAGAACCTAACACAGCAGGGATGCTGGAATTATCAGACCAAGAATTTAAAACAGGCTTCTGGTAGCTCAGATGGTAAACAATCCACCCGCAGTGCAGGAGACCTAGGTTTGATCCCTGGGTTGGGAAGATCCCCTGGAGGAAGGCATGGAAACTCACTCCAGTATTCTTGCCTGGAGAATCCTCATGGACAGAGGAGCCTGGCGGGCTACAGTCCATGGGGTCATAAAGAGTCAGACACAACTGAGTGACTAAGTACATGATTAGCATGCTAAGAGCACCAATGGATAATGTAGACAGCATGCAAGAATAAGTAGAGAATGCAAACAGAGAGAGAGAAATCATAAGAGAGGACCAAAGAACTGAATCACCTAGCTGTGTATCTGAAACATTGTAAGTCAACTATACTTCAATAAAATATATATGTTTTAAAAAAGAGAGAACCAAGAAGAAATTCAAGGAATCAAAAACACTAGAGGAAATGGAGTACCTCTGATGTGTTTATTCGTAGACTGGACACAACCAAGGAAAGACTCTCTGAGCTTGAGGGTATCTTGGTAGAAACCTCCAAAACTGAAAATCAAACAGAACAAACACTGAAAATTTAAAAAAAGGACAAGATATACAAGGACTGTGGGACAACGAGATATACAGGAAAAGATGTAATATACACATAATAGAAAAAAAGAAACAGAAGAAATACTTGAAACAATAATGACTGAGAACTTCCATTCTCCTGCTGAGTCACCAGCTTCATAGGTGTTAAAGAGACAGCAGAAGCAGCAGTAAAATCTTCATGACAAAGACTTTCTGGTGGCTGCAGGAACTCCACTCCCACCAGCGTGGGCAAGGGCCAAGGCCCTGCAGGAGCAGCTAAAGATGCAACAGAAGAGGAGAAACTATGGTGGGTGTATGTTGGTCTGCCATCTGAAGCTGTCAATACGGTGTCCAATCAAACAAAGATTGTGTGCAAAAAATGAAAGAAAATAATATCATGACGGATATTCATTGAGAGCCTGCTCATGAAAATCCGGATGGAATTTTTCTTTCATGGCATTTTGTAATGAGAATAGACATCTCCAACAAAATTCTAAACAGTCACCACCCCCTCTCCTGTAAATTCTTACAGTTAAAACCATGGGTACATATTGAATGTTGTGGTCCTAGAAAGGAATTGGCTAAACAACACGCTCATATATGGAACTTTCTGTGGAAGACAAGTTTATGAAGGGTTCTTGCCCAGCCAGATGCTGTGCCCCACCTGGGTTCTCACCTGACCATCCCCACAGCTCATGAAGATCATGTCTTTTCACTGATACTTTTTTAATGGTTTTTATATAACAAAATTTTTTTCTCTATTTATAACTTAATATAATTTAAATAATCTATAATTTAATATAATTTAAAATAAAAAGGCATTATTAATGAATTACCCAAAGTAATATATCTGTCTGTTATCTTTCTCTATTTCTACTTCATGTTAATTTTCAGTTGTAAGATTGCTAAACTGATTCTTGAAAGTGAAAGTCGCTCAGTCATCTCTGACACTTGCGACCCCATCCGCTGAGTCACGGGAAAGCCCAACAATAACAGAGTGGGTAGCCTATCCCTTCTCCAGCAGATCTTCCTGACCTAGGAATTGAACTGGGGTCTCCTGCATTGCAAGTGGATTCTTTACCAGCTGAGTTATCAGGGAAGCCCATATTACTGTCTCTTTCCATTTTTTACTATTTGGCTTTCAGCTTTATTTTAATGTCAGAGTTTATTGGGAACAATGTACTACACGGCAATACTTCAGCTGCTCAGGTTTGCATGCCGCGTATACATTTTGATTAACTTCCTGTTTTCTTTTATACATTAATACATAAGCCAAAGGCTTATGGATTAATAACTACAAATACTTCATAGCTATCAAGTCTCCTGTTCTACCTCAGTGTGATCAGAGCATCTCATCACATTAATTCTACACTATTTTCAAGGATTTGTCATTGACAGTTAGTGTTTGATAATTACCCTGTGTATCTATTTAGTCCTGCAATGTAAATCATTAATTTACCAGTGTATCTCAACAATTAAAACATTTTTATCCCTCTTTTAAAAAAAAAAAAAGATTTTCTGTTCTCCCTTATACACTGTTGGTGGGAATGTAAACTGGTGCGGCCACTGTGGAAAACAGTTTGGAGCCCTACTCTTTTGTGGAGACACATGCATATAACAGGAAACATACATGGGAATGATGCTCACCAATTTCCTGATTGGTGGTTACAAGAATGGGAAATATGTATTTATGCCATTCTGTTTCTTTACAAAATGTTGTAGTCTTAAAATGTTGTAGTCTTTAAATGTTAATGTCTATTTTGTCCTGGGGAGTACATAAGTGTCTGGTATATTATATATAGTTTGAATGTTTGAAATGCTTCATAATTACAAACAACATTTTCAGAACCTAATGAGTAAGTTCATGCAAAAATATTGAAGCCCCCCAGCAAAACTTGAAATAAAAACATGAAATTTAAACACGACAGGTTAAATTTGCCAGAGAAATGTGGAGAGCTAGGGAAGGCACATG
The DNA here is from genome assembly GCF_027580195.1 of Bos mutus. Lineage (NCBI taxonomy): Eukaryota > Metazoa > Chordata > Mammalia > Artiodactyla > Bovidae > Bos > Bos mutus. The sequence goes on from NC_091646.1 coordinate 19,377,776, forward strand.
AACAGACAGAGGCTTAAGGCTTTCTGGTTATCGTGTAAGAAAGGCAAGGGCAGGTATGGGGACTTCCAGAAATTTCTGCCATTTTATAGTTTCCCTGTGTTAGCTATTTTTCTCACTTCTTATTTACTTTTCTTTAGTGGTTAGTTATACAAAGCTTTAAGTGCTTTTGAAAATACATTTTTTGTCTCAGACCTCTTTGAGAAACTGATCAAAACTTCTGATGCCTCACAGTAGAAGAATGCACACACCACGTTGCAGGTTAAGATTTACATAATGAGGCAAGAGGAAAGAATGTTCCACCTGGCTCCACGGTTACAGCAATTCATAGGCTATGAGCTTCTTCCCATCATTTTGAGGTGAAGCCTCTCTTGGCAGGTATACAATGAAAAAACTGAACTTCCAGCACTTTCAAGTTGAGTTGCCCTCACAGTGAGATGGGAGGGGAGAATATAGGAGAAAGGGTCAATTTCTCCCTTCCCAGGCCAACTTCTGTGGAGGTGCCTAGAAATCCTTCTTTACTGCCACCAAGGGTGTCATCGTGGCCCCACAGATCTACTCTCACCCTGGACTCTAGTGTTGAGCTGGGGCTGCAGCAGCACACTGCCACTTGCAGGCTCTTTACTCATCCCAGAGCTGGAAAGAGAAGTCAAATCCAGTAGGTGAGACTCATACTTCCCATATGCTGCAGTTCTGTGAGTGATGCTAAAAACCTCAATAGACACCTCTCTCACTGATGGGAGACATGAGATCATGAGCTACACACATCCAACTGGGCTTCAGTAAGAAGCCTAAGGAAGAAACCTAAAGAAGTTTCCCCAATTTCTTTTGATACCTTACCCACTGTTGAACATTCTTCCCTGTCCAGAACTACTTTGTGAATATCAAACTTGGCCGTATATTTTATTTATGCTTTGTTTTGTTTTTGCAGTTCTGTTTCATTGCTATTGAGTACCCCATTAGTCAAAATGAGAAAGATTCACTTAACATTCATTTCTCATTGCTAAAGCTCCTAAAGAATTTACTCCCTAAGTTGTTCTTGTCTTGGCTTAACAGGCCTCATCCTCCTGGCCATATATAATAGCTTTTATGAAGCAATTGTGCCCAGTCCACTGCCCTCTCTCCATATTTCCCAGAACCAGTATGATGAAGAGTCATGTGATAAATCAGGCACAGTCTAGAAATTTGAAGACCTGGGTTCGAGTTCCAGCTTTGTCTCTTCCTGCCTGTATGACCTGGGGTTTCTGAGGCTCAGTTTCCTATCCATGAAATTGAGATAATAAATGTCTTTAATTTACAGGGATGCATCCCGAATTGAAACAAATAACAGTTGGAAGGACTTTCTGCACAAAGCATTGTTAATAGTAAGGTATTATGTAAGGTAAAGGTCTTTCCAGTAGTAAATAAATAAGTTTCAAATCTCCACTTCTTGTTCACACAGTGACGGATTTATCTGTTTTTGCCCTGCACATTTTTTTAGCTCATTATCAGATTGTGATTTGCTATGATCTCTTTACCGTAGACAAGATTATTTGCTGGAAAGATTAGAACTTGCTCAATTTACAGCTGCCCATCAAGATATGTGCACCTTGTCTAGTATTTTAAAAACCAAAGCTGTAGCCTGCAACCAAAGTTGACCCCACCAATCCTGAGGGGACCTGTAGAAATGGAGACAGAGCATTTTTGTCAGAACAAGGGACACGTCTAGCATTAATAAACAGAAGCCAGTGCTAAATGCCTTGCAGTAAGCAGCTTACAGTGAAGAACTGTTCCACCCACATGCCAACAGTTCATAAAAATTCTCTGCCCAGCCTCAAGGAGAGACTTGCACTGAAAAGTTGAGTGGGTTGAGTGTGGAGATTCCTTAAAAAACTGGAAATAGAACTGCCTTATGACCCAGCAATCCCACTACTGGGCATACACACCGAGGAAACCAGAATTGAAAGAGACACATGTACCCCCAATGTTCATTGCAGCACTGTTTATAATAGCCAGGACATGGAAGCAACCTAGATGTCCATCAGCAGATGAATGGATAAGAAAGCTGTGGTACATACACACAATGGAGTATTACTCAGCCATTAAAAAGAATATATTTGAATCAGTTCTAATGAGGTGGATGAAACTGGAGCCGATTATACAGAGTAAAGTAAGCCAGAAAGAAAAACACCAATACAGTATACTAACGCATATATATGGAATTTAGAAAGATGGTAATGATAACCCTGTATGCGAGACAGCAAAAGAGACACAGATGTATAGAACAGTCTTTTGGACTCTGTGGGAGAGGGAGAGGGTGGGATGATTTGGGAGAATGGCATTGAAACATGTATAATATCATATGTGAAACAAATTGCCAGTCCAGGTTCGATACATGATACAGGATGCTTGGGGCTGGTGCACTGGGATGACCCAGAGGGATGGTACAGGGAGGGAGGTGGACGGGGGGTTCAGGATGGGGAACACATGTACACCCATGGCGGATTCATGTCGATGTATGGCAATATTGTAAACTTTAAAAATAAAATAAATAAAAAGAAAAAAGGAAAAAAAAAAAGGAAAGTTGAAAGGTAAGTTTGGCTCATAAGGTATATGCAACTCAGCCATTTAAAGAGGGTTGTCCTTCAATCAAAAGATGGGCAGAAGCTCTAAATAAACCTTGCTCCAAAGAAGACGTACAGGTGGACAACAGGCACATGAAAAGATGCTCAACGTTGCTAATTATTAGAGAAATACAAATTAAAACTACAATGAAGTATCACCTCACAACCAGTCAGAATGGTCAATATTAGGAGAGGGTGTGGAGAAAAGGGAACCCTCCTACACATTTGGTAGGAATGAGAATTGGTACAGCCACCATGGAGAACAGTATGGAGGCTCCTTAAAAAACTAAAAATAGAGCTACCATATGATCCTGCGATCCCACTCCTTGGTATATATTCAGAGAAAATAATAATTTGAAAATATACAGGCACCCCAATGTTCATTGCAGCACCCCAATGTTCATTTGCAATAGCCAAGACATGGAAACAATGTAACTGTCCATTGACAAGACGAATGTATAAAAAATGATGTGGCATACGTATATACAATAGAGTATTATTCAGCCATAAAAAAGAATTAAATAATGCCATTTCTAGCAACATGGATGGACCTAGAGTTTAGAAATATCAATCACCTCAGATATGCAGATGACACCACCCTTATGGCAGAAAGTGAAGAGGAACTCAAAAGCCTCTTGATGAAAGTGAAAGTGGAGAGTGAAAAAGTTGGCTTAAAGCTCAACATTCAGAAAACGAAGATCATGCCATCTGGTCCCATCACTTCATGGGAAATAGATGGGGAAACAGTGGAAACTTTATTTTTGGGGGCTCCAAAATCACTGCAGATGGTGATTGCAGCCATGAAATCAAAAGACGCTTACTCCTTGGAAGGAAAGTTATGTCCAACCTAGATAGCATATTCAAAAGCAGAGACATCACTTTGCCAACAAAGGTCCGTCTAGTCAAGGCTATGGCTTTTCCTGTGGTCATGTATGGATGTGAGAGTTGGACTGTAAAGAAGGCTGAGCGCTGAAGAATTGATGCTTTTGAACTGTGGTGTTGGAGAAGACTCTTGAGAGTCCCTTGGACTGCAAGGAGATCCAACCAGTCCATTCTGAAGGAGATCATTCCTGGGATTTCTTTGGAAGGAATGATGCTAAAGCTGAAACTCCAATGCTTTGCCCACCTCATGCAAAGAGTTGACTCATTGGAAAAGACTCTGATGCTGGGAGGGATTGGGGGCAAGAGGAGAAGGGGACAACAGACGATGAGATGGCTGGATGGCATCACTGACTTGATGAACGTGAGTCTGAGTGAACCCCGAGAGTTGGTGATGGACAGGGAGGCCTGGTGTGCTGCGATTCATGGGGTCGCAAAGAGTCGGACACGACTGAGCGACTGAACTGAACTGAGGTAAGTCAGCTAAGTCACTTCAGTTGTGTCCGACTCTGTGTGACCCCATAGACGGCAGCCCACCAGGCTCCCCTGTCCCTGGGATTCTCCAGGCAAGAACACTGGAGTGGGTTGCCATTTCCTTCTCCAGTGCACGAAGGTGAAAAGAGAAAGTGAAGTCGGTCAGTCGTGTCTGACTCTTAGCGACCCCATGGACTGCAGCCTACCAGGCTCCTCCGTCCATGGGATTTTCCAGGCAAGAGTACTGGAGTGGGGTGCCATTGCCTTCTCCGGAGGTAAATCAGAGAGAGAGACAAATATTATATGATATCACTCATGTGAAATCTAAAAAAGATGATACAAATGAACATTTTTATAAAACAGACTCACAGACATAGAAAATAAAGTTATGGTTACTTTATTTATATAAAGGGGCTAGTGAGCATTTGGGGGGGGGGGAGGGATAAGTTAGAATTTGAGAATAACATATACATACTACTGCATATAAAATAGATAAACAACAAGGTTCTACTGTACACCACAAGGAACTCACTCAATATTATATAATAACCTATAGGAGGAAAGAATCTGAAAAAAGAATATATATGCATTATATGTATGAAATATATATGTTTAACTGAATTACTTTGCTGTACACCTGAAACCAACACATTTAAAATCAGTTATACTTCAATAAAAAAAAATTTTTTTAATAAAAGAGGATTGTTCCCTTCAATGAAGTTCCTTTAAGAAGTGGAACTCTTATTCCAAATATAAATCCAGTAGTTTTAACCTTTTTTAAAAAAATTAGTTTTTCAGAATTAATGCCCCTCTCTCCCGAGAATTATTAAGGCTTTCTATTTTCCTTTTTCATTCATCTTAATGGTTAATAAATATTCATGCTTTGGGAGTAGTTGTAATTTCTGAAAATATTCAAACCCTATCCCAAACACCAGGAGGTGAGGGTGGGGGGTGTTTGGCGTGTAAATGAAATATGTCTAAAAAATGACAAGACTAGCTTTTGTTTCCTTCTGTGGTTTATTGAAAAAGTGATGGTCTGAAATGTAGCCACTCCTGAATAATCAAGACTTGGCCATTCTTTCTGTTGGAGTTAGGATGACCACCAAGCAGCCATATTATAGGTGATTTTTATTTTCCTATTAATATATACTTGGATTTCTTACTTTTTCCATAATTAGCATGTATTACTTTTATAATAGGGAGAAATCAATTTGAGTCATAATATAATAATTTTCTCACTATGTTTAATTTTTCCTACCCCACCCTCCTCTCTTCCTTCCACAGGAGAAGGGGACACACCATTCTGAGAGCTCACATTACCTACCACTCACCACCACGGGAGAATGACTTAATAAAGAAGGATACATTTACTCACTGGGAGGTTACCCAGTCATTAATAGGATCATTTTGAAGACTGTGCAAACATGGTAGCATGTATATTTAACACAGAATACCAAGTGAAAATTTCAAACTATAAAATAATAGATACATAATGATTGCAATGATCTAGAAACTGATGCATATGAATAAAAAGTTTTCAAAAATAATAGACAAAAATTAAAATATTACTCATAGGTCACAGGGATTATGGATGGGGTTTTTTTAAATCAAAATTGTCCTAGATATTTTTATATCGCCTTTTGATTTACACATATTTCAAATGTAAAAGGGAGATATCTGTGTTCCTTGTGTTTATTTCAATTGTCCCAATGAAGCATTTTTATAATTTAAAAATACAAAGTGATTGGTAACCTGCTGCTGCTGCTGCTGTTGCTAAGTCACTTCAGTCATGTCCGACTGTGTGCGACCCCATAGATAGCAGCCCACCAGGCTCCCCCATCCCTGGGATTCTCCAGTTGAGAACACTGGAGTGGGTTGCCATTTCCTTCTCTAATGCATGAAAGTGAAAAGTGAAAGTGAAGTCGCTCAGTCGTGTCCGGCTCTTAGTGACCCCATGGACTGCAGCTACCAGGCACAGTCCATGGGATTTTCCAGGCAAGAGTACTGGAGTGGATCGCCATTGCCTTCTCCAGATTGATAACCTAGTGCTAAGTAATACATATACGATGATTTCATGATTCATTTTATCCAAAAATTATAATTAATGAAACATAATGTCTTATCCTTTGCAACCTTCCATTTTACCTTCTATGGAACACAACATTTTCTTTGTCTTCACTGTGTCTGGATAAAGGCTGATTATTTGTGGACTACTTCGTACCTATGGATATTTGAAAAATAAATTAAGTGATTTGATAATGAAGATGCAAGGCTTTTACCTAGTTTTTTGTTGTTTTCCCTTGGAGGACTTTAAATACTCCAAACAATCCACCTGAAAAAAATAGAGGCAAACATGACTGACTTTGAAAAGATCAAAACCCAAATCAAATTATTTGTTCTCAATATTATCAGAGGTATGGTTTAATTGCAAATAAAAAAAGATAATGATTTATGAGTCCATTTTCCATAGTATCGCTAGTTTCTCTCCTGTCTCTGTGAGCTCAGAATAGTGTAAAATTTGGGGCCTTTATTTTTCTCTATTGAAACTGCAAATAACTAGAAATGGATGTCCTTTTACTGTAATTCACTATTTGGAAAAAATCATATGGTAATGTCCCTATTAACAAAGAAACTATGAGTCAGACCCATATTTTCCTGGCAGAAACCTCATTACCAAAGGTAGAGATAATAGCCAGGAGGAGAGAATGGATCCAGAGTATGGATTCCCCCCTACTGTGTACCCCTGCAAAATCATTCCCCACTTCTCACCTAACTCAGATATCTCCAAAGCCTCTTAACAAGGTGGTAAGGAGGCAATAACTTCTACATAGGCACAGTTCCCCATCCACCAGAGATCTCAAGCTAAGACTCCCTTTGCCTTTAGTTGCCACCACCCTGACCCAGCTGCAAACTGATTGGCATTTCCCCTCAATGCCTTCTGTACCCAGGAAGATTGCCTAAAAATATGCTTTCTTCACTCCTTCACTCCCTCAAGAAATATCTATTGAATATATACCTCCTGCCATGTTATCAGATGTTCATCTAGGTTTCCTGAACCTTACAGTTTACACAATTTGTAGGGCTATTTCGGGGGGTTCCCTGGTGGCTCAGAGGGTAAAGAATCCACCTGCAATGCAGGAGACCTGGGTTCGATCCCTGGGTCAGGAAGATCCCCTGGAGGAGAGCATGGCAACCCACTCCAGTATTCTTACCTGCAGAATCCCATGGTCAAAGGAGCCTGGTGGGCTACGTTGCACGGGTTCGCAAAGAGTCAGACGTGACTGAACAACTAACACTTGCACTTACTTGCACTTGCAGGGCTATCTTAAGAAAAAGATGTCAATACAAAAAATACCCAAAAATGTCAATACAAAACTGAGTAATTAAATATTTACTTAGAATTTAGACATCACAACAAATCATAAAATTGTAAAAGCTGAAATAGCACTAACATTACAAAATCCATAAAAATAACATGCTGTTTATGTTAACTGCATGACATATCTACAATTTCCCACTTTTAAAGCTGCATACTCTTTGATCATCTTTTCACATGACAAAGATTTTGTATTGATAATATAAATTTCCATGAAGAAAACAGAAAGATAATTCAATCTTTCCTCTGTCTAACATGCTGGTTCAAATTTTGTTTTTATTATTATTGATAATTTTCAAAAGTTTTGTTCATCAACACAAATCTTCATTATTAATATCATATAACTGTAAATTTATGGTTTTTTAATGAAAATAAGAAAATTCTATCAGGTTTCTCTCATACATGACCTGTAAGATCTGGGAGAATTTTCTACAGATTAGCTTCTAGTTGTGTAGATTTCAGCCTTACTTCTCCTGTATGAATCACATACTTCCAAGTGATCATTCATATCATGGGTTACACATTCAAATTATGATATGACTTCTGAGCCTGCCCTTTTCATGCCATGGTGCCAGGTGAGATGGCACACTGAGTAGTAATACAAACTATTCCTATGCCTTCTAGGTAGTTATAATTATAATCCCAGGTGACTGCAAACAGCATAAACATATGACATTAACCCCAACTAAAAGTAGCCTCACTTCCACAAAGTTGCAGTCATATAAAATGAGTATGCCCTAGATATCTACTGCTTCAGCATAGTGTCTGTAGCTAAAAATACCATATACTGTGTACTAAAATACTTGTTAAGGTAGATCTTATATTAGGTGTTTTTATGGTCATCATCAGCCTCATAAACAAAAAAGAAAGGAGGAGGGAACTTTTGGAGGTGATGAATATGTGTAAGACACAGATTGTGGTAATGGTTTCATGGGTGTATACTTACCTGTAAACTCATCAAGCTGTACACATTAAATATGGATAGCTTTTTGTGTGTCAGTAAAATCAGACCTCAGTAAAATGGTTTTAAAAAATATATTCCCACTGTAACTCCCACTTAGCCCAACCCCCATAATACCTGCAGCCTCTCAAATGCCACTCTACAAAAAGGCAGGTATGATGGAGAAGTCGAAACAGAAAGACAGTGTCTTAATTATTTTCAAATTTTGCAAAAATATATGACCATATGAACACATTGCCTTGGGAGGGGACCATGTAAATGATGGGCCTTGATGTTTATTTCTAATTTGCTTTATGGTAAATCTGCTACTACTTATTGTATATATAAAATTTCCTATCTCTGTCCACTGTGGGAGCCTAGCAACATTAACATCTTAGCATCAATGAACATACCTAGTTCCCAGATCTTGGTGCTTTAAATATTATTCTCCAGTAAATGGAGAGAAAGGGCTGATTGTAGACCCAGGAAAAGGAAAAAGACAAGATGAGTCTAGGATATCTTATTATGCCAGAAAGTAAGAAAGTATTCCCAAAATGACAAGGGCGTGTCAAAAGGACATAGGAACTACCCTGAAGTGGTTCTCATTGACAAAATCTGAGATAATTTGAACATCAAAATAATGATCAGACCAGATCAGATCAGATCAGTCGCTCAGTCGTGTCCACCTCTTTGCAACCCCATGAATCGCAGCATGCCAGGCCTCCCTGTCCATCACCAACTCCCGGAGTTCACTCAGACTCAAGTCCATCAAGTCAGTGATGCCATCCAGCCATCTCATCCTCTGTCGTCCCCTTCTCCTCTTGCCCCCAATCCCTCCCAGCATCAGAGTCTTTTCCAATGAGTCAACTCTTCGCATGAGGTGGCCAAAGTACTGGAGTTTCAGCTTCAGCATCATTCCTTCCAAAGAAATCCCAGGGCTGATCTCCTTCAGAATGGACTCGTTGGATCTCCTTGCAGTCCAAGGGACTCTCAAGAGTCTTCTCCAACACCACAGTTCAAAAGCATCAATTCTTCAGCGCTCAGCTTTCTTCACAGTCCAACTCTCACATCCATACATGACCACAGGAAAAACCATAGCGTTGACTAGACGAACCTTTGTTGGCAAAGTAATGTCTCTGCTTTTGAATATGCTATCTAGGTTGGCCATAACTTTCCTTCCAAGGAGTAAGCGTCTTTTAATTTCATGGCTGCAGTCACCATCTGCAGTGATTTTGGAGCCCCCCAAAATAAAGTCTGACACTGTTTCCACTGTTTCCCCATCTATTTCCCATGAAGTGATGGGACCGGATGCCATGATCTTCGTTTTCTGAATGCTGAGCTTTAAGCCAACTTTTTCACTCTCCACTTTCACTTTCATCAAGAGGCCTTTTAGTTCCTATAGCAACATATAATTGCTTGTAAAATAGAAATTCATATTTTTATACCATATTTTTATAAATAAATAGAGAAGAAAAGAAAGCTGCTCTTTATAGAAGAATGCTAACAATAAAGGGTAGAATTAGAAAATCATCATTGAAATAGAATATTTACATAGTCTCAAAGTATCGCCCCACAAAATATTCATTTATAACAAAGGGAAAATGGTAACTTTTTAGTAAAGAAATCTGATAGATATCACCTTAACAAGTGATTAAAGGTAACATCACTAGTAATAGGACAATTTAATGTACCTCCTGATATGATAAACTGAGAAAAATGTGACATTACTTCTGTTATATTTTTGCCCCAGAATTCATAAGTGGATCTACTCATAAGGAAATATCAGACAGCCCATATTGAGAGACAGTCTACAAAACAAATGAACTGTACTCTAAAAAGGTCTAAGTCATGAAAGACAAGGAAAAACTGAAAAAATGTTCTAGATTGAGCAAAACTAAAAAGATGTGACAGCTAAGTATAACACATAATCTTGGATTGGATCCGGAACCAGAAGAAAAAGTGTATTTTATTTATTAACTAACTGATTGCTATAAAAAATATTATTGTACCATTGGTGAAATTCAAATGGAGTTTGTGGTACACCTGAAACTAACACAGCTTTGTAAGGCAACTATACTCCAACAAAAACAAAACAAAATCACCAAAAAGACACCCAAAAAACAAATAGAGTCTGTGGGTTAGATGGAAGTATTTTAAAAATGTCCATTTTCTGATTTTGATGATAGCACTGATTATATATGAAAGCATCTATGTCTTTCTTATGAAATACACACTGAACTATTTGGGAGCAATGGGCATATCATGTTTACAACTTACTTAAGATTAGTTTGGAAAAAAGTAATAAAACATATTTTTTTTAAAGAGAGAATGAGGGAGTTCCCTGGCTATCCATGCATGCAGTTTCAATCCCTGGTCAGGGGAACTAAGATCCTGCAAGCTCATGGTACAACCAAAAAAATAGTAATAATAATAAATAGAGAATGATAAAATGATATAAATAATTAGGGAATCTAAATAAAAAGTATATGGACCTGTTGGTACTATACTTGCAACTTGAATGTAAGTTTGGAATTATTTCACAATAAAAATTTAAGAAAAAACCAGCTGCATACACATTTCAAAGTATTACATAAAGGAGTGGGATGTCTTCTTAATCAAACTCAGTTCAGTTCAGTCACTCAGTCGTGTCCAACTCTTTGCGACCCCATGAATCGCAGCATGCCAGGCCTCCCTGTCCATCACCAACTCCCGGAGTTCACCCAAACGCATGTCCATCGAGTCAGTCATGCCATCCAACCATCTCATCCTTTGTCCCCTTCTCCTCCTGCCCCCAATCTTTCCCAGCATCAGGGTCTTTTCAAGTGAATCACCTCTTCGTATCAGGTTGCCAAAGTATTGGAGTTTCAGCTTCAACATCAGTCCTTCCAATGACTTCCAGGACTGATCTCCTTTAGGATGGACTGGTTGGATCTCCTTGCCGTCCAAGGGACTCTCAAGAGTCTTCTCCAACACCACAGTTCAAAAGCATCAATTCTTCAGCGCTCAGCTTTCTTCAGAGTCCAACTCTCACATCCATACATGACTATTGGAAAAACCATAGCCTTGACTAGACGGACCTTTGTTGACAAAGTAATGTCTCTGCTTTTTAATATGCTGTCTATATTGGTCATAACTTTCCTTCCAAGGAGAAAGCATCTTTTAATTTCAGGACTACAGTCACCATCTGCAGTGATTTTGGAGCCCAGAAAAATAAAGTCAGCCACTGTTTCCACTGTTTCCCCATCTATTTCCCATGAAGTGATGGGACCAGATGCCATGATCTTAGTTTTCTGATTGTTGAGTTTTAAGCCAACTTTTTCACTCTCCTCTTTCACTTTCATCAAGAGGGCCTTTAGTTCTTCTTCGCTTTCTGCATATCTGAGGTTATTGATATTTCTCCTGGCAATCTTGATTCCAGCTTGTGCTTCTTCCAGCCCAGCGTTTCTCATGATGTACTCTGCATAGAAGTTAAATGAGCAGGGTAACAATATACAGCCTCGACATACTCCTTTTCCTATTTGGAACCAGTCTGTTGTTCCATGTCCAGTTCTAACTGTTGCTGCCTGACCTACATACAGGTTTGTCAAGAGGCAGGTCAGGTGGTCTGGTATTCCCATCTCTTTCAGAATTTCCCACAGTTTAGTGTGATCCACACAGTCAAAGGCTTTGGCATAGTCAATAAAGCAGAAGTAGATGTTTTTCTGGAACTCTCTTGCTTTTTCCATGATCCATCGGATGTTGGCAATTTGATCTCTGGTTCCTCTGCCTTTTCTAAAACCAGCTTGAACATCTGGAAGTTCACGGTTCACGTACTGCTGAAGCCTGGCTTGGAGAATTTTGAGCATTATTTTACTAGTGTGTGAGATGAGTGCAATTGTGCAGTAGTTTGAGCATTCTTTGGCATTGCCTTTCTTTGGGATTGGAACGAAAACTGACCTTTTCCAGTCCTGTGGCCACTGCTGAGTTTTCCAAATGTGCTGGCATATTGAGTGCAGCACTTTCACAGCATCATCTTTCAGGATTTGAAATAGCTCAACTGGTATTCCATCACCTCCACTAGCTTTGTTGGTAGTGATGCTTTCTAAAGCCCACTTGACTTCACATTCCAGGATGCCTGGCTCTAGGTCAGTGATCACATCATCGTGATTATCTGGGTCATGAAGCTCTTTTTTGTACAGTTCTTCTGTGTATTCTTGCCACCACTTCTTAATATCTTCTGCTTCTGTTAGGTCCATACCATTTCTGTCCTTTATTGTGCCCATCTTTGAGTGAAATGTTCCCTTGGTATCTTTAATTTCCTTGAAGAGATCTCTAGTCTTTCCCATTCTATTGTTTTCCTCTATTTCTTTGCATTGATCGCTGAGGAAGGCTTGCTTATCTCTCCTTGCTACTCTTCGCAACTCTGCATTCAAATGGGTATATGTTTCCTTTTCTCCTTTGCTTTTTGCTTCCCTTCTTCTCACAGCTATTTGTAAGGCCTCCTCAGACAGCTATTTTGCTTTTTTGCATTTCTTTTTCTTGGGGATGGTCCTGATTCCTGTCTCCTGTACAATGTCACGAACCTCCACCCCTAGTTCATCAGGCACTCTGTCTATCAGATCTAGTCCCTTAAATCTATTTCTCACTTCCACTGTATAGTCATAAGGGATTTTATTTAGGTCATACCTGAATGGTCTAGTGGTTTTCTCCACTTTCTTCAATTTCAGTCTGAATTTGGCAATTAACTAGTCTACTTTAACACTACTACTACATTTAATTCATTAACTACTTTGAGTCAAAAGAGACCTCAAGGAAAGCCATTCATAACATAAAGGATTTTAACATAATTACAAAGGTCAGTATCAAAATATATTGTTGCCCTCTTGACCTATTCTTAATCATACAGAACTTCTCCAACACTTCTGGAGTATAAAGTAAGCTATAAGTGTTTCTGCAAAGTATGTCAATTAGCCCTGAGCTAGAGTTACTGGATTTATTAAGTGAACAATGGAGGTGGGTAAAATGTATTAATAAAAAATTGAGAATCTGATTGTAACAGTACATACTTGCTAAGTCAGTTCAGTTGTGTCCAATATTTTCGACCCAAAGTAAATGGTTACTCTGTCCGTGGGATTCTCCAGGCAAGAATACTGGAGTGAATTGCCATACCCTCCTCCAAGGGATCTTCCCGAGCCTGGAATCAAACCTGGGTCTCTTTGGCATTAACTTTCAATGTTCCTTGACAAAGTGTTAAAAATGAAGTCAAGGGATCTGTTAAAGACATAAATACACAAAAACTGATCTAAAAAAGATGGCCGACAAGTCTCAAGTATCTAGGAGAAAAGCGCTACAAAATATTATCATTACATTTATTAATAATTTTCTCAAGAACATAATTGTATTACCTCTGCAGTGTGGCCACATGGAGTAGGGCAAGAAGAACAAGAACATTCTCTTAAGGGACTTCTCTCGTGGTTATAGAATCAAAAACCTAAGATGGGACAGCAGTTTGGGACCTTATATCAACTCTCAGTATGTGTATCCTGTAAGGATATTGAGGATACAGGGGCTGGGAAGTTCCCATTTAAGAGATTAGGGCCTTTACAAGACCTTGATTTGACCAAAACTGGTTAGTGGCAGTTAGGGTTTTAAACACAGTCCTTCCCAATCCTGGCCTAGCCTTCTTTCTATGGCTACTCTGCCTTTCTGATGCAAATAAATTATTTTTACAAATCAAAGGTTTCCTTTAGAAACCTATGACACTTGCGAAAAAATTTTAACCCCACGCCAAGTATAGAAGCTGGCATGAGTACTAAGCAGTGACAGTTAACATGAGCACTGTTATTAGGGAAAGTGTTTAGGCCACTTCTTTCCTACCTCACTGAATGTTTACTCCCGAAATCTCAATAAAACAAAACTAAACGGAACCACCACCCATTTCCGGGATTCAAGTGGGAAGGACTAGTATCAATGAGCAACATCAACAGAAACCCTGAGATCCTCTTTGAACACATCACTCATCCGAGCCATGGTACAAGGAAAATCAGAGTCTTTTGTATAGGAGAGAAATCTCTGTGAGAAATATGCAGAGGAATCATTTCATTTCTTTGCATCTGCCCTCCTGGTGGGAGGTATCAGGCCTTGGGTAGCCCAAGAAGCTATAGGAAGCATATTACAGAGAGTTTAATTTATTCAAAGAAAATCAGAATCAACTAATCAGAAGGAAGGGGAAAATGCATTAATTAAACAGCTTTACTCATGCAGAAAAGCTGCCAGCATGAGCATTTCAAATTACCTGGGCACACCTAATGCATTTGCATTTGCTCGGGAGAAATGCGTTCTGCCCCACAAAGCCACGAACATTTCATAATTCCATTTGAGCGAATAACAAAAGGGAATTGACAGCTAAGAACCACCTTCCACACTTGGGGGCTATAGCCTTTTCCTAGGAATTTTTAGCTCATGCAGAAATTCTCTTCTTGACTAGATGTGGAGAGAGGAAGTTTAACGTCTTCTGTAAAGTAAAAGGCTAAAAAAGAACCCCCCCTCCTCTCCACCCTCCCAACAAAGGAGGCGGGGCCTTTACTGGCAGGAGGCTAACAGCATTCCTTTGTTAGATATTAACATAAAATAAGGCAGTAGAAATGGATGTCCATCAACAGAATTAGAAGGAACTAAGTAAGTTTTAAGAACAAAAGGTTTACTTCTTTAAATAACAGGAGTTGAGAAACAGCTGGGAATGCAGTTTCTTTCCCAGAGTAAAAAAAAAAAAAAAAAAAAAACTATAAAGGGGTTCAATGTAATTGTGTTGCAATATAATTTTATTATTTCAGATTGAATGTGTATAATCATTCTAATGAAAATAACCCTATAGGCAATACTCAAACATATATATTTGTATGCTTTATCTTTCCTTTTTTTTCAGTTCAGCTTATTTGTCAAACAGTACAATATTTTATTTTCGTATTTACTCCTGAGAAAGCTTTTCAATGTAACATTTAAGCATGCGATATTAACCAATGAGATCTACCTTTAAATTCTTTCAAAGATGTAGTACGTTCTCTGTTGCTTTACTTTTTTACATCACAGTTTTCCATTTCATTTTGCATAAGAAAATATGCTAGAGTTATTGGTAGGGTTTATTACTCTGGATTTTTACAGAAGAGAAAAATAGAAATCACCATTAGAAAAGTTCTTACAATTTTCCTTTCTACTTCAGAAAGGAAAGTGTTAATTTGAAATCCAAAAGCTCTACTAAAACGTGAGAAATACCCAACTTTGGTCTATTTCATGCATAATGCATACAGGTTCATACTAGAAAAAAAAAAAAAGAACAACTTGTATTTGTTGTCAAGAGCCTATGAAGAAAAATTAGAATGGTAGATGGATAGGTAGAGATTTATTTCCCTGAAGTATATAATTTGTCATATAGTTCTTACTAAAATATTCTGTAGTTTTGCCTAAAATGCCTTATCTGTATGAATTGGGATCAAGCGTGTAACCAGATTGATTGTCTCAGCTTTGCCTGTAAAAATACAATTTAAAAATTATCAAGGCTGAACTGTCAATACATATGCTGGCCATTTCCTCTGGATCAAAAAGACTAATACAAGTTAGGCAGAAAGTGGGTATATGTTGCCGAGGCCTATGAAAAACCCCCATCTAGATTAGGGATGTTTTTGGAAACCCAACTGTTACATTTTTACGAAGTCTGATCCCATTTTATGAAGCTCTTTTGTGCATCTTCACTCTGCTAACTAAAATCAAGTGCTTTTGTGGAGTATCTTTCCATGAATTCCTTTCAATGCAGTCACCATTTGTGGTAGATAACATACAATGATTTCAAATGCTAAAGGGCTTAAAGTCAGTGGCCCCTTAAATCGCAAACACCTTGAAGGACACTGCTGACTCTGTAGCCTAGGTTTCAATGCGTTTTAGGACTTTCATCTGGAAAACAAGCTTGAGCAATTAAATATACTAGGGTATAAATATACTGGTGAGACGGGTGTGTGATATATGAATGAAAGCTCGAAAATTCAGTTTTAAATATCCTGATAAAAGAAACTACAAAGACATGTCATTGATCTAATTAATACTTGTTTGCACATTCCTTAGAGCGGTGCTTGAAGTATAATAGGATTTCTACAGGCCAAAACAACAAAAGGTGTAAACTGCCTTTTCAATTGCAAACTTTGTTCATTTATTCCATTGGTAAAAGTATGCAAATCTTCAGTCATTTTTTTGTTAACTGACACCAAGTCTTTCTCACTAAACTTTTTTTCAAAAAGACAAGGGTAAAGTTCAGAGTAAAGTCAAGCTTTTCCCCCTGAAAAAAAAGGCAATTTAAAGAAATTTCACTAAATCATCCCTGTCAATTAGAACCTGCCATTTAAATTCATTCTAGTGCTTGAGGTATTTTAATACCCCCGCAGATATGTATAATTCAGGAAGATTGATATGGGTATTCCAGAATCTGAACAGTATTTTCTATAAATGTTTGTGATACAATAGAAAATCAAAATGACAGCAACATCTTTTGTGAGGTTGCCCAAACCAAATATCCATATACGTTGATTTAATTTCCTAGTAATTATTTCCCTAAGAATATAATGGGAGAATTAAGATATTTCACTCACTGTTGTAATTATTTCTAAAGGACAAGTTCAGTGCTCAGTCGCTCAGTCGTGTTCAACTCTTTGCAACCACATAGACCATAGCCCATTAGGCTCCTCTGTCCATGGGCTTTCCCAGGCAAGAATACTGGAGTGGGTCGCCATGCCCTCCTCCAGAGCATCTTCCCGACCCAGGGATCGAACCAGCATCTCCTGCACTGGCAGGTGTATTCTTTACCACTGAGCCACCTGGGAAGCCCCTAAAGGACAAAGTAAAAGCTAAATAGGAGGTGTTGAGTAAAATTTGAACAAGTGGCCAAACAGTCAACATAAAGAAGAAAGAATGAGGATTCAGCAGGCAAGATAAATGAAGGAAATGCAAAAGTAGGAAAGACAGAAGAGGAGGAGAAAATGTTATTTGTAACCATAAATCTGGTCATTTCTCTCAAGTATTTCAAATGATTATTTCAAGAAAAAAAATCTGATTTTATTAGTGTTGAATTCAAATCCCAATTTACATACACAAGTCATCTTAAAATGTACTACAGATGTCCAAAAAGTCAACGTTAATAACAAATTTAACTAGTTTTTACCCACGTAGACTGTACCAAATTCTATAGGTTATTAATGTGAATTCTTCCTCTTACCTGCACTCTAGGGTTTTATCTATAATTACCTCTAAGCCCCAAGTTGCATTACTTTAGTTAACTCAGAAGTTAATTTGTCTGTCCCAGATTGGAGACTAAGCAGACAAGACAATGTCAGGTGGAAGGAGTTTTCCTATAGCCTCTTAAGCTAACTCCTTGGGGGTCTGTGAATTAAACTGCTGCTGCTGCTGCTAAGTTGCTTCAGTCGTGTCCGACTCTGTGCGACCCCATAGATGGCAGCCCACCAGGCTCCCCTGTCCCTGGGATTCTCCAGGCAAGAACACTGGATTGGGTTGCCATTTCCTTCTCCAATTCGTGAAAGTTAAAAGTGAAAGTGAAGTCGCTCAGTCGTGTCCAACTCTTAGCGACCCCATGGACTGCAGCCTACCAGGCTCCTCCATCCATGGGATTTTCCAGGCAACAGTACTAGAGTGGGGTGCCATTGCCTTCTCCGGTGAATTAAACTAAGAAAAGGCAAATTAACAAGAGAAATGGCATACAATTTTTACTAACATTTTACATGTATGGAGTTCACAGAGAAGAAATGAGACTCAAAGAAGTGGCTGGACACTGGGAATTATACACCATTTGAACAGAGGAAAGGGGAAGTTGGACTTCAAGGAACGATAAATTGTGAAGTGCCTTAAGTGGCCACTGTAGGTCCTTGAACAGGTATCTGAGATTGGTCTTTGGGGAGCAGAATCCTTCTGTGGCCTACAGGATGGCCTGGAGGGAAAACCATACTAGCTGCCAGCACAGGTGCGAGTCTAGGAGGGAGGTAACGCAGTTCTGGGCTAAGGCCATAGCTGTGGGGATGGGAAAGAAGGATATAATTTTGGACAGCCCCAGCTCCTTCTGGTGGAGAAGGCAATGGCAAACCACTCCAGTACTCTCACCTGGAAAATCCCATGGATGGAGGAGCCTGGTAGGCTGCAGTCCATGGGGTTGCTAAGAGTCGGACATGACTGAGTGACTTCCCTTTCACTTTTCACTTGCATACATTGGAGAAGGAAATGGCAACCCACTCCAGTGGTCTTGCCTGGAGAATCCCAGGGACGGGGGAGCCTGGTGGGCTGCCGTCTCTGGGGTCGAGTAGAGTCGGACATGACTGAAGTGACGTAGCAGCAGCTGCTCCTTCTGGAGCCTGTTCCCTTTATGAAAAGGGAAGAATGACCCCGAAGGTGATCCAGATATCACCAGGGCTGCCATTCCCACCAGAGGCTGGGGAACAGGGCCAGTTCCTCCTAGGTTTCAAAGGGTGGGGCCACCTCTCCAGACTGGCAGGCCAGAGTCACCCTCCCCAAGTACCTCAGTGGCAAGGTCCCTGCAGGGACCTTCAGTAGGAAAGTGTTCTGTTGAGCCATGTGGTGACATGGCCACCCCAGTGGTCTTAGAGGGCAGAGCGTTAGACTAAAGGAAATAATTCACAAATGTTAAAGTCTCATAGAATTTCCCTTACAAGGTTTGGGACTTGCTTGGGAACTAGCATCCCTTTCTTCCTTCCTTTTGGAATGTGAATGTCTATCTGTGCCTGTCCCATCACTGTATTTTAGAAGCGTGTAACTTGTCTTATTTCACAGGTTCATAACTGGAGAAGAATTTTGTCTCTGGATGAATCTTACCAGAAGATTATTTAGGTGAGATTTTGGACTTTTCATATTAGGGTTTATGCTGGAATGAGTTAAAATTCTGGGGACTATTGAGATGAAATGAATATATTTTACATGTAGGAAGGACATGAATTTGGGAGGGGGGGACAGAATGGTTTGGGCTACATGTTTGTGCCCCCTGCCATGAAATTCATGTTTAAGCCTTAGCTCCCAATTTGCTGATATTTAGAAGTGGGTCGATTGGTAGGTAATTAGATTTAGACTAGGTCCTGAGAGTCAGACCCTTTTAAGAAGAGGAAGAGAGAAATCTCACTCCAGGAACACCCACCAAGTAAAGGCAATTTGAGGCCCTCATCAGATGCCAAATCTGCCAGCACCTTGATCTTAGACTTCCCAGCCTCCAGAGCCATGAGAAATAAACTTCTGTTGTTTAAGCCACCCAGTTCAGTCCAGTTGCTCAGGTGTGTCCGACTTTTGCATCCCCACAGACTGCAGCACTCCAGGCTTCCCTGTCCATCACCAACTCCCGGAGCTTGTTCAAACTCATGTCCATCGAGTCGGTGATGCCATCCAACCGTTTCATCCTCTGTCGTCCCCTTCTCCTCCTGCCTTCAATCTTGCCCAGCATCAGGGTTTTTTCCAATGAGTCAGTTCTTTGCATCAGGTGGCCAAAGCATTGGAGTTTCAGCCTCAGCATCAGTCCTTCCAATGACTATTCAGGACTGATTTCCTTTAGGATTGACTGGTTGGATCTCCTTGAAGTCCAAGGGACTCTCAAGAGTCTTCTCCAACACCACAGTTCAAAAGCCACCCAGTCTATGGTATTTTGTTATAGCAGCCCAAGCAGAGTAAGATACTACCTAAATTACGAACTCCTTGAAGATAGACACCATGTTATACCTTTCTCTGTACTCCCATGGATGCCAGAAGAATGCTGGACACAGAGATGCCCTCAAAATGTCTTGACTGATAGAATAATTGTAACACACAATACCCTCTGTAAATTAACTTTATGACCTAAATCTATTTTCAACACTGCTCCAAAACCTAAAACACTCTCATAGTTGATACTATGACTAGGCACAATATTTTAATTGTTCTCACAAATGTTTGTTGGCCTAATGTAAAAGAACAAAATGGAAGCTTACATATGATTGTATACTTGTCGTCAGGCTGTGGACGTTGCTCCACTCCTTAGTAGTTTCGTAATTTGAGGCAAGTCATTTAAACTCTTAGACTTGGTTTTCTCATCTACAAAGTAAGGCTTATCATGCCTTACCTATGTCACATTATTCTTGTGGGGATCAGATAAGGTAGTATGCTGCTGCTACTGCTGCCAAGTCGCTTCAGTCGTGTCTGACTCTGTGCGACCCCAGAGACAGCAGCCCACCAGGCTCCCCCGTCCCTGGGATTCTCCAGGCAAGAACATTGGAGTGGGTTGCCATTTCCTTCTCCAATGCATGAAAGTAAAAAGTCAAAGTGAAGTCGCTCAGTCATGTCCGACTCTTAGTGACCTCATGGACTGCAGCCTACCAGGCTCCTCCATCCATGGGATTTTCCAGGCAAGAGTACTGGAGTGGGGTGCCATTGCCTTCCAATGCATAAAAGCATTAGACTTTTGTAATCACAGAGCCCTAGGTTTGAATACAGGCTCTGCCACTTAGTAGGTATATTGAAAATTGAAGTCACTCAGTCATGTCCGACCCTCTGCAACCCCATGGACTGTAGCCTACAGGGCTCCTCTGTCCATTGGATTTTCCAGGCAAGGGTACTGGAGTGGGTTGCCATTTCCTTCTCCAGGGGATCTTCCTGACCCAGGGATCAAACCCAGGTCTCCTGCACTGCAGGCAGACACTTTACCATCTGAGCCACCTGGGAAGACCTAGTAGGTATATTACTCTTATCAAGTTACTTAGCTTTTTTATATCTGTTTCCTCATTTGCAAATAATGGCACAATGATGTCTAAATCTTAGTGTTGGACTTCCCTGGTGGCTCACTGGTAAAGAATCCACCATGCCCATGCAGAGCCCATGCTCTGCAACAAGAGAAGTCACCACAGTGAGAAGCCCATGCACCAGACCTAGAAAGTACCCCCACTCGCTGCAACTAGAGAAAGCCTGCATGCAGCAACAAAGACCTAGCACAGCCAAAATAGATAAATATCAGTGTTATACCAACTTAAAGTATGAGGTATTAGAGACTTGAGGTATGTGAGGAGCTTATTGCCAGAGATACTGATGTCACGCAGTAGGTGATGGGTATTGTGAATGTGATTATTATTCAGTATTAATATTCACAAAATTATTTGATATGGAAGCATATGACTATTCTGAGCACACTGGATCACTGACTTATTTCTATTACATTCAAAAGACATCTTCTATGTTAAAACATATAAGAATTTATAAGACTGGAACCGTGATCAGAAATGAACTCCATCTTTATACATAAAACCTATGATTGTTATTTTTAAAGATAATTTCTGTTTTACTTGGAACTTTGAGAATCCAATAAAATAGCTCTTCTGGGTTGCTTATACGTCTTTTAACTTTAAAGAAAGTGTTTAAATTAATTCCAAGAAAGAATATAATTTAAAGGAAAAAATTAAACTCTGTATTTGTAGTCTGGGAAGGATCGTCTATATGACTCTAACTCATCAAGTCATAGAAGCATGGAATGTACTAGTTGGAAGGGCTATTAGGGATGATCAGCCAAACTCCTCATTTTACAGATGGAAAAATTGTGGCACAGAAAGGACAAACAGCATGAAGTTACTCAGTTTGTCAAAAGTACCCCTGGTTCTAGTCAGAACCTCCATCTCCTGATTATTAAGACTGTCTTTTTCTTAGTAATCTACTTGTACTGCAAAAGATACAATTTTTTTTTCCTCAAGACTGTAAATAAGGGAAGAGATTTAGAAAAAAATTATTTGAATGTGTAACTTGATCTTTAACATATTGAGAAAATCCCAATTCTTTAGCCATATCCCATTTGCTCAAGAGCAGTCAGTCAATGGAGAAAATTCACAGGAAGGAAAGAAACTGGTATCAATGCGTACTATTTGCAACTGAATTATTCCTCCTACATCTTTCTCATCTGAATTATGTAACCTGATGTGCAAGCTTTGTCAGAAACTTATCCCAAATCATTTATATCAGCTGTCAAATCTACATGAGAGTGATGAGTCAAATGTCTTTAGAGGATTATAGATAAACTGTTCTAGTATGGAGGCAGCCTCCAGTTTTCTCATCATTATATCAGAAATATCAGCCACATACCTATATTTATACTATTTAGTCCATTCAATTAACATTCTTTCACTGGAATGCAAGCTGCCTGAGAGCAGAGGTTTTTGTCCATTTTGTTTGCTGCTACATTGCCTAGAACAATGGCTAGCTTTTAGGAAGAGAAAAGCAGGTGGTATTTTCTGAGTCCCAGTTTTTATATTTAGATTTCCTTCTTATTATGACTTAATTCAATATTGAAAGGAGGCCATAATGTAATTGTTGCATAAAAGCTAGCAGGGTATCCAGGATGGTACTATATACTAGAGATTTTCTCTTCTCATGAACTTCTTGATTCCTCATAGTAGTTATAGAGATCTTTGCAGAACTTTCTTAAGACTTACTACTTTTACAACCCTTTAACGGAAACTCTAATCAGTTGGGAAGTGGGTCTAGAACCTGACTGTCTATAAACTCACACTTTTCTCCATAAATATTTTATCTGTCTCTTTAAAGAGTAAAACTGGTAATTAGAAAAAATGTCTAATCGTTTCTTTTATATAGCACGTTATTATGTCAAGCAATGAATCCTAAATGAATTCTAAATGAAGTCAAATGAATTCTAAACATGAAGCAATGAATGTTTAGTCAAACTATGAGAAACTCACAGAATGCAAATATTATTTATAAATAAGGATTTTAGCTCTTTTTCTTCTGGCACCTGATACACTAACATGACCAATCTCATAGAACCCTAACATATTTAAACTAGAAGCATAGGGTAGAACAAAGGGAAGATTACTAAACAAGACAGCACAGTACTTAGGATGAGGACTGGAAGAGAGAGCTGGGAGGGTATGGAAAGATGGGAGGAGCAGCCTTGCAAGTGGTTCATAAATAATGGACTGCATGCCATCTAACAACATATAAGAATACAGGAAACTAACACATTTTGGTATTGTTTAGAAATGGGATGAAATTTTCAGACGTTTCAAATGAGCAATTTCACCCTCACATTTGTGCTCTGGGGACTGCCTGGGCTTCTCTTTTGTCTCTTCCTGTTGCCTTGACTGGTGATCAGCAATGCATGATCAGCCAAGTGGCATCAGCTCTAATGCTATCATCATATGCCAGCCAGAGGGGGTGTGAAAAGGGAAATGGGATTTGCCACTGCAAATGCCATCTCGATTAATAAATATCTGAGACCACACCAGGACAGAACAAAATCTCTTTTTCCTTTCTGCATACACCTTGCCTTTTGGGTTGTATTACTTGTATAATAAACCCTTTCTTAGAGCCTGTTGTGTTTCCAGGCAGCTGACAAGCAGATCAAGCCCCCCCAAAAAAGGGTCATGTTAATCACTGTTTCAAACAGCGATCTAAAAATGCATTCTAACATGCCTTTGCAAAGGTATAATTCAAATGATTACCTCATGTGTTCCAAAGGGGAATCGGGTGGTGTCTTGTTTCCATAGCACTCAATTTCACAACATTTTGCAAAACTGCTCTGTGTGATGTCTTCCTTCAAGAGTAGCAATATCACAGCCATAACTTTCTAAATTTGGGTCTGCAGTAATGACAGACTTTGAATGAATGCCTTCCTATGGTGTGAGAAAGAAGCAGAAGTTCAAAAAATTAGACTTTTCCCTGCTTTAAACTCTAAGCTATACTAAGGTAATTTATCTTCCTTTAGATCTATATGAAATACCTGGACTTTGGATTAGAAGGTCAGAATTCACTCTACTTTCTGAACTTGGCTGCTGTTTGACTTTTTACTATGATCGCTTTTATAATCAGAAAAAAATATATATTACATATTTTGAGAACATATATTACCTATTACTTTTTCTTGTTACAGAATCTTTACTGAAAGAGGTGAAAGTGAGAGTGAAGAGACATGGGTTCAAATCCAGAGTCTGCCTATAACTAGCTTTTTGACCTTTGACTTGTTTATTAAGCTCTCCAAACCCAAATTTCCTGATCTGCTAATAAAAAGTCTCTAAGGACTTTTCCAGCTTAAAAAAAAGGTAGTAAATAACTGCTGTACAAAAAAGAGGGAATTTGTGCCCTAGATGTTAAGTTTCCAGATGTACACTAACCTGAAATTTAAAGATATTTTATATTGTGTGTTTGTTTGTTATTTAGGAATTTTTTAATTGTGGGTTTTTCTTTTTTCATTTATTTCAAAAGCATCACACTGAAGGGATGGGGAATAATGGAGCTGACTTAAGCAAAAAACAACAAAAAAAACCATTTTAAACATCATAATTCCTTCTTCAGTTTCACAAGATCAATAATTGAGTTGTCAAGAAGAATTTTTTCTACTCTTTTTACCTTGGTCTGTCTAAAATGGTAAAATTAAAGTGAATACCATTGAAATCAATGATTTCTGCTCAGAAATTATCATGCGAATTTTTTTCCTCATCAGAGTATTTTCTAACACTTTCTCATTAGAAAATGTACATGTAAGAAAAAGTTCAACTAAATAAGAAGCAGAGCATTACGAGTTTTAAAAATTGTATAGTAAAACTCCATTCTGCTAAATCTATCTCGTGTGTTCTATATGTTCCACATAGCTGTTCACCTCTAGCTCTCTGTCTAATGTCTAGTAACTATGGGCAGAAGACCTAACCAGGTATTGATTAGAGCCAAGAAGTTCTACAAAAGCTAAACAAAAATATCTTCCCAAATACCATCTAAATACCATCTAATAGAAAAAAATATGTCTATATTGCACAACAGGCAAAATGTGTCTGGTCTCTATGATTTTTATTCTTGAACATATAAATAGCAGCAGTTACTAAAACCAACTGAAACTTACCATCTAGGAAATTGTGCTCTTTTAAGTTTTGATATGATAAAATGTGTCAGACTATAAAAGAGCAAAGTCTGGAGTGTATGTACTAGAGATGTTTGACTGTGCAAGATTCATTGAGTCCTAGAAGAAAGGGATGCCTCTCACACAAGTCTTAAACACGAACCAATCCAATTACTTTGTTTGATTGAAAGTCTGGTTCATTTGTCTCTAACATTTGACTTGGAGTGCCGACAGTTTTGATGAAATCATTTCTTCTTTGATAAAGTTTTATTATTTTGCTTTTGGATTTAATCATAGTAATTCTTTTCCAAGATGCTTACCACTAACTGGTTAGACGTGGGCAATCTTACTCTTAGCTGTTTATATTTACATAATATTGCTTCTTGTTGTTGTCATTCAGTTGCTCAGTCATGTCCAACTCTTTGTGACCCCATGGACTGCAGCATGCCAGGCTTCCCTGTCCTTCACTGTTTCCTGAAGTTGGCTCAAACTCATGTCCATTGAGTCAGTGATGCCATCCAACCATCTCATCCTCTGTCACCCCCTTCTCATGTCCTCAATCTTTCCCGGCATCAGGGTCTTTTCCAATGAATTGGCTCTCTGCAACAGGTGGCCAAAGTATTGGAGCTTCAGCTTCAGCATCAGCCCTTCCAATAAATATTCAGGGTTGATTTCCTTTAGGATTGACTGGTTTGATTTCTTTGCTGTCCAAGGGACTCTCAAGAGTCTTCTCCACTACCACAGTTCAAAAGTATTGATTCTTTGGTGCTCAGCCTTCTTTATGATCCAACTCACATCCATACATGACTACTGGTAAAACCATCACTTTGCCTATACTGATCTTTGTCGGCAAAGTGATGTCTCTGCTTTTTAATATGCTGTCTAGGGTTGTCATCGCTTTTCGTCCAATGAGCAAGTGTTTTTTAATTTCATGACTGCAGTCATCATCTGCAGTGATTTTGGAGCCCAAGAAAATGGTCTGTCACTATTTCCATTTTTTCCCCATCTATTTGCCCTAAAGTGATGGGACCAGATGCCGTGATCTTAGTTTTTTGAAAGTTGAGTTTTAAGCCAGCTAACTGGTATTTAGTCCCCCTGTTCCTCACATCAAGTAGAATCAAACTAGAACCTAGAGTCTTGAGCTAGTTTTTAAGGTTTTGACTGAGGGTATAACAGTGAAGAAAACAGACATCTTCCCTCCAGGTAAAGAAATAATACATGCAAAAGTCCTGTGACTGAGCAAAATCTCACACTACAGACTCGCATGACACATTTTGTTGTAGTACTTGTCACAATTGAAGCTTTACATTTAGGTGTGTGATTAATTAATGTGTATATCTCAGTAGAATGTCATTCAAGGTCTTTAATCATATCTTAAGAATTTTGGTCTTTATCCTAAAGATAATGAGAACCAATCCACTGAAGGGCTTTAAGTGTATTGTTGAGAAGGAGGTGATACGATTGGATAAACCCTTCAGAAAAGTCACTCTAACTTCCATGTGGGAAATAGAATGGAAAATGGTCTAGGAGTGGCTCAGGAAAATACAAGAAAGTGACTACTGTGACTCTCTCACTTAAGGTCAATTCATTTTTGACAATGGTACCAAGATAATTCAGTGGGGAAAGAATAGTCCTTTTGGAAAATGGGTCTGGGACAAACCAGACATCTGCATGCAAAAGCATAAGTTTGGATTCCTACTTAATATCACATATCAACATTAACTCAAAATAGACGTTAATTTTAAGAGCTAAAACTCTAACATGCTTCAAAGAAAACGTAGATATCAACTTTCATGACCATGAGCTAGTCAAGAGTTTCTTAGCTATGACACCAAAAGCACAGGCAGTCAAAGAAAAAATAGATAAACTGGAGAGCATCAAAATTATAAAGATTTATGCTTTGATGGACACTATAAAGTGAAAAGATGATCCCCAGAATGGGACAAAAATATTTGCAAATCACACATCTGATAAAATATGTGTATCCAGAATATGTAAAGAGCTCTTATAACTCAATCATAAAAGGATCAAAGACCTAGTGTTCTAAATGAGAAGAGGAACCATTTAGATATTTCTTTAAAAAATAAATACATACAAATGGCCAATAAGCACATGACTATATAATTAGTCATTCAGGAAATACAAATCAAAATCAATGAGTACTATTTCACATCCACTTGGATGGCTTGAATCAAAAAGTCCACTCCTGGGTATGTACCCCCAAAAATGAAAACACTAATTCAAAAAGATATATGTATCCCAATGTTCACGGCAGCATTATTTTTTCCAAGATATGGAACAACCTAAGTGCCCATCAACAGATGAGTGGATAAAGAAGACGTGGCGTACTACCAGCCATAAAAAAGAATGAAATTGTGTCATTTGCAGCAACACGGATGGACCTGTAGGGTATTATGCTAAGTGAGACAAGTCAGACAGAGAAAGACAGATACTATATGATATCCCTTATAGTAGAATCTAAAAAGTACAACAAACTAGTGAATATAACAAAAACGGAAGCAGACTCGGGTATAGAGAACAAACTAGCAGCTACCAGTAGGGAGAGGAAAAGGGGGAAGGGTAACAGAGAGATAGGAAATTAAGAGGTACAACCTATTAGGCATAAAATAAGCTACAAAGACATATTGTACAACACATGGAATATACTCAGTATTTTATAATAACTATAAATGGTGTATAACCTTTAAAATTGTGGATCACTATATAGTACATCTATAACTTATAATTGGTACATCAACTGTACTTTAATTTTTTTTAAATGTCAGAGAACAAGTGTTGGCAAGGATGTGGAGAAACTGAAACCATACATATACTGCTCTTAGGAATGCAAAATCATGCAGTTGGTTTAGAAGAGTCTGGCAGTTTCTCAAAAAAGTTGAACATTAAATTGCCATATGACCCAGCAATCCCACTCCTAGGTATATACTGAAGATACAATGAAAACATGGGCTCACACAAAAATCAGTACACAAACCTTCATAGCAGCACTATTCATAATAGCCAAGAAGTGAAAACAAGTCAATTATCCATCAACTGATAAACAAAATGTGATATATTCATACAAGGGAATATTATTCAGCCATTGAAGGAAGGAAGTACTAATACATTTACAACATGAATGAAACTTGAAATATTATGCTAAGTGAAAGAAGCCAGCCATGAGAGACTACACACTGTATGAACTCATTTAAATGAAATGTCCAGAATAGGCAAATCTATAGAAAAAGAAAATAGATTAATGGTTACCTAGGGCTGACCATGGGGTGGTTACAAAAGAATGGGGAGTGAGTATAAAAGGTTATGGGGTTCTTATAAAGTTGATGAAAATGTACTAAAATTAAATAGTGGTGATGGTTGCACATTGTTTAAATATACAAAAAACCATTGAACTGTGTATTTTAAATGGGTAGATTTTATGGTATATGAATTAGATCTCAAAAAAACTGTTACCAAAAAATATCTACCTCAGTGGTCTGTTGTTGTTGCTATTCAGTAGCCCAGTCATGTCTGACTCTTTGCAACCCATGGACAACAGCATGCCAGGCCTCTCTGTCCCTCACCATCTCCCAAAGTTTGCCCAAGTTCATGTCCTTTGCATCAGTGATGCCATAAAGCCATCTCATCCTTTTAGTCAAGAATGGTTTGACTAAATATGTTATTAACGGAGATGAAGATAAGTGGATTAATTTGAGAGATATTTCGGAGGTAAAAATCAATAGGACATACTGATGAATTTGATGTGAAGGTTGAGAGAAAGGGAAATGTTGAAGATGATTCAGATTTTTTGCTTGCCCAATGGAGTCCATTGCTTTGGCACTTACTGTTATACAAAACACTGGAGGCAGAGCAAGTATGGGTGGAACAATCATGAGTTCAGTCACAAGCAACTTGAATTTGAGACATTCTTGTGATAACCAAGTAGAGATGTTGAGTTGCACACAGGGGGTCTAGAACTCAGAGAAGAAACCTGGGTTGAGGATATAAATCTTGCTATTCACAACATGAAGATAGTATTTTAAGCCATGGAAATGGATTAAATCACTGTGGCTTAGTCAGTAAAGAATTCACCTGCCATGTGGGAGACTTGGGTTCAGTCCCTGGGTCAGGAAGATCCCCTGGAGAAGGAAATGGCAATCCACTCTAGCATCTTGTCTGGAGAATTCCATGGACAGAGGAGCCTGGCAGGCTACAGTCCATGGGGTCACAAAGAGTCGGACACAACTGAGTGACTAACACAATACAGATTATGGAGTGAGATGGTAAGAGAATCTAGAGGAGTACCCTTTTGAACTTCAGTGCTTAATAACCAAGTAGAGGAGAATAAACCTGCAAAGGAGAGCAAAAGGGACCAATTAATACCAAAAGGCTGTCATTGATAGAAGGCAACAATATAATATACTTCAAGAAGGAAGGATTGGGTTTCCCTGGTGGCTCAGTGGTGAAGACTCTGCCTGCCAATGTAGGAAACACGGGTTCAATCCCTGATTCAGGAAGATTCCATATAGTAACTAAGCCCATGTCCCACAACTATTGAGCCTCTGCTCTAGAGCCTGTGAGCCGCAGCTACTGAAGCCCGAGGCCCCTAGAGCCCATGCCTCGCAACAAGAGAAGCCACCGCAATGAGAAGCTTGCACCCCACAACCAGAGAGTAGCCCCTGCTCACTGCAACTAGAGAAAAGCCAGTGCACAGCAACAAAGACCCAGCACAACCAAACATAAATAAATAAAATAAAAATTCAAAACAGAATGGAGGATTGATTGTCAGTATCAAATGCTGCTTAGAGGTTGAATATGATGAGGATTGAAACTTTTTGTTCAATTTAGTGACCTGATGGTCACTGATGACCTTAGGGAGAGCTGTTTCAGCAGGTGATGTGAGTGGAAACTTCAAAGTCCATATGGCCAAAAACACACTGTTGGGTTAGGGCTGGGGGAAGGAATCATAAATATCTAGGAAGACACTGATCAATGTATCAAAATAACTGCTTGAAAAAGAAAATAAATTTAGTTGCTGAAGCCCAAGGAGAAAAACGGTCTTCCCTGGTGGCTCAGATGGTAAAGAATCCTCCTGCAATGCAGGAGACCTGGGTTTGATCCCTGGGTTGGGAAGATCCCCTGGAGGAGGGCATGGCAACCCAGTCCAGTATTCTTGTCTGGACAGAGAATCCCCATGGACAGAGGAGCCTGGTGGGCTGCAGTCCATGGGGCTGCAGAGAGTCGAACATGACTAAGCAACTAAGCACACAAGGAGAAAAGTTACTTCTTTGGTTGAGGCTCAGAGTTTTCAACTATAAAATAAAAGTGAACTAGGTTATATCATGGAGGTTCCCCCCCAGTAGCTTTTGTATCAGCTTTATCTATATTTATTCAACTTATAGGTAAGCACCTGTATACCCTCGGTGTTTTCACAAAAGGCGATATACTTCCTGCCCTAACAAAGACTTGGCTCTCTACAAAGACTATGAGCCTCATATGCAACTCTCACCGATTAAAGTTGCTTGATCTCTAAACATGCAAATTCTCTAGTGGAGAGGGTGCTGATTCCCGCCTGCCTCCCCACTGCCTTACAAGGCCATTCTTGCAGTTTCACGAAGAGGTCATCTGCCTATAATGTTTATTCCATCTGGGGGTACCATCTTCTACTTTTCCCTGTTCTATTTGCCCTTCTCCTGGACACACCCTTCCGTCACTGAGGACTCAGGCATCTGGCTCCCTCATATCCTCTCTACCCCAATTCCTGGCACCATTGGCCAGATGGAAAAGCCATCTCACGTTCTAAACTCATATTCATTGGCTTACTCAG
Organism: Bos mutus; assembly: GCF_027580195.1. Taxonomy (NCBI): domain Eukaryota; kingdom Metazoa; phylum Chordata; class Mammalia; order Artiodactyla; family Bovidae; genus Bos; species Bos mutus. Next base: position 19,408,760 of record NC_091646.1, read on the forward strand.
CTCTCATGGTCAGATGAATATTGCCATCTTCCAGAACACCTTCACCTTGAAATCTTAAATTTGGACATCTCACTTTCTGACCAAGACTACATATCTTTTGAACTAGGCCTGCTCCCTAGTCAAGTTCCAACTCTGGGCTCCTATACTTCCCTATTCATGAATCTATCTTATTATTTTCCAGATCATATTAAAACTCTTCAGTAATGTGCTCATCTATCATGAATACTTTGAGGGAAGTAAATGCTTCATTCACTCTGCAAACCTAGTGTCTGGCACATGGTAGGCACTCAAATCTGAATGCATGTTTCTGAGTGACTTTTACATTCAAGCACCATGTTTGGTTTTTGAGGACCACCAAAGGTTGAGTGCGGAGAAGGCGATGGCACCCCACTCCAGTACTCTTGCCTGGAAAATCCCATGGACGGAGGAGCCTGGTAGGCTGCAGTCCATGGGGTCGCTAAGAGTCAGACACGACTGAGCGACTTCACTTTCACTTTCCACTTTCATGCATTGGAGAAGGAAATGGCAACCCACTCCAGTGTTCTTGCCTGGAGACTCCCAGGGACAGGGGAGCCTGGTGGGCTGCCGTCTCTGGGGTCGCACAGAGTCGGACACGACTGAAGCGACTTAGGAGGAGGAGGAGAAAGGTTGAGTGAAAATGTAGTCTGCTTAGCTTGAAGGAAATCAAATACTAGTTTAAAAAAAAAAAAGATATAAGACACATATATTAAAAACTAAATTTCAAGGTGGAAAGTGAAGTGAGCCTCAAGAAATATAAAAACAAAATCCTATGAGACTGTTAAGGTAATAGAGGTGGGGAAAGAGAGACAGGAGAGAGTGTTTCTGTGAAGAGATCAGAGAAAGCTTCATAGAGGGTGTAGGACCTGAGCTAGTCTGGAAGAATGACTGGGGATTTGGATATGTGAGGATAGAGGAAAAAGGAATTCTAGGAAGAGGGACCAGCATAAACAAAGACAGTAAGTTAAGAAAGCAGGTATATGGACTTTGCTGGTGGTCCAGTGGTTAAGACTTCACCTCCCAATGCAGGGGGGTGCTGGTTCAATCCCTGGTTGGGGAGCTAAGATCCACATGTCTCATAGGCAAAAAAACCAAAACATTAAAAAAGCCAAAGGAAATCATAGGGTACAACTGAGGAGCAAATGATTCAGTGGGAACAAAGTGTCCATAAAGGAGAAAGTGAAAGCAACTAAGTTGACCTAATTTTGGAGCAGCTTAACCATCAATTTTCAGGTTATTTTGGCAGTGGGGAGGCATAGATCGGAGAAGGCAATGGCACTCCACTCCAGTATTCTTGCCTGGAAAATCCCATGGATGGAGCAGCCTGGTGGGCTGCAGTCCACAGGGTCACAAAGAGTCGGACACGACTGAGTGACTTCACTTTCACTTTTCACTTTCATACATTGGAGAAGAAAATGGCAACCCACTCCAGTGTCCTTGCCTTGAGAATCCCAGGGACGGGAGAGCCTGGTGGGCTGCCGTCTATGGGGTCGCACAGAGTCGGACACGACTGAATCGACTTAGCAGCAGCAGCAGCAGGCATAGAGTTCCTGGATGTTTGATTTCTCAATTAACCCTTAAATCACATGCCTCTCTTCAAAAGAACATTTCAAGGACTAAAAAAAACTTTTTACAAAGGCTTTTCATCCAAGATGATAGTTATTTATTATTCCTACCTAAGCTTACCTTTCTTTTTTTATCAACACAGTCATTGTTTCCTATGACAAAGTGATAAACAGGTTTGTTTGTTTTTTAAAGGAAGGTAAGGCCAAACAACAAAGATGGGAATCATTTTCAATTCTTTAAATTCTTTAGATGATATTTTATTTCCATGAACATATTTTCCTGTTATTGTAAATTTATACTAAGTAAATAATGATGGCATTAACTGGCATTCTTGATGTGCTTTTGATCATCTTTCTCAAAAAGGGACTGCCAAGAGAACTTCCTAACAAACATCACTTAACTACTAAATGGCTGTAAGTGTTAAAAGCAATTAGGCAATCATCATTTAAGGAGCACAATGAAAGTTACCCACTTTCTCTGTTAAAGAATTTAATATACACACACACATATGGCAGAGCCCTTGGGATATACTCCTCTACAGTACTTCATTTTATAAACTGTTCAGGTCTTCATCCTCAAAGTTGTGGCTCTACCCTTATTAAAAGCCTTCCACAGGCCGGGAATTCACTTCAGAATTCTGACTCTGCCACTTACTAGCTATGTGATCTTGGGCAAGTTACATAACCACACTCACTTTCCACAACAATAAAACCCACATAATAATACTTTCTTTGTAGGGCCATTGTGAGAATTAAATGAGCCAATGCAGGTAAAGTGCTCAGCACAAAGCCTGGGAAAAGGCTCAATGATCATTGACTGCATTATTATTGTAGACAAAATAGACTTTTTGACTATTCTACAGTATGGATTTGTATCTACATGTAAAAGCACCTCTCTCTATATATGAACATGAAGTGCTTTGTATTAGGCTCTTATACATTTTCTGTCCCTTTCCAACTCTACACAACTAAACTAGTGTCGGATTTGTGACAATTCTTGTTTTAAACCATTGTACATGTCTTTAAACCCAGCCTGGATCGATTACATATTCCTCTGTTAACGGTACACCAAACTCAGACTCTGTCAATGAATTCTTTTCCTTTTAATCTCATAAAACAGACACCTTATTTCCCCTCATTTCAATTCAGTGTCTAAACAAAATGGCATTTACTAGTTTCTGATCTGATCCACATGCTAGAGTGGCCAGTCCAGACCTAAGTATTCAGGGAAAGCTGCTGAGCTCTCTGAAACCATTGGCATGTGTCCCGGTTCCCAGAGAGAGTATCCAGTTCTCCTTCACTGCCTGACTAGGGAGCTATGTTAAGGCACTGATGAGACTGGCAAAGTATAAATTATGGCACTCCCCCTTGACTCCCTCACTTTTAAGAAAATACCACAGATTTTCATAAACTAAATGTATTACTGAATGAAGTAGAGGGGGTAGGTGGTGGACAGATCTCACATTTCCCTTCTTATATCATTCGTAAGACTTAGAAAATTTATGGCAGTTCCCTTCCACTTACCTCAAACATATTCATGGACCCCATGAAACCAGTCTCTGCCCCCCACAAAATGGTGTAGAAATTCGGAGTAGCCCTGTCTGGCTGGAATAGGAGTCAATCACATATTATCCCAGGCTTTAGAAACTGAGTTCAAGTCAATTGTTGTTATTGAGCATCTACTCTGCAAGGTTATCCTGTGTTTTAAGGCTATCCCTGTGCTCTGGGGTCAAGTAGACCTGGGTTCAAATCCCAGCTACATCACTTGCTAGCTGTGCGGCTTTAAGCAAATAACTTAACCTCATTGAATCTATTCTCTTTTCATAAAATAATAATATTAATAGTATGATTTTCTGTTCCATAAGATTGTTGTGAGGTTTAAATGAAATAACTAAGATAAAGCACAATAAGAAGCACTTTAAAGTGTTAACTATTAATGTTATTATTACTATTACATTTTGAGGTCTTTTTGGAAAAAAGCATGTACTGCTTAAAAGCTCACTTCAGGGACTTCCCTGATGGACAGTGGATTGGAATCCGCCTGCCAACGCACTGGACATGGGTTCAATCCCTGGTCCAGGAAGATTCCACAGGCTTTGGAGCAACTAAGCCCACAAGCCACAACTACTGAGCCCGTGTGCTCCAACTACTGAAGCCCACGCACCTAGAGCCTGTGCTCCACAAGAGCAGCCACTGCGGTGAGAAGCCCGTGCACCACCACGAAGAGTAGCCCCTGCTCGCTACGACTAGAGAAAGCCCGTGCCAAGCAACGAAGACCTAGTGCAGCCCAAAAAAAGTTCACTTCAGCAAAAGGAGATACTTGTTTCTGAGACATCACTATCAATAGGAAGCCAGGAAAGTCTTACCCAGTCAGAGTCTGAAAGTAGCTGTGCCTAAAAATGAAGGTTAGGCCCAGAAAGTCCAACGAAGAAGGTACTACTTTTCTAAACCCTTACATAAAGGTGCTCCCAAGATTCTGTCCCAATAATTGTATTGGGACTAGTCCTCACAAGCCAAACACACAATAACTTAATAAGTACATCTACCAATTTGTCCTAGCATTACTCCTAAAACACCTAAACTATGGATTATGCTAAAAATGCATTTTGTCTTCTGTACTTACATTTCTAGCTTGGGGCTTCATCACTTCACCAGGATCATCAAGACACAACCCTCTCCCCCTATACACACACACTGAGGTTCTATCACCGTGCTGCGTACTTCATATCCAAATACCTGGTACTCGACTCTAGGGGATTCCTGTTCAGTTTGCAAAACAGGATGTGCTCAACCAACAATAGCTCAGAGTAAGTTAGTTTACCCTTGAAGCCAATGAACAGTGTAAAAAGGCATGACTGCATGGAAAACTCTCTGGTGCAAAGACCTCCACCCCGGCCCCCGCCATAATGCTTTCCATCTCACTTAGAGTAAAATCCAATGGCATCACCATGGCTTGCAAGGCTCTGTATGATCTAGTTCCCTCCTATGTCTCCAACTTCATCTCTTCCCACTCCCTACCCCCTGACTGACTCTACTCCAGCCACGGTGGCCTCTTTGCTTTCTCTTCAACAGACCAGGCATGCTGTACCTAGGAGTCCTTGCAGTGGCCATTCTTTCAGTCTGGAAATGTCTTTCCCCAATCTTTACATGGCTGATTCCTTGTCTCCAATTAGGTCTTAATTCACATTCTCAGGGAGGCCTTCCTTGACCCCTTATTTAAAGGACCTGTCCCTTCTCCCCACACCCCTGTCACTTTCTATCACATCACCCTCTTTTATTGTCTTCATAGCTCCCTACTCTCCTGTCAAGATGACCTCTTCTCAAGTTTTCCTTCCTGCCGCTGGGTCTTTGCATATGCTATTTACTTTCCCGGGAATGCTCCTCCCCTTCTCTTCATGTGGCTCTTTTTCAGCCTTCAGATCTCAGCTGAAGTCTCACCTCCTGAGAAAGGACTTTCCTGATCATTCTATATAAAGTAGCTCACAGTGCCCCCCCTCCACGTGCTACCATTAATCCCCATTAGCATCCTGTTCATTTTCTTCATGACATGGCAATCTTCAATATTATCTAGTTTTTGATCATTTTCTTTATCCCCTCACCCCAGATTGAAAGCTCAATGAGGGCAAGGATTTTTGTCTTCTTTGTTCACCACTGAGATTGTCAGGGAAGTCTTCACTGAGGAAGTGAAAGCTGAGCAAAGTCCTCAAAAAGAGATTGGCACTACTGTTACTAATATATCGAGGTCAAACACTTCCGCCTGACCTTGAAAGCCTTCACAACCTGGACCCACCTAACCTAGCCAATCCTCTTCCTCACACACACCAGGATACACTCTGTACTCTAATCAGAATTGTCTCACACATTCCCACTTGGAAAGTCTTCTATGCCTATCCTCTACAGTCTTTAAAACTATATATATAGATACAATCATTATACCCATTTTACAGATGGGGAAGCTAAAATTCAGAAGGGTTGAATAACTTTTCCAAGGTCATACAACCAGTAAGTGCTAGGGCAAGATTAGACTCCATATTTATTTGGACTCCAAAGCCTGTGTTCTGAAATACATGCTTTGTTGTTGCTGTTGCTTAGTTGCTAAGTCATCTCCAACTCTTGTGACCCTATGGACTGTAGTCCGCCAGGGCCCTTTGTCCATGAAATTTTCCAGGCAAGAATACTAAAGTGGGTTGTCATTCCCCCCTCCAGGGGATCTTCCCAACCCAGGGATCGAACCCCTGTCTCCTGCATTGGCAGGCGGGTTCCTTACTGCTGAACCACCAGGGAAGCCCAAAATACATGATATGAACAACGTAACAGAATAGACTGCATGGAAGAGATCTTTTTAAAAAGGAGCAAAAAAAAAAAAAAGAAGGATTAAACAAACCACTAAACAGTGTAAAGGAGACAGAGACTGCAGTACTCTCTGGCTCAAAGACCTCCCCCCACCCCCCACAATGAATGACTCACAATTAACTCAAGTCTTTCTGATACCGAAGTTTGTGCCCATAAACTCTGTGTAGGGTTCTATATGTTCAAATTTGTCTGGGATTCTTGATTTACTTCTGATTTCCCAGCTTAATTATTAATAGCACACTCTTTCACTTGTAAGTTGCTGTAATTTTAGAGAGGATTGGGTATTTTTGCCTTCTCAGAACTCACAGTGCCATTTCTCACTCTCGGGAAATTAAGAAAAATGAAAAAAGAAAAGAAAAAGTAATTGTGAGTATATTTTTGGCATGACATATCCATTATGAGAATTACTTGTGTTTCCTATGTTATATTAGCATTCCTTGAAGACCATATTTGACAATGGGGATATGGGAATGATTGTGTTTGTCTAACACATAGTGTATGGACAATAAATATCAAATACAATTAGAAGATGGTGAAAATACATCCAAAATTTGTTTCATGTAAATGGTCTAGTTATCATTATAATTGCTAATACATTTGACTCTTCAACCACCCCAGATTGAAGTGCACAGGTCAACATGAATTTTTTTCAATAATCAATCCTACCATAGTATATGATGTATGGTTGGTTGAATCCACAGATACAGAGGAATCCAGGATACAGAGGGCTGAATGTGCCAGGGGTTGGTGCCCATCACCCCCTGTTGTTTAAGAGTTCACTGTACTTACTGAGAGTTTAGTATATGTAGGACACTGCATGCATCACTTCATTCAGTCGTCACAAGAACTATCATTATTCCTATTTTTCAAATGAGAAGACTGAGGCATTGGGAGATTAAGTGATTTATCCCAGGTCCCAGAGTTGCTAAGTGGCAAAAAGCTGGAGTTCAAACCCACATGGACCTGATTCCAAAGCCTGTGTGTTTAACCCTCTTCTACCTTTCATTGACTCATACCTGCATTCAACAATCAAGATCATGACAGAATAGCCAATATTTACCCTAGAAAAAGAATACTAAAGGAAATTATTTCCCAAAAATCCTACTGATGCATCCCTTTTCTGATGCATTAAAATTTCTATGAACAAAGGAAGTCAAACACCAGCACCTCCCTCCCAAATCATAGCAATGCTGCTAAGAAAACATAGCAAAGCCTACAACAAATGCTGTGTTTTAATTCCCCTCTCTTCCTGTGTGATGGTGTCCCCACCCAGGGCCACACATGGGAGAGAGACCAAGTAGAGCTGTCCAGCAGGATCACATTGGAGAGTGTGTGTTGCATGATGTGGAACAAATCGCAGCCGTGCCCCGTTCCTGAAAACAGTGTGTCCAATTCCACCCACATCCTCTGAGCACTTGCCATGGGCTCACAATACTGAGGATACAGAGATGAGAAAAAGACAGTCCGTATGCTCCAGTCCCCATTCTCTGTGTTTGGGGGTTGGTGGGGGAGAAGAAAGAAGAGAAGCAGTGCAAAAAGGACCAGTACAAAAATGTTGTCCCGGGTCTTCATTGGCTGTCCAGTGGTTAAGATTTCGCCTTCAAATGCAAGGGGTTCAGGTTCAATCCCTGGTCACGGAGCTAAGATCCCATATGCCTCATGGCCAAAAAACCAAAACATAAAACAGAAGCAATATTATAACAAATGCCATAAAGACTTAAAAATAGTCCACATCAAAAAAAAAATTAGAACCAAAACATCACACACACACCAAAAAACATTGTACCTCCTCTGAACTCCCTTAGCAAGTTTGCTGTGCCTTTCTTATGGCATTTCCACTTCCTTTCTATCCGGTGTTCTGTAAAGAGGCAGAGTGGTGTAGTAGCAAGTACTGAGCTTGGCAATCAGATGCTGCCTTAAATCCCAGCTCCTCCATTTAAGCAGCTGGGTAAAGTTAAGTCATTTAAACTTTCTTGCCCTCAGTTTCCTCACCTTAAAAATGGGATGTACAATATTTATCTCACAGAACTGTCAGAAGGAGCCACTTGGAAAGGTATTGTAAAATGCCTACCACAGGACGTGGTACATAGGAAGTCTTCAGTAAGGAGTAAAACTTATTCTCATCAGCACACCTTACCTTCTGTACTAGAGGGTGAGCTTGTTGCAGGCATTTTCTCAGTGTTTTTTCCTGTTATCTGTGTGTCCCCAAGAGACTCAGAAATAAGCTAAAAAAAAAAAAAAGAAATAAGCTGTATTTTGTTCAAGGAATGAACAAATTATTATAGTTCAAGTACAATAACCTGTGATCCAAAGAATTGCAAACAAAGTGCTTTAAGGATTCAAAGAAGGACAACAACACGTCTATTGAGGGCAGGAGAAAAAAAGAAGGGTCAGGAAGAGCTTTAAGGAAGCGATAGATATTGATAAGTAGAAATGACATGGAGAAAACAGTCCTTCCTAAGGCAGTTTGAATCCACATCTCTCTGGCTTCAATGCCTCACTCTTTTCAAGCCGATTTCAGACCAGAGCTGAGTTTATAGTCCCTCCCCCAGTATAAGAGGAAAGTCATGGTGTAGTAAAAAGCCAAGAAACCCAAGTCTCAGTCAGCCAAAGACTCGTATAATCTTAGGCCTGGCACTTCATCTCTCTAAGCCTCTGGTTTCTCATCTATAAAATGGGAACATAAAAAAAATACATTGCTATCTCACAGAGTTGTTGAGAATCACATGCTCAACAAATGGGCAGCTGTAGTTTCTTCCCTGGGCTGCCAACAAATCTGCTCACATACTCTGCAAATTTGACAAAAAACAAGCTCAATGTACAGATATACTCAGCCGGCCAGGCATCCCAGTTGCCTGGAATATTAGATTTTGTATCAGGTTTTGTAAGTCATTTTCACTCCTAGTTTTAATAATCACTTTAAGAGCTGGGACATCCTGACTCTCTTCGGCATTGACTGAAACTTCATACAGCAGATGACAGTTTTGGTAAAATAGGATTGCTAGATGACGTTATAAGACTTTAGGATCCTTAAGAAACTTTGGGAAACATTGCCTCCAAAGCAAAATAAAATGAACGACAAGTTGATCACAGCAGTCCTGAAGAGAAAAATGAACACGCTGCTATTAGAAAGCCAACAAGGAGCCGGGCGTAGAAGGCGACGACACAGGGGCACCAATGGGGAGCTTTGGCTGTACAGCTTTATATCCAACAGTTTTGGTTTAAATAAAGCTATAGACTATATCAGACAAAAAGGAGGGAACTTCCAGAACCATGATGATATATTAAATTCCATCCCAGGCTCAATAAACTATGACTTATAAGGCTTGTAAAATCTTTACAGGGCTCCTGACAGCTCCACATGTGCTGATGGCCAGAAGAATGGAACTTTTGCAAAACATCTGCTAAATCATGCATTTTGGCTAGAATTTCTCTGTCTGCCCATGATGACAAAATACAGAGGGAGTGGAGTGCACTGAGCTTTGAGAGAGTGGATGGGGGTGTTTTTGCACAATATAGGGGCTGCTTATTTAAAGTGGCATTTTGTCATAGCTTCCATCTGTAGATGCCATTCTAACCATATCAGATGAAAGCTGCTCTCTCCTAATTTTAATCATGCCTGAGCAACAAGACTTTGCTCATCACATATTGAATTACATCGAGGGTCTGTCTACTAGAAGACACAAAGCTTCTGGTAACTTCTGACACACATGAGCCTGAATAGATTACGCTCAGCAGGCTAAAAGAGTTTCCTAATAAGTTTAACTGGAGTTCATGTACAGATGGGAAAAATAAATGGACTTGCGTGGATAACCAAATGGTTTTCCATTGTCCAAGAAAGTTGCAAATCAAGTGATTGGAACTTTTTCATATCATGCTGAGTTTCGCTTCAGAACTCAAGTGCTTGTGGAGTGAGAACATGGAGAAACAGGCTGATAAAAGGAGCTTTCATCTTTCACCTTTTCGATGCTGCTTTGGATTTTTGAGGTTTTTAAAGAGTATTGCTCAGATGATTGGAATCTGAGTAAGGAAACAAAAGGAATTGGAATGGTGCTCTTCTTCGTCTCCATTCTCCTCTCAGTTTTACTAAACACGTCTCTTGCTGTCCCCAAAGGACTATAAAATGTGTGAGTGGGGGGCGGGGGTTGTGCTCAGAAATCACTCCTGGTTGGGACAACTAGGACTGAAGTCAGGATCCTTTGTAATTTGGATCTGTAGCCAAACCCTTGGGCTTGAAACCAACCACGTAAGGTGCCACCTTTCCAATGCCCACTGAATTTGGTTAGTTGTTCAAATTCTAAAAATACTGGGACAGGAGATGGTTTTTACTATGTATGATTACAACTACATGAGACAACTTTCACCAATCCCTACCTAAGGTTGCTGCATCTCAGTGGAAAACCACCAACTCCTAATATCCACTGGCAATTTACTGAGCATCTACCATACACCAGGTACCATGCTCAGTTTGAGCATGGGGTACAGCAGTAAAGAAACTAGGTGGGGTGTCTGTCCTCGTGGATTTAGTAGAGCAGATAGGCAAACAACCAGATGAGGGCAAGGCAGAGGGATGACTGCCGTGGTAGGGAGTACATATATGCTGCATGCTAAGTCGCTTCAGTTGTGTCTGACTCTTTGCGACCCTATGGACCATAGCCTGCCATGCTCTTCTGTCCATGGGATTCTCCAGGCAAGAATACTGGAGTGGGCTGCCATGCCCTTCTCCAGGGGATCTTCCCAACCTAAGGCCTGAACCTGCATCTCCAGGGAGTACAAAGGTAAAGCAATGTAGTCTGTGCCCACAGGGAGCTCAGAACCTCATGGAAGAGACATGATAGCAAATAAGCAATGACAAGACGCAGTGACAGTCTCTGGGGGAAGGGAGTTCAGAGACTATGGGACCACAGAAAAAAGAACTCATTCCTCTGCCTAGGAAAGATGGGAAGGGGCTTCACATAGGAGGTACCATTAAACCAGGTCCTGAAGGATCAAATGGCTGACGGGGTCCAGGACTCCAGTGCACTAGCAGTCACAATTTTCCTCCTTCAAGTGACTATGACATTCGAGTAAAGACTGATGTAATCCTCACACGGTGAGCAATAAGGAGTTAAACCTCACTTCTGCCAGTCCTTTTAAGGTTCTTAAAATCCCAGGGGAGGAAGAACTCTAATCCTGCCTCATGGTAGTAGGAATGCTTTAAAGGGAGGAAACTAGGAAACATCAAAGACAGGGTGTGTTTCTGGGTGAGTGGAAAGAGCCCTGGGTTTGAGTCCTGGCTCCACCACTAACTAACTAACTGATTGGCTGACTAACTACCTATTTGATCTTCAAGGAAACTAATTTTCTCTCAGACTCAGTTTCTTTCTCTGTAAAATTGTAATAAGCATGTCTGCTTTCAGGAGGGTGGTCCAGGGAAGGGGCTTGGTAAACTATAAAGCCCAATACAAATGTCAGCTATTGTTTCCTGGAAGGGGGTGGTGATGGCAGGAGGTCAGGGGGGAAGCAATTGGGGTTTATTCCTGGTGTCCTCTGCCAGGAAGCCAGTTCTTTCCCGATGAAACAAGCAGGCTTCCTGAAGGAGATGCACAGCCCTTGCCATCATTCCTGTGGAAACTAAAAGGGAAAACAGTGACCTGTTTGACCAGAGGCCCGGGTCAGAGTAGGGGGGGTGGTCCCTTCATGGTCTAAGGGAGGCGGTGAGGCCTGTTGTCGTGATGCGGAGGAGAACAGTAAAGACAGGAAATCCATGGAGTGTGGTGAAGACTGAGACCAAGAGAAGTGGAAGAAAAGCCTACTTGTAGGGGAGAGCTGCAGCAGCCAGCAGCTGAACAGGTAACGAAGAGCACTACCCCACTGACTTTGGACTTGGCCCTGTCACCTGCTTTGGCAAATGGAATATGAGTGGACAGAACATGTGCTACTTACAAGCACAAGCAAGCTTTTAATGCACTGGTATAACTTGGCTTTGCCCTTCTAGCTCCTGCCCTATGAGAACAGCATGTCCCACAAAATGGCTGCTCTTTCAGCCAGGCTTCCAGAATGAGCACTGTGGAGCCAAGCTGGATGGAGCACAGCAGCATCACAGCTGACCTACAGCCTCCACATGCTACAAACAAGAAGGAGATAGGTGTTTAAGTCTAGGGTCCACAAACTACAGCCCATGGGCAAAATAGGGCCCGCTGCCCATTTTTTGCGGAGAAAGCAATGGCACCCCACTCCAGTACTCTTGCCTGGAAAATCCCATGGACGGAGGAGGCTGGTAGGCTGCAGTCCATGAGGTCGCTAGGAGTCGGACATGACTGAGTGACTTCACTCTCAGTTTTCACTTTCATACATTGGAGAAGGAAATGGAAACCCACTCCAGTGTTCTTGCCTGGAGAATCCCAGGGACGGGGGAGCCTGGTGGGCTGCCGTCTATGGGGTCGCACAGTCGGACACGACTGAAGCGACTTAGCAGCAGCAGCAGCAGCCCATTTTTTGTGTAGCATGTGAGCTAAGAACATATCTTTATATTTTTCAATGGTTTATAAACATATCAAAAGAATAGTATTTTATGACATGAAAGTTCTGTGAAATTCCAATTTCTGTGGCTTTCAGCAAAGTTTTATTGGAACACAGCCATGTTTGTCTGTTTGCACAGTGTATGCGGCTACCTTTGTACTATGAGGGCAGAGCTGAATAGCTGTGACACAGACCATATGGCCCACAAAAGCCCTAACTATTTACTATCTGGCCCTTTACGGAAAAATTTTGTCCAACTCTGGTTCAAGCCCCACAATACTGGAGTTGTTTTTAACCTTGTCAAAAGATGACTAACATAAAGTACTTAAGTTCACCAAGCCTCAGTTTCCTCATCTGCGAAAGAAAAACGAAAACAGGCCCACATTCACTGGGTTTTTAGAGGATTAAATCATAGTGCATCTAATGCATTCAGAATGCAACCTGCCACATAGCAGGCATTCACGATTATGATTAGAGGGCCAACAGATTCCTGCAACAAGCACAGGAAGAAGGAAAGAAGACAAAGGAAAGGAACTAAAGATAAGGATCAGACAAAATGCAGCAGGACTGAGACACTGGTCTACCTACCTATGACTAGATAATGCCCTGGATAAAAGTACGACATGCTTATAATGAACTGTAAAACTGATATTAACTTCTGGGTAATATCAAATCTGCTTCAAAGTCATCTACGAGATATGGCTTGTTGAGTGAATATCTTTGGGGCAGAGGTGACAACTTAAGAATCCCCAAATGGGGCATTGTTAGTATCAATATATATATATATATATCTTCACAGACCATCCTTCTGGTGTTTGGATTGGTAGCCAGACAGTAATCTACCTGGACTCCTTTTACTTGGTACTTGAGGGGCCAAGTGACTAACACCCTGAAAAATGATGGTCACACTGAGTGATATTCCACATTGACTGAGAGTTGGTTGAGCACCTAAATTCCAGTGGTTAGCAGATTGCACATAAATTCTTTCAGTATAGATTTCTTCCCTGACTCTTGTACCTGTATATATCAATATAGAGTCTTCAATGTAAACCATTTGTGCTCCATGCCTACTCTATTGTGGTCTTCTTTCTCTGGATGCCCAGAAGGAGAAAGAAGCAAAGGGTAAGATTCAAAGGGCAATATTTAAAAAGGGCTTCAGAAGGCATTTCCAGAGCCCCTTTGGATGCTCAGTAGAGGAAATAAAATTCTTCAGAAAAGAACAAAAATGCTGGTCCCTTCTGCTCTACACTCCTGGAGCCCTGGGAGGTTTTCCTAAAATTAAATTAATTCCCTTTCTCTCCAAAAGCAGATTCAGTGGCAAGCCTGTGTGGCTGAGCCACCTGACTCAACTCCACATTTTCCCTGGTGTAATCTATTCTAGGCAGAATATTGAACAGTATTCCCCAAGTACTTAGAGTTTGACTTAATTACTTACTTTATTTAACTTCTACAGTTCTAAAACTGAAGTGTCTCATAGGTGATCTTTTGAAGGCTAGATGATGTGGAAATATTTCAGTCATTGGCCAAATATTTTGTTCTTTTCTCCCTTTCCAGATGTAAAATCCATTAGTTGCTAAGGCTGCCTCTGTGTTGCTGTAAAGTGGAACCAGAATGCTTTTCTCAGAAATATTAGATACTCCAAAAGTTTCTTTGGAAGCTCACCATTCAGAGCATGTGTAACATAAGGCTGGAAACTCCTAGGTCCCTCTCCCTTGATACTCGCTATGAGGAATTTATCAGGCTCTTCTGAATCTGCTAAATCATCTTGACGGCTTGCTGCAGCGTTTTGAAAAACACATGCACCATTTTGTCATGGAGATCACCTTTTTATTTTTTTAAGAGTCCAAACAAGCCGAAAAGCTTCCAAGTAATTTGGGACTAAAGAGAAACACATTTCAGAAAGGTCCCAGAGTAGCTTTTCTGCTGACACCCCAGGACTTGTTCCCCCAGGCTGGTTCCATGTCTCCATCTCCTCTCAGAAGTGCTGTTGTACATTCTAACTCAGGCTTCCCAATCCTCTATTTCCTTTTCTGTCAGCAGCAGCTTGGTAGAACCGCGAGACTTTCCTATTTCTTTCCTACTTTTCTCTATGAATAAATCATGCAAAAATCTGCCACCATTCCTCACGTTTCCTGTCACTTCATCGGAGTTCATCTGTTCTTGTCCATCAGCGTTTTCCCTTCATTTCCCTATGGCGTTCAGGCAAGGCAAAGAGTTCACATTCTCATGGGCCGTGTGACAAGAACCTTCAATGACTCCCTCACAGGCGGTCTCACAGTTCTCTCCCTCTTATCCCACCAGAGAGCCCTAGCTCACCTTTGTCCCCTGCATCGTCATCACCTATTCACTTATCTGTATCCCACTGGACTAGGAGACCTTGAAGAACAGAGACCACATCTTATTTCTCTCTAAATCCCCAGGACATTTGGTTGCCTGGCACGAGGCGAATGCTTAACGTATATATTTGTGAAATGAAGGAGTGAGTGAGTAAGTCAGTCAGTCAATCAGTCAAGCAGTCAATGAATTCATTTATTCCAAAAGTATAATGAAACCTGAGCTATCCATAACCTTTGGGAGAAGTGGCTGAGTATTCTTTGCGGGGATGTGTGGGCTCTTCTGGGGTTTCTCAGTGTCTTTTTGTTAAATTCCTGGTTCTCTGTGATGATCTTGGCAAGGAGTGAGCAAGTAGCATTAGCAACTGCAATTCAATTATACACACTGCAGTGTTCTGTGGCTGGAGGAATAGAAGAAATGTATTCCTGCCTCCAGTAGGATAGTGAAAACATGTCTTCCTGCCCTACTTTGCTGGCCCCACCAAAGACTCACATTCATTCACTTAATTATCTCTGACACCAAGAAACCTCATTACATCACTTTCTTGGTCTCTCTCACCCTCTTGTCTTTCCCTGTGCTGTATCAGAACAGAAGGTAATCAGTGATTGTCCTAATGGTAGTGATAATGGTGGTAGATGCGTGATATGGAAGTGAAGAGTTCTGAGTGATTTCAGCTGATTTCTTGATGCAAATTTAATCATGTTCAAGTTTCTACCCATCTCTCACAATATTTATGTACATTAAAGTGGCCCTTCCTTTTTTTGTGGAAAATCTCTCTCTTATGGATGACCTCAGTCCTAACCTAGTGTATTAAATTAGGATTTTACTTAATGTAGTCAATTCTAAATGTTGATTATTCAAACAATGGATTATCCAAAGAAAATTTGAAACTCTAAACTAGCTTTCTGCCTGCTCTCCTAGTCTCCCACCCAGCTCCACCTAAATATAAACATACACACACACACACACACAAACACACGTCTTACCTTCTTTCTCTTAATTGGTTATGGCCCCAAGCAACACAAACCAATTTTATCATTAACCTAAGAAAAAAATAACTGGATGTCAAATCTGTGCCCAAAACTTGTGTAATCCAATCAAACATTTGGCTCTGCACTATTTTGCTTGTATATGAGGTGATGAAAACAAAATGAGTGTGTCAGGCACTTTGGGAGTTGTTTCAAATTTCTGAAGCCAATAAGGTATCACTCCATAAATTACTATTGCAGTACACTAAACAGAGCCCTGGTAGCCTTAATGAAGAAATGTTTCTCTGGGAATGCCAGTTTACTCAGAGGAATAACTTCCCCAGGTTGACAACAATTAGCGTGCAAGCACTTCCATAGACATGGAATATTTTATACTATATCGGGTCCATTGTTTACTTAGTTCGATATTATTGTGAAGCTGTTGAAAGAAATCAGTTTTCCATTTTGCTGTCAGTCTCAATGATTTATATTCATAACTTGGGCTTGACTACATATGCATGTAACAGTGAGACCAAAGTATTGGTACAGCAGATGAGGTTCAGTATTCAAGAAAGGACATTTATTTAAAGGATGAGGGAACTGCCTGGCAGTCCAATGGTTGGTTGGAGAAGGCAATGGCACCCCACTCCAGTACTCTTGCCTGGAAAATCTCATGGACGGAGGAGCCTGGTGGCCTACAGTCCATGGGGTCGCTAAGAGTTGGACAGGACTGAGCGACTTCACTTTCACTTTTCACTTTCATGCATTGGAGAAGGAAATGGCAACCCACTCCAGTGTTCTTGCCTGGAGAATCCCAGGGACGGGGGAGCCTGGTGGGCTGCTGTCTATGGGATCGCGCAGAGTTGGACACGACTGAAGTGACTTAGCAGCAGTAGCAGCAGCCAGTGGTTGCTACTCAGTGCACTCTCCCTTGTTTCGGGGAACTAAGATCCCACAAGCCATACAGTGTGGCAAAAAAAAAAAAAGGATGAGATAGCTTGAAGTGATTAATCAGAGTAGATAATAATATGAACTCCTTCCAGATTTAGTTTGAACACACCCTCTAATCTATTACAAAATTATTTACGTATAGTAATCTTAAAATGGATCAACTTTCTCTGTGGGAATCCTACGTATCTGTCAAATCCCAGTTCAAATGCTGATTTTACAAAGCCTGCCTGGATCTGCCAACAGAACCATCCAGGAAGAAAGAACAGAGCAGATAAATGCCCAGCTACGGGGAAGAATTTGGCTTCTGTTAGGAAATGAAAGGAGGTCATGATTGCTGGAACATGGGAAGCGAGGTAAGAGGGGAGCAAATGGGATTGGTATAGTGATGGAGGCTTTGTTCGTTCTAGGAGTATTAGAAAGTTATTGAAAAAAAATTACACAGGAGATATAGATAGGGGTGGAATGACATGGGCAATACAATCTTATAGGCTTTTCCAAAAGATTGTTCCTGCTGTAGTTTAGAGTACAGAGAAGACAGAGATAAGACCAATGAGCTAACTTATCAAGAAGGTGTCCAGGTGAGAGGTGATGGTAGCCTAGACTAGTTAGTTGTGGCAATGGAGGTGGTGAAAAGAAAACAGACTTACTACATCTCAGAGGCAAAAATGCTAGGACTTGTTGATGAACAGGATACAAGGGGTGAAGTTTGAAAAAGAATACAAAGAATCTCTTCCAGGCTGTGGCTTTTAATAGCTATTCCGGTGATCATGACACAGAGATGGAGAACCCTAGAGACTCAAAATAGCACTCTGGGGTACTTTTCAAGTAAGAGATGTTTATAGATTAAGGGGCTATCAAATCTCATCTTTGTGCTTAAGCAGCTAGGATTAATTTCAGTCCAATTAACTTAGCTCATCTTTTTAAGTCAATATTTAACCAGTGAATTCATTAAGATATACTGAGGAAAGGTCGACTGTGTGGTCAGTAGTGCCTATGATCAGTGCGGGAACAAAATAACCTTTCGAAAGTAAACCAGAGCTTTTTTAATGGCCATTTCACTAACTAGTATTGGCAATTGTATTGGCAATATACAACTTGAAAGTACAAGTCACTCTCTGGTTAAAAGTGGCATTCTGGCTGAGGCTAGTGCTCAGTTGCTTCAATTGTGTCCAACTCTTGTGACCCCATGGACTGTAGCCCTCCAGGTTCCTCTGTCCATGGGATTCTCCAAACAAGAATATGGGAGTGGGTAGCCATTCCCTCCTCCAGGGGATCTTCCTGACCCAGGGATTGAACCTGCCTCTCTTATGTCTCCTGCATTGGCAGGCAGGTTCTTTATCACTAGCACCACCTGGGAAGTTCTTGATGAAAGAATCTTTCAAAAATAATATATTAATTAGACAAATATTTCAGTAGACATAAAACTAAGCTGAATATCAAGAATCAGAAAAAAAGTGAAATAACATGGCATGTAAAATAAGTAAGGCATAGTTATGTTTAAAATACTAAACTAAGAGTCAGTTATGGTTCTGATTTTGCCATAAATTCGCTTTTTGACCTTAAGCACAATTCCCTTTGTTTGGGGGGCCATTGTTTCTCCACTTACAAAATGAGGGGGTTGGATTCAATGAGCTCTAAGATTTTGTTCAGTTCCAACACTCTAAATCAGGAAAAATCTAACTGGGAGTTTCCAGGCTACTAGTTAGGTTACTATAACAAGCTTTTCCTAAGACAATAAGGAGATGAAATACACTCAACATAAAATGATTTCTTAAAATTATATATTGTCAAGGCACAAAAGAGTCAGAAACATGAAAATTAAAAGTTGTAGAGTCAACATGTAACCCAGAAAAAAGAAATTTATAGTTTTAAAGAATAAGAATTTCTCAGTGTTTCTACAGCTTAATCAGGAGAGACTGGTCTGTTCTAGGCAGCAATTTTAGTTGTTTAGACAGAAATGTACCAAGAGTGGAGAACATGGTGTCTTTAGGGCCCCAGAGCTTGATGGAACCATCCTAGAAACCCAGTTTCACTCTCCTTTTGCTATGACTGTCTGCTCCAGAGGCTTCTGAGTGGTGGATTACATTACCAAGTGGGGTGCCTCTTAGACAACTAACCGGTTTCGTTTATCAGCCTGGGGGCCACTCTCACAGTAAACTAATTAACCAACTTTCTGATTTACATTTGGTCTCTTGTGAGTTTTTCTTTTAAGAGTGAATTCATTCACTGGAACCAGAACACCCGTTGGTAAAAAGAGTAAAATGTGTTTCTTTGCCCACAAGGACAAAAACCAACACCTAGAGCCAAAGTGGTCTTAAAAGCACAGGAACCATAAAGCCCCATAAGGGAAATACAGAGACCGCCTATGTCAGAGTTGTGTTATCTTTTGGCTGAGATGCAGCGTATTATAGTGGCAATTGTTATTGTGGCTAAACACTGACGAGTTTTGGCTTCTCCAGTTTCTCAGGTGCTCAGGAACAGCAAACCAAGATCCAGAAAAGATTAGTCCCAGCCCATTCTTGTCCTTCCCATTCCAGTCTACTCATTCCTATGGTGCTGAGTGTCCATAACTCTTCAAACTGGAGAAAAGCACCCTATATAATAGTAAAAATCAACAGACAATTTTATCCTCTAAATGGAAAAAGCACTTGGCAGACATCATTCATTCATCTTCACCACATTCCTAGGAGGTAAGGAATGGTCTTTGCGACCCCATGGACTATACAGTCCATGGAATTCTCCAAGCCAGAATACTGGAGTGGGTAGCCTTTCCCTTCTCCAGAGGATCTTCCCAAACCAGGGATTGAACACAGGTCTCCCGCATTGTAGACAGATTCTTTACCAGCTGAGCCACAAGGGAAGCCCAATAATACTAGAGTGGGTAGCCTATCCATTCTCCAGGGGATCTTCCTGACCCAGGAATCAAACCAGGGTCTCCTGCATTGCAGGCAGATTCTTCACCAACTGAGCTATCAGGGAAGTGCAGGAGGTAAGCACCATTTTCATTTTTTAGATGATAAACCAGAACATGTCTTTTGGAGTAGGAAAGTCTTAGTGGGTTAAGTTGATCTCAAATATATCCTTCTTTCTGATTTACATTTCATACTTCTTATTAAAAAGCTAAATTCTCAGAAATCTCTTTATGTAGTTTACATGTTGTAAAGTGATTTCCCCCACTTGTCAAATATACAGAGTGATTATTAAACATGCAAATAGGAGGAGCAATTTGGTGTGCAGCCTCTGTCATTTAAAATTCTAAAAATATTTGGAGAGCAATACTGGGAATTATTCTACACCATCAGTAACCTGTGAAAATATTAGTAGAAAAGGAATCCTAGAATACAGCCTCAGTATGTTTTCATGTGAGCAGCTTCAAAATTACATCTTAACACAATGTTTTATTATCAGCAGTAGAAGGATTTGGTTCAGTTATAGCAAAAAGTGACAAAATGAAAACCAATTAAATAAGCTGGGGGAAGGGGCTGCCTGGAAACATCTTGTTTAAATTGTGCAGTAAACATGTGGTTTCTAATTCTCTTGGTCTCTGTGTTTCCTCTAAAAGGATGGGAAGCCCTCTTTCCCCAGTTCCCTGGTCCTATACACGATTTTTGTTCCATTTCTGGAGTAAGCTGGAGCCTAGAGTCTTTTATCAAAAGAAAATAAAAGCAAAGAAATATCAAATTCTTTGGATATGGTTTGCTTTTCCTTTTTAAAATTTGAATGCAGGAAAAATACACACAAAGGAAAATAAACTATCTGATAATCTGATGTCTGAGCTCTGGGACCAAGAGTTTTAAATTGGCTAAGCCTGCCTGAAAGTACACAGGCTAATGAAAGGTGGTCAATCCCAGAAAAAGCCAAACCAGAAGTTGAGCCCTGGGGAGTAATTAAACCAGGAAAGACCACAAATACTCTTCTAGAAAGAAATGGAAACACAAAAGTATAATCTCTCTCCAAACAGACTGATCAACTATCTTGAATAGTGAATGCCCTGTATGATAATTCAGGTTTTCAATCTTTGCAGTTTTCCTCAATTAGTTTTAAAGGAAAAATTCAAAGTCTACATTCTGTTGCTGTCAGACATACTTTTCACACCTTGAAGGAAGGGAATTCAAAATTGGTTCTGAAGTGTCTTGCAGACTGAGACCTTTTTTTTTTTTTTTTTTTTAACCATTTTAGTCTGTTCCTTTTAACAATTAGCTGCTTATTTAGTTGTGTATAGGGAAAGGAGAACAGTACCCCCCACAGAAAAAATAAAATTGTGCTTCCACTTTTGAGGCTTTTAAGCTAGTTGGACTCCACTTCAGTAAGCATGTCAAAAGACCTATTTGAAAGAATAGATTTTCTGTGCCCCAGGCCAAATCCATTTAAAAAAATACAATTGATCCATCTTCAGGAACTGTTCTAAAACTACTGCAAGGAAAGGCTACAGCTACTTTAGCAATTAAATACACTCTGAATTGGAAATAGATAACTCTAAATATATGCAAAGTTACCAGAGTATATAGTTCTTAACTAATTCCTGATCAACTTATGGCTATTCTGTTTGCAAAACTTCTTAATGATTTCGGACAAAGAATCAGTTTCATCAAAATGTGTTTCCAGATAATGAAATAAAGGGGACACGGCAGAATACTTTCAGATTTAGACATTAGCCTCAGAAGTTCAGTAGACTGTGGCCAAGCACAGAACCCTGGAAGCTGTCAAGGAAACAGAATGACTTTGGGTGTCTGGCGGGCTTCTCTTCTGCCTCTGCCTTCACACTTCTCCGTTTACACTAACTGGAGCAATGATGTCTGTGCCTTATGAATGTTCCAAATCACGTGACTCACTTGTTCCGAAATATACTAAAGGAAGAAAGGCTTCTTAAATACCAAGACATATCTAGGGAAAGCCTAATTGTAAATATACACTTCATTTTGAAACATTTTTTTAAAATTCCATTTTCCTCAAACCAAGAGTCTCTTGAATTTAACCCTTAGTAGGAAGACTATCAAGCTAATCATTGTAAAAGTTTCAAACATTAGTCTTTAATTTCTTCCACACGTGCTCTTAGAGAAAAGATCAAATGTCATAATTCTCGTTAGTCATCACAAAATTACCTGTTTAATTAAAAACCCACTGATGGTTCTTCAACTCATGAATGGATGAAAAACATTGGTATAGCCATAAGGAAATTTTACTCAGCAATAGAAAGGAAAGCAATGGAGATAAATCTCGCTCAAACCATTACGCTAAGTGAAAGAAGCTAGATTTTAATGGCTATGTATTTTATGATTACATTTATATGTCATTTTAGAGAAGGCAAAACTATAGGGTTAAAAAAATAGATCAGTAGTTGCCAGAAGTTGGTGAAGAGGCCAGAAGTTTGACTCAGGATATGGAGGAGATCTAGGGAGTGATGAAAGTGCATTGTATCTTGATTTGTAGTTAGGCATTGATCAAAATTCATAGAATTAAACACTAAATAGGGTGAATTTTATGGTATGCAAATTATATGTCAGTAAAGGTGGCACTAGTGGTAATGAGTCCACCTGCCAATGCAGGAGACATAAGAGATGTGGATTCAATCCCTGGGTCAGGAAGATCCCCTGGAGAAGAAAATGGCACTCCACTCCAGTATTCTTGCCTGGGAAATCCCATGGACAGAGGAACCTGGCAACCTACAGTCCATGAAGTCGCAAAAGAGTTGGATATGACTGAGGGTCTGAGCACAAACCTGACCTGAAAAAGAAAAACTTACTTTTTAACTCCCTTCTAGAAAAACCAACACTGCTGGTAATTTAAGTTTAGTGTATAAGTTCTCAGTATAGCCATACAACAAATTGTGCATAATATCATTATAAAAACAACCCCCCCAAAAAAAAACCCCACAAATAGGACTTGTGCCAATACAAGCGGCTCTGAAGCAAAACTTCGTTACAATAATCTTTATAATAGTATTTTTCACCAAAAAAATGCTTTAAAGTCCCAGTGTAAATATTGTAATACTAAAGGTTCCAGTTACATGTTCCAAGTAAAAGTGACTCAAATTTATCTCCAAATGAACCATAAAGAGGTAGGTCTTTCATCATATTGTATTTAAATATGTCTCCAAATCTAGGTTAACGTTTCCTATTTGTGGTATACTGAGCCATAAGTAAGAAGATATTAAAATTTGTTTTACCATTTGATCATATTATATTTCTGGTAAGCCAATATTTTCTTCTACTTTTATTAGTATTCTTATTATTATATTGAGAACTTTAAAAAATTTACACTAATGCAGAGAGTTAATATAAAGAAGACAAACACAGTACATCTACTATATTTCAGGCACTGTACTAGCTCTTTGTTAAATCTCCTTTCATTTAAAAAACAACTTTGCCAAGTTGCTATATAGCACAGGGAGCTCAGTTAGGTGCTCTGTGATGACCTAGAAGGGTGGGAAGCAGGGTGGGAGGGAGGCTCAAGAGGGAGCTATATGTATATATACATATGCTATGCTATGCTAAGCCACTTCAGTCGTGTCCGACTCTGTGCAACCCCATAGACGGCAGTCCACCAGGCTCCCCCGTCCCTGGGATTCTCCAGGCAAGAACACTGGACTGGGTTGCCATTTCCTTCTCCAATGCATGAAAGTGAGAAGAGAAAGTGAAGTCGCTCAGTCGTGTCCAACTCTTAGCGACTCCATGGACTGCAGCCTACCAGGCTCCTCCGTTCATGGGATTTTCCAGGCAAGAGTACTGGAGTGGGGTGCCATATACATACACATATGCATATGTATGTACGTATATGTACATACATATATATATGTATACATATACATATATATGTATACATATATACATATAGCTGATTCATGACGTTGTACAGCAGAAACGAACACAACATTTTAAAGCAATTGTCCTCCAACTAAAAATAAATGTTAAAAAAATTCTGTGAAGTACATGTGATTATCTTTGCTTTATAGATAAGGGAAAAAAATTGAGAGAGATTAAGTGACTTGTCCCAAATCGCCCAGCCAGTTTATTGTACAATGTGGATTCCAACCCAAGTCTGGTGGCTCAAAAGCTGAAGGGCTGCCGCTGTAAGGTGATCGAGCAATGATCAGGCTTTTGGAGGGTCTAGTGGGTGATGAAATAGGCCTGAGACCATTAAAGGTTTACACTATAAAGTTGGAACACCAGTATTTGATTCAAATATGGCCAACGCACTCTTCATTAGCTCAAAACATTGTATTTAAGGATTTTGCTTCGGTTTGACTGTCCTAACTTCCTCCATTTTTTTCCTCCATCTCAAATTGATTACCTACATTTCACAGGGTCTTAGAAAAGATCTTTAATCTTCCAAGCCTGCAGACACAGTCAGGCATTTGAATGTTATTTAACGATGTGTTTGTAAAGGAAAAAGCCAGGGCACTGATTTAAAGACATCCTTACAGCGCTCAGTGTTATACCTAGTGTCACACTTCAAGCAGAAAAGTAACAAAGATAAGTGGGGAGAAGCCAGCATTGGCACAAAGTCCCAAGCATGCATGTTCTTAAACAAAGTGGCCACATAGAAAACACACATTACAGTATGAAAAAGAGCACACCATCTCAAATTGTTTCCCTTCTCTTCCTCAGATGATTAAAGGATTAAAGAGAACAGGACTGCCTTTTTCCTGTGCTAAGAACTCTACTTGTGCAGAGAAACATGGCTCAGCTAGCTTTTTAAATCATCTAGTAGTCTTAAATGTTAAAAAAAAAAAAAACCTTCCACAGTGAAGGATTTTTTATCTTGTCTGTGTATTTCTAGAATCTTAAGGCCTTTTATTTCAAGGTATTAACTAAAATCCCTAACATTTAAAAATCATGTCAAATTCCCAAACTTTGTAATTAAAGGAACAACTACCTTTCCAAACAAAACTATGTATTTTATCTGACAAATGCCTGTTTGAAACGCCAGAAGGACATAGCACAAGAGCCTATTTACATAAAACCTAGCACACGCTGGCTCTTAATATTCTTCTTTGGAGTATGAAATCCAAAGTTGCTAAACAAAATGTTTATGTAAGACTGATCAGAACTAATTACTCTTCTCTAGATGAAATGCTGAGGAAAAAGTGAATGAAGAATCCACAATGAGCTTCTTGGAAAGAAAACAGAACCATCGTGTGTGGTTATGTATACTCTGATTTTCCGCACATGGACCTATAGGAGCAGCATTTCGGTTTCATAATTATGTTCAGCATGTAGGCCTATTTCAAAGCAAGCGAATTTTCAGCAGCACAACCCCTCCAGCTACCCAGTCTACATGGCAGTTCGAAAATTATTTTTTTAACAGCTACAACTCAGAGATAAGAAAACAGCCAAGTTCACACTATGTTCTGAAACTTCCTGACTTTTAAGTGTTTTGAATGCTCATTTAACACTGTTTTGAACCCATTTTTAGTTTGCCCTCACAGGTGTTTTGTTTTTTTCAATTTGAAAAGGAAAATTTAAAAGCGGTTAGCTGTGAAGTCCCTCCCACAGGCAGCTTTAATTACCTGACAAATGTTTCCCATACTTATCATACCCTTCCACTGCTTAGAGAGCAAGGGCCCCTTGAGAGTGAGAAGTACATTTCTGTGTGTTTATGTGTGTAAGTCAAGGGAAAACCACTTCCCTGGTGTAGACAACCAACCTAATGTACACAACAAGAAATCTGTTTAGTTTGGTCAGATACTAAATTACTATTATTGGTGTTTTCAGCACTTTGTATTTTAAAGGACCTAATTCAAAAAAATTTTTAGGATATTTTCCTATGCTAAAACTCTCTCTGGTAACCAGATGTCATATTCCATGCTTTTAAAATCTCATTAGGTGGCCTTGTTCTCATCTCACTGCACTGTCTTCCTTGGATATTTAGGAGAGGGCCAGATGCTTAGAGAAGATTCAAAGGATGAGGTAATGAGACATTTCTAACAAAACAGTGCTGGACAGTTAGTTTACTAACAATGTGGTTTAAAAATTACACAGACATCACACAAAGCACATTCAGAAGAAAAATAAAGAAATATACACACACACACTAAACTAGAATAGATATCAAAATACTAAGATTGGGAACATGAAAGATGATTTTTTTCCTCTTTCATCTGCTTATTTTCTTTAATAAGTATGCATTTTCTCTAAGTGGAAAGTAAACTTCTAAAACAATTGTTTCTTCCCATCATGAAGAAAACTGCTACGTATTTACGGCCAGGTCACTTTTTTGACAAACAATTGCTCCAAGAGCCTCCACAGACAACCTTTGGCTTTGCTGACAGTAGTGATTTATGGGCTTCCTGGTGGCTCACATGGTAAAGAATCTGCCTGCCATGTGGGAGACCTGGGTTCGATCCCTGTTATGGGAGGATCCCCTGGAGGAGGGCATGGCAATCCACTTCAGTATTCTTACCTGGAAAATTCCATGGACAGAGGAGCCTGGAGAGCTACAGTCCATGGGGTCGCAAAGAGACAGACACGACTGAGCAAGGAAGTACAGCATAGCACAGTAACAATTTATAGTAAGTCTCTTCAAAGATTCCGAGGTTATTTGTTCCAAATCTATAATTCTTTGCCCACAACAATTTGGAGCCTATGAATTCATAAATTCATAGAGATAAAATTCATCATTTCTGTCATCAACAACACATTTTCATAGGGAGCCTCCAAGGTAGAGATTAGTAGTCTCTCCCTCCTTTGCATGTCTATGGAACTTATTGTCTGCAAAGCTTAATTTGGCATTTAGCATTATTGCTGATTTATATTTTATTATTTTTCATGTATACATGTAATCTACCAATTAAGTCATAATCTCCTTGAGAGAGCAGTGCTTTTTCTTGTCCAAAGCTTCACAACATGGTGCCTTTGAAATGAGATTCACTCAGTGTTGGTGAGGATGTATCAGCCTTGTGCACACATGGCTCCTAGATGGAGGGGGGGATGGAAGGAGCACCATAGGCTAAAACTGGTTATGAGTCACCCCCTTATAGCTGAGAAAGGGGTCCCTTTTCCTGAGCATATGGGAAAGAGAACACCGAAACGAAACAGGGGATCTACCAACAAAGAGAAAGGGGCTGAGCATGTCAGAAATTGGCTATACCAGCAATAGCAGCTGGTGATGATGATAGAATGATGTTGTAGAAGACTTCAACGGTGATAAGATTAACTGATCAAACTGTGGGATCTAAAGCATGGGGGTGGGGAATGGGAAAGTGTGATTGGGAAGGTATCAGTCAGTATAATTTCTAGTGCTATATGCAGATGATGTAGAGTATGTAAATACACATTGGCATCTACAATGAACAGCCACAATATAGGAAATATAGAGAATCAGTTATGTGCCCTGGCTTAATAAAGCTGTGCTATTTAAAAATGCCTATGCCAGAAACGTATTTGTTTTGAACAATTCTATTCTTCGTGTGTGGAAGACATAAGCAGCAGATAGAATAGGAAGACTCTTGCTGTAAGTTTGACAATTATGGTTTGATAAGCCCAAGAATATAAACTGATTCATAATATAGATTCTATTGATGTGTTGTGGGACATTCTCATCTATTGAAAATTATGGATTGTTTGTTTTTGGTTTTGTGTATTTTTGTATCTTCCTTGGGGCCTTCACAGGCCCCTGCACATGACAAATACCAAATAAATCTCTGATGAATGAATAAATGAGTGAGTAAATTAACAATATGTAGAAAACAGAGAATGTAATTCTCAAGCTCTCCTAGCAATAACATTATGCTCCTGATGACACAATATTATTTTGCCACTGTTTTGATCTATGAAAAATACACCAAGATTCAGGGAAGATGTAAGACAACACAATCTAAAGTCAAGTTAGAGTATGTCCTTCCTTTCCCAAGAAACAACGGAGTAATTGAAAAGCATGTACTTCAGAAAACTATTTTTGAATGTAGAAAACTTTTTCCAACTGGCTGTAAGTAATCTAAAAAGAAATCCTTTTCACTTACTGTATTGAATAAACAAAACAGTCGCATAATAGTGACATCAAGGTTGACTCATCGGTGAACAGTTCATTCACAGAAAACACACATACACACAGTAAATATATTTGAGATAAACATTTACGTTATGCCTCTGTACATTGCCAGGACAAGGGAATGGACAGGAAAAAGGATTAAGGAAGTTTCAGCAGGGCAGGTGCACACAAAGATAATACTATCAAGTAATTTTCCTGAAAAATATCGACCACTCAGGAGAGAAAGACCTGGCACCTCCAGAACTCAATAGGACCATTCTATAAGAAAGAGAAAAGTAATTGAAAATGTACTTGCAGCTATATGAACTCTCAAAAGAATAAGTGATGAAATGTTTTTCTCTGGGGACAACTAGGGACTAGCATGTTTCCCTGAAATTGACACTAAACGGAAACAAGATTTCTGCTAACAATGTGCGATGAGAATGCTTTCATTCAGAATGTAGTGTTGTATAAGAGATTGTGGTGTTCTATGCACGATGGAAAATGACAACAGATATGACATGACTAGGAGGTAACAAGACTGCCTCCTTTAAGCCATGTTTATAGATGCATCTTGAGACTTTATGGTCATAGCCCATAGTCAATTCTTAAGGAAATTCAAAATTGGGTTTTTGGAGGGCAGTGGCATAAGGGTATGTCAGGAATGTTACCAATTAATCCTGGAGGCCATTCATTTAACAAAGTCTTAGCAAACTTTCCCTGAGCGTGAAATGGGAATGAAGAAGTGTCCCAATGGAATAGATGGAAATAAATGAAATAATATCAATGAAAGCCTCTAAAAGAAATGAACAGTAGAAACAGGAAGTGGGAGTATGTTGTAATAAAGAAGCGGGATGCCAGAGGCAAACTGCCCAGGTTCAAATCCTGTTCTTATCACTCACTACCTGGGCAAGTTCCTTGAACTCTGTGACTCGGTTTATTCATCTGTAAAATCAGAGATTGAGTAAACACTTACTTCACAGCGTTGTGAGAATGAAATGAAAACACTGAACCCAGTGCGAGCACATAGTAGTACTCAATAAATGTTAGGTTCTCCTTTCTACTAACACCTTCATGAATATAAAAATATTGTTGAGGGAAGACTCGATTATATGAATTATAAGTATATAGCACTTCTTCCCACATATTAAAATCAACCTCTTTCAGATGTGAATAAACTGATCCAAACTACTCCATATGTTTCAGCAGAATAAAGGAAATGGCTTTTTATGAAGTAGCATTTCTATTGAATTTGGTAATCGCTCAACAACAAATTAATCTTTATGGTTTAGTGAGTTGTTTCTTTTGGAATTCCCTTTGAACCAGTGACAAAATATCAATATTCCCATTTAAAAATATTTTATTGGTCCATGTTCTTTAATCAAAAATCATAGATTGTGTGCTATAGAAATGAGAGCTATTCTGACTATGAAGGTGACTATAATAGAACAGAATTCATGTAGACAAAGAGAATGATATCAGCATCAGCAACATTAGTTCAGGTCCTTCATGTGACCCTAACAATTGCATCGTTTAAGATAAGGGACAAAAAAAGAGCAACAGAAAAACCAGATGTAAGGATATGAGGAGAAGGAGAAATGAGAAAGAATGAAAATAAATTTCTTGAATGGAGATATTTGTCAAATACTGTTCATCCCCTACCCTGCAATATACATATGCAAGCATGCACACACACATGCATGCTCACGCACACATGTTTCTGTTTATCACCCATCTCCAAATGTCAGTGATCGACAAATCTTTTGTGAGATACAGCTACCTCCATCTAATAGCCATTCATTTCATTTATGTTAAATCTGGGCCTGCAAGATGAAAAAATAGTTGCTCCTAGAAATGAGAAAAGGTAGTTGAAAAAAAAGTGCCATCTATTAGTTATCTCATTCCTGTTGACATTTAGTGATCTTTATTGTATCAATATATGTCTTGAGTCAGAAAATCTTCAATAAGATGAAAATAGGACAAACAAAGAGATAATAAAGCTCACTGGTTAATGTGGAGATAATAAAGCATAGTGGTTAAATTAGATAGAACCACTATTGTGATGGTAAATGGTGGCGGGGAGGGCAGAAGCCCTGATTTATATCATTTGCCAATTTCCACGGTGTAAATATAACTACAATGCAAATGTAAAGTTACCAAAATACATCAACCATCTCACAAAATTCTTGAAAATTTAACAATCGACTCTCACAAACTAGTGCAAACTGGCTATAGCACACCACTGATTGTACTTTTATATGGTCATATGACAGGTCACTTAATCTCCCCAACTTCACTTCTCTGTAAATTCAAATCACCACAATTATCATCACCATCACTGTCACCATTATTTCTGTTATTTCAATCCCACTTGTAGTCATAGCTTCGAATTTCCATGCCAACAGTATCCTAAGCCACATACCAAAGTCTCTAAGAGGTGCTATGGCTTTCTACCTCATGGATGGCAAAGTTAGAATGGTCCAGTGTCAAAATCGAAGACTACAGTGCCTATTACAGAGAATTTAGTAATATGTAAAATATATATATAATATATAAAATAGATACCTACTACAGAGCATCTAGTAATATATAATATATATATAAATATAGTGCCTATTACAGAGCACAAA
The DNA here is from genome assembly GCF_027580195.1 of Bos mutus. Taxonomy (NCBI): domain Eukaryota; kingdom Metazoa; phylum Chordata; class Mammalia; order Artiodactyla; family Bovidae; genus Bos; species Bos mutus. The sequence goes on from NC_091646.1 coordinate 19,439,048, forward strand.
AGAACTATACAAAAAAGATCTTCATGACCCAGATAATCATGATGGTGTGACCACTAACCTAGAGCCAGACATCCCGAAATGCAAAGTCAAGTGGGCCTTAGGAAGCATCACTACAAACAAAGCTAGTGGAGGTGATGGAATTCTAGTTGAGCTATTTCAAATCCTAAAAGATGATGCTGTGAAAGTGCTGCACTCACTATGCCAGCAAATTTGGAAAACTCAGCAGTGCCCACAGGACTGGAAAAGGTCAGTTTTCATTCCAATCCCAAAGAAAGGCAATGCCAAAGAGTGTTCAAACTACTGCACAATTGCACTCATCTCACATGCTACCAAGTAATAATCAAAATTCTCCAAGCCAGATTTCAACAGTACGTGAACCATGAACTTCCAGATGTTCAAGCTGGATTTAGAAAAGGCAGAGGAACCAGAGATCAAATTGCCAACATCCATTGGATCATCGAAAAAGCAAAAGAGTTCCAGAAACATCTACTTCTGCTTTATTGACTATGCCAAAGTCTTTGACTGTGTAGATCACAACAAACTGGAAAATTCTTAAAGAGATGGGAATACCAGACCACCTGATCTGTCGCCTGAGAAATCTGTATGCAGGTCAAGAAGCAACAGTTAGAACTGGACATGGAACAGCAGACTGGTTCCAAATCAGGAAAGGAGTATGTCAAGGCTATATATTGTCACGCTGCTTATTTAACTTCTATGCAGAGTACATCATGAGAAACGTTGGGCTAGATGAAGCACAAGCTGGAATCAAGATTGCTGGGAGAAATATGAATAACCTCAGATATGCAGATGAAACCACACCTATGGCAGAAAGCGAGGAAGAGCTAAAGAGCCTCTTGATGAAAGTGAAAGAGGAGAGTGAAAAAGTTGGCTTAAAGTTCAACATTCAGAAAACTAAGATCATGGCATCTGGTCCCATCACTTCATGGCAAATAGATGGGGAAACAGTGGAAACAGTGACGAACTTTATTTTTGGGGGGGTTCCAAAATCACTGGAGATGGTGACTGCAGCCATGAAATTAAAAGACGCTTGATCCTTGGAAGAAAAGCTATGACCAACCTAGACAGCATATTAAAAAGCAAAGACATTACTTTGCCAACAAAGGTCCATCTAGTGAAAGCCATGGTTTTCCCACTAGTCATGTATGGATGTGAGAGTTGTACTATAAAGAAAGCTGAGTGCCAAAGAATTGATGCTTTTGAACTGTGGTGTTGGAGTAGACTCTTGAGAGTCCCTTGGACAACTAGGAGATCCAACCAGTCCATCCTAAAGGAAATCAGTCCTGAATATTCATTGGAAGGGCTGATGCTGAAGCTGAAACTCCAATACTTTGACCATATAATGCAAAGAACTGACTCATTTGAAAAGACCCTAATGCTCAGAAAGATTGAAGGCAGGAGGAGAAGGGGATGACAGAGGATGAGATGATTGGATGGCATCACCAACTCAATGGGCATGAGTTTGAGTAAACTCTAGGATTTGGTGATGGACAGGGAGGCCTGGTGTACTGCAGTCCATGAGGTCACAGAGAGTCGGACACAACTGAGTGACTAACTGAACTGAACAGAGCATCTGCCAAAAATGCCCCTCATTAATATGGTTTATCACTAACTAGAGAGAGGGGAGAAAAGGGAAGTAAAAAGGAAAATAGACATATAGATCAATGAAACATAATAGAGGGTCCAGAAATGAATCCCACTAATACAGGCAATTAATCTACAACATAGGGGCAAGAACATATAATGGGAAAAGATATCCTCTTCAATAAATGGTGTTGAAAAACCACACAGTTACATGCAAATTAGTCAAACTTAACTATTTTCTCACACCATATACAAAAATAAACTCAAATGGACTTACAAAATGTAAGACTTGAAACCATTAAACTTCTAGAAGAAAACATGCGCAGGACGCTGTTTGACATCAGACTTAGCAATATATTTTTTTATCTGTCTCAGGCAAGGCAAAGAAAAGCAAAAATAAACAAATGGGTTTACATCAAACTTAAAAACTTAGTGAAAGAAACCACCAACAAAATGAAAAACTGATCTACTGAATGGGGTAAGATAAGTTTGTGTTCAATCACTCAGTCGTGTCCGACCTTGTGACCCCCCCCCCAGACAATAGCCCACCAGGCCCCTCTGTCCATGGGCTTGAGGACACTGGAGTGGCCAGCCATTCCCTTCTCTGGGGGATCTTCCCAATCCAGAGATCGAACCCACATCTCCTGCATCTCCTGCATCGGCAGGCAGTTTCTTTACCACTGGACCACTTGGGAAGCCCATGAATGGGGTAAGATACTGAAAACAATATATTTAATAAAGGGTTAATATACAAAATATGCAAAGAACTCAGACAACTCAATAACAAACAAACAACCCAATAGGAAAATGGACAGTGGGCCTGAGCAGATATTTTTCCAAAGAAGTAATATAGACGACCAAAAGACATATAAAAAGATGCTCAATAGCACTAATAATCAAGGAAATGCAAATCAAAACCATCCTCTCACACCTGTTAGAATGTCTATCATCAGAAAAACAACAAATTATAAATGTTGGCAAGGACGTGGAGAAAAGGGAACTTTCGAGCACTAGGGGCAGGATTATAAATTGGTGCAGCCACTACAGAAAATAATATGGCGTTTCCTCAGGAAATGAAAAATAGAACTGCTGTATGATCCAGCAATATCACTTCTGAGTATTTATTGGAAGAAAACAAACATTAAATCAAAAAAGGATGTAATCCTCAATGTTTACTATAGCATTATTTGCAATAACCAAGCTATGGAAGCAATCCAAGTGTCTATTGATAGAGAAATGCATAATGAAGATGGGGTATATGTACAGTGGAATATTATTTGGCCATAAAAATGAAACCTTGCCATTTCCAACACATGGATGAATCTAGAGTGTATCATGTAAAATGAAAGAAGTCATCCAAAGAAAGATAAATACCTCATGATCTCATATGTGGAATCAAAAAACAAAACAAACAAGATGAAAACAGACTCAAAGATTCAGAGAACAAATGGATGGTTGCCAGAAGGGAAGGGGGTAGGTGGGTGGGTAAAATAAGAGAACTGATTAAGAGGTACAAACCTCCAGTTATAAATTAAGTAAGTCATGAGGATGTAATACACAGCATAAGGGATACGGTCAATAATATTTTAATAATTTTGTATGGGGACAGGTTGTTACTAGACTTACCATGGTAGTCATTTCATAATGTATACAAGTGTCAAATCAGTCTGTAGTATACCTGAAACTAACATAATATAGTACCTCAGCTATATTCCAATAAAAACAAATAAGCCAAGAAAGGAGGAACTTCAGAGTCAAACTGACATGGGTTCAAATCCCAAATCCTAGATTTACTCTTTTCCAGCTCTGTCACCTTCAAAAAATTATTTTAGCTCTCTGTGCCTGAATTCTGCCATCTATAAATGAGATAATTATTGTACCTGTTACACAAGGTCTCCCTGGTGGGTCAGATGGTAAAGAATCTTCCTGCAATACAGGAGACCTGGGTTTGATCCAGGAGTTAGGAAGATCCCTTGGAGAAGAAAATGGCCACATACACCAGTATTCTTGCTTGGAGAATCCCATGGACAGAGGAGCCTGGCAGGCTACAGTCCATGCGGTTGCAAAGAGTCGGACACAACTGAGCGACTAACACTTCTGTTACACAGTTGCTGTGAACATCAAATAAAATTATGCATGTTAAGTACTTAGCATAGTGTCTGGCAAGTAGTAAGCTCCCAATAAATTGAAGTTAACTAAAGAAACTACCACCACAAGCCCACTCCTTAATCCCATGCTAGTGAATGGGCATGAGCCTAACCAGTTCGTCCAATGTCCCATGTTGACATAATTCCCAGGTGGCACTAGTAGTAAAGAACCCACCCACCAATGCAGGAGACATAAGAGATGCGGGTTTAATCCTTGGGTTGGGAAGATTCCCTGGAAGAGGGCATGCAACCCACTCCGGTATTCTTGCCTGGAGAATCCCATGGACAGAGGAGCCTAGCGGGCTACACTCCATTGGATCGCAAAGAGCCGGACACAACTGAAGCGACTTAGTACGCACACAATTGAAATCTTGTCGCTTTCTGCGTACCATTTATAAGCCCACCCAGCCACAGAGTACACAAGTCCTTGGTGATTAGGAGCCCAGCCTAATTTTGTCACCCAAAGTTTGCTTATCCCATTCTTCCAGAATAGCAGCTCTAACCATATGCCACTCTGGCATAACAACACTGCTAAACAGTTCAGACCATGCTAGTGCTGGGGGAGAGGTGAGGAAAAAAGGAGGTTAAGACCTTCCATTCTAGAACTTTTGGAAACAAACCTTTTACACTATTACATTCACAATGTACACAGTATTTTCAAAAGTACAATGAGAAAATAACCCATTTCCTATATATACATTTAGAGAGGAAAAAACAGGAAATTCTACACTGCAGGACTAAGTTATGTAGTATTCGATCAAATCAATTTATTTTGTGTTAGGACAATTCATCGGTATTCTGAATTATAGTTAAGTCCTTCAAAGGACAAAACTTGTTTGGAGAGTATTTACATCTTTACAAGATAAAATTAAGCTGACTTTGACCTATATATGCATAAATTATAGCTTTGCTGGTGAAAAGTGCTGTTTTACCTTCTGACTAAAAATTTAATATACAATTAAGGATGGGCTTTTAAATCACTCCATTAGATGCATGAAGCCACTCAAAAATGATAAACATGAACACAACATTAGGAATGAATTTCTTCTTCAACAGGAGTACAACCATGGTCTCAAATGTAACTCATTCTCCCCCTCCTCTACCACCGCCCCGTACTGTCTTACCTAGGCACCTTCAAAAATTAGTCCTATATAATTCCCTCTCTTTTCAGTTCTCTCCACCCTCCTCAGTTTTATCTGTGTCTTTTTGCTTCAGCTTGTCTTACTGAAATTGTCTTTAAACAGGTATTTCTTCTCAGCAGCTCTTTTTTTCCCATTTGTGTTTTTCAAGGCCAGGTTAACCTTCCGAAGCAGTCTGTTCCTGGTGTTACCCTACTTATTGAACCATACATGTGTTCATTCTTACAATCAACGTTTATTGAACTCCTACCATATGCAAGTAGTGTAATTAACTCTAGAGACAGGTGAAAAGCAATTCAATGCATTCACAAGATGGCCAAAGTAAAACAACTGTGGCCAGAATCTCAACATCATGATAAAAGTTCTTGGTCCAAAGAAATCAACATGACTGTAAAATCTTCTAACCATCAACGACTGTTTCTAAATAAATGAACTTTAACTGAACTACAAGAAATGAAAGAAGAGAAGTTCAAGAAAGATGATAGAGCTAGGGAATTTCCTCTGGTGTATATTTAAGAACTATCCTATGTCTAGGATCTAGCTTAAGCATAAAAACATTTTGGACATTTCTCCATGAAAGTTTGGAAATGGGGAATGGGCTGCTGCTGCTGCTGCTAAGTCGCTTTAGTTGTGTCCGACTCTGTGTGACCCCATAGACAACAGCCCACCAGGCTCTCCCGTCCCTGGGATTCTCAAAGCAAGAACACTGGAGTGGGTTGCCATTTCCTTCTCCAGTGTATGAAAGTGAAAGTGAAGTCACTCAGTCATGTCCGACTCTTAGCAACCCCATGGCCTGCAACCCGCCAGGCTCCTCCATCCATGGGATTTTCTGGGCAAGAGTACTGGAGTGGGATGCCATTGCCTTCTCCGGGGGAATGGGCTAGGGGAACATTAATCCCTTCTAGAATTTTATGATTCTGAAACTCCTTAAGCAAAGCAAAGTCAAAGGCTGATTTGGAGAGCTATTAGTGATTCATTAACTTACCTTTAAGTTTTCTTGATTGCAGAATAGGAAGCAAGGTTACATTTCTGAACAAACTAAGAAAGCATAAATAAATCCATTTCTTTTTTTTGTTTGTTTTGTTCCCTGCATGGCTTAAACTGTGGGCCTAGGCCTTATAAAATAATAGTCTTTAATGTCATCTGCAACCTTGAAGGATGACTTTGTGAGTCTGAACTTCCTTTGTAAAGTCATAAAAATCAAGTAAGTAAATTTTGTAAACCAAAAAGAGATGTGAATAAGAGATTTGTAAAAAGAACATGTATGTCCTTTGTTACTTGAGCTTGTTTCAAGTAAATTTCATTATGTCTTGCTTAAACTTAACAGCTTGTAAGTCTATCCCATTGGCATCTCAAGAGGAACTGTGAACAGAGGCTCCTGGGTCCTCTGTGGAGACATGTACCACAGGTCCTGTAGTGTGAGACTTAAAATGAACATAATGCCCTTCCTTCAAATCTGATGAAATAAGGAGAGTCTCTAATGGCCTCACTTTGCTACAGGGAAAAGGTCCTCTTCAACTTCTGAAAGTGGATTAAATGGACCAAATGCAGTTCCTGCTTCTCCTGAATGGTAGGTTTCAGTTTCCTGCCAGCCCATGGAATTACTCCAACTGGCCAATTACATCTTCTCATAGGAACCAGGGTCACTCCATCTTCTTGACACTACAAAGCCTGCCTCCCGCTGCCGGGGACCAGCCCCGGCTGATCCAGGGTATTCGAAGGAGAGACGGCGTAGGCGAAGATCAGGAAACAATTGCTTAATTAAACGTTAATTAAGGATATAAAGACTAATAGAATGAGGATAGCTCAGTGAGGAAATTCAGTGGAGAAAAGAGGCTGAAATAAGGATAGCTCAGTGAGGAAATTCAGTGGAGAAAAGAGGCTGAATAATTCAGCCAGAAGGTAAGAGAAAGAACGACATGGTGAGACCAAGTTTCGGTGAACAAGGCCCCCAATAAATCCATTTCTAAATAAAATATTCCCAAGCATAGTCGCAAGGTATTAAGAAGTCAATATTGACAAAAGTATGGATAAAACTAAATATCCAAAGAATTATAGTGGCCATCTAGGTTCTTCTGGATCAACATTTGCTTCCAAGTAAGCAATGACTTCATGTGCTTTATGTGGTACCTATTTAATTTCGCATTTATTTTATGGTTGCCTGTTTACATGTCCTAAAAGACACATGATAAAATCCAAATCCTAATAGAAGCAGAGCTTATATCTTCCTGACACATCTCCAGAAAATCGCTACACGGCTACCTCAATTGGATATTCAAGCACTGCACAATTTGGATGGATGAAGGAAATGGGAATGTTGATCTCTCACAGCGAAACTAGAATTTTTAGAGTAGGATGTGAAAACCCTTCAACACAAAAGAATAAGTCAAGTGTATGAGCTAGACCAAAATTTTGCTGCATCAAATATTTCTGGAAATTAGTAGATTGATCACTGACAGGGACTTAGATATTTTTATAGTATTATTATATAAAGCATTTTGTTGGAAAAGCATTTTTTGGTTAATCAGTCAGTTCACTCACTCAGTCATGTCTGACTCTTTGTGACCCCATGGACTGCAGTGCACCAGGCTTCCCTGTCCATCACCAACTCCCGGAATTTACTCAAACTCATGTCCATTGAGTCAGTGATGCCATCCAACCATCTCATCCTCTGTCGTCCCCTTTTCCTTCCGCCTTCAATCCTTCCCAGCAGCAGGGTCTTTTCAAATGAGTCAGTTCTTCGCATCAGGTGGCCAAAGTATTGCAGTTTCAGCTTCAGCATCAGTCCTTCCAATGAATATTCAGAACTGATTTCCTTTAGGATGGACTGGTTGGATCTCCTTGAAGTCCAAGGGACTCTCAAGGATAGGATTTAATGCTAAGACTAAAATTGATACAAGCTTTAGTCAAATATTTAATTCTCACTATATTTGTTACCTGAGTCATTCAATAAGATAATATAAGAACATCTTTGGTTCCATATGCGTGAGCCATGTTAGAATTTTTGAGCTTTAAGAACACTCACTGCAAATATATAGCATCTGCCCAAACTTAATTACAGTGGTGTTTCTCAGACACAGTGAGGAATTCTCTACAGCCTGTTTTCCAGGGTTAAAATTTAGATGTATATTCTGAAACATTTCATATAAAATCTAAGCTTGGAGAGATTTTTGTGTATATGTATTAAATTTCTTTAAAATTACTACCTATAATTTTTGACTACAGAGCCCTAAAAGTTAAAATTCTTTTTTTAACTATTCCAATTTATGGCAGGATGGGGAGAGGAAGAAATTTACATTGACATGAAATAGTATGACATATTGATAATCTTGCATTTAGTAAACTTTTCATCAATATTTGTTGATTTTTTTACTCCTTATTGCAATATAATACAAACTTAGAAAACTTCGTCTAACAGCAAGTTTAATCATTAGAAAGCCCTGAAATGTGAAATTGGATTTTAAACATTTGTGTCTTAAAGTAACAGATTCATTTATACAGTTTTTTAGGGATGATGAAGAACAATGTGTTGTAATTAGAGTATGCCTCCTGGCGTGAACAGCAGTCTTCCAGAACACACACCACTGTGCTTCCCAGAGAAACACAATGAACAAGCAGGTCCCTGATTCATACTTTGTAACTTAGGACTTTCTCACACATCAGTTCTGAGGTTCATTTTTGTTTTTCAATAACCACTTATAACAATGATATTATAGCTGATCGCCTGGTTCCAGACATGAGGGAGAACTTGGACTGGTTGCTGGCTCCTTCTCCTAAGCACAACCCTGGAATAATCCAGAAGTGTGTCTGTGTTGAGGGGAGGGAGGTTGTGGATCCCAGAATCCAAAATGAAAATTGTGAGGTATTCCTAGGGACAGAGAAAGTGGTTGGATGTCACTATCAAGGGCAGACGGGGTGGGGGTGAGTCTAGAGCCACCTGTCACAGAGAGACAAATGGCTGGCCATAGCTTTCCAAAATGCTGGTAGGTTTTTCAGGCTCACCAGTGTTTTGCTGGGAAGATCCTTTTTGATCATGGCATCATGGCAGAATACAAAACAATAGGAACAGCACCAGTCAGAGGACTCGGGGTAACATCTGGATAGCACTCAAGCACAGCTGTCATCAGGACCAGATAATCATAGCCTTGGGAAGAGGTATTCCATTTCACTTCAATCTTGTGGGTCAATTGTTCAAAATCCAGGGGAAAGAGCAATTCCCAGGAGAGAGGCAGAGCGAGGTTGCTTGAGGGTCAGGGTCTTTTGAGCAGCGGAGACACAAGAAATAGAGAAAGTTTAGGTTTTAACCCAGAGGTTATTATGTATAAACTCAGAGGTCTCCCTCCGCCAAGGGCACATGCATACACACACACTCACACATACATACACTCACATATTAATGCATAGTGCATAGTAGGAGTCAGGAGGTGAGGGAAGTTACAGATAAGCAAGAAAGCCTGGCTAAAATGATCTATGTGGTAACGGATTAGAGTTGGAGATAAATAAGCGTAAACTCATGTTTACAATAATAGAGATACTGATATTTATAGGTCTGTGGGTTAGTATCCATACATATATTTCCTGGCTCTATCATCTGAGAGGGTCTAGGAGAAATGACACTCCAAAAGGAACAAGTATAGACTCCAGACATTGGTTTCTAGTATCATTCTCCAATAAAAGGAACCAGGACACCTTGGAAGGTGATTCATTCTAGGGCTGGGGCAAGGAATATGTAAAATAAGCCCGGAGCATCTTGTAGTAACAAAGAGTAAGAAGTGTTTTTTAAAAACACACAATCATTATGTCAAAGAGACACAGGAGGCAGCTGAAAGAGCTCTAAAGGGTCAAAGCTGGAACAATTTGAAGAACAAAGTTATGCATGAGTAAAAAAACTATTTAAAATGGTGAATATTCCAATGAATTTTAATGTAACAGAGTGCATAAATTTCATTGATATAATTTCAGATTCCACTATGCCACTTACCTTTAAGAAACTACTCCTTGTCAAGCTTTGGTATATTATCAAATTAAAGTATTCATCACTACCTTAAAAAGCTAATGAAGTAGCCCTCCCTTCCAATCTCATTTCTTTGTGAGGCTAAATTATCTTCATATACTTCAACCAAACCATTTATTGCAATAGATTGTATGTAGAAGCAGTTATGAGAATACAACTAGTTTTTATGAAGTCAAACCTTAAAGGAATTTCCAAAAATACCTTAAAGGAATTTCCAAAAATATGAAACAATGCCACTGGTAGCACTAAATTATTATTTGCTTTGAGAAATTTGGTTATGTTTAATTAAAAATGTTATTTTGTTTGCATATAATGGGTTTATAATTATTATTTGTATTATTATATATTTGTCATGTATATTATAATCAATACTTCAGAATTTTCTCAGTTTTTATTTCTAATATGATAAATATCAATTGATATAGCCCACATGAACCAAAACTCTCTTGGGTGTTTGATGATTTTTGAGTATCAAGTAATACTAGACCAAAAGGTTTGAGAACTGTTGCATTGTACAAAGCTAATGAATGATGGATATTCTAAGAAAAAGAAGTTGCTTTACCATACTACTACCACAACTGCAAAGAAAAAAAATATGTAATATGTGCCGTGTAGTTGGTGCACGCCTAATGTGTGGACACAGGCACACCCGTGCTTTTGAGAGCATACTTTATATCACCCCTCCTCTTTATCTCTCTGAAATTTAAGTAGCTCTGTCTGATATTTCTATTTCTTTTCTATGCTCACAGCCCGCCCAGATTCTAGCTTCTAGCCCCAACATTATAGAAAACCTACGCTTTCAAAGATTGGGTAGCACTTGGTTATTGGCAAATCTTTAATCTTTCATCTGTCCTAATTTCTCTTGTCTGAATTTGGCAATAAGGAGTTCATGATCTGAGCCATAGTCAGCTCCCAGTCTTGTTTTTGCTGACTGTATAGAGCTTCTCCACTTTTGGCTGCAAAGAATATAATTAATCTGATTTCAGTGTTGACCATCTGGTGATGTCCATGTGTAGAGTCTTCTCTTGTGTTGTTGGAAGAGGGTGTTCGCTATGACCAGTGCGTTCTCTTGGCAAAACTCTATTAGCCTTTGACCTGCTTCATTCCGTATTCCAAGGCCAAATTTGCCTGTTACCCCAGGTGTTTCTTGACTTCCTACTTTTGCATTCCAGTCCCCTATAATGAAAAGGACATCTTTTTTGGATGTTAGTTTTAAAGGGTCTTGTAGGTCTTCATAGAACCATTCAACTTCAGCTTCTTCAGCGTTACTGGTTGGGGCATAGGCTTGGATTACTATGATATTGAATGGTTTGCCTTGGAAACGAACAGAGATCATTCTGTTGTTTTTGAGATTGCATCCAAGTACTGCATTTCGGACTCTTTTGTTGACCATGATAGCTACTCCATTTCTTCTGAGGGATTCCTGCCCACAGTAGTAGATATAATAATGGTCATCTGAGTTAAATTCACCCATTCCAGTCCATTTTAGTTCGCTGATTCCTAGAATGTCGACGTTCACTCTTGCCATCTCCTGTTTGATCACTTCCAATTTGCATTGATTCATGGACCTAACATTGCAGGTTCCTATGCAATATTGCTCTTTAAAGCATTGGACCTTGCTTAGGCCGTTTAGGTATGACCTAAATCAAATCCATTATGATTATACAGTGGAAGTGAGAAATAGATTTAAGGGACTAGATCTGATAGACAGAGTGCCTGATGAACTATGGACGGAGGTTCGTAACATTGTACAGGAGACAGGGGTCAAGACCAGTCCCATGGAAAAGAAATGCAGAAAAGCAAAATGGCTGCCTGGGAAAGCCTTACAAATAGCTGTGAAAAGAAGAGAAGTGAAAAGCAAAGGAGAAAAGGAAAGATATAAGCATCTGAAAGCAGAGTTCCAAAGAATAGCTAGGAGAGATAAGAAAGCCTTCCTTAGCGATCAAGGCAAAGAAATAGAGGAAAACAACAGAATGGGAAAGACTAGAGATCTCTTGAAGAAAATTAGAGATACCAAAGGAACATTTCATGCAAAAATGGGCTCAATAAAGGACAGAAATGGTATGGACCTAACAGAAGCAGAAGATATTAAGAGGTGGCAAGAATACAAAGAAGAACTGTATAAAAAAGATCTTCACAACCAAGATAATCATGATGGTGTGATCACTCACCTGGAGCCAGACATCCTGGAATGTGAAGTCAAGTGGGCTTTAGAAAGCATCACTATGAACAAAGCTAGTGGAGGTGATGGAATTCCAGTTGAGCTATTTCAAATCCTGAAAGATGATGCTGTGAAAGTGCTGCACTCAATATGCCAGCACATTTGGAAAACTCAGCAGTGGCCACAGGACTGGAAAAGGTCAGTTTTCATTCCAATCCCAAAGAAAGGCAATGCCAAAGAATGCTCAAACTACTGCACAATGGCACTCATCTCACATGCTAGTAAAGTAATGCTCAAAATTCTCCAAGCCAGGCTTCAGCAATACGTGAACCGTGAACTTCCTGATGTTCAAACTGGTTCTAGAAAAGGCAGAGGAGCCAGAGATCAAATTGCCAACATCTGCTGGATCATGGAAAAAGCAAGAGAGTTCCAGAAAAACATCTATTTCTGCTTTATTGACTATGCCAAAGCCTTTGTGTGGATCACAATAAACTGTGGGAAATTCTGAAAGACATGGGCATACCAGACCACCTGACCTGCCTCTTGAGAAACCTGTATGTAGGTCAGGAAGCAACAGTTAGAACTGGACATGGAACAACAGACTGGTTCCAAATAGGAAAAGTACATCAAGGCTGTATACTGTCACCCTGCTTATTTAACTTCTATGCAGAGTACATCAGGAGAAACGCTGGGCTGGAAGAAGCACAAGCTGGAATTAAGATTGCCGGGAGAAATATCAATAACCTCAAATATGCAGATGATACCACCCTTATGGCAGAAAGTGAAGAAGAACTAAAAAGCCTCTTGATGAAAATGAAAATAGAGAGTGAAAAAGTTGGCTTAAAGCTCCACATTCAGAAAACTAAGATCATGGCATCTGGTCCCATCACTTCATGGGAAATAGATGGGGAAATAGTGGAAACAGTGTCAGACTTTATTTTGGGGGGCTCCAAAAGCACTGCAGATGGTGATTGCAGCCATGAAATTAAAAGACGCTTACTCCTTGGAAGGAAAGTTATGACCAACCTAGACAGCATATTAAAAAGCAGAGACATCACTTTGCCCACAAAGGTCCGTCTAGTCAAGGCTATGGTTTTTCCAGTGGTCATGTATGGATGTGAGAGGTGGACTGTGAAGAAAGCTGAGCGCCGAAGAATTGATGCTTTTGAACTGTGATGTTGGAGAAGACTCTTGAGAGTCCCTTGGACTGCAAGGAGATCCAACCAGTCAATCCTAAAGGAGATCAGTCCTGGGTGTTCATTTGAAGGACTGATGCTAAAGCTGAAACTCCAATGCTTTGCCCACCTCATGCAAAGAGTTGACTCATTGGAAAAGACTCTGATGCTGGGAGGGATTGGGGGCAGGAGGAGAAGGGGACGACAGAGGATGAGATGGCTGGATGGTATCACTGACTCAATGGACATGAGTTTGAGTAAACTCTGGGAGTTGGTGATGGACAGGGAGGCCTGGCGTGCTGGGATTCATGGGTTGCAAAGAGTCAGACACAACTGAGCGACTGAACTGAACTGAATTTCTCTTGACCCCTGCATACTGCTAGATTTGCTTTTGCTAGCACTAGGGTATCACCTTATCCTTCTTTAATGTCTCTTACCACATTATTCCAGATGATACCTATCTCTAAATAATCCTCTTCTGCTTCCTTCACTGCCATTCTTCGCGCTTCCTTGCCCAATCACTAACCATTAGGTCTTCTCTCTGTATGCTTATTTCCTAAGACAGATTGCTATTCCCCGTCTTCATCTATATTTTAGCATCTTTTAAACATCTTTTTGGTCTTAGGCACTCTTATCTCAAAGGTCTCACTTCATATCATATCAAATATATTAAAAAATACTCACATTCTACATTACATACCATGTATATATTATATGAGTTGAGTAATGCTCATTTTGCTAAATGCATTCTCTGTATCAAGTGATAGGATCATGTGGGTTATCAATATGGTAAAATACATACGTCTTGAGGGCATGCTAAGTCGCTTCAGTTGTGTCCGACTCTTTGTGACCCTATAGACTGTAGCCTGCCGGGCTCCTCTGTCCATGGGATTCTCCAGACCAGAATACTGGAGTGGGTTGCCATGCCCTCCTTCAGAGGTTTGATCCAGGGATCAAACCTTCATCTCTATGTCTCATGCATTAGCAGGCAGGCTCTTTACCACCAGTGCTACCTGGGAAGCCCAGAATACATATATTGATTTTCAAATACTGAACAAGCCTTGCGTTCCCAAAATAGACTCCACTTGGTTGTGTTATATTATTTTATCATATATTGCTGTATTCAATTTGGTAATATTTTGTATTTTGCCCCTATATTTATGAGAGATACTGGTCTACAGTTTTTTTTGTTTTGTTTTGTTTTTTCTGCTTGTGTTCTCTTTTTCAGGATTTGGCTACAGAGGAATGTTGGCCTCATAAAATGAGTTGGGGAAGGTTTCCTCCTCTTCTATTTTCTGGAAAAATTGTATAGAATTAGTTTTATTTCTTCTTTAAACATTTGATAGAATTTGCCAGAGAAATTATCTGAGTCTGGAGATTCCTTTTTTGAGAAAATTTTAACTGTGAACTCATTTTATTTAATAAGATTATCAAGTTATCTATTTCTTTCTGAGTAGGTTTTGACACTTTGTAAACTTTAAAGAATTGATCCATTCAGTTCAGTTCTGTCGCTCAGTCGTGTCTGACTCTTTGCAACCCCATGAACTGCAGCACGCCAGGCCTTCCTGTCTATCACCAACTCCCAGAGTTTACTCAAACTCATGTCCATTGAGTCAGTGATGCCATCCAACCATCTAATCCTCTGTCGTCCCCTTCTCCTCCTGCCCTCAATACTTCCCAGCATCAGGGTCTTTTCAAATGAGTCAGCTCTTCGCATCAGGTGGCCGAAGTATTGGAGTTTCAGCTTCAACAGTCCTTGCAATGAACACCCAGGACTGATCTCCTTTAGGATTGACTGGTTGGATCTCCTTGCAGTCCAAGGGACTCTCAAGAGTCTTCTCCAACACCACAGTTCAAAAGCATCAATTCTTCGGCGCTCAGCTTTCTTTATAGTCCCCATACATGACCACTGGAAAAACCATAGTCTTGACTAGATGGACATTTGTCAACAAAGTAATGTCTCTGCTTTTTAATATACTGTCTAGGTTGGTCATGACTTTCCTTCCAAGGAGTAAGCATCTACATCTAAATAATTAAATTTATGTGCACAGTCATTTGTAGTATTCCCTTATTATCCAGTTAACACTGGTGATGTCTGTTGTGATATTTTCTCTTTTATGCATAGTATTTGTCTTATTCTTTTTCTTTGTCAGTCTAGTTAGAGATTTGCCATTTTTATTCATCTTTTTATTAAAAGCATAGCTTTTGGTTTTACTGTGTTTCTCTGTTGCTTTTCTGTTTTCAGTTTCAGTGATTTCTGCTATTATTCCCTTCCTTCTACTTTGGCTTTATTTTGTTATTCCTTTTTCCAGTCTTATAAATTCAAGGTTTAGATTATTGATTTGAGAACTTTTTTTCTAAAATAATCACTTAAAGCTGTATTTTTTTCTCTAACCATAGTTTTAGGAACATACCACAAATTTTGATATGCTGTATTTTTATTTTCATTTAATTCAAATTATATTCTCATTTCCCCTAGGGCTTCCTCTTTATCAAATGGATTATTAAGAAACATATAGAACTTCCCTGGTGGTCCAGTGGTTAAGAATCCGCCTGCCAATGCAAGAGACACGGGTTCAGTCTCTGGGTCAGGAAGTCCCCTGCAGAAGGAAATGGCACACCACTCTAGTATTCTTCCTGGGAAATCCCATGGACAGAGGAGCCTGGCAGGCTACAGACCATGGGTTTGCAAGAGTTGGACATGACTTAGCAACTAAACCACCACCAGCATTTGAAATTGATATAGCTGTAAATGTACATTGCAAACTCTAGGGCAACAACTTTAAAAACTTCTTTCAAAGAAGTATAATTGATATGTCAAGAGAGAAGAAAAAATGGAATCACATTAAAAGCTTAATTAAAACCAGAGAAGGCAGAAAAAGAGAGGAAGACAAAGAGTATTTGCCCTTATTTATTGAACCATGGTTATAATAGATGCTTCAAAGTATTGTCATAATTCCAACATCTGTGTCATTTTACAGTTGGAATCTGATGATCATTTTGTTTTTTCTCTTGCACGTTGAGGTTCCTAATTTTTCATATGCTGAGTAATTTTGGATTGCATCTTGCACTTTTTGAACATGAGACTCTGGGTCTTGTATGATTTCTAAGGAAAAGATTGTGGTTTTGTGTTTGTTTCTGTATTGTTTTGGTTTTGCTTTAGAAGTTAATAGGCCTGGTTAGGTTTGGGGTACAAGTTTCAAACCAACTTCTCTGGGCTGTGGTTCCAGGGTCAGTTTAGTTTTCAGAGCATTTGCCGTGTTATTTGGATCTGTCTTGCATTTACACCACTCAGTGGCCACCGTGAGACTAGGCAATGGTCTAATGGTCTTTGGCATGTGACTCAGAGGTGTGCCCAGGCATCTCTCTACTTTAAGGAGGATCTCTCTCCCGACAAGTGTCTGCCTCTCTGGGGCCCTTCCTCACAGTCGTCTGGCCAGAAAGCTGGGGAGCTCTGATGCAACCCTTCCAATTGTGTGCATATGGTAGGTAGGGGAAGAAAAATCTTTTCCCTCTACCCTCCTAAGGAATAGCCTGGGGCCCCTGTAATAAGAAATAAATTTACAAGCAGAAACTATACAAATTTAATACAGGTTTTACATGGCATGGGAGCCTTCAAAAGGAAATGAAGACCCGAAAAAGAAGTTAAACCTGAGTATTTTCATGCTATGTTTGATGAAGAGTGGAAAGTCCTGGAAAAATGTGAAAGGACAAAATAAGGGTAAGAGCCAAGTGTGGTTAACTGGGGCAAACAGCAAGGTCTGTTCATTTTAAACGCCTTTGAGCATCCCTCTGTCTTGGGAGGTAAAGATGCTCTCCTGCTCCAGGTATAGGGAGGTAACCTGTCACTTGAGGCTTTGACGACCTGCTTCAGGGGAAGGTCAGAAGACGCTTCCTGCACCTGCCACTTCTCAAATTCCTTCAGCTTTAAATATTCAAATGCCAAGTTGCCTTGTTTTGGGGTAACACATCTGAACTCTTCAGGGGCCAAGAGGTAGGAGAGCAGAGAGAGAAATAATGTTTATTTACTCCACACTCTTGGGACCATAGTCCTTCCACATTGCTGGTGCAGGGTTGAATCTGGGTAATTTTCAAAACAGGCAAAGATGTCTTTGGCATTCTCCTACCATTTTACTAACACCTATCTCTCTGGTTTGAGTTACTTTAGATGACATCTAAAGTCCCTTCCCACAGAAAGGCTCGTTTTTAAGTAATTCAAAGTTGTTAATAGCACAGTACCTGGGGTTCAGAATACCTTTGCTTGAAAGTGTTAGTCACTCAGTCATACCTGACTCTTTGAGACCCCATGGACTGTAGCCCGACAGGCTCCTCTGTCATGGGATTTCTCAGGCAAAAATACTGGAGTGGGTAGCCATTCCCTTCTCCAGGGGATCTTCCTGACTCAGGGACAGAACTCATGTCTCCTGCATTGCAGGCAGATTCTTTACTGTCTGAGCCACGAGGAAGTCCACACCCCATTTTTATTTAAATCCTGTTTACTAACTGGGTGACCTTTAGTCAGAATTGTTTAAATTACCAGTACCTTGCTTTCCTCTTAACAGTGCTTACCTCCTGGTGTTGCTGTGCATTTTAAATGAGATATTGCATATAAAGTACCTAGCACAGTGCCTGACAGATAGGAATAGCAAATGCTTAATAAATGGAAGCTGTTAGTTTTTTTCTTTTTAATTTATTTTTTTATTGAAGGATAATTGATTTACAGAATTTTGTTGTTTTCTGTCAAACCTCAACATGAATCAGCCATAGGTATACATACATCCCCTCCCTTTTGAACCTCCCTCCCATCTCCCTCTCCATCCCACCCCTCTAGGTTGATACAGAGCCCCTGTTTGAGCTTCCTGAGCCATACAGCAAATTCCCATTGGCTATCTCTTTTACACATGGTAATGTAAGTTTCCATGTTACTCTTTCCATACACCTCACCCTCTCCTCCCCTCTCTCCATGTCCGTAAGTCTATCCTCTATGTCTGTTTCTCCACTGTTGTGCTGTAAATAAGTTCTTCAGTACCATTCTTGTAGATTCCATATATTTGTTAGAATACAATATTCATCTTTCTCTTTCTGACTCACTTAACTCTGTATAATAGGTTCTAGGTTCATCCACCTCATCAGAACTGACTCAAATGCATTCCTTTTTATGGCTGAGTAATACTCCATTATGTATATGTACCACAGCTTCTTTATTCATTCATCTGTTGATGGACATCTAGGTTGCTTCCATGTTCTAGCTACTATAAATAGTGCTGCAATGAACAATGGGATACATGTGTCTATATCAATTTTGGTTTCCTCAGGGTATATGCCTAGGAGTCAGATTGCTGGGTCATAAGGTGGTTTTATTCCTAGTTTTTTAAGGAATCTCCATACCATCTTCCATAGTGGCTCTATCAACTTACCTTCCCACCAACAGTGCAAGAGGGTTCTCTTTTCTCCACACCCTCTCCAGCATTTATTGTTTATAGACTTTTGGATGATGGCCATTCTGACCAATGTGAGGTGATATCTCATTGTAGTTTTGATTAGCGTTTCTCTAATAATGAGTGATGCTGACCATCTTTTCATGTGTTTGTTAGCCATCTGTATGTCTTCTTTGGAGAAATGTCTGTTTAGGTCTTTTTTACACTTTTTGATTGCGTTTTTCTTCTGGCATTGAGTTGTATGAGCTGCTTGTATATTTTGGAAATTAATCCTTTGTCAGTTGTTTCATTTGCTATTATTTTCTCCCATTCTGAGGGTTGTCTTTTCACCTTGCTTATAGTTTCCTTTGCTGTGCAAAAGCTTTTAAGTTTAATCAGGTCCCACTTGTTTACTTTTGTCTTTATTTCCATTACTCTAGGAGGTGAGTCATAGAGGATCGTGCTTTGATTTATGTCATCAAGTGTTCTGCCTGTTTTCCTCTAAGAGTTTTATAGTTTCTGGTCTTACATTTAGGTCTTTAATCCATTTTGAGTTTATCATTGTGTATGGTGTTAGGAAGTGTTCTAACTTCATTCTTTTACATGTAGCTGTCCAGTTTCCCCAGCACCATTTATTGAAGAGGCTGTCTTTGCCCCATTGTATATTCCTGCCTCCTTTGTCAAAACTAAGGTACCCATAGGTGCATGGGCTTTCTATCTTGTTCCATTGGTCTATATTTCTGTTTTTGTGCCAGTACCATACTGCCTTGATGACTGTAGTATAATCTGAAGTCAGGAGGGTTGATTCCTCCAGCTCCATTCTTCTTTCTCAAGACTGCTTTGGCTATTCAGGGTCTTTTGTGTTTCCATACGAATTGTGAAATTTTTTGTTCTAGTTCTGTGGAAAATGTCATTGGTATTTGATAGAGATCACATTGAATCTGTAGATTGTGTTTGGTAGTATAGTCATTTTCACAATATTGATTCTTCCTACCCAGGAACATGGAATAGCTCTCCATCTGTTTATGTCCTCTTTGATTTCTTTCATTAGTGTCTTATAATTTTCTGTGTACAGTTCTTTTGTCTCCTTAGGTAAGTTTATTCCTAGATATTTAATTCTTTAATAAATGGAAGCCGTTAGTTTTTTAACTTAAGGAGAAACTTTTCTGTTTTGGGACAAATTTCAAATTTGTTTTATTATTATTTTTGTGTTTTTATCAAGCAAGAATATTATAGTATGTATACAGTGCTTCTAAATTTTAGCACACAAGTTCCAATATGGCTTTAAACAGCCACATAATACTTATATACACCAGCACACATATGTATCCTATCGAATGTATGAATTTGATTTGTGTCAGATCAAAGGTATAGAGTCTGATTAGAGTAGGATTCTATTTTATTTGCATTCACTACTTTTCAAAGTATCAATTTTGGTGATAAACATTTATTTTTTTTATATTGGACATGTTTACTGGCATAATTATGCTAAACCTATTTAATTCTTATTTAGGATTCATTCATGTGTATGTTTATTTTTTTAAGACAATAATTTTTTTAGCAAGGCACAAAGTCCAAAGTGATTTAAAGAATATAGGCAATATGATGTTGATCTTCATGCTTCCAGAACACAACTGAGTAATAGTAATAATAACAACTTGTATTTGAATATTGCTTTTATAATTTCCAAAGCGTTTTCACATAGCCTTTTTTGAAATTTAGTTTAATTGCATGTTTCAGTCCCCATAGTGAAAAATCTGATTCGACTTTAAAAATGAACTGAAAAAGTAAATCTTTCATTTTTACACAATAATATTTTTATTTTTACTAAAAGGGCTACACTTGTGTCATGGACAGAAAACTACCCACAATCTCAGTGGTATGACTCCTTTTTTCTCCACAAAATTATGTGGAAGACAGAAAATCATTTTCACAGTAGGCATCACACAAATTAATGTAAGAGAGAAGAAACAAACAGCTTATTTAAACTTTGAAGGTAATTTAAATACATTTAGTACTTTTACATTTGTAGACGCATTCAACAAACAATTGTTAAATGAATGACAGGTGGAACTTTCTCATCAAATTGAAAGATTAATTGCAAGATGAAGAGAATATGAAATTTAATTTTTGCCAAACATTTATGAATATGTTTCTCTTTCTGGCTCAATACAACAGCCTGATGCTCAGCTTTTGCTGGCCAGCTCTTACCTATCAAATAGGGTACACTTGCTTGCCATTTCACATTCTCCATTCTCAGACCCAGTCTGATCTCCTACCACTCCTCTGTTCAAATCCTTGACACCAGCCCACCTTGACGGTTTATTTTTCTGTGGACACAGTCAGGGCTTGCCAGGTGGCTCTGTAGTCAAGAATCTGCCTCCAATGCAGGAGATGCAGGAGATGAAGCTTCGATCCCTGGGTTGGGAAGATCCCCTGGAGAAGGAAATGGCAGTATTCTTGCCTGGGAGATCCACGGACGGAGGAGACTGGCGGGCTACAGTCCATGGGGTCGCCAAGAATCGGACATGACTGAGCAAGCACATGTGACATGGACACAGTCACACATCCCCAGCTCAGGGCCTCCGTTCATGCATTTTCCTTTGCTAGGAAATCTCCAGCATACTTGTGGAATCCTACCCAATTTGAAACAACCATTTATTCACGTTCGTGAATTCTGTGAGTCAGAAATGCAGACAGGCACAGCAGACATAACTTATCTTGACTCCACCATGACAAGACCTTGGTTGGGAAGACTTGAATCGCTGGGGTGATTGAGTGGCTCAATGAAAGAAATGTCCAGGGGTGTCTTCACTCACTGGAAATTGCCCCACTGAAAATTTCACTCACATTTGATGCCTGGGCTAGGTTGATTGAAAAATGCCACTCAACTTGGCTGTCAACAGAAGCACCTAAACAAATATGCCCCATGTGACCTTGGCTTCCCACAGCATGGTAGCCTTGAGGCTCCGAAAGTGAGTATCTCAGTGAATAAAAAACCCCTACCCATTCTTGAACACCCCTCTCAAATGCATTTCCTCCATATGAACCCTCTCCTTATTTCTCCCTTAACCAAATGTGTTTACTCTCTTTCAAATTTTCACTGTAGTTTCTTTGTGTTTTTCCTTAAGCACTTTTCTTATTCCGCCTTGGTTTTACAGCCATTTTAATATTTATTTTTATAGTCATGTTATGTTCCTTTGTGTTTCCTATGAACACTTTGAGGGCAAGAACTAGATTTTATTCATCTATGTATTCCCTAAAGCAACTAATAAGGTACCTTTCTAGCATATTGTACATGCTGAACAAATATCTACTGAATCAAAAAGGAAAAAAAAGGCTAGTTTCCTAATCCTCCATTAAGTATTCAATTTCTTCAATATCCACTTTTTAAAAAAAAACTCACACTTTTACTTGACATATACATGTGTTTGAGAGTATTATGAATTATGTCAAGCCATAATAATCAAAGAAACAGAAATACCATTTGGCAGTTGGCAAAAAGGAATCGGGTAACCATTGTGAAGTGGTTATTTCCAATCAACCATGCATCCATGGATGGTTTGTGAACCATGGTTAATTTAATATCCACACATGCTTATTAGAAGTATTCAGCCTCTTGCTATAATCAACTTGTTTATATATTTACAAGTAATGACTTTCTGGTTATTTTAATTAAGAAACCCTTCATTCATTAGAATTCTGTTGACTAATATAATCCCTTCCAATGGGGGAAACTAGTATTTATAGCAGTTGTAGGAAGAGCAGGTTGACAAATTGCCACAGACATCCATGATGAGGTCTTGATTAACCTGTTAATGGATGAATTAAAATCAGATAAACATTCTGGAGAGCAATTTTGCAATATATATCAACTGATATAAAATTGTGTATATCCTTTGACCCAGTGATTTCTCTTCTAGGAATCTATCCTTGACACTTGCACAAAGATAGGAACATGATATTAATTGAAGCATTGGCCATAAGAATATATAT
Organism: Bos mutus; assembly: GCF_027580195.1. Taxonomy (NCBI): domain Eukaryota; kingdom Metazoa; phylum Chordata; class Mammalia; order Artiodactyla; family Bovidae; genus Bos; species Bos mutus. Next base: position 19,461,699 of record NC_091646.1, read on the forward strand.
TCGGAAACAACATAAATGTGTATCAATGGAGCATTGGTAAAATAAATGATGGTACAGTTATGAAGTGGATTGTTACATAGCTGTTAAAAAGACTGAGGAAAATCTATATGCAATAACACTGAAAGATATTCATATTTTATTGGTAATCAAAGGAATTTGCAGGACAATATGTATATTATGGTACCATTTCTGTTAAAAACAAAAAAAAACCAACATGTGCTTATAAATTACAGAAATTTAACCAGGACCAGAGTTGTGGTGTTAAGGTGGGGAGGGGGAGAAAAAACGAGGTAGAAGAGAAGGCTGGGTTATACTTAGTAGTTCTGAGAATCAAAAACATGTGTCATCAATCTTACTCAAAAATATAACTCAAAAATATAAGTCAAGGAGCTCCTCCCTTTTTCTGTCAGCCTGTCTCCAAGTTGGTGGGCCACAAATCTCCATTCTCTCTGAGTGACCTGTTGTTTTGGCTGCACTACGTGGTTTGTGGGATCTTAGTTCCCTGACCAGGGCTTGAACCCAGGCTCGGGCAGTGAGAGTGCCAAGTCCTAACCACTGGACAACCTGGAAAGTCCCTAACTAACCTCTTTCTTGGCAGTCAGTCCAGCGCCAGTTTTCAGGCTACCGATGGTAACTAATCATGTCAACTCTGTCTCGCCAAGTTTGTCAATTTTCTCTTCCTCTATTTTCCTTTCTACTTTCTCTACCTGGTAGCCCAAGCCTTTATCACCTCACCCCTCAATTATTGCAGTTTCTCTCAGCCTGTAGTTTCTCTTCCTAGCCCACAAACCTTCCCTCTATCCTACACAGAGCTTTCCTAATACCCTGCAGGGTGCCAGCCCAGTCTTCAGCACTTTCCACTGTTACATGTCCCAACTCCAGAGGACGACTGGGCAGTCGGTGCCCTCCCACAGCCTGGCCCGGACTACCGTTCCTGGTGTAACTTCCAGGACACCAAAAGACGATGGGCTGAACTTCCGTGATCACGAGGACCTCTATCTGGAAGGTCCTGCCTGCCCTCCCAGCTCTGCATGCTACAGGTTCTTTAGCACCCACCAGCAATATCTTCCTCATTATTTTTCAGTAAGTCCCTAAGCTGTGTGGAAGCTCCCTAAGAGTGGAAAATGTTGTCTCTTACACTGATTAACTGATAAAGTAACCTGAATCTCCTTAGGCTTTGCCAGCCTGTGGGTACACTAGGGTTCCAAAAATCTATACTTCCCTGACTTTTGTTCCTATCTGCTCATGTGGGACCCTGTCTTCCTGCAAAGTGCCCTTCAGGTATTTCTGGGAGTCTCCAGGCAGCATCTCACCTCATGATCGAGCCCCGGTCAGCTGTCCAGGTCTGCTTCCAGGTGACACACACCATTCTTTTCTCCATTTCCTGCTCTCGACCCCTGCAGGCACCACGGCACCCCACTGGGCACCATTGCTGCTTCCACTGGATACCACCGTGTTCACTAGGCACCAGCCTCCTGCAGAGACTCCTACAATTATATATTTCTTGCAATCGCCAACTGCTGTGAACCAAACAATCTCTCAAAAACATTAGCTGTGGAATGATATTCAGTAGGACATGCTTGGATTTGCTTTTCTAGTGGTGGAGACAGGGTGCACTGATTTATCCTCACGTTCTGTCTCTCCAGTTATCATCAGGACCAGCCTGTAGGCATTTGTGAGGTGGTTTTTCAGGGCTCAGGATACACGATTCTGAGTTGTTGAGCAAAGTAACCCTACCTGCCAAGGTTGCCAGCCCAAATTAATGGTTCCTGCTCTGATGTGTTTTGATCCTTATATGGAAACTTCCTATCTCTGGGTCTTCAAAGTTCAAATCCAAGTAGGAGTTGATCTCAAGTTTCAAGAAAGGTCAGCTCGCACCTCAGACAGAGTTTCTTTGTGCCCATCTGCTAAGCCAAAGAGAGAGTTCCCTACTGCAGTTCTCACAAGGGGAGAATTAGGGAAGTAAAACAATCAAAGAAATGCTTTCTCCACAGAGTGGCACAGGGCAGCGCAGCTAGGAATGAATGGACAAATGCGTTGCATGCAAGTGTGGTAAAAGGATGGTCAGTTTATGAGTGTTTCTTAGTGCTTCACAGTCTTACCATACAAATGGTTCTCAGAGGCTTTGAAGTTAAAGCTCCTGGGAAAGAGAAGTGTTCACACTTAGGGTTTCAATGCACTAGAGCCAAGGTCAAGTAAACCTAGTGGTGTGAAAGGCCACAGAGAGGCTCCGATGGTAGGAAATACTCTATCCTTATAGAAGGCAAAAGGTGACTGCATATTCTTCAACAGTAAAAGACACACCTTCAAATCATATAAATCAGGTTAATTTCCTGTGACAGCATGTCAAGAATAAAAGAGACGATGGTCTGAAATATGTGGCATGCTAGTGGCAGATATAACATTAGAAGTTTTCAAACTTTTTAAAATAGGCATCAGATTTTCTCAAATGATTTTCATATAATTATTTTTGGAATCTCTAGGACACACTATGTCACATGGGTCTTGCTTAAGGGAAATACCATAAATAATTCTCTATCTTTACAAAGGAGAAACAGAGAGTGATTATTTTCCTAATCAAAGGATCCTCATCCCCTTTAGAGTAATATGAGATTTAAGTTACGCAAATGTATTTTCTCATAACTTTGCTTTTTGCTGCTTTTATTGTTATTTTTTAAAACCCAGTTTTATGGATCCTTTTTGGATTAAAAAGTAATGCTCATCACTTAAGAGCACTTGAGATTTGTATGACAGTTTGTGCTGGTGAAGACTTTCCCCTCTCCCATCCCTGCTTCATTTGGTTCTGGCAGCCCTGTGAGGGAGGTGGTCAGAGCAGGATTTCCCACCTCTATTTTTGTTTCATCTTTACTGTGTTTACTGGGCTTCCCTGGTGATTCAGCTGCTAAAGAATCTGCCTGTAAAAAAAAAAAAAAAAGAATCTGCCTGTAATGCAGGAGACCTGGGTTTGATCCCTGGGTTGGGAAGATCCCCTGAAGGAGGAAATGGCTACCCACTCCAGTATTCTGGCCTGGAGAATTCCATGGACTATCATCCATGGGGTCGCAAAGAGTCGGACACGACTGAGTGACTTTCAGTTGAACACTTTACTGTGTTAGGGGGTTTACTACACCGTGAACCTGTTCTTGCTGCAAAATGTCAAACTGATTCCAAATCTAACATATAAAACTCTGTTATCTTGTACATGACACTCACAAGTTCTCTCCATCGAGTTAAATGTATTCTAACACTTCATAGAAAAACCCACCAAGGAGAGGTAGTATATCCTATTTTCAGCCTAGAGAAGTGAATCCCAAACCTCACTGGGCATCACAATCATCTGAATTTGCTAAAAATATGGATTCCAGAACCCCACCCCAAACCTACTGAATCAGGATGTCTGACAGTGAGAAACTCTGGGAGAGCCCATTTCAGATGACAACCCAACTCCTGCCTGAAGGAGAGTGCTCTGTTGTCTCCAGTTCCTTCAGTTCAGGCTGTAATTAAAAAAAAAATTATTGGAGTATAATCGATTTAAAATGTTACTTAAATGTTATTTAAAATGCTACTTAAATGTTATTTAAAATGATCGAACCCAGGTCTCCTGCATTACAGGCGGATTCTTTAGCAGCTGAACCACCAGGGAAGCCCAGTTACTTCAGGTGTACAATAAACTAAATCAGTTATACTTACAGGCTTCCCAGGTGGCTCTGTGGTAAAGAAACCACCTGCCAGTGCAGGAGACATTAGAGACCTGGGTTCAATCCCTGGGTGGGGAAGATCCCCTGGAGGAGGGCATAGCAACCCACTCCAGTATTCTTGCCTGGAGAATCCCATGGTCAGGGGAGCCTGGTGTGCTACAGTCCATGGGGTAGCAGAAGAGTCAGACACGACTGAGTGACTGACCACAACACATATATTCATTCTTTTTAAGATTTTTTTCCTATATAGGTCATTACACAGTATTGAGTAGAGGTCCTTATGCTATACCATAGGTCCTTATTATTTATCCATTTTATATATGGTAGTATGTATATGTCAAGCCCAGTCTGCCAATTTATCTCTCCTCCTCCGTTTCCCCCACCCTGATAACCGTAAGTTTGTTTTCTACAACTGTGATTCTATTTCTGTTTTGTGAAGTAAGTCAGAGAAAGACAAACATCATGTAATACCGCTTATATGTGAAATCTTAAAAAAAAGGCACAAATGAACCTATTTAGAGGCTGTAATTTTTAACAGAACTTGACTGAATGCTTGAAGGGTGACATAGAAATGACTGAGGTAGTTGCTTAGAGTTGCTGCTGCTGCTACTGCTGCTGCTGCTAAGTCGCTTCAGTCGTGTCCGACTCTGTGCGACCCCATAGACGGCAGCCCACCAGGCTCCCCCGTCCCTGGGATTCTCCAGGCAAGAACACTGGAGTGGGTTGCCATTTCCCTCTCCAGTGCATGAAAGTGAAAAATAAAAGTGAAGTCGCTCAGTCGTGTTCGACTCCTAGCGACCCCATGGACTGCAGCCTACCAGGCTCCTCCATCCATGGCATTTTCCAGGCAAGAGTACTGGAGTGGGGTGCCATGCTTAGAGCTAGTAGTTTATAACTTACAATCCACATTCAATTTCTAGCCACTTAGTGGCAGTATCTTCACAGCAGGTGCCAGCTCAAAATCCACACCAACAGGAATCTTTAGAAATTCCCATGCCTAAGATTTCAGATCCAACCCCCCTGTTGTCGTTGATGCTATTGTTCAGTCGCTAAGTTTTGTCTGACCCCATGAATTTCAGCACACCCAGGCTTCCCTGTCCTTCATTATCTCCTGGAGTTTTCTCAAATTCATGTCCATTGAGTTGGTGATGCCATCCAACCATCTCATCCTGTGTCACCCGCTTCTCCTCCTGCCTTCAGTCTTTCTCAGCATCAGGGTCTTTTCCAGTAAGTCAGCTCTTTGCATCAGGTGGCCAAAGTATTGAAACTTCAGCTTCAGCATCAGTCCTTCCAATGAATATTCAGGGTTGATTTCCTTTAGGATTGACTGGTTTGATCTCCTTGCAATCCAAGGGATTCTCAAGAGTCTTCTCCAACACCACAGTTGAAAAGCATCAATTCTTCAGTGCTCAGCCCTCTATATGGTCCAATTCTCATATGCTCCAGCCAAAGGAGCAACTCCTCCTTTCATGCCATCTAAGACCATTGCCCCACTTTCCCACCCCAGAGTGGTTGATGCTGAGATTCTCCATTTCCTCCTGGGGAAATCCTAGTATCTCCAGATACCATAACCCAGATAGATGATAAGGAGACCACCATCCATTTCCCATAGGCTGGTACAGACATGTCTCTAGTGAGACCAAGCAAGGCCACCTTGCTTAGTCTAGCTAGCACTAAGCCAGCCCCAGGCTCAGCTCGTCACAGCCTCTCCTCCAATTTAAGGCTAAAGAAAAATCAAACCTGCACACCTCCTTCGCTTCAAACTAATCTCAATTCCAAGTCTATTGTGAGAAAAACCTCAGGGCAAAAAAACCACACCTATCTGCAGGGGGGCAGGGAATCCAAGCTTAATCCAGCTTTAGAAAAAGGGAAATTGTCGAACTCTATTGGAGAGTAGTTTGTTTAAACCCAATTTACATCACCAAACAGGTTGATTAGCATCACACTCTGAAGTAAGGTTTCTCCTAAACAAAGACTGAAGGCTTTTATGACAAAAGGAGCTCACTAAGGCTGAGTTCTCTCAAACAAAGCCAGAACCTGCTACTTTTGGAGTGCATCTTGTCCTCCAATCTAATACCTTATCAGCTCAAATCCCTCTTCTTCCAGGAAGCCCTCCCAGACCATTCTGGGCCACCTTGTGTCTCCTTCTAATAAATCCCAACAGTTACTATCAATCTTATTCACCTGGCAATCAGTTATATATGGCATGGTCTCTAGACCATTCTTGGGGCTTCCCTGGTGGCTCAGAGGGTAAAGCATCTGCCTGCAATGTGGGAGACCTGGGTTCTCTATACAAGACTATTCTTGTAATTTTGCTTTGAACTTTTGAATTCTTTTACCATTTGAAGTGAAGTGAAGTGAAGTGAAAGTCGCTTCAATCAGTTCAGTCACTCAGTCGTGTCCAACTCTTTGCCACCCCATGGACTGCAGTACACCATGCTTCCCTGTCTGTCCTTTACCATCTCCTAGAGCTTGCTCAAACTCATGTCCATTGAGTCGATGATGCCATCCAACCATCTGGTCCTCTGTTGTCCCCTTCTCCTCTTGCCCTCAATCTTTCCCAGCATCAAGGTCTTTTCCAATGAGTCAGCTCTTCACATCAGGTGGCCAAAGTATTGGAGCTTCAGCATCAGTCCTTCCAATAACTATTCAGGGTGGATTTCCTTTAGGATTAACTGGTTTGATTTCTTTGCTGTCCAAGGGACTCTCAAGAGTCTTCTCCAGCACCACAGTTGGATAGTGTAAATTCTTTTGTGCTCAGCCTTCTTTATGGTCCAATTTGCACATGCATACATGACTACTGGAAAAACCATAGCTTTGACTAGAGGGACCTTTGTCAGCGGTCATAGCTTTTCTTCCAAGGAGCAAGCGTCTTTTAATTTCATGGCTGCAGTCACCGTCTGCAGTGATTTTGGAGCCCAAGAAAATAAAGTGTGTCACTGTTCCCATTATTTTCCCATCTATTTGCCATGAAGTGATGGGACCAGATGCCATGATCTTCATTTTTTGAATGTTGAGTTTTAAGCCAGCTTTTTCAGTCTCCTCTTTCACCTTCTCCAAGAGGCTCTTTAGTTCCTCTTCACTTTCTGCCATAAGGGTGGTGTCATCTGCATATCTGAGGTTATTGAGATTTCTCCCAGCAATCTTGATTCCAGCTTGTGCTTCCTCCAATCCAACATTTCTCATGATGTACTCTTGGCTTCCCAGATGGTGCTAGTAAAGAACGTGCCTGCCAGTGCAGGAGACAAAAGAGACTCGAGTTCAGTCCCTGAATTGGGAAGATTCCATGGGGAAGAAAATGGCAACCCACTCCAGTATTCTTGCCTGGAGAATTCCATGGATAGAGGAGCCTGGCAGGCTGCAGTCCAAGGGGTTGCAAAGAGGTGGACACAACTGAAGCGACTTAGCACTTAGCACACACACTCTGCATATAAGTTAAATAATTAGGGTGACAATATACAGCTTTGATGTACTCCTTTCCCAATTTTGAACCAGTCAGTTTTTCATTCTGTTCTAACTATTGCTTCTTGACATGCATACAGGTTTCTCAGGAGGCAGGTACGGTGGTCTGGTATTCCCATGTCTTTAAGAATTGTCCACAGTTTGTTGTGATCTACACAGTCAAAGGCTTTGGCATGGTCAGTGAAGTGGAAGTAGATGTTTTTCTGGAATTCTCTTGCTTTTTTGATGATCCAATTGATGTTGGCAATTTGATCTCTGGTTCCTCTGCCTTTTCTAAATCCATCTTGTTCATCTGGAAGTTCTTGGTTCACGTACTGTTGAAGCCTGGCTTGGAGAATTTTGTGCATGACCTTGCTAGCGTGGGAAATGAGTGCAATTGTGCGGAAGTTTGAGTGTTCTTTGGCATTTCCCTTCAATGGGATTGGAATGAAAACTGACCTTTTCCAGTCCTGTGGCCACTGCTGAGTTTTCCAAATGTGCTGACATATTGAGTGCAGCACTTTAACAGCATCATCTTTTAGCATCCAGCTCAGCTGGAATTCCATCATCTCCACTGGCTTTGTTCATTGTGATGCTTCCTATGGCCCACTTGACTTTGGGCTCCAGGATGTCTGGCTCTAGGTGAGTGATCACACCATCGTGCTTATCTGGGTCATTAAGATCTTTTTTGTATAGTTCTTCTGTGTATTCTTGCTACCTCTTCTTAATATCTTCTGCTTCTGTTGAGTGTTGAGTGGTGGACAGCAATAATCTAAAATATCCTGTTGCTCCCCAAAATGTCTTAAGTTTATATCATTTGTTCAGTCCTCACAACAACCCTATACAGCAGGTGTTTGTATTATCCCCATCAACAAGGACACTGGATTTCAGAAAGGTAAGCAGATGCACTGAAGTCACACAGCTGGCTCACACAGAAGCAATTCTGATCTGACTCCCCAAAATGTTCTCTTATCTATTATGTCAAACTACTTCCTCAGGAGTCTATTTTGACTGGACCATTGGATCTGTAGAAAGGTGTACTGCAAAATAAGATCGAACCTAAGTGAGAAGGGCCTTATGTATCAAGCTACAAAATTTGTACTTAATTTGCCAAGCAATGGGGTGCCATTGAAGGCTCTGGAACACAGAAATGACAGGATCAGTGTTAGGCGCTAGGAAGATTAATCTGACAGTAGGGTGTAAAACAAGAGTGGTGAGAGCCTGAAGGGGGTAGGGGAGTGCAGGAAGATGGTTAGTCAGCAAAGACAACAGTCCAGGTGAAACTGCCCTTAGAACTTGAAGGGAAGAGGCAGATTTGCAAGAAAGAAGAGGGTACTAGTCATGAAAAAATTGAGAAGGAATGTCAACACCACCCTCCTCAGTCAATTTCTGGCGGGAAAGAAGTGAAGAAAAGGCTCATCTCTCAATACGATACAAAATGAGCATAGTTTTAATTGGCGCCCTCTTCCTCTTGTTTCTTCTAATTCTTATTTCCTTTCTCCCCTTGTGACTGAGCTACAGTCACCTTACAAGGGACTCTTGCCTTAGGTGTTTCAGTTTTTCCTAAGGAACACAAACACTTAAAAGTGAGAACTGTGATTATTCCAGCTTGGAGCAGAGCCAAGCAGAATTATATCTTCAGGGCTGAAATACAGTAAAACACGCCCAGTGTTTCTGTCTGGTTCAGACACTTCCATTTGCATAATGCCTGCGACAAAAATATTGAAATTAAAGGTGATATCGCGTGAATCAGGAAACTCTTTTGAAGACAGCATGTTCTAGAAAATAAGAGATATTTAATCAAGTCAGGAATGTGGACCTAACCTAGAAGTTTAAACAAAAAGAAAGAAAAGAATGGCATATGTTTCTGTTTCCTAATGAGGACCTAATCACTAATTTGAAAGATAGCTAAATCCCCAAATTAAATTTTTTTTGGAAACCAGATGCAAACAGGAGCGTTTTCTCTCCTACTCACTCTCTGCTCTTTCCTATCAGCCCTCCTGCAACTGGATTTTTCTCGATCTCCTTTGATTGTTTTTATATCTATTTCTCTAGAAAAGTGCATGCTACTCAAACAAATGTTATCTTCTGACCCCCAGTGAGAAAGACCCACTGGGTACCATGTTTTTACACATCAAATACATTTTCATAGTTTCAAATACTTGGAATTACTAATGTTCCCATAATGCGTTAGGGACATTGTGGTGGTATTGAAACCACAAGAAAGGAATATTATTTTATTAAGACAGGATTGAAGATGTGCTCTTTCACTAAGGGAAGAAAACACCACAGTAAAAAGCACATATGCTCTGCTTCTCTGATACCAAGGAACCCCGAGGAAAGCTCTTCACACAAAATTTGCATAGAGCCTGGCTCCGCAGCGTGCCCCTCCAGCTCGCCCTTTTCCCATTTCAGGAGTCGAATGGTTAGTACCGAAAAGGTTTTACACAGAAATGGGAAGTTCTCCTATTTACTGCCTTCTGAGAGCCTTACTGTACTGTGCCTGTATTTGGTGTGCATAGGATAATAAAATCCATGTGTGAATGTTTATATTTTAAAGATGTTGTGCTCCAATATGTTCTGAGTTAGGGCTTTTGAAAATACGGTATAGATTGCACACAATGCCAACTGAAAGGCTAATCTTCCCACTGTTACACTTTAATTAGTGAGACCTGTCATTACAACTTTTTATGATGAAAAGTATCAGGCCTTTTATCTTACTTTTAAGCCCTATTCTGAAAACAGCAGAAAAGGAACTGAAAAGACAAAGGAAATTGCATTTTATGGAACAATAAGGAGAGTCTTTAAAAATTCAGGGAAGTTCACAAACTGCCAAGGAAAACTCATTGGAGGCAGCAGCGCTAAGAAGGGGGCCGTCAACTGAGTATGCAATATTAGCAGTCAGCTAACTCCCTAATCCTCTTCAGAATCCAAGGGACAAAAAAGAATAAGAACATTTCATAACAGCAGCCTGTAAGGGTGGCCTTTCAATTGCATCTCTGAATACGTAGGAATTTAGAGATGAGTTCCAAAGCTATTAGAAAAGTCTTGGTTTGTCATACCTGTGTTCTCTTTAACATCAGGTTGGAATCAAATGACAAAAATTTATTGCATCTTATTGACAATTTATTACATCTATGTCAGCATTTGCTACACTAAAAATTGTTCTGATAGCCTTAGTAGAAAATGTGGCACTCAAAAACACAAAAGCAGTACTTTAATTCAAAAGAAGTCTAAGAAATTGGAAGATTTAGGGAATTAAGTTAAAATTAGGAAGCACAGAGTTCTTAGGAAATGGTAACTTAAAAAAATAAAAATAAAAAAGCCAGAGCCCACAGACAAAAATAGAGCTTTCTTTCTGATTTTGTACAATTATTTTCTGCAAACCCTATTTAAATAAACATGATTGTAGTTTGTCCTCAAGATAATAGAGGTTTGATATGAATTAAGGTGATGTTTTAAGAAAATGTGCATGTTTTGAAAGCACGTAGGACAAAAAGACAAAGTTGAGAATGCACTTTCTGGTTTTCGGAGAGAAAAATAATTGGTTGCTGCCAAAATACTTTTCCTTCACTCTTTCAGTATTATCTACTTTGGGGTTTGGGGTAGATTCAGTTGGTTTGCTTTGTATCCGACTTGGAAACCAAAGCTTTAAACTGAGATGAGGGAGACGTTTTCAAAGCAGAATAGGAAAAAGAGCAATGGGGTGGCTCTGAAAAGAGGGAAGATGCTGCCTTACCAATTCCAACACCCATGCCAATTCATTCCCTTCATCCACTCCCTACCTGCTGGTAAAAGCTGGATCCTATTTCAGAAACCCAGTTCAGTGCACACTCCAATTCCAGAGCTCTTCTCAATTATTCTATGACAGGAGGTCCCAGTAAGGAATACAGAACTAACAAGCTACCGCCAACCAGGAAAGGTCAAAAGAAGACACCACATGTCCAACCACCTCCCAGAATCCTCCTTGCTGGCATCCATCTTGACTGAGCAATGGTGAGCGACCAGGAAGGACCCTGAGTCAGAATGATTAGCCAGAGACAACCCCAAGGGGATGAGAAAAGAGGGTAATACACAAGAGGAGAGGATGGTCACTTCTTTTTCTGTTGCAGGAAGGGGGACCCTTCCCAGGGCCGGAGAGTGGGCTCTTGTCTAACACTCGAAAATGAATTGTCCGTGGAGACACAGGTGCTGAGAAAGCAAGAGACTTTATTGGGAAGGAGCGTCTGGGCAGAGAGGAAGAGGGTAAAGGAATTCAGGAGACCTGCTCTGCCAAGTGGCTCTCAGTCTTGGATTTTATGGTAACAGGATTAGTTTCTGGGTTGTCTCTGGTTAATCATTCTAACTCAGAGTCCTTCCTGGTAGCTCACTGTTGCTCAGTCAAGATGAATGCCAGCAAAGAGGATTCTGGGAGGTGGTCAGACACATGGTGTCTTCTTTCGACCTTTCCTGGTTGGTGGTGGCTGCTTAGTTCTGTCTTCCTTACCAGGACCTCTTGTTGTAAAATAACTCATGTAAATGGTTACGATACCTGGCCAAGGTGGGCAGTTTTAGTCAGTATGTTTCCCCTAACATTTCTACCTACACCATTACTGCCCGCATTTTGTCTAGGCAGCTGGGGAAGGAGAGCCTAGTTACACCTTTGACATCTGTACTTGGGTCACCAAACACTATGATGGTGCCATCATTTGACAACATTGTGGGTTAAAGTTCAAATAGAAGAATTTTAAAATAAATAAACTTTCAGTAAGGTAATCCAAGGACTCTATCACTGATTTCTAGAGAAAAAATAAACTGTGATTTTAAAACAACCTAAAACTTCAAAGGTAAATTTTGGAACAGAACTCACTTCCAACTCATTTGTTGTAAGAGCCCATCTGGAAAAGACATGGCAGAGAGCACATGATGGCTTAGAAAATGCCAACAAATGAAATATCTCGACTTGCCACATTCAAGTGGGTATTTTCTTTAATACAACAGAAAAATCCTTTATTAGCGCCCATAATGGTAAAAGTTAACTTTAGATTTGGTTTTTCCTTCCAGCTAAAGCTGTTGTAATGTCTAACAGAAGCATAGGGAAGGTGAAAGAATTATTGTTCTTACTCATTACAGAAAAAAGCAAGGGCATTATTTTCCGATTCAGGAAGTGCTAAATTCTTAAGACAGCACAGTATTTATAATGTTACCATTTTTAATATGTCATGATCATTGACACAGAAAGCTGCAGAAACCTGGAGGAGGACTTTTGGCATAATGAATGGGAAATGATCAGAAATACAAAAAGGCTTGGGTTTTGCATTTAAGTTAAATATTAAATCAAACAAACACACGCTGAGGAATCTACCCCCTGCTTGCAAATACCAATTTGTCCTCAGATCTACATCTATGTGTCTCTGAATGGTTGGCAATTCTACGTTGGCAAAATGAAATAGAGAGAATCGAGACAATTGTCCACGCTGAGAATAATTTGTTGCCTTAGACAAAAATAATTTTGCAGTTTATTAATTAAGCAGGCCATTCTGATATACTGAATCGTAAAAGACCACTAGAGAACAAGTAGATAAATTGGTAGGAAAGAGTTTCAATAGTTTTGCTTTTTACCATTCTCTGGAAAACAATGGTTCTCACACTTTCATACATATCATATTCAGCTACAGTGAACACTTGTTTTATTTAAAAAAATTTTTTTGGCCACATCCTACAGCTTGTAGGATCTTAGTTCCCTGACCAGGGATTGAACCAGCAGCCCTGTCAGTGAAAGTGCAGAGTCCTAATCACCTGACCACCAGGCAAGTCCCTGAAACCACTTGTTTTAAAGTCATATCCCTAGGCCCTGACTTGGAGAACTTTGATTTTGTTTATCAGAGCAGGGTCCAAGGAATTTTGATACAGGGGATCTGCAGGCCATATAGCAAGCAGCCCCATGACCCTCAATTCTGTGGAAATACCTAAGTAAGCAAAACTAAAGTGTCAATTAAGTTACATCATATACTCCATGCAAACAAACTTTGAATTATTCATCCATTTAGTCAACATTCATTTATTGGTTGGACGCGGTGTAAGCTGGGCACAAAGTAGGTGCAAAATGCAGTTTCTTCAACACCCAGCTCTCTATACGATTTCCTGACGCCCCACGTCACTTTGTTCATATAAACACCGTTGTCCCTGTACAATGCCAGAACATCCAGTTGATTTAATGAATCAACCAGGTAAAATACACAATAACTTCCCAGCTAACACTGAATGTTTTCTGAAGTGACAAAGTTTTGGCTTTGATTAGATGTAGCCACTCTCTGAGTTTTAAAATGCTTAAAATGTAAGGAGGAAGGTAGCGAAAGTCTTGCCTGAGAATATTCTTCAAAGCTTGAAGTATAAGAAACAATGACTGTCTCTTGAAAGGGAAACAGGGGGACTGCGAATTGTTGATGGGCAAAGAACATTATTGTCACTGTGTACACTTCTGAATTTCTCATCACGTACGTGTATTATCTATTAAAAAATAAACATTAATTTTACATTTAAAAAATAGGCTTTATAACCTATTTTAGCTAAAGATGCTCTCTCCTGATTCTTCCAGGAACTTCAGCTTTGAACACCCGACAATCATAACACACACTTTTAATCTAAATGAATGCTATACGTGTGCACGCACAAGCCACGATTCCTTTATTAAACAACACATATGCACCAAATAAGTTTCAATTAGCGCAGGCTACAGACTCCATCCTCTCCCACCCCAACAAAAAATGCCCCGGGCCATACATTTAAAGAAATGAATGCAAATTGAAAACAAATGCACAATTACCTTTTCAAAATGATTTAATTTTAATTAACATATTTATATTGCATGTGGATGTTCAATTTAAAACCCTTAAAGGAAGCAAATGTAGAAGATTTGATAAAATATTATGTATGAAGGTTCTGCATTTATCAATTACTGATTCATTTTCTGATTTAGCATTTGCCCAAGAGAAAGCATTACTGGTTAATTTATAAATTCAAAGTTGTTTTTAGATTTTTCTTCAAGTAGGGAAGCGGTTATTGTCCTGCGTTCTGATTTTCAAGTACCATATTCCAACTATTCACTTATCCAAAGTGATTACAGTGCTAATAGAAGCATTTGGGTTTAAATTCAGTGTTCAAATAGCTGTATTATGCAATTAGTCAATATGCAATTACAGGCAATCTAATGGAGCCAGATGCATGCAGTCCAGACACATGCAAACTAGAGATTAAGACTTCCTCAGTTTTATGCATATAAGCAAATTATGCAGTTAAACAGGCCTCGCTAAAGAATGAATTGCATCTGTTTTGAGCCAGCTGGACTATGTGAATTTTCATTTCACCAGTTCAGAGAAATGCCTTAAAACTCTGAAGCTTTTCAGTGCTGTAATAATGGTATGAAGTTTCAAGTACCCATAGCAAAGACAACAACAACAACAACAAAGATGTCCTTAATGTTTTTCCTAAAGTAGGGCTTCTTTCCCCTCCCCCACTCAATTTCTTTCATAAGGATGTCTTATCAGAAAGTCCTATGAAAACGCTTCCCTGCCATCTCATTCACAAGATTAAATCTAGTGCCTTGAACATAAACGTTGTGTTTCACTGGAACATTCAATGGAAGAAGCAGCTTCATTTCATATCCTTGATATACCCACAAATCAGGTTCAAAAATCATGGAAGGCTCAGAAATGATCAAGGAATAGACGCCTGATGGAACAGATGCACAGATGCTGTGCTGGAAGAAAAGACAAATGCTGAAGTGCATAATGATTTTGAAAAGATTTCTTTATCAAACATGTCATTTGTTTGAAAGACCAGAGTTGTTGGCATCAGATGTGGGGTATCAGCTTGTTAGCAAAGTGAAACATGATGGCTGCTAGATACTGGCGACTGATGAATCAATTGAAATCACTGATGTTGCTCAACTGAACATCTTCATTTAATATGTCAATGGTCAGAAGTTAACAGAACACCTTCTGTATTGGGTTATCACCACAACCAATAAGACGTCACATCTCAGTGGATACCCTGACTAAATATTTTTGTAAAGAGTAGTGAAATCTCTAAAGAAATCTTATCAGCTGGCCTAACCAATTACACATTCTGTGGATGATTAGCTGCAAAAATAGAATATGAGTGTAGCTTTTCCGTGTAAGTTCTGGCTGGGTAACATTAGTGAATCATTTGTAAACAATTTCCATGCACTGGATTTATGTCAAGATGTTAAAATGCATTTATTTATCTGTACTACAAATAGGCTCTATTATCAACTCTGGGACATTTACAGAGGAAATCTTTAGCAATAACATTTTTCTCATTTCTTTAGTGAGGTTTCTGATGACCCAATGTATTTTAAAAGGGCTTTTAACCCAAAGTACAAAAAAAAAGAAAAAAAAGGAGTAAGCACTTGAATTCTTCTCTAAGAAAAACCTAAGAGGGTGTTCTCCTGCCCCACCCCCCACCCCCCTTGCCTGCTCTATAGGAAAAGGCTGGGCTGACTGGATTTTTGGACTCGAGAGTGATCACACCTATAGAAGGGTCCGCCCAGGGGAGGCACCACAGCATTGCACTAGACATCAGTTTTCAAGTTGCTTCTTTAATATAACCTTGTTCTTACTCGGTGACAACAAACCAATACTCAAAATAAGTTTACCACCACCTTGGACCTGCGCTTCTAATAGGGCGGGGTCAGGAAGAAAGCTAGACAAAGGTGTTAAATCAGTGAAGAAAGGAATAATGAAACATCCCCCAAGCCTCTCTACAAAAGCCATTATCATGCAGCAGTACAGACTCTCTGGGAAGCTCCAAGCCCCCAAAATCCTTGGGAAGGAAAGAAATACTCGCCCGTCAGTTCCTCTGGGAAGAGCTTCGTGTGTAGGTATTTCTGTCTTGTTTTGCTGCGTAAGTAGACATATGGCTGTGAAAAATACATTTCATAGTGCTGTAATAGAGCACTACATTTTCATTTAAGCCTCAATTTTATTAACATAAAATAATCAGGGTATCCTTTAAAAGCATAATAAAAAACAAAAGTATGGCTGTAATGCCTGGTGGCTGGTGTTCACTTTGTATCTGAAGTGAGGCCATCACCTAGGGAGTCCATAAACTCATTCTAAGGATCCTGACATTGGTCAAAACATTTTGGGGGCTCCTCTCTGGGAATTGCCTTCAGAGCAAGCTTCCAAGCCCCACAAGAAAAGCAGCCTCATTACTCTATAGTCACACCTGCATAATACTAACATAAATTTAGTAGAGGGAAACTGAATAATTTAAGGCATCATAAGATTTAATCTTTTCCTTAAATGTGAATGCCAATTTTCACATTGTAAAATTGTCATTTAAATATAGTAAGAAGCTGTTGACTAAAGTAAAAAATTTTGTCAAATTAAACCATTAAATTACTATGTGTACAAATTTTTTAAGTACACAACTTACTTTTAATCTAAGAGTTAAGTGTATTCATTGGAAGATAATGAACAACAGACATTTAATAACATTTTAATTTTATGTGTTTAAATATTCATAGCTATGTTCATAAACTCACATGCCTGATCTAGTGATTATGCTTATGAAATGCAGTATTTCTTAGATGCCCTAAGTCTCCATTTATTTTCTGAAACTGCATTAATTTGCACCCCAGTGCAAATCACTATGTTTTTAGTAAAATATTCCATAATATTACAAGTACGAAACCACCCCAAAGCAATGAAACAATAGCTACCTGCAAGAGGAAAAGAAGCAAATTAACATTTGTCCAGGCCCTACTCTGTGCCAGGCTCTTTATGGACATTTTCTTGCTTAATCCTTAGAATAACCCTAGGAGGTATTATTATCACAGCGCAGTTGGCTCATGCACAACTTGGTAGTTTACCTTTCCAAGGCCTTTCTTAATAATCCCATTATAACACTCCACTGCCTGTCTGAAAGAACACAGTTCTTGTTCTTAAAAACAAAAACAAAACAAAAATTCCTACTAACATCTTTCTAGGGGGATATAAGAATGTCAAGTTCTAGGGAGCAAAGAATCACAGTCTTTCCTGACTGGACGGTACGCCTACTCTTGATGTAAATGAACAACAAAAATCAGAGGGAGAGGAGCAATTTTCCCCTTTACTTAAAAAATTCCAGTATCATCAGTCTACTTAGCAGAAATTTTAATAAAATTGGATCTAAAGAACCAATAGCAATATACTCTATCAGGCTGCAATTTTATAATACCTCACCATGGCATAATCACGTCAAATAAATAGAATGATGGCCACTCAGAGATCACATTAGATTACAGATGTTAAATTTTAAATGAGAAATCAAGTATCTGGAGTTTGAAGAATTTCTCTGAAGTGTCTTCATCTTCTCTAACACTACAGTTAATTAACAACAACTTGTGTTTTAATAACACCTAAATCCCATGATTCTGTAAGTGTTCTAATCAATGGTTGCCAAGTTGTCTGCCCCAAGAACCACTTTGGAGCTTCTGAATTATATCCATATAATGTGCAATGCTGCAACGCCCCCTTTCCAGAGGCCCTCCTTTCTCCTTTAAGGTTATTTTCAGCTTTGTCTTTTCCTCTCTCATCCAGGTAGTGGTGTTCAAATGCTCTTTTTTTCTCCAAACTCCTATCTCCAGTCCTTCCTTCTAATCATCCCAATCAATCCTTGACTCTGAATTCCTCCCCTCCCCTGGAGGTCCCCAGGACCTCCCCAGCACCTGGCCCTGAGTTCCTCCGGGAAAACACTGTGAGCTCAAAACGGCTGGGGTTTGTTCAGCGGGTTGGGTCTTTTTCCCAAGTTTATTGCTCAGTGAAAGCCAAGCTGTATCATGAAAGATGTGAATAGAATATAAATTGTCCCAATTCAACAAGTTAATCAAGGTTATTTGATCACTGAGGATTTAGTTAGGGGCTATGGTTGTCACTGAAATAAAACAATAATCACAAAAAATAATTTAAATGGTTTTATTTAAGTCGATTGTAGAGATCCTGGATGTTGCTTTTTGAACACAAACAAGAAATTAACAAAACAAGCATTCATATTTCTAGTTTTAAACACTTTAGTTCTACATGTGGAATGCAGATATTTGAAAGAGATTTTCAACAAGGTCAACACAATGCATGAGATAATACACACTGAATTAGGCTAGTCTTCACCTCCATCTTCGCGTTTATGATCCTAAATTGGCTGGAGGTGTGTGTGGCGGGCGGGGTGGGGGTGCTTTTTTGCTTTTTCATTTCACAAATGATTGCTCAACACAGAATGAAATACACCAAAGAAGAAAATAGTCTTTTTATACCTAGGGAAGAAGCTACTACTCTTAAAATGATCACTTCAAGGTAACAGACATCCAAATTGATGTGGTTTTCTTTGAAACCTCATCAGTAAATCATTTCTTGCACAGTAGGTTCGGCATTAACCCTGCATTTAGGATAGGTAGTGTTATGGAGGGCTGGCTGCTGCATACCAACGTCAGTATCAAGTTCTTCATCAGGAATTAGAGACTGTCCCGGATACCAAGCAGGACAACACTGGCAAAAAAACAAAAAGTGAACTGCAGATAGGTCAAAACAAGCTACATTTACTGTTAGAAAAATATCATAAAACGTTACTGGATATGTTGTTTTAAATGCTAGCGTATAATAAAACACAATGGAATCTTCTATTTTTAACACCTTATGCTCAAATGGTCTTTACATAGGTTGTGTTTTAATAAAACACATTAGACAACATACACACTCTATCAGAGAACAAACATTAGAAACTTGCCATTTGGTGAAGGCTATTCTCCCACTTACTACAGGGCTCACATTTCTCTATTCATCACATCAGTAAACAGGTTGGACTGTCTTCACATTAAAAATATACAAAATTGTTTGCTCTATTAGATGATTTTTAAATAAATGTTTTCTTTAGTTTCAACAGATTTTTGGCAACAAGAATCTTATTCAAAGACGTTTTGCTCCTGTGTTATTATTAGTCTAAGTCCTCTGAACATTCCCCCCTTTAATGGCTTCCTGCGAACTTAGTGTTTTTCAAGCTGTAAATTTCAATAGTGATGGTAGAAACCAAACCTCAGAGGGAAAAGCAGTGCCCTTTGGAGTTATCATTCAAACAAATATAAGAGTTCTACCAATTTGTCATTCGTCCAGTTTAGAAGAAATTCCATTCATGTAACTCTTATGAAAATCAACCACAGTTTTACCATATCAAATGACCCAAAGAACACCGCAGGTATCCAGGGGAGATAGTTCACCAGTGCTTCTTTAGCTTGATTCCAAAGTCAATCTTAGAGACGTTCTGGGCACTGCAGTTCTCAGAGAGACAAACTGCCTATCCATTGGCTAAAGATTTTTCAAGTTAATGAACTTTTCACTTTCCACACTTTTGGTACCAAGAGATTTAGCCAGGAAAAAGCTCATATCTCAGGGTTCAAACTACAGCATGGAAAAATAAAGTATACAGCAAGCACCATCTACCTCCTTTGCTCTCTCAAACATGTCAATACTCTACTCCAGTCAGGGGGTGGGGTGAAGAGGCTGAACCCTGGAAGCAAACTTCACCCAAAGGGGTAAAAATCTGTTTGGTGGCTATTTCAAAACAAGTTTCCAAACTGTAGAAGGGTCTCCATCCCCTTTGACTTGCACGAACCACACATAAGAAAAGGACAGAAAATACTACAAGGCAGGCTTATTTTAATTGCCCAGGGGTTTCCAATGCAAAGCACGACAACTTAAATGCATATTCCAAATTCTTGCTCCAAAGCCGTCTTCTTTGTGCACTGAAAAGGAGGAAAGACAACCCCATCAATTGTTCTCTGCAGATAAAGGCACTGTTTTGCAGATTTCCCCCCAGATCTGGGCCAGCTTTGCTAATGACCTGCCCACCCACCTGGGGCCCTTCTCAAGGTGGCCCACGGGAGCTGGCCCACACCTTCAGGAGCCCAAATCCTCGCCAGTGGGCAGCCCAGAAGGCTGTCTTTTCGTTTAGCTGTTGGCCTCCACGAAGACGCAACCTGAAAGAACGCGTGCCGCTTATTTTCCTAGAGGAGACGGGGGTCAAAAACTACATTTTTAAAAGCCCACATTTTTTTCCCCCTCACGAAAGACATCTGCTCCATTTTCCCTGCAGAGAAAACACGGACTCGAGATCCCAGAACTACCAGGGGTTCTTTCACACGCCAGCATTAAGGCGGTTTAAGCAAAAGCTGAATGAAAGTTTTCGGAATCATGGCCTTCCCTCCAGCCCCTTTTTTCGTAAGACGACCAGCTGTTAACAGCACACACAAAAGCGCACACAGTGCTATTTTTCATAGGCCCGCGTTTAAATGAGATATGCAGAAAACGGGGCCTGAGCAACGTGTAGGGTTCGAACTCGCAATGACATATCCGTGCGGCTAATCCAGGGCACCCGGTTTGGAAACGGTGCCTCCGTGCTCCGCTCACGCGCCCCGCCATTGTCCTGGAAGAGAACAGTGTCCACTCCTTGGCATTTTTCGCGACTCGAAGGTGCAGGAGGATCCCGACTTGGGCACGAAGCTCAAAACGGCATCCCCCACCCCGAGGGGGTCAGAGGAGAAACGCTTTCAGTCGGGCCCGGAGGGTGGGGAGGCTTCGGGTAGATTTCAGGTCCAAGCCTACCCCCCTTCCCTCCCGGGAACCCCAGCCCCCAGAAGGCTCGCCAACTTCCCACGCCCAGGATGCCCTGGAAGAACTTCTCCGCTTCCGTTTTTTTTTTTTTTTTTTTTTAAACAATTTTGCGCTCGGCCGCCACGACCTACATTCTCCCGCGAGGCGCTCCGAGCCGAGGAATAAAAGGGAGTTGAAACCACACAACAGTTCGGCAGCCCGCCGTCAGCGCTTTGCTGCGCTCCGCGGGGGTTCGCATCCGGCCGCCATGTTTCCGACCCGAGAGCCGCCCCAAAACCAGCCCCCCCGCTCCGTCCGGCCCTCCGCCCCCCTTCCCGGCCCGGCCGAGGCCGCGGCGCCGCCGAGCCGCTTTCAACTCTCCCCCGCCGCCCCCTCGCAGCGAAATCTGACTCGA
This sequence comes from Bos mutus, assembly GCF_027580195.1. Lineage (NCBI taxonomy): Eukaryota > Metazoa > Chordata > Mammalia > Artiodactyla > Bovidae > Bos > Bos mutus. The sequence continues at coordinate 19,482,875 of NC_091646.1, forward strand.
CGGCTGCGGGTTCTGCGCCTGCGCACAGCGCGGGCTCTGGGCGCTGGCGGCCGGCGGGGTCCCGGCCGCGGCTTGAAAAGGCCGGAGCGACGGGGCGCGGGGGAGGAGGGGCCGGTCCGGGCCGGAGCCTCCCCTTTCCACCCAGCGGTCCCCCGCTCCGGCCCCGGCGCGGCTCTCACACGTGCACGCTAAAAACCCACTTCAAAGTCTTGTTCTTAGTGCGGGGGCGGCCGCCTCTAGGCCAGCCCTTGGGCCCTCGCGCGGGCCGCGAACCGGGCCCAGCGCCCTGCCGGCCCTTCCAAAACCCTGGCGCGGCGATGAGACCGGGAGGGCCGGAGAGCGGGGACTCTCGCTGAAAAGCCCCGGGCGCTGGGATCGGCCTTCGGGCGTGCGAGTACCTCCCCTCCCTCCCCCACCCCGCCGCTTTCAGAAAATGAATGGAACACAAAGTTTGCGGCCAGCGCTGCGCTGTGGCCTTCGGAGCTCACCATTGTTTGGGCTCATATTGACCCCAGGTCCGGATTAGGCAGCGGCTGATTCCTGCTTTACAGACCCGCCGGCCTAATGAGGCCGGGAGGCGATGGGGCGCGAAGCGTCCTCGGAGCCCGGGCGACCGCCGGCTTACGGCCGCCAAGGGCCCTGTAGGTGGAGGTCAAAGGGTCAGCGGGCCGAGACCGCAAGAGAATTGACTCTAGGAAATGAGGTCCCCTCCCCCCCGGCCCCAGCTTCGACCGGGCCTTGCAAGAACTTGGTGTGTGCATAGGGACCCCGGGATCCCCCACCAGGGGCCTGAGGACCCCGAGCGGGAGCCCTGACTTCCGCGACGCCTCGTCCCGGGGCCGAGCCCGACTAGACTTTAGGTCTCGTGGGGGAAGACCGCCCGAAAGAAAACCAGCCCGGCTGCGGGACTGAGATTCCGCGCGGTTCAGGGGATGGGCAGACCGGTAGCGACTCTTTCAGAAGCTTAAGGGCCAAGGCCCTTAGGCTTTTTTCGTTTGTTTTGGGGGTTTTATAAGGGGAGAAGGAGCCAGGGGCGAAGAGACAGCGGGCGGCGAGGGGGGTGGGAGGGGCGAGGAAGTCCTGAACACAACTTTCCTAGGAGGCTTTGTGAGCAGAGGCGTTCCTGTTAGTTCTTCAACCTCCGCGGTAGTTAGGACCCACAACCCTGCTTAGCCTGGACCCTGATCTTTAACCTTCCAAACTGGATGAAGTCCAGACTTCTGTCTGCATGAAAATAGACACCTTCGTGGAAATGTTAAACTAAACCACCCATTTTGGAAAAGATAATGGACTTTTAACAAAGGTCTTACCAGGTACAAGAAGTAAAATAACCGTTCTCTTACTAAGAATCCAGCTGACATTCATGTTTTCCAGCTTATCTATCTTTAGGGTTGCAAAGGTTTTTGTTGTTGTTGGGCGGCGGGGGAGGGGGTGCTTATTCTTTAAGAGACTTACTGAAAATTGAAGAATATGTACTCCCAGAGTCAGATTATAGAAAGAAAATCTGTGAAAAGTTTTCTACTAAAATAAAGTTTTCTTTGCAACAAATGACAAGGGCAGAGGGATAGACAGAAATAACGATGCTACATCCGTATTAAAGGATATCATGTAAGGGGCAAAACTTTCACATCTTAATATTGGTTATCATCATTGTTAATTCACATCTTCCCCTCTTAGGACACAATGCTCTACTGTAAATTTTCATGGCAGAATAATTTCAAGCCTAGCAAAAAAGATCAAACTTAATGTCTCCTAAGGAGATGTCTGTTTAATGTATTTAATGGGGGGTGGGAGAAGCAAGTTTTTGAAATAATCTTGCATCCAACCCATCACTCTACTGTCATTTAAAGTTAGGTGAAGTTGGGGGTGGAGAGAAAATTCATAGAGAAAACAGTAAACTGTGGAAGTTAAATGCACATTTCAGAAGAAAAACATCATTTAGACTTCAGTTGGAACACATGTAAAGCCAATCTTATGAGTACACACTTTCTGAAAACTTGCTGAGCATTTAAAATGCTTTCTGGTTTGAAGTGAAGGAAAACTCCTGAAATAGGAATTTGGTCCAGCACCCTCAATGTCAAGGTCAAGACTAGAATGTCTGGGGGTAGGAGCAGTAGACTGACCAGGTTACCTGCTCACACTTGTGAAGGCATCCCAATCCGTTCATGGCATTCAGGCCTTTGCCTTGTCTACTGGTGGAGGAAAGTGCAAAAAAAACCCCCCAAAAAACCATTCTCCACAAACAAGAAATCACATCCAAAGCAATTTGCAATTAGAAACTGTCAATAACTAATTGTCTGTTGACAAAGATCAGTAGATAACTTAAAACAGACTGTTTCAACTGTATCCAAGGAATCAGAGTTTCTTTTAATCATCAGAACTTCTCTGAGCATTTCAATTTAAGGTTGATTTATTTGAACATGGGAAAAAAATCAGGCACCAAATACAAAAATGTTATAAATAGTTGTGCCAAGACTTTATTTCTTCAAAAAGAACAATAAACAAAATTCTAGAATTCAAAATGATTATGAATAATACCAAACTGACTGCCACCACAAATCCTAGAGTACTGCCCCTTCAAGAGAAGGAGATACTTAAGCCTATTCATTACATTTCTAAATTCTTTACAATTCCTTATCTCCACCATTCTATTTGCTGATTTGCAAGTTGGTTATTCATGCAGATTGGGCTCTCAATATTAAACAGCACCCTAAATTAGTAAAAAAAAAAACCCCTCAATACTCTACCCACTCCACCCCCCCCAAATAGTAATGTTTCTTTTTCATATAACAACTGTAAAAAAACGGTCTGTCCAAATGAGTTGCTTCACTTAAGATTAAACGGATTGTTAATATTTTATCACAAAGCAAACAACCATTTTTCATTGTTATTGATTTTAATGGAAACAATGCTCTTAACATCTTTGCCTACAAACCATGAACTTTTAAAAATACATATTTTGCAAATGTTTTTTCTTTCCATAATATTTCAGAACAGCTGCAGTTATTACACCGCTATAAAAATGTTATGAATAATTGTGATAATTACGAATTGAACTATATACAGCAAAACAAACCAACCTGTGCCTTCCAAAATTGTAAATGGACTATGGTTCTTTTAAGAAGCACTTTAATCATAAGTAAGCATGCCTCGACTGGCCTTACTCGTCATCACTGTTTCAGACATATGCTTACTTTTGAAAATATATAGATAGCTAGATAGATTTGATAGGCAGATTAGATAAGTCATAGATACAAACATATATAGGTATATGGGTGATCTCTTGATAGAACAGACAGACATGCATCCTGCCGCAATGTTCATTTTTATGTAAGATAATAAAAAACTAAGGGACATAAAACTCATTAGGTTACCTTAGGTTTATATATGTAGGGCAGGGATGATTAAATCCAGCTTCTCAGTCTTTGAAGTACAAGATTGAGATGTCATGGCCACTAACTGAATTGATCAGTAATATTTGATTTGCATGCAGAAAATCCAGGACAAACACATTTAAACTCGCAGTTAAACAACCATCTGAGCTAAAGAAAGGAGGGTCTTCCCAGATGGAAACTGACACTGTAAAGAATCTATACTGCAATAGAAAAATAATTTAACAATTAAAAAAGGGATCTGAGTGAGTTATAAATACCAACAAACAAGATTTCATTTGCTCACGTCTCCTCTTTGAAGAAGGAGGCTGTTACAAAACAAAAGAAAGGAGTCAGTGGTTCAAAAACTGTAAATTGTGTTCTTCTTTCAAAACAATAAATTTTAATGCTAAAGCGGTTATAATCAAAAGCTGTACAGAATTTGTTAGAAAACATTTATCCATAAATATTGTTCAGTTCCCGGCATTTGTAGCAATAATTAAATTACAAACGATAAATATGGCATCAATGGATATGTATTTACAAAAAAGAAAGTTATTACAAAAGGCAATTGTATACTAAACGTCACAATTTGTGTAGAGTTACATCACATCCTCAGCCTGAAAAAATACTGAACAACAGTTTTAACCCCATTAGACAAAAATACATTCACAAGTGTAATGCTTTGAGGAAAAGTTCAAGACATAACAGGACTTTGGCACGGTTTAAGACTGTGAGAGTTTAAACAATCACCACTAAGGCGAAGATTTTTCCATCAGTTTTAGCATCACCACCAATAAGACTTCCATAACTTCCTCTCAAGAAACAGGACAAGAGTTAAAATGAACTGAAGGCATTTAGGGATGGGGTGAGCAGAGAGCAAGAGAAAGGGGAGGAAAAAGCAGTGAGAAGATCTTTTTTTAATCCTTCAAATGCCAAAACATATTTTCTAATCCTGAGAAAAGGGCATGGCTACTTTTGGATCTTGCCCAAAAACCTTCCTGGACAATTGCAATTAACCAGATGTAGCCCTATATATGGCCTCTTGCCTTACAACTCCATTTCCATCTGATTGGTCTCAGTTTTCTTTTTAAAATGCATTTGGTCCATTCTATGGTTAAACAGGGTTTGTGTTTGTCCTCAGACGTACCATTCGTTAAAATTGGGAGGAAGTCCAGGGTTGTGGCTGGTGCTAGTTTGAACTGCAGAAGGGGTTTTAGTGGTATCTTTACTGTTTGCAGAAGCTATAGCGGGTGGAGTGGAAGATTCATAGCCTGAACTGGCAGCAGGGGAGGAATCTGACCCTTGAGATTCATGAACCTAAAATTAACATGTATATATTATAATGAATATAATTCCAACTGGCATTGTGCAAGCAAAAACAAGAGCACTGTAAGAGCAAGACCGCCCAGTGACCCACTTAAAAGACAAAATGCTGCTGATTTGGGGGTTTTGTTTTTTAATTTCCACATTACCGATGTATAAGAAAACCCCAAGACATTCGTCAAAAAACCAGTTTGAGTCCTAAGATTGGCCATTGTGGAAAAGGAATAAAGTACTCTAGTTTATTCATGCCCCTTCAGAAATGCTTTCTCCGCGGCTGGAGCGGGGTAAGCACAGTCTTTGGGGCCCTATAAAATACTCCGGGCCCAAGTCTGGCCAAGACCGCTCTGGCTTGCGAAAGCAGGTACAGAGAAAGGTGGCACGGGCGCCCTGGGCGCTGCGAGGGCTCCGACAATTGCGTGGGAATCCCCCCGCGCTCCTCGGCCCTATTGTTTTACCCGAAGCCGAAGAAGAACGGAGCCCCCAGCCCCCCGCCCCCCGGATTCGGCGCGGGCACTCTCGGTTCTCATCGCGGGTTGAGCCGGGGAGAGGCGGCCACTGCGACATCCAGTCCCGGCGAGCTCGGTTAGAGCTTCCCAGGAAACAACTGATCTTTCCCTCCGCTCCTCCTCCTCCCTACTGCGCTCCCCCTCCCCGTCCCCCCTCCCGGTCCCTCAAATGGGTTCAAGGTGTCAACGCTGGAGCAAATCGGATTTAACGTGGAAGATACAGGGTTGGCAGCGCGGGCGCTTCCGTTCCGCAGCCCGGTGTCGGGCAGAGTGTTTATAAACCGCCGACCGCTAATAAAGAGGTAATTACCTTCATGTGCTTGCGCAGGGAGCTCGGGTGCGTGTAGGACTTGTCGCACACTTTGCAGATATAGGGCTTGTCCGAGGTGTGCACATGCATGTGCTTCTTGCGGTCGCTGCTGTTGGCAAAGCGTCTGTCACAGCCTTCAAATTCACATTTAAAAGGTTTCTCACCTGCAAAAGGCAGAAACGCAAAGGGGGTAGGGGTGGGGGGATAGAGTCAGGGCCAGGAGCGTCCTCCGGCCGAGCAGCGGGAGACAGAGCTCTCCGGCGGTCTGCCCGGAGAGGGAGCGCCGACTGGGGGCTGCCGTGGCATCTCTTTTCCCTGGAGAAAAATGGAGATCGCGGGTTGAGCCTGCTAGGGTGGGGAGCAGTGGTCGGGGGCGGGGGTGAGGCAGGGCCGGCCCAGAACCTGCCCGTCCCTTTGTTCTCGGGCCGGAGGGCAAGCCCCTGGCTCCTCCAAAGTTTCCCCCGAGTTGCGGTACTCCCCCCGCCCCCCACCCGGCCCGGGGCCTCCGAGCGCTGCCGCGTTCCGCCGGTATCTCGGCGTGGCAGCCAAGCCCGGGAGGGACAATGGACCGAGGACGGGACAATCCCTTTTAGTTCCTCCTTTGTACCTTTTAATTTGCCTCTTTCAAATGCATCGGTTTTGCTAAGCCCAGCATTAAAAAGCTGAGGTCGTCGTACTTAACGTTCGAAAAGAGAAAACTATATAAATCCAGGGGGCTCCGGACAGTTTTACAAGATGCTCTGAACAAGCCACGAAACTGGGGTGCCTTTTCTACGTTAGCGTTCCTCCCGGAGGACTGAATTGAACCTGGAACTCCAAATAAAAATAGTTTGACAAAAGTACCAGTCATTTAATTAGGAGATGTGCCAATCAAGGGTAAAAAAGAGCGGAAGTAACCGAAAGTTAGTTTTCATTAGCATTTCTATGGTTGCCTCCCCCGACTGGGTGCCGAGAGCTAAGTCGCTTGTGAACAATTTCTCTGCACACGTTCGGAGTCCCTCCAGAGTAACCCAGAAAGAGACAAAAAGAGGCGGCGCCAGTGGGTTCCTGGGCGCGAGAAGGTTCCAATTAGTTCCTGAGACCGCACAGCCGTCCGCCCGGGAAGTTAGAACTGGGCAAAAGCTCCGCGGGGCGGGGAGGACGAGAGGTGAAGGGACATTGACAGCGCTACTTCTTCCAACCACCCCGGCGGGGCGCCGCCTCTCTCTACGGCCGCCACCCCTCGCTTCCTCGCGGTGCATGTCGGCTTCGCGGCGCGCGGCCGCGGCGAACCCCGCGCCCGCCCGCCCTCCTCCTTACCTGTGTGGGTCCTTTTGTGGATCTTGAGGTTCTCGGAGCGAGCGAAGATCTTCCCGCAGCCCGGGAAGGGGCACGGGAAGGGCTTCTCGCCCGTGTGCACCCGAATGTGATTGACCAGTTTGTACTTCGCCTTGAAAGACTTGCCCTCGCGGGGGCACTCCTCCCAATAGCAGACGTGGTTGTTCTGCTCCGGGCCCCCCACATGCTCCATGGTGACATGTGTCACCAGCTCGTGCATGGTGCTGAAGGTCCGGTCACAGCTCTTCTTGGGCCGGCTCAGCTGAGCCTCGTCGATCCACTTGCACGACAGCTCCTGCTTGATGGGCTGTCGCATGTAACGGAAGAAGGCGCCGGGCCCGTGGTGGGCCGCCACGTTCACGCCCATGTTCATGTTCATGGGGCTGTAGTTCGGGAACTGCGCGCCGGCCGTGTAGGGGTCCGTGCGCGGGCTGGCCACCGGGCGGTACGGGTCAGCGCGGCCGAACAGCTCCCCGCGCAGCCCCAGGTGGACCTGGTTGTTGTCCACGTGCCCGGTGGGCGACGGGTGCCCAGCGCCTTGGTCGTGCAGCCCGGGGAAGAGCAGGTAGCCAGGGGGCTCAGAGATGCCAGCCGGAGCGTGCAGGCTACTCGCCGAGCCGGCGAAGAGCCCGTGCTGCCCGCCACCCGAGGCCGCCTCGCCGAGCCCGGAGCCGCGCTGGCGGAACAGAAAGTCGCGCGTGGAGTTGAAGGCGGCGGAGGCGGCTCCGCCGTAGCTGGGCACCTGGCCGGCGTGGTGATGGTGGTGATGGTGGTGGTGATGATGGCCCAGGGCGTTGGCATAACCCGAACCCTGCGGCGTGAACGCCGAGCTCTGGCCAGAAGACAGATCGTGAGCCGCCGCGGGGCTCAGCTTGAAGGCGGCGGCGGCGGCGGCGGCGGCGTGGGGCGAGTCCCCGAAAGGAGTCAGCCCTATGCCCGCCGGCTCGCGGTTGGGCATCTCGTGGTGGCGCGGCGCGCCGAAGCTGCCCACTCCCAGTCCTGGGAACTGCGGGCCTCCGTCCAGGAGCATCGTCATGGGTGGTTCTTTTTCGACACCAGCGACCTCGCAGATGTGATCGAGGGTGCTTAAGGAGAGCTCCACAGAGTCGAAGTCGAAGAGGGGTGGCGACGGTTGGACACGGTGGTCGGGAGATCCCTCAGGCTGAAGCAGGGACTGCAACTTTCCGTCGCTGAGAGAGTCTCCTGCAGAGGGACAGGAGGGAGGAGGGGAAGTAGAAGGACCTGGAGGGGGGAGGAGGGGGGAGAAGGAGGGGGGTAGAAGGGAGGAGAAAAGATTCTGGAACTAGATCTGGTTTAACAAACTAACAGACGCGCACAAAGAAAAATAAGCAAAATAATAAGTGGAGGGCGGAGTTTGCCAATCCTGTCCCGGGCACCCCACCTCTCCCCGAGAGCGCAGAGCCGCGGGACCAGGAGGTTCCTGCCTCCCGGCTAGGGTGCGCTTAGAAGCAGAGCAGGCTCGCGGCCGGCGGGCAGGAGGCAGGAGGAAGGCTCGGTCCTCGCCGCTCGCCGCGCCAGTCCCAGCCTCTTCGCCTCCAGAGTAGTGTCCTTGGACTGATAAAGTCAATCACTCACTCCTCTCACATAAACCGAGCGGGAGGCCGCGCGGCGCGCGCCAATGGGGAGCCAGCTGGCCCGCGGTCACCTGACCCCCGGCCCCGCAGCCCATTGGCAGTCGCCACACTGATTGGCAGCGCGGAGTGGGGAACATGGCAGCCGCGGCCGAGCGACCGCCGCTGATTGGGCCGTGGCCCGGCGCCTGGCAGGTGAGGCGGCGGCGGCGGCGGCCGGGAACCCGCGAGTGGGCTCCGTGAGGCTGGCGCTGCCGTGGGGGAACTGGAGCCAGGCTCCAGCCGGCGACCGGCGGGGCGGAGCCGGGGCCTCTCCCCGGCTTCCCCCTCGCCCGAAGCGGGCGAGCACCCCTCGCGCCCGCTTTACCCGCTTTTACCAAATGAATTCCTTGCCTCGCCAGGATCGTTCCCACCGTCGGCTGGGCGCTGCACGTCCAGTCCTGCCTGGGCCCCCCAACCCGCTGCCTCACCACCCCGAGAATGTGCCCCCGGGCGTGGATCCCGGGGCGAGAACAGTTCCACTCTCGCGGCTCATTCGCCGCGTCCTCCCCACGGGCTGCTGTGGGTCCTGTTGACCCAAGAGGCTGGACCCAGGCCGGCCAGCTCGCCGTCTGTGAAAACGAGGAGAAATGGTTAGAATTAGAGCCATCTCCGTTACTTCCCTCTGAGCCATCCATTGGCTCTCAGTATGTGAGTAGTGGCTATAGTATACTGTCCTCGCCACTGTCCCCGCCACCCTCCCACATGACACACCAGACACAACACAGCAATCACATGTAACACAGTAAACTCGCACACACGACACTAAACACGCTCTCAACACAGCAGTAAACACGCACAACAAACTACACACAAAAAGGGAAACAGACACACAACAAATTAAACACCCAACAGTATACACACACGCACGTATAACTGCAAACACACCGAAGCACAAATACTAAACAGGCAAAACGTACATTTACCCTGGCACGCCGAACATGCACACAGCATGAACTACACAGCAAACTCACTGCACACACATTCGCTCACACACACACACACACACACACCGGATCAGTGCCTGTTTTCAAACCACTGGGCTAATCAGCTTCGAATTCTTAACATTTTCAAATGCAAAAGTGGGGGCGGGAATGGGGCTTGTGAGGTGGAATTCTCTTCCCTCTGAACTGCCAGGGCTTTGCCCTCTTCTACCTGCAGAAGCTTCTAGTCACCTAGGGAACTTCTTACCCTTAAATATTGTCTTTCTAGGGTTGTGTGTGGGATCAGGGCCCCCTCTCCTGTCTGGTGCAAGGTCTTTCTGGACATAATGACCAGGTTCAGACAGGGCTATAAATCCACTCATTTTTTTTGTTGTTGTTCAGCAGGGCATTTGCAAAGAATATAAGAGAGCGAGAATGGCAAAAAAAAAAAAAAAAAAGAGAGAGAGAGAGAGATGGCTATGATTGTCATACCCCGAACGGAGCCGAGCCCCAAAGTCTGCGCCTTGAGGCAGCCTCACAGCCTGGCCGCCATCTCTCTGTAGGAAACAGAACATCTGATCAAGTTCAGAGACGCTTGAAGAGACCGCCTCAAGCAGCGCTTTATAAACTGCAGTCTTTCACTTCCTGCCCCCCATTCCTCCAGGCCTGGTCAAGACTTCACCTTCTTTCTTTGCCAGTTTGCTGGGGGCAAACCCTGCCGGTAGCGCACTTGCCGTAGTCACCCCCTCCCCTTCAAACTCGCCCCAATTCTCCCTCTACATCAGAGCTCTCCCCCCAGGTTGGAAGGTGAGTTCACTGCTGTCTTAAATTATTACAGCTACTGAAAATAGGCTCGCCAAGACTGGTTTCAGTGTCGCTCAGCAGCGGGTTTCTTTGCGGGAAGGGTGGGGTGGTGGTTGGGGGGGGAAAGGTTCAGAGAAGAACAAATAAGCCTAAATTATGCAAATGAATTCCCTGGAGTCAGCTTTACAAAAAGGGAGGATAGCTTTTCTTTCTCTTCCGCGTTTCTCCTCCCTTCCCCCTTTATATCCTTCCTTCTTTCTACCTCTCTTCACTTCCCACCAGCCCCCACGGACCCTGGGCGCGCAGCTGATCAGAAAAAGTTTGGATCTCCTCCGGCGTCAGCCCGGAGGAGAGCGGGGTTCGGGGGCGGCGAAGAGGTGGCTCTCAAGCCCTAGCCCAGCCAGCGCTGATGAGAGGGTTTCCGGGGAGCCCCGCCAGGTACCCCGAGAACCAGGGGCCTACGCGCGTTTGGGAGTCCGGGTCGGGGCTGCGGGGGCAAGGAGGAGCCGAGGAAGGAGGGCGGCCGAGGGCCCCTCGCCAGCCCCTTTTGGGGGAGGGGTCCCGAGCGCAGGGCGGGGGATGTTGCCGCCGCTGACCTACCCAGTGCCCACTGTCCGTCTTCATCTGACCACATTCTGATAATTAATTGCCTCCAGCACGTGCTCTGTAGTCCCTGGAACAAAAAGGCATAATTCAATTAGATCATCAACCGAGAAGTGGGGAGGGGGGATGCTTGTTAAGGGGCCGACCTGAGGCGGTTCAGCCAGGCCAGAACCCCGGGCGGTGGAGCCCTTCCTAGGACAGCCCGGCCCAGCCCGAATGTGCGACTCTTGAGGGAGTGTCGTTGCTCGGCAGGGCGCAGGGACCCCAGATACCCCCAAGAGGATGAGGCTGGGGACTTTGTGAGCTGCAGGGCAGAGGCAGGCCATTTCGAATTCTATTTCGGTTGGCGTGGGTGGAGGTTTCCTTTGGGGGAAGGGGGAACCCTGACCTTTGGAACACGATAGAAAGCGAAATACCTCCAGATATAGCAAGTTACCGCCTAAGAAAACAACTAACGCTCCCCCCCACCCCAAGCAAACCACTCCTGTTAGGCAACTACAATAATAATAGGCAAGGTTCTGATTACCTGCAGCCCCCACCCCTCGACTCCCTTTTCGGAGGAGACCCTGGGAACAACTTCGGGGGACAGGGGGCTTTAGGGAGCTGAGTCTGAGAGGAGCGGAGTGGTGGCGGAAAGCAAGCGAAGAAAAGTTTTTTTCTGCACACAGGCTGGGGTAAGACAGAAGAGAGCTCTGGTTTCTTCGTTTCTCAGGTGGAGAAAGGAAGCACTGGGCAGGGCAGGGCAGGGCAGGGCAGGGCGACTGGAACCCAGGAGTCGTGGTTCTTATTTTACGCTAGAACCGAGGCTCCCTCGGCAGCTTTGGCTTACTGGGGTTTACATGTGTATTAGGCGGCGTAAATTAACCAATAAATCTCTTTTATGTGTCCCCCAGTTGTATGTGGTCTGGTCTAAATATCCACATGTCTGTATGGATAGGAAATATAATGGGATCCTTTCCCTCACACTGAGTTCAAACAGTAAATAGGAAAAAGATTTATTTTCATGCCCAAATCTGAAGCAATAAATAAAATCAGAGAAACTGATCATTGCCAAACGAGCAAAGCTTTTGAGCCAGAATTTTAGGATCCATCTTGGAGAAGCAAGAGGGAAACAGAATGTCCAGACGGGCAGTAGGGATAAACTGGTTTCTCCATAGAACCCAGAGCCCCACTTTGCAGCACTTTTCTCTTCAATCCAGCCTGCTAAAAAACAAAACATGTACAGCAGTTGTTCTATGGGGCAGAATTTCCTCTTAAAACACAGTCTCTGTGGCGGACATGAAATTATCCCAAGTCGGAGATCTAGCAGTTTTAAGTCCAAGGGAAACACTGCGGTCTTTTCTTCTGTTTTGTATTTAGAAAAGACTTGCAATCTAACACTCGGAACATTTTAAAGACCCTTTAAACCCAGCAAGCGGATTTCCGTTCTGCCAATGCTTCCTGATTTATTTCAATAAATGAATCTTTGAATCCAGGAAGGGAATTATTCCAAGACGCTGAATTTCGTGCCCCTGCCTCTTTCTAGCGAAGCACCAAGTGTTTCTCGTTGAAACATGTACTTGAAACTCACCATTATATGCATTTTTCCCCCTGGTAAACAGCACTTTCCTTACATCAATCCAACCCCCTCTTTAAAAAGAGTTCCAGATCTTTTTAAAAGAAAAACTGCAAATCGCAATTTTTTTAAAAAATGAAGGGAGAAGAAGGCTGGGAAAGGAATGAGTTTTTAACTCCTCTTTATTTTTATGCTAAGATAAAGCTCTTAATTGGCTTCAGGGGCCAAGCTAAACTGTCGATCTTGAGAGCTCCGGGACTAGTGGACACTTTCAGCAGCCGCTTATTTGAGGTCCAGATTTTATTGGCTACATCAGAGTTTGCACTACCCTCTCATCATTTCACAAAAAAGTTTTAAGCCCTAAATACCTTTAAAATTCAATGTAGAATGAACAAGTAGATATTGTTAACCAACCCTTTTTAAATATCTGTTTTGTCTTTGTCCTCTGCGGTCCACAGCATATCGCTGCCCAATGTAATGAAAGGCAAACCAGACAGGAATGAGACATTTTCATTCATTGTACTTGTCAATCATGTCTGTGCAGATAGATAGACAAATGATAGATATTTGAACTTCAGAGACACAGGCTGAAGTAAAGAGGATTGAACTTGGAGGAAGGCAGGAAGTTGAGCTAGAGATATCAGAACCTAGTTTGTGATAATGAAGAGAGCCCTGAAAATACAGGAAATACAGTGAAAGCCTAGGCAGTGGGCAGTGCTCTGTTACCAGCTAAGTCTGAGTCGTGGTCCTGGCCCACCAGGTCATGCAGCCAATGAGTACCTTTATTGCCCAGGATCTGAGGTACACTCTGGCTGTGGGTACCAGAAGGACAAGTCACACTGGAAGAAGACTTCCCCTTCCCCAAAGGGATCAGAACCATTTGTAGGTGGGAAGCACTGAGGCAAGGGGAGAGGGAGACCCAGGCAGGGGTAGAAATACACAATGATGCATTTGATTTATGATTCCAAGTCCTTCCCCAGTGAGCTGAAGAGATAGAGAAAGAAGAATGGCTTGGGGGTGCAAAGCTTGCCTGACATTCTAGAGCTCTCATTTATGCAGGGCCCCAAGTTCCTTCTAGGTGCTAAGTGCTCCGTTAGTTCTGGTAAATAACTTCAGCTCCAAAACAAGTGGAGAGAAGCCTTGACTCTCCTGGGGTATTTACTTATTCATGTCCCTGCTTTGAGACAGGGTCCTGCACCCAAGGTGACAGGAAGGGTACCTCAGGACCACATTATGGTTTCTGGCACTGACTCATCCTTGGTGCCTAGGTGTTGGGGCCCCCACCTTCCTAGCTCCATTTCCCTAGTTCAGACCCAGTCCACCATTCCCTCTTCTTCCTCCCCTTCTCCCTGGGGGCCAGATGCTGCATTACCTCAATTATCTTCCCTTTTGCCCAAATTGAGAGTGAGAATTCCTGCCACCTAAAAAAATGCTGTCCCGGCTTATTCAACTCCCAAGAAGTTCTATATAGTTCAGGAATGGCATTTGGTAAAATCAACTTGCTTGTGGTTTTTGCATGATTTGGAGTCTTCATCTAGTCCTTTTCTAGTGAAGGAGTAGAAGGAAAAGGCTTTGATGGGGGCCTCCCTTTCCCCCTTTTCTTCCCCCCACCCCCAAGTAAGACAGAGTAGGAGTGAATTAGACTAACTTCTAGCTTGAATGTGGTCTGGCAATTTGCAAGCCAAATCTGGCCTGTTGTATTTGTATGGCCCCAGGAGCCAAGAATTATTTTTTTTTAATCTTTAGAGGGTTAGAAGTAGAAAAAAGAGGAGGAGAGGGAAAAGGGTGGGGAGATTAAGCTACAGAGACCCAGCGTGGCTTGCAAAGCTAAAGTTGTTTCTATATGATGCTTTACAGAAAATGTTTGCTTTCCCCTAGACTAGAGGTTGGAGGTTGCCAGCGAAGAAGCTAAGTATTCTTAACCGGCGGGTTTTATCCACCATCACTCTCCTACTTTTCAAGCTTCATTTTGCATGACATGATTTTTTTTTCAGCCTCGTAATTATTTCCAGGCATAACGTTGGTTTTGGAGAAAGGCGAAAAGTAGAGTCAAGGGAGAATGAACCAGAGGGAGAAAGAGGAGACAAGAGGAGAGGAAAGAAAAAAGAGTTGTGAATATCTCAATCTGTGACTGTGTGACCTGTGACCCTGAGGGTGGTTTTATTGTCTTTCTTCTTTGGCTAGAGATACATAGGTTTATTGACCCTTTCCGCATGACTGAACCCTGAGGGGCAACTGTAGCTGTCAAACCCAGCGAGGCATGTGAGTCCAGGCTAAGGCCGTTCCTTGAGCTGCCTGCCTTCAGGAAGCCCGAGGGAAGCGAGGCCAGTTCCCCAGGCCCCAGGGGCTCTGATGAGGAGAGGGCAACTATTTGCCAATTCAACTGCCCCTCCTCAGCCAGGGCCTGGACTTCATCCCTTGCCTTTTTCTCTCTCAGAAATGCTCCTTCCAGTTCTACCATGGACAGATGTCCTCAGCCACTACACTTGGGCAAGGATTTTAGCCCCACTTCCTTGAATGCCTCTCCTTTAAACTATAGGTTAATATAAAGATTCCAGGATGCTCCCACAACCTTGTCTTCTTAAGTATGCCTCTCCCCTCTTGTTTCTCCCAGACTCTAGCCCTATCAGAAATTTCTCTTCAAAGTTGCAGTTCCTCCCTGCCCTTAACCTTTGTCCTCTCAGACTCAGTTTTGGTAGATTACACTTCAGTTTTCGAAGCTGGCATAGGCTGGCAGAGTCAACAGTTCCTCCAGACACAAGTAGTCACTGCACTCTGGTAGAGCTACTAGGTCTAGCAGAGAAATCTGGGATGCTCAGTTAATCCTGAATTTCAAATAAACTGATTTTTTTTTTTTAAGTATAAGTATGTCCCAAATACTGCATGGGAGATATTTACACTAAAAAATTAATCATTTTTTGTCAGAAATTTTAATTTAACTGGACGACCTATATCTTATCTGGTAATACTATGATTCAGGCATCTGACCTAGATGGGCCTGAAAGTGAAAGTGAAAATCGCTCAGTTGTGTCCGACTCTTTGGGACCCCATGGATAGTCCATGGAATTCTCCAGGCCAGAATACTGGAGTGGGTAGCCTATCCCTTTCTCCAGGGGATCTTCCCAACCCAGGAATCCAACCGGGATCTCCTGCATTGCAGGAAGATTCTTTACCAACTGAGCTACCAGGGAAGCCCTCTAGACAGGCCTAGATGACCGAAACTGTCTCAAGCCCGAGCTGTGGCCTGACCAGGTATCATATGCCTAGCAGAATGGAGAAAGAAAGACTTCCTTGCACCTAGACTTTTCCACAGGCGCCATTTGTGGAAAACCAGCTTAGGAACCTCTGACCCTAGCAGGCCCAAGAAAGGCTGGAGTGACATTCCCAGTTCAGTTAGGGTGCCATTTCTCTTTAACGGGGCCAGGAGCCATCTTAGTGAGGCTCTGTGCAGTGATCTGTATTTAAAATGAGCCCCCTCCTGGCCCTGCCAAGAGAAACCCTCAGCTCTCAGAAGGTGGTGGGCTGAGGTGGGTGGAGGGAATGGGGGGAGGGAGGAGGGAGGTGGTTAAGGAAGGGGTGGGGAGTGGAGGGGGGGGAGGGGAGAGCCGGACACTGGGACTAGAACCTTCCATGGCTGCTGCTCCCAAACTGTGCCCCTGGGGGCTCCTGCCTCCCTTCTCAGAAAACTAAAAAAGTGAAGTCATGTCCAACTCTTTGTGACCCCATGGACTGTAACCTACCAGGCTCCTCCGTCCATGGGATTTTCCAGGCAAGAATACTGGAGTAGATTGCCATTTCCTGCTCCAGGAGATCTTCGTGACCCAGGGACTGAACCTGGGTCTCCCACATTGTAGGGCCACCAGAGAAGTTCAGAGCAGGTCCTTAACCCCTGGAGGGAAACCCTGTGTACTACTGACCGCTGGGCCCCAGATATAGTGCCAGGTTACAGAAGGACCCTGAGGCACAAGGTGCCTGATCTCTCACCATCCCAGCTGGACTGGAGGCCGCGGTCCACTGGCTCATCTTTTCCTAATTTCCTCTGCGTATGTGCACCCGAGGCCCCCTCCCCAGGGTCCAAGTTCCAAATCGACCTGGCCCCCAAAGTCTGCTGAGCCTTGCCCTCTCCCCACCCCCAATCGCCTGGCCAACACACACACACACACACTGGCGCATGCACTTTAGTCAACACCAGCGGTGCAGAAGCCACTGTGCAGCCTTCCAGGGCAAAAGTTGGAGTTTTCCTCAGACCAAGGCCATTGAGAAGCACATTTTATCAGCAGACGGCTGTTTTCCTTCCCTGTTTCCCCACCCCACCCCATACTTCTTAATAGAGGTTCTTATCGATCTATGTATAAAGTGAAGCAGAATAAACACGGCTAGAACATTGTTTTCCTCACTACTGGTTCCACAGGCCGAATCTGTCCTCAGTTAAGTGGCCTTGAGAACATTCTAGAAGCCCCCCTCTACTCCCCCCCCCAACACCTAAATACCCTTTTCCCACTTTACAAAAAGCTCAGTAATTCTTATTTCTTACCTTCTTCTTCAAGAAGTAGTTCTGACTCTAAGACTGTTGGAAGCCTGCACTGCCTTTTGATAACAAACTTGCCTTCTGGGTGGTATATATAGCCTGTGAGCACTTCGAGCATTAGCTTACACCAGCCTCCCCTCTCAGTTTCTAACACGCTCCCTAGGAGGGCACAGGGGCCCCTTTAGTTTATGCACCCAAAAGCTGTAACTCCAGCCTTATCTGTTACTTTTGTGGTTCTCTAAGAGTTACATTCGGAGAAGGCAATGGCAACCCACTCCAATACTCTTGCCTGGAAAATCCAATGGACGGAGGAGCCTGGTAGGCTACAGTCCATGGGGTCGCTAGGAGTCGGACAGGACTGAGTGACTTCACTTTCACTTTTCACTTTCATGCATTGGAGAAGGAAATGGCAACCCACTCCAGTGTTCTTGCCTGGAGAATCCCAGGGACGGGGGAGCCTGGTGGGCTGCCGTCTCTGGGGTCGCACAGAGTCGGACACCGACTGAAGCGACTTAGCAGCAGCAGCAGCAGCAGCAGCAGCAAGAGTTACATTGCAGGTTCTAGTTATTTTTGCAGGCATCATATCCCTTTAAATTTGGAAGAGGGAGGAGTTGCCTGCCCTCTGCCTCAGAAACAATAGAGTGGAGCCAGGATTCCCTGGATTGGAAACTGTGGCTCCACATTGGAATCTCCTGGGAATCTTTGAAATACTCAGATGCCCAGACCACCCCAGAACTTGTGACTCAGTTTAGGGAGGTGTACTTCCTGGGCTTACTGGGCTTCCTAGGTGGGGCTACTGGTAGGAACCCACTTGTGGACGTAAGAGATGTGGGTTCGATCCCTGGGTGGGGAAGATCCCCTAGAGGAGGGCATGGCAATCCACCACAGTATTCTTGGCTGAAGAATTCCTATGGACACAGGAGCCTAGAGGGCTAAAGTCCATAGTTCGAAAAGAGTCAAACACGACTGAAGTGACTTAGCAGGCATGCACCATAGTACTATGTTTTGAAGCTCCCCAGGTGACTCTAATGAAGGAACCACTGAACTGAAAGAACTCAAGAGCGTCTGATAAGGAATTTGTTTGCTTTGGGGCCTGCTCCCATTTATCCTATTGCAACTAAAGAGCTACACTTATGTTGTCACAGAACAAAATTTCCACAGGAAGACAGTGAAGGATGGAGCTACTTGAATAACAGGGCTATTTGAATCCCACTTCTCTCCATCTTACCCAGTCCAGTCCTGACCTCCTTCCAGAAGAAACAAGGAGTGGCTGTGGATGGGGAGGTATTTCCTCTCACTTGGAATGTTTCCTCAGGATTAGTTTCTTTGCTTCCTCCTGCTGCCCTAGGTCTAAGAAGGCAATGGCACCCCACTCCAGTACTCTTGCCTGGAAAGTCCCATGGACGAGGAGCCTGGTAGGCTACAGTCCATGGGGTTACAAAGAGTTGGACACAACTGAGCGACTTCACTCTCATGCATCGGAGAAGGAAATGGCAACCCACTCCAGTGTTCTTGCCTGGAGAATCCCAGGGAAGGGGGAGCCTGGTGGGCTGCCATCTATGGGGTCGCACAGAGTCGGACACGACTGAAGCGACTTAGCAGCAGCAGCAGCTGCCCTAGGTGGACTCCCCATGACTGATGAGGGGAGCCTTATGGCTCTCAGGTTCTAAACAATTACAAGAAACTGAGCTGTGCAGGATTGTTCGGTTTGGCTCAGGGTCCAGGGACATCTCACTGAAGTTGTAGAAGGCAGAGAGAGATGGGGGCAAGTGGATGAAGTTCAAATTGCAGAGTGATTTGAAACTTAACTTTTTTTTTTCTTAGAAAACTTTTTTTTTTAAGTTCACACATGTAATACATTAGCTGGTTTAACTTCATATTCAAAAAAAATAGTTACATATTTCCTGCTTTATACAAGACACTGTCTTAGGTGTTGTGGGGGAGATAAGAGTAAATCATACTATGATACTGCATTGTGACTGTCTTGCACATGGGCCAGCAAAACATTTTAATACTCTAAAAACAAATGCTGGGATTTGAAGTTTTAGAAGAGGTATTTTATGACTGCTATATTGATTGCTTGAAAGTTTGGGGTAACTATTAGTGCTTCTTTATTATTTTTTAAACATAAAAAATATGTTCAGTTATGTCTTTTCCAACTCAGATACATTACTGGAGTTTGCTGGGATGAATACCCAAATGAAACTTTCATAGAAGCATTTATCTTTTTGTGAGAAAAAAAAATGAAATCAGCTTTGAATTTATTAGTTTAATTTGGGGAGTGGTTTCTTCCACTGTATTCTTCTTTTGTCCTGTTCTGCAATAGAAAGTCTCCAAGATCAGAGGCTTCATTTAATATTGTTTACCATTCTGGCACCTTTAAAACAATTTTAAAGACCACTTCGTAACAAATGGGGCTTATTTTTATTATTATTAATTTTGCAATTTCATAACTCCATGAAAAAGAGAGCAAAGGAGAGAAAGAGGGAGAGAGCCTAGCTATAGGAAAGTGCTTTATAGCACAATTCCATACATACACTTCATTTCTTGAGCTATTTTGTTCTTTAACAGCTGTAGTAGGTTCAAATCATTATTTTGAGTATAATAAGCCTCAAAAAAATGGGGAGGCAGATGGCTCTGAAAGTGGGTTTGTCACTACTTTGTCATTACACATGTCAGTTAATTTTTGTTGATTATTTTTATAATGTAGACCCATCACAAGTAATTTAATGAAAGAAATAACCTTCAGAGGATAATACAGTAGAGAGAGCGTATTGTGCATATGCTATGTAATATCAAATTTTCTGATTCATAGAAACCACGTATTAATTATTTTGATTATTATCAAATGGTCTTTGCAGTTTTTACATTTCCATCCAAACATCATATACTGCTTATGTGTGCTAGTACTTGGAGAGAATGTATATGATTTTAAAAGGAGTTCTTCCTGTTGAAGATCATGAATTTCAGATAGTTACACAAATCCAAATATTCAAACTCCAATACTGAAAAAAAATATTTGGTGGGAGAAGTACCGGATCTTCCCCTTTCCCGAAGAGAGGCAACACTGCATACCCCCTTGAATAGGCCAACAGGCTACAGAGGTATTCAGTCACCTATGCTGGCTTCTGTCTCATTTCATTGAGTGGAAAGAGGTGAGAAGGAAATTTTCCTCTAAGCCAAAGTGGAAAGGAGGCATCGCAGCCCTGTGGTGGCTCTCCTCACCCCAGTCCCTGCAGCAGGGATGAAAACCTTCCTAGTTTCAGTAGAAGGAACAAATCTGGTCAGGAGAGGAGGTCTTACGACCAGTCCATCAATTTAAGGGGTTGTGTTTGGGGTTTGTCTAGAGGGCCAAATCCACAGCTCTTCTACCCCCTCCCACTCCACAGGTGTATATTTTGAGTTTTCTGGTCTCCCAACAGAATGAACAAACAATGCCCTCTGAGTGTAAGGCTACCAACATGCCTACATGACTGCATCACAGTCAGAGCTGCAAATACTGTTTAGAGTGCTGCACGGGCCTGCTCTGTATTCGGCTCAAGGGCTGGGCTGAGGAAGAAGGTGGAGCTCAAGTCTGCAGAGCTTCCCAAGAAGTAAGCGGGTGTGTGTGTGTGTGTGTGTGTGTGTGTGTGTGTGTAAGAACAGGCCTTGCTTAGCGTGTGTGTAAGAACATGCCTTGCTTAGTATGTGTGTTTGTGTGTAAGAACATGCCTTGCTTAGGCTCACAACACATCCTCCCCTTTCTTGAGGCGCCACTTACTTATAACAGCGCCTGCGGCGCCCGCGCTTTCAGTGTGCAGGATGCTGGCGAAGCCCTCTCTTCCTGTTGGTCAGGACAGAGGATCCGCTACTTTGGGACCCAAGGAGGGCGGAGTAGCCGGAAGTCGGAGCCCGAAAGCCGGGAGTGGGCCGAGACCCCAGTGCTTTTCCTGGTGCCCATCGCTCCCCGCTGCACCCGCCCAACCTGGAGACCCGAGAGGGCCCAGGGAGGGGGTGCTTCGACCCCTAGCGGGGGCGGGAAATGATGATACGGGGAGACTTTGGGGGAGGGGGAGGAGGTTGGCGCAAAGCCCGAGCTACTGGGACTGCCTTCGTTCCATTCTGTTCCCCGGAGAAGGAAACCTCCTCCTCCCCTTCCTCTCCTCTCCTTCCCTTCCCTTCCCTCCGTGGGGCGCTCAGGTCCTGCCGCTTCCCGAAGCCCCAAAGCCTCAGCCGCCCGATACCCCGGCCCAGAGGGCAAAAGGGCCTGCGAGCCTGGTTCTGGGGCCGGCCAGCCCTTCCGTTTTTCCTACAGGGAACCAAGGGGCGCAGCGCCTCGCCTCCCTTCGATGCCTGCCGCCGCTCGAGAGGGGCTGTTTAATTAAAGGGGAACCCGCAATGTATACGTCTGATAAAAGCAACGCGCAGAATAAACTAATTAAAACATTGTGTTTGCAACACATTTTATTTCTCTTTCTGCCTTTTTTGATCTTCGCTGTGTTTTAAAGAAATGTCATCGCACCATAAAGCGAGCCGTGAAACGCTATTTCCTTATAGTGTGCGGCGCTTTTCAAAGGCTAGTGTGATATATTTTAGAAAAGGGATCCCGCTGTGAAAGCTTGCGTGTCTTCCCTTTACCAAACTAAGCTCTTGTCAATCACACCGAGCCCGGTCCAATCACCGAGATCCTTTTTGGAAAGCAGCTCATCCCGCTGTGCTTTTATACCGCGCTCCGCAGCCTGTTTTGATGCATTTTTACCAGCACGTCCAGGGAAATGAATGATGAGGCCGCGGACAGTGCAGGCCTGGCTCCCTGAGCGCCCGCCCGGTCCTAACGAGGCGCCGGCGCATTGTGCGTGGCCCGGGCTTTCTCACGTAGCGGCCACTGCGCGGGGCTGTCCCGACGTCAACTCGGGTCAATGCTGGGGACCCGGCTTGTCATGGCCGCGCGACAGCTTCCACCCGGCAGCCGCGGGCCTGGATGGGCGAGGCTCAGTAGCCGGCCTCCTGGTCCGTGTGGCCCAGGAAAGGAAGACCCAGAGGTGCCTGGCGCTGCATCTCGACTACTAGGAGTCCTGGGGCCCTGTTGATGCGCCTCTCCTGCAGAATGTGGGGCCCGAGAGTGTGGGGCGGGGAAGGCAAGGCCGGCCGCCCCCACCAAAAAGGTCTCTGGTTTGTCCGGGTTTAGCGTAGGACATTGGTTCCCAGCAAGCCTCGGGTTTCTCCTCTCTGTCCCCTCTCCCTGCACCATCACATCCAGAGGTTCTGGGGGCTTCCCCAGCCTCTTTGGAAAGGCCTCCCCCGCCCTGGAGGAGCCATCAATCCACTCGGGCCCCAGCAGCTCTCGGAGAACCCCAGCTCTGAAAGAGGGACTCGTCTAGGGACGCCCACCGGTAGGACCGAATTGGTGGCCTCGGACCAGGCAGAGCCTACAGTCTCCAGTCGGGACGCTTACTCCCCAGTGGACCACGGAGCCGCGGGGCTGGAGCGGGTGGCCCCGAAAAGACAAATATAAACTCCTAAACCACTGCCGAGAACCCACGAGGGCAAGGGGCTCCTCCCGCGCCTTCCCTGGATACCAGGAAGGGTTGGCAGGAGCCGCCCAGCTCCAGAGTCCCAGAGATTTCCCCCCGACCCCCCAGCATTTAGCCAGCCTCTGTCAGGGCTGGGGGCGCGCCCCGCCGGGGTGATGTAGAAGCTTTTGATCTTCACATTGGCTTTCCGGCTCCGGGAGGGGAGACGCGGGAGGAGGCTTTGTGGTCCTCCTTTCCGGCAGCGCCAGAATCGTTGCCTGCTTTTGTTTCCAGTTCCACTTCGAACTTGAACCAGGAGAGTGAGGTTTGGCTAAGGTCTCAGCGGATGAACAAGTGAAAACTGTGTGAGATTGTATGCATTTGTAGAATAGACCAAAGTCTACATTTCTAAATAGTCCAGTGTGAGTCCATTCGGCCTCTCTGTCTCTCGCTCGCTCTCACACTGATGCTGACCCGCCCTAGTCTCCGATTACTGGCGCCCTCGGTGCTCCTGTTCTATTTCCAGGGGACTGCGACCCTCCCCTCTCCAGCGCCCAGGCGCACCTCTTTCCACCACCTGCCAGTTTCTTTTGAACATTCCCCAAAGTGCTTATTTGTTCGAAGGGCCCTGGGTCCATCCGAGAGCCGAGGGCAAGGAGAGAGGTGCCCAGGTTCCCTGAATTTTTCCTCAATGCCCTGGCCCCACCAGCTAGATCTCGGGTCCCTTCCCAGAGGTCTCCTCAGTGATGCCCAGATCCTCAGGTTGACTCTAAAACGAGGGGGAAAGCCCTCAGCCCTCCCCGCCTCCCCCGCCGACCGCCCCCCGAGCTGGGCCTCGGGTTCTACACGGTGGCTGGGATGCAGATCAGCTGGAACCTGCCCGGCGCTCCGAGTCTCCCGGGGGCACCCATCATCGTCTCCCTGCGGCCCGCCCGTTGGAGTGCAGGCCCCGCAGGTCGGCAGCTTCTCCAGAGTTCCCTTCCCGGACTCCCGCAGGTGGGGCCGCCGGACGGAAGAGGGACGGCCCGGTCCGGGTAAAGACGAAAGTTGGTGCTGCCTGCTGCCCTCCGGGAGGCCTGAGGAACCTGCCAGGAAACCTGTGTCCGGGCGGCGCTCCCCTTCCGTACTTCGTAAGACAAAGCGTGCGGTTATGCCACAGCCTTTGGTGAAGTTTGCAAGTGTGAAGGTGGCCCCAGTGCAGACGCCGCGGGCCGCAGAAAGCCTGTGGACCGGGAGGGAGGCAGGCGCCAGCGTTTCACCTGCCTCAGTTTAGCCAGGAGACAGGAGCTGCGGTTTTGCTGTGACTCCCGGTCCATTCCAGTCTGTCTCTGAGCTGCAGATCACCCTGAAATTTCTGAACGGCTTGATAAAATAGGGAGCGCCCGTGAAATCTTGGTATAGATGTATATACAAAAAAGAAAAGAAAATCCTGGAAATAATGGGTTCTTTTGATGTGAAGAATTGCTTGTCTCCATTGAACCCGTTATTACCCATCTTCTTATTCTTTTTTTTTTTTTTTAATTGCATCGTGGCTCCGGGAATCCGGGGTGGACATTTAGGTTTCTACTTCCAGGCATAAAGCAGTACAAGAGTGAACTCGATGGCTGTTAATAGGCAGTTTGCCAACAGCCCTGGACAAGGAGATGAGGACTCCCACGCACCAAGGCGACAAGCCGCAGTCCTCTGGGACTCCGGTGGCTTCCAGAACCCTGGCAGAAGAGCCTGAAGCAAAGCCAGCACCCAGTGTGACTCCAGCTGCCATTGGCTGCCACCCTTGGCCCCGACTGACACCCACTGCCCGCCCCCTCCCCGCGCCAGTCCCTCCCAGACTCTCTCCATGGCTTGTTGGGTACCAGTCCTTGCTGAGGGTCCCAGGACCGAGCCAAGAAGCCCAGATGGAACACAGGACCTTGCGGATAGTGTTTACCTCGGACAATGGCTCCCTCCCTGGCTCACAGAGCCCGACCTAGGCGACCCAGAGAGTACGCTGTTGTCTTAGGACAAACCCCGAGAAGCAACTGGCAATCAAGGTCCGAGGCCAAGGAGCTTCGAAGATTTACTGCTGCTGGAACAAGCGAGGTGGCCTCTGCCCTTTTAATTTAGTTCTTCGCTTGGAGGGTGGTGAAGGTGTAGGTGTGACAGGGTGTGTGATGTCTGCCTTTGAGAGAAGGGACAGTGTCCCACATCACTCAAGTTGGAATTACAACCTGGTTTCCAGTCTCAGCTGGGCGGCTCCTACAAATTGGCTGACATGGGGACAACCCTGCACAGCCCCCGCACCCCCCCCCCGCCCCGTTACCCCCATCTTGTGATAGACGGAGTCTCACCACTTGTTTGTTGGGCAAATGGACGGACTCCTGCCTCTCCCCTTTACCCTCCCTTCACAAAGTCTCCTAAAAACTTCCTTTGAACCCATCTGTCCCCAAACGAATTTTATCTTCAACCACTTCGTGTGTCCCCTGAGCCCTGCCAATGCAGGAAGTTTTTCCCTGGAGCTGCCAGAGGTTGCTGGGGTCTTGGCGGTGCAGCATCCCTCACCTCAGTCCCTGAGCCGCACGATCCCCAAGGACAGGGCTGGCCGACCAGGGTGGAGTGGAGGCCCATCGGCTGTCTGTCTTCCCTGGACTTCCACCTGAAGGGGCTGCCGGCGTGCCCTCTCTGGGGGCCAGAGGGGCCCTTTGATCCCGAGCTGCCTCTTCAAAAGACGAGGGCTTTAAAGTGTAGGGATCCTAAAAATAAGGCTAACCAAGTTCCTGCTAAGAAGCCAAGGCCGTGCCAAGCGGTCCAGGACCGTGCAGATACAGACCTCCGACTCTCTGTCCAAAGCTGGGCTGACATCGCTGTCTGCCTGTAAGCTCAGGGGTGGAAAACACCAGACACAAATAGCTCCCTTCCCGCACCGCGTGACCATTTTCTAGGTGGGACTTCTCTCCACAGGACACAGAGAGGCGATAGATGAAGATTCCGGGGTCGGCTGAGACCCGGCGCAGCGAGATGCTGGTCCGCAGCTCGGGGCCCCCCACCACTCGGGCTGCTCCGCCGCTGGCCCGGCCGCCGCTCTCCAGCCCGGCTTCCCCTGCCTCGGCGCCGCGCGCTGCATCCCCAGCCTAGAGGCAGGTGGGTGGAACGTGTCCTTTGGTCTCCCAGGGTTGAGAATTAGGAACCCGCACGCCTGGGGCAAGCACTTGATGCTCTGCGGGGAGGCCTGAGAACCCTCAAAGGTCCCGGCTCGACCGCTCCTCCCACCAACCCCAATCTGGCTCCTTTCTGCTAAAGTCTGGTCACAAAAGAAAGAAAAAGCCATCCACACTGGCTCAGTTCTGTTAGCCCAGTGCATCGACTGGCCCTTCTGCCCTTTGTGCTTATAATTTTTTTTAGACTCCATCCATGTGAACTGGTTGTCCCCCACTAACACCTGCTGCCAGCCAGTTCAAAATTGTCTCCTCTTTCAGCTTCCCCACCTCACCTTAGACTTTCCAGTCCTTTAAGAAAATGACTTCGCAACTTTGAAAGACATGGTGTTCGGAGTGCTCCGGGAGAGCAAGGAAACAACGATTTATTTAGCACTTACCTTGGGGGCTTCCCTCCTAGCTCAGTTGGTAAAGAATCTGCCTGCAATGCAAAAGACCGGGGTTCAATTCCTGGGTTGGGAAGATCCCCTGGAGAAGGAAATGGCCACCCACTCCAGTATTCTTGCCTGGAGAATCCCATGGACAGAGAAGCCTGGCAGGCTACTATCCATGGAGTCATAAAGAGTCGGACAGGACTTAGTGACTAGACCACCGCCACCACTAAATAAAAAGTGTTGAAGGTAAATCTTGTCAAGAAATTGCCTCCATAACCCTCCGAAGTTGGTACTATTATCCCCCATTTTACATATCAGGAAACTGAAGCACAGGGCTGAAGGCAATTGCTTCCAAGTGTTTAGAATCTAATAGACCACTCCCTCACCGAACTTGACCTAACTGTGAAGCCTTTCTTAACTGGCTTTAGTTGTCCCTAACCTGGGCTTCGGAGAAGGCGATGGCACCCCACTCCAGTACTCTTGCCTGGAAAATCCCATGGACAGAGGGGCCTGGTGGGCTGCAGTCCGTGGGGTCGCTAGGAGTCGGGCACGACTGAGCGACTTCACTTTCACTTTTCACTTTCATGCATTGGAGAAGGAAATGGCAACCCACTCCAGTGTTCTTGCCTAGAGAATCCCATGGACAGAGGAGCCTGGTAGGCTGCCGTCTATGGGGTCGCACAGAGTGGACTGAAGCTACTTAGCAGCAGCAGCAGCAACCTGGGCTTTTCCTCCTGAGCCTGGAAGGGAAGTGCCAAAGTTAAAGAGGCTTTGGGTGGGAGCCACAACTGCCCACCGAGTCTGCCCTCAGCAACTGCCTGGGACGAGGTACAAGATTTAGTGCCCAGTTTAGCCGGCTGTTGACCAGCCCTGAGCCTTGGGGGAGTCTGTCCACCTCTCGGTTTCTCCCTCATTTGTAAATTGGTATTCATGATAATCACCGACCCCTTCAATTGGGTGGATGTCAGAATCCGGGGAGTATGGCTGCGATACTATCAAGTGCAATGCACGGCTACCATGATCCGACGCAGGGAGGGGGGCCGGACGCCAGGCCGCGCCCAGGAGGCGGAGTTGTGAGGACTGCGGCTGAAAGGTCCCCCGACCTCCTCTGGAGCCAACTCTGGAGCAGGACTCGGTCCCAAACTGTCCCGGGCCGGGTCCTCATTGAGTCTCGGGGGAAGTTTCGGGGCGCACCTGGCAGCCTGAGACTCGCCGCCCCCGAGGGACAGAGGCTGTTCGGAAAATGCTTTGCGGTCCAGAGGGCCCAGCTGGCTATTTCGAACTCACTTGGGGCCACACCCAGTTTGGGTCTGCAAAGTTCGGGGTCAAGTGTGCATGGAAGTGCTGACACTCGGCTCCGGGAGAACAGTCCAGAAAACTTGTGCGTAGGTAGGGACTTGGGGTGTGCAGGCTCCCGCCCCTGCGGGGCCGGGGCTCTCCGCTGAAGCAGCCGGCTTGAGGGCCCCGACTCTGGGCTGGGGGGTGGGCACTGCATTTGGATTTTGGAAAGATTAAAGTAGGGAAAGCCCCGGTGGTGCTGTTTTGCTCACTGAACTATCTTAGGACGAAGGGCACGGGGTGAGGGGAGAACTAGTGACTGAGGGAATAAATACTGCCCTGCTGTTGACAAGCCTGCCAGCCACAGGCCCTGAGGGGATTTGGGACAAGACCTCAAAGGCGCCTTGGGGGAAGCGGTGGCCTTGGCTGTTAGTCCTCTTGGTTTGGGGGACAGTGGCCCATTCTGCTGTACCTCAAAATGTCCCAATCCTTACAAAGTTTTAAGTGATTCCCACCCTCTGAGCAAGCTGAAATTATGGGGAATCCTGTCTAATCTCTCCACCCCACAGCAGACAACACAGCTCTCTCTCTCTAACTCTCCAGGTCTCTCTCTCTCTTTCACTGTTTCTCTCACACACTTCACTCATTTAGTCTCTCTTTCACAGAAGTCCTGTAGTCAGTGCATAGACTTTAGTCAAGTAGTTTTAGAAAGGTTTGATTCTCTATGTCTTGCCATTAACTAGCTTCTTGAACTCAGACAAGTGACTGAAGACCCCAGAACCATGTCAATGTATGGCAAAAATCACTACAATATCGTAAAGTAATTAGCCTCCAATTAAAATAAATTAATTAATTTAAAAAAGACCTCTGATGAGTTTCCACATCTGTGAAAGTTTAATAAAGGTGCCCATCTTTACGGTCTTCAGGTAAATTAAATGAAATAGAGCCACATAATAGTGACCACTCAGTGATAGCTCTGTGTGTGTGTGTGTGTGTGTGCTGTGCTCAGTCGTGTCTGATTAGTCGTGTCTGACTATTTCCGACCCCATGGACTGTAGCCTGCCACGCTCCTCTGTCCATGTGATTCTCCAGGGAAAAATACTGGAGTGGGTTGCCATTTCCTTCTCCAGGGGATCTTCCCAACCCAGGGATCGAACCCATGTCTCCTGCCTGCATCTCCTGCATTGGCAGTCAGATTCTTTACCACTTGAGCCACCTGGGAGGCCCAGTGTAAGCTACTAACCTGAATAAAGTAATCTCTACAGTAGCTTCCTCTGTAATGTGTTGGAGCAGGCAGAGTGACTAGAAGGGGTTAATGAGCTTCATTGTCTTTGTGCGGTCTTGGAGATAATGGTGTGTTGTAGGAACTTACTTTTAAAATCTCTTCCAAACATGAATCTATGACTACAGCCCCTATCCTACCTGCCATCATACCAACTTAGGACAGATGCTTTTGTCCCTCAGATCCCCAAAGAGCAATTCCATTGCCAGCTGGAGATGCCCCAACTGAGCCCCTGTCTGTTCAGACAGCCTGGGCCAAGCCGGCACCTTCCCTTTCTATGCTAGGGCAAGTCTCATCTCTACCCAGGGCAGCCAAAGACCCTGACCCAAGGCGATCTGGACCAACAGAAAGACTCTGCCCCTCCCTTCATTTCCATCCCAGTGTGTTCCCAGGTGAAGTGGAGATAAGAGGATTATTGGTAGCAGTCCAAAATGCGTGGCAGGAGTCACAAAATGCAACCTAAGGAATTGGAAGTACCAGGTGAAGGAGAACCCATTGGGCAGGCCTTGAGCGACATGCACGGTGGGGTTGGGAGAATGTGTGGAACTCCTACAACTCCATCAGTTTTCCCTTCCTTAATTATTGCCCAGTTATTCTCAATAGCTCAACTCAACTTTCACCCTAACAAGGTACCCAGAAGAATGACAATAATTCAGAATGTCTAGTCACTCCTGGGCCTGAGCTCAGCCAGGAGCAGAGTTCTGGAAATCTGATCTCAAGACAAATTGAATGGTGAAGTGGAGACACAGTGGGCACTGGAATGGAGTGCCCTAAACTTTCCAAGTGACCTTGGACAATTTACTTAAGCTATCTGGGTTTCTACTGAGCTCATGTATAATCTGAGTCAGCTGGACGGGATGATCTCGACAAGCCCTTCCCTTCCTAAGAATCTATGACCATAGATTAAGTCAAGCTCAAGTCTGTAAAAAGTCAAGATGAAGTTTGACAGCACTGAGAGAATAACAGCATTGAGTGGCGCCAGAAGGGGGGCTGAGGGAGAGTGGATATGGCATTTCTAAGCCCTTTGGATTATATTTGAGCAGAGGTTTCCTAAGAAAGAGATGAAAACTCTCCATGATCCATTACTTCAAGAATCCAGATCAAGAGGAGGTGCAGCCACGGACTTCCCTGGTGGTCCAGTGGCTAAGACTCCACACTCCCAGTGCAGGGGGCCTGGGTTCGGTCCCTTGTCTGGGAACTAGGTCCCATGTGCTGCAACTAAGGGTTTGCATGCCACAACTACGATCCCACGTTCTGCAACGAAGATCAACGGTCCCGTGTGCCACAACTAAGACCTGGTGCAGCCAAACCAACAAACATATATATGTATTTTAAGGTTTTAGAAAATGCTTTAAAAGAGATTCAACCTGACAGAGAAAGTAGAAGCAGGTCACTATGGCCTGAGAAGGATGTCCTAACTTCCTTCCTGAGGTCACGATGATCCCAGGTTCCAGCTGAATGTGTCAACTGGAGTCAAAGAGTC
The DNA here is from genome assembly GCF_027580195.1 of Bos mutus. Classification (NCBI taxonomy): domain Eukaryota; kingdom Metazoa; phylum Chordata; class Mammalia; order Artiodactyla; family Bovidae; genus Bos; species Bos mutus. The sequence goes on from NC_091646.1 coordinate 19,512,849, forward strand.
TACATACCTTAATCGCACCTATATGAACAGCATTTTATGCCTCTGGGAAATTATTCTAAACTCCAGTGGTTTTGCTTGGCCTTAGTTAACCTAATTGCACAGAGTGGTGTTGGTCCCCCAGGGAGTTCACTGGTTAAAAAATCAGGTGGAATCTTTTTCTCTCCATCCTTTCCAAAGGAGGGCACATCTGTCTCCCAGAACTTCCAGAACCATCCAACAGTGCCCAGGTTAGCATTTGTAGGCAAGTGATTCATTACAATGAATGTAATGTCAGAATTACATTCATTTTCACTTATGAACCATACACTAAGCAACTCTGGAGTCCCCAAAGGCCTCCCAACATAAAATTCAAACACAAGGAGTATTATGACAATTAAGAATAATCTCTCAACAAGCAAGTAACGAAACATGTAAAAGATTTCTCAGTTAAGAAAAAGATTTTGGTGTAGTCCTTGCATTTGGATTTGGTTTGCACCATTTAGGTTCTCATTAAATCTCTGTAACACTCAATTTAAATAGCTCTTTCTTTAATCAGTGACTCTCTAAGCGACTTGAATCACAGCGTATTTTCAGTTGCATTTTAATAGCTGCTACATTTCCTTGTGTCAAAAAGTCTGAACATGTGTGTGAAGAAAGGAAAGAGAATTCTAAACTGTTTTGGCACTAGGAGATTGTAGTTTGGCTTGTATCTGTTAGACTGAACAGTAGGGTATTTAGACAAGCAGCCTTGTTGGATTCAGGAAGAATATATCCGCATGTGGGTGCTCCTCTGCTTCCGACTTTCTGAGGAGAAGAAGAAACAGTGTGGTTAGGGTAAAATGCTCTAAAAATATCATGGCTTTGCCCTGGCTACTAAGTAGAATTATGTGGCTTTGGCCTTGTGAGTTTAGTGTTCATGGCTGTGCATGTTTTATGCTCAGATAGTTGCTTTGAATGTAATTTTAGAGAAGTGCACTTTGCTGAGAACATTCTGTTTCTGTCTGGCTTGGAGAGGCAGTAAGCTTCTTTAGACTTACAGGGTCAAAATTTACAATCATTGACACCTGGGACAATCTATCAGATTTATAAAAAAATGAGACTTTGGGTGGATATAAGAGTAAGAGATCTCCTTCTCATTGTTCAGTTGTTTCTGACTTGACTTTTCTCTGTGATTTAATTTCCTGTGTATTTTCTACCTCATTTCAACCACACCTGAATACCATCTACAAAATATTTCCTTAAGTAGAATGCCATTCAAATTCCAATCTGGGATGTTCTGCCTCAGTTATTGAAAGACAAAGAGTCATTTGTAATTATGTTAACTCAATACTTATGTACAAGAGAGCCTTATATGCTCCTAAGAAGTGGAGAATCTTCTTAGGTCTGCACTTACTAGCTGTGTGACTTTGGCAAGTTATTTAAACTCTCCAAGCCTCAGCTTCCCCACTTATAAAAAGAATTATGTTGATGATTAAAGGGTTAGTACAGTGTCTGTACTTGTTAGTGTTGAGTAGATACTGCTGTAAATTTTTTTTAATCTCTTTCTGTGTCTATAAAAGAACTCCTCAGACCTGAAAAATTAGGAGCTTAAAAGCACAGGGAAAGCTTTAGTTTCAATTACTACTGAGTTGGGAGTCTAATACAATTTTAAGAAATAGTGAAGAGTAGATACACAAATCAAAAGAAGGCTAGAGTTTGGATTTTGTTATTTGCTTGGTTGTGTATCTGAAAATGAATCAATGAGTAGTTTCGAGTATCTACTGTGTGCCCCTGGCTGCACCATGAATCACAACAGATCACAACCACTTGACTCCCTTCTTCATTAGCTTGTAAACTCCTCAAGGAAGGATCAGAACCTTGCCCTTCTCCTCACTGTATCCTCAGAATGAGCCAAGTGTGTGCCCTGCACTTGTGATATAACAGTTATTCTTATTGGAACAATAGATTGTTTCTAGGTGCTAATGACATACAGAGGGCCATGATGTCATATAACATGGGAATTCTGAGTGGCCATTGCTCAAGCAGTCCTGAAACACACTATGGATGGGGCACATCTAGATGTGAAGGAATTTTCAAATTGCCTTTCCTCTGAAACTGCAAAGGAAATTGGAAAGGGCTGCCTACAGATAAGAAGAGGTTGTACTGGGAGACATACTGGTGTATCATCTGTACCATTTCTTTGTAAATCCCCAAAAGGTTTTTCACATTATTGTCTTGTTGGCACATTCAACAAATTGAAACCCAGTTTGCCTTTGGAGATACTTACAGACTTTTTCTTTGTGAGAGTGGAGTCTTCCCACTTTTGTGTATCTGAACACTACCTTTGCTAACATATCTTTAAAAATGGAAGAACTTCTTCAAAGTGAAAGCCTAAGTAAGTAGCCCTCTTCAGACATTCAGGTCCGGAAAGGAAGTGCAGCAGGACCCCCAAATGATGCGGGTCAACTTATGAGAAATGCCATCACACATACTCAAACCTTTGTGTAGCAGGAAGTCCCACTGATGGCAGGATTTCAAGCTCTATTTATTATGGCTGAGTTCCTCTATAGCAAAGAAATTTGACACCAGACTGCAGTTTGTTCTAGCAGGATTTAACCTGTCACTGGAGCCAAAATCTGGGTCCCTGTGAGCCCTGACTGGACCATGGCTGGAGTACAGAATGAGCCATGGAGAATGGATGCCACGCGGAGCTGGTTGCAGGCCCAGCTGACAGCCCTATGTCACCAGGAGCTGAAGGTTTGGGCTGATTCACAGTAAGGCTGGCGGTAACTGTTCCCTGGCTAGACCACACATTTGGTGTATTTGCTGCTGATGGTGAAGAGCCATCATTAACATGTATTTCAGGATGGAGTGACTCATTGCTCCTGATGATAAAGCATTTCCTACCGTGAAAATTCACTCTAGGCAATCTTGCAATGACATTTAAAAAGAAAGTCAGGAGATCTCAATATAGAACTCAGAAGTCAGGGACAATTATGCAAAATGGAGTCAAGTCACTAGACTGTTTTTAACCTAGACTCCCTGAACTGAAAATAGTGAGAGGATGTGAACTAGCCAGTAAACTCAAAAACATGTTTTAAGGGCTTGAAGCAGCAGGAGGCCGCAGGAGACAGCCAGAGCGGCATTACAAGAAGATAATACTATCATTCTAAATAAAAGTGATGCTCTATGAATTTCTTCCCTCTAGATTGCAGAGTGCAAATACCCATAAGTTTTCACTCTTCTACATTTCTAAATTTTTTCTTTCTCTTCTCCTTTGCTATTTTAGCATCCTTCAGATGGAAAATTCTTGGACTTTTATTATTTTCTCTGTTGTACCCCTTCAATTAGTTACCGTCTCCTACTTCCTCCCCTCTAAAACCCTGAAAACATGGACAGACTTCTATTTATTTGTATAAACCTAACTTCTTGATGAGCAGGAGATCATTTAAACATGCCTAAAGGATGTTGTCTGGACTGTGGCAGCAGCCTCTTATCTGGTCTCTCTGCTTCAGCTCACTCACATTCCATTTGTTCTACACCCATCAGTTAAAGAGATGAGATCCTTAGGTCAAACCAATTGTACACTTAGGGAGAGGTTCGTGTTCTCTCTCTCGTCAGCTCATACAGGTACTGCAATGAAGTTCGCTTAATTATTGCAAGTTTCCTTATGATTTACGATAAGAACGCCTTCCATTTTGTGCCGCAGTTAAGAATTGAACCCCTAGGGATTCAATGAGACATCCCAGCATGGCCGCACTCTGCAAGACTCCCCTGGGGGAGTACGGAATGAGCAGGGCAAAGGCTAATAGAATTTTGCCAAGAGAACGCACTGGTCATAGCAAACACCCTCTTCCAACAACACAAGACTCTACACATGGACATCACCAGATGGTCAACACTGAAATCAGATTGATTATATTCTTTGCAGCCAAAGATGGAGAAGCTCTATACAGTCAGCAAAAACAAGACCAGGAGCTGACTGTGGCTCAGACCATGAACTCCTTATTGCCAAATTCAGACTTAAATTGAAGAAAGTAGGGAAAACCACTAGACCATTCAGGTATGACCTAAATCAAATCCCTTATGATTATACAGTGGAAGTGAGAAATAGATTTAAGGGCCTAGATCTGATAGGCAGAGTGCCTGATGAACTATGGATGGAGGTTCATGACATTGTACAGGAGACAGGGATCAAGACCATCCCCATGGAAAAGAAATGCAGAAAAGCAAAATGGCTGTCTGAGGAGGCCTTACAAATAGCTGTGAAAAGAAAAGAAGTGAAAAGCAAAGGAGAAAAGGAAAGATATAAGCATCTGAATGCAGAGTTGCAAAGAAGAGCAAGGAGAGATAAGAAAGCCTTCTTCAGCGATCAATGCAAGGAAATACAGGAAAACAATAGAAAGGGAAAGACTAGAGAACTCTTGAAGAAAATTAGAGATACCAAAGGAACATTTCATGCAAAGATGGGCTCGATAAAGGACAGAAATGGTATGGACCTAACAGAAGCAGAAGATATTAAGAAGAGGTGGCAAGAATACAAAGAAGAACTGTATAAAAAAGATCTTCATGACCCAGATAATCTCGATGATGTGATCACTCACCTAGAGCCAGACATCCTGGAATGTGAAGTCAAATGGGCTTTAGAAAGCATCACTATGAACAAAGCTAGTGGAGGTGGTGGAATTCCAGTTGAGCTATTTCAAATCCTGAAAGATGATGCTGTGAAAGTGCTGCACTCAATATGCCAGCACATTTGGAAAACTCAGCAGTGGCCACAGGACTGGAAAAGGTCAGTTTTCATTCCAATCCCAAAGAAAGGCAATGCCAAAGAATGCTCAAACCACTGCACAATTGCACTCATCTCACATGCTAGTAAAGTAATGCTTAAAATTCTCCAAGCCGGGCTTTAGCAATACGTGAACTGTGAACTTCCAGATGTTCAAGCTGGTTTTAGAAAAGACAGAGGAACCAGAGATCAAATTGCCAACATCTGCTGGATCATGGAAAAAGCAAGAGAGTTCCAGAAAAACATCTATTTTTGCTGTATTGACTATGCCAAAGCCTTGACTGTGTGGACCACCATCAACTGTGGAAAATTCTGAAAGAGATGGGAATACCAGACCACCTGACCTACCTCTTGAGAAACCTGTATGCAGGTCAGGCAGCAACAGTTAGAACTGGACATGGAAAAACAGACTGGTCCAAATAGGAAAAGGAGTACGTCAAGGCTGCATATTGTCACCCTGCTTATTTAACTTATATGCAGAGTACATCATGAGAAACGCTGGGCTGGAAGAAGCACAAGCTGGAATCAAGATTGAAGGGAGAAATATCATTAACCTCAGATATGCAGATGACACCACCCTTATGGCAGAAAGTGAAGAGGAACTAAAAAGCCTCTTGATGAAGGTGAAAGTGGAGAGTGAAAAAGTTGGCTTAAAGCTCAACATTCAGAAAACGAAGATCATGGCATCCGCTCCCATCACTTCATGGCAAATAGATGGGGAAACAGTGGCAGACTTTATTTTCTTGGGCTCCAAAATCACTGCAGATGGTGACTGCAGTCATGAAATTAAAAGACACTTGCTCCTTGGAAGAACAGTTATGACCCACCTAGATAGCATATTGAAAAACAGAGACATTACTTTGCCCACAAAGATCCGTCTAGTCAAAGCTATGGTTTTTCCAGTAGTCATGTATGGACGTGAGAGTTGGACTGTGAAGAAAGCTGAGCGCAAAGAATTGATGCTTTCGAATTGTGGTGTTGGAGAAGACTCTTGAGAGTCCCTTGGACTGCAAAGAGATCCAACCAGTCCATCCTAAAGGAGATCAGTCCTGGGTGCTCACTGGAAGGAATGATGCTGAAGCTGAAACTCCAGTACTTTGGCCACCTCATGCGAAGAGTTGACTCATTGGAAAAGACTCTGATGCTGGGAGGGATTCGGGGCAGGAGGAGAAAGGGATGACAGAGGATGAGATGGCTGGGTGGCATCACCGACTCGATGGACATGAGTTTGGGTGAACTCCGGGAGTTGGTGATGGACAGGGAGGCCTGGCGTGCTGTGATTCATGGGGTTGCAAAGAGTCGGACACAACTGAGTGACTGAACTGAACTAAAGGATGTTGAGTAAGGAATGTTTTACTCTGTCCCTCTTCTCAGGGAAAGAAAAGCCCAAACCTAACATTGACCCATAAGGTTCATTGATTCATTCATTTTGACTGTGCCAGGACTGCTCCCTCCCTCATGTAAGAATTCTTTAGTAAAGTGTGAACATATGATCTAATTCTGTTCTGTTTCTTTCATGCCTTATACATGCACTGGGCACCCACCAGTGTGTGTCAGGCATTGTTCTAGATGCTGGAACACAAAAGATGAAGGAAGGACAGTTTCTTATCTCTAGGTGCTCAGTCTGGAGGAGAAGCAAACAAGGAAACAAGCAAATGCCATGTAACTCTCTACACGGCTATATTCTAATCAGGATGTGTGAACAAGGAGATGCCATTCCTTGTTCAAAATAATCAGAAGACCTCCCAAGTTTTGAGAATGCTATGAAAATTCCAGATAGATGGACGTGGCCACACAAGCAGTTCTTATCTTCTCCTTCCTCGTTTCTCCTCCCTCTCCTTTGGGATTCTCTCACTTGGTTTCCCAATGCACCCAGTTCCTGATTCATTCATTTTTTGATTCAATAAATATGTATTGATTTTTTTTTACTGTGTACCAAGTACTGTACAACATGCTGCAGGCTCTGAGATAAACACTGTTTCAGCCCTTGAGGAACTCCCAGTCTAGTGGGGAGACAAACAAGAAAAGAGCCCGTTACAAGTGACAGTTACAGCGTGGTTAAAACAGATACCCTGCAATTTACCAGTCACTAGCCAATCATGTGTTAGGCCTATGTTAGGTATTGGGTAAAATAATTATTGAAGAAGGAAATGGCAACCCACTCCAGTATTTTTGCCTGGAGAATCCCATGGACAGAGGAGCCTGGTGGGCTACAGTCCATGGGGTCACCAAAGTCGGACACGACTGAACGACTATCACTTACACTCACAAAATAATTATAAAAGAAATTATTGATTAAAGTTTTAAAATTTTTTACATTAAGCATCATCTAGTTTATTTATTTGTCTATGCCAGATCTTAGTTGTGGCACGTGGGATCTAGTTCCCCGACCAGGGATCAAACCAGGGCCCCCTGCACTAGGAGCATGGAGTCTTAGTCACTGGACCGCCAGGGAATCCCTAAACATCATCTAGTTTTAATGACTAAAATTAATGTTGTTACTGAAACTAAGATGTTTTGAATGCTTATGATTCCAGGCACTTTACATGTATCACTTCATTTAAAACAGTCTCCAGTTTGCAGGTTAGAAAGCGCAGTCACAGAGAGCTTCAAGAACTAGCTTTAGGCCCCCTGGCTAGTTAGTGGCAGGTCTGGAGTTGGACTCTAAAGCCTATCTGAATCCAGAGCTCACATTTCCATCCAGCCCTCTATCATAAAGAAAAGCCAGCCTCTGCCCTCAAGATGCTCACAGCAGTGGGAAAGATGGAGAAGGAAACAGACAATTAGAACACCATGGGACGCTGGGATGAAAGTGGAGAAATATGTCTTTGCTGAGGATATTAATTAGGAAAAGGCATGAGAGTGGATGAATCTGCTTTTTTTTAAACCAGGAAATCTCTCGTTTGTATTTTTACAATTTAAATTATTTTTTAAACTGAATTATAGTTGATAGACAATATTATATTCATTTCAGGTCAAGTTTCTAAAAATTGCATTATTACATGCATAGGATATTATCATTTTAACCATTTTAAGTGTGCAATTTAGTGGCATTAAGCACGTTCACATTGCCGTGCAACCATCCATCTCCAGAACTTTTTCATTTTCCCAAACTGAAACTCTGTACCCATTAAACAATAACTCCCCTCTTCCCATTCCCCCATGTCACTGGTAACCACTATTCTACTTTCTACCTCTATGTATTTGAGGATTCTATGTACCTCATGTAAGTGGCATCATATAATATTTGTCCTTTTGTGTCTTGCTTATTTTACTGAGCATAATGTTTCAAGGTTCATCCACGTTGTAGCAAGGTAACAAATTTCATTCCTTTTTACGGCTGAATAATATCACATTGTATGTATATATCATATTTTGTTATCTCATTTAAGCATTTTGTTTATCCATTCATCTGCTGATAGACACTTGGGTTCTTTCCACCTTTTGGCTGTTGTGAATGCCTATTCGGACATATAATGCTGCTATGTACAAATATTTATTTGAGCCCCTGCTTTAAATTCTTTTGGAGTGGAATTGTTGGGTTGCCAGGCTCCCCTGTCCTTCACCATCTCCTGGAGTTGGTCGTATGGTCGTTTATGTTTTACCTTCTGAGAAACCACCAATCTGTTTTTCACAGTGGTTGCACCATTTAACATTCCCACCAGCAATGCATGAAGGTTCCAATTTCTTTACATCCTCACCAACATTTGTTTTCTATTTTTAAAAAAATTATAGCCATCCTAGTAGGTGTAAAATGGCAGCTTATTGTGGTTCTGGCTGCAGTCCATGGGGTCGCCATTGAGCGACTTCACTTTCACTTTTCACTTTCACACATTGGAGAAGGAAATGGCAACCCACTCCAGTGTTCTTGCCTGGAGAATCCCAGGGAAGGGGGAGCCTGGTGGGCTGCCGTCTATGGGGTTGCACAGAGTTGGACACGACTGAAGCAACTTAGCAGCAGCAGCAATGAGTAATGATGTTGAACATCTTTTTATATGCTTATTGGTCATTTGCATATCTACTTTGGAAACATGTCTATTCAATCCTTTGCCCATTTTTGAATTAGGTTGTTTGTTTTTTGTTGAATTATAAGAGTTCTTTATATATTCTGGATATGCATGCCTTATCAGATATATGATTTCCAAATATTTTTCCCCATTCAGTAGGCTGTCCTTTTGCTTTCTTGATAGTTTCCTTTAATGTGTAAAATTTCTTAATTTTGATGAACTTTTCTATTTATCTATTTTGTTTTTCTTTTTTTTGACTGTGCTTTTGGTGTCATATCCATGAAGTCATTGTCAGATCATATGTCATGAAGATTTCCTCCAATGTTTTCTTCTAAGAGGTTTAAAATTTTAGGTCTTACTTTTAGGTCTTTGATGCATTTTAAGTTCATTTTTGTATATGAAGTAAGGTGAAGGTCCAATTTTCTTCTTTTGCCTGTGGGTGTCCAGTTGCCCCAGCATGATTTGATGAAAAACAAACAAACAAACAAACAAACTCTCCTTTCCCCACTGAACAATTTTGGCATCCTTGTCAAAAATCTATGGACTATATATGTGAGGGTTAGTTCTGTTTAGAGTGTGGTCTTCTCTCACAGTCACAAACTGGTTCCTGAGTTTAACTGACTAGGGAGGAAGAAATCATGCCCCTAAAGGCTTAAGATTGCTGGACAAAGCTTAAACAGGAGAGCATTACCTCTCATCTCAATGTTGAGGACAGTATGATTCCAAAAACTTATTCTAGAGGGAGCAGTTACATTCATGAGCTTTGCCTTCTACATTGTAGGCGTTGAAATAAGTATTTGTTAAACAAATATTACAGCACTTTATTCACTTAATATAGTACAATGCAATTTCTATATGTAAAGATGTCTTAGTTCCTATAAAAGCAAATGAAATTCTCCTCAAATTAGAATCTGTGACATTTTCAAATATTCTGATGACTTCTTAACTTTAAAGGAGTTTTCAGAGTTTGAAAAAGTTCAAAGAGTTCTTTGATTATTATTCTCTCACTCTCTTTTCCCCTGGCCTTTATGTTATAAACACAGTACAGAGCCAGATCTCCCTTTGATAAAGATGCTATTAATCTTTCTCACACCTAGGAAGCAAGTACATAATGACACAGAGTAAACAGATTTCTTTGCATTTACACTTCCTAAACATGCAGCAGTAATAGACTAAGCTGTTCATTCTTTCTCCATGCCTGTAATATAGTGAACACAGCACGAGCATAATGCGATGCTGTCTTTCAATCATGTTGCATTCCATACCAGCTATGTGACAAGATTCTCAGGTGCTCAGTGAAATAGATATATTTCAAGCAATCGTGAGGCAGAGTCTTCCCTGCAGACAAATGTAGCCTAGTTCTTTCCATTGTGAACCTGATGTCATTTTTAGGAACTCATTTGAGGTTGGCGACTCAGTGATTTCCTATGGACAGACAGCCTAACAGGGTCCATTTTGTGACTGACTGCCGAGCCTCCATCAGAGAAGATCGATAGTTGGCATGGCAACGAGCTCGTTTCTCCAGAAATGAGCTCCTTTTATTAAATTTTGCCAGCTATTGATCAATTCCTGATCCACATATCAAAACATGACAAGCAGTTAATGAATCACAGAACTGGTTGAGTTAAACAACAACAACAAATATTCTAGAGAGTTAGGGCTGAATCTTTCTCTGCTAATTTGGTCCAAGGAGTCTGACATGAATAGTGACAGGTATAGCATGAATCCATTTGTAAGGATATAGGTGTTCCAACACAGGAAAGTGCAGTGACTAAAATACACTTTCACAATAACTTAAAGACTGCAATTTGGCTTTTTTTCCTCTTTAAATACTATGAAATACAAAACTGTATTTCATACCATGCATGCCCTTATTTTCCAAGTTTTATGCTGAAAGACAGAATATCCGGCTCATCTGGGGACAGGGCTGGACATTTCTTTCCTTTAGCTATTAACGGTACCACCTTTCTACTTCCTGCAATTTTAGGCTCTCAGGCTCTGTGTGTGAAAGGAGGAGCTTGGAGAAGAGAAAGATTCTATTGTGAAGAATGGGCCAGACCATGGAGGTGGCTTTGACTCATTCCCTTCCCATTTTCCATTCTTCAACTTCCTTTCCATTTCTTGGCCACTCCAACCCAAAAAGAAGGCTGATTTATCCTATAAGTAATGCTTTTTAGTTGAGGATCCTCAGGGGTTCATCTTCTTTCTTCCATTAGCCAAGCTCATGTCACTTTAAAGAGTGAAAATAGTGGAACACGCTTGAGTATCCAAACTGCAGATTAAAACCACACAAAAGGCCTTAATGATGCCAGACAAGCCACATCCTATCCATCAAGAAAAAAATCATGCCTTAAAAAAAAGATGTGTTGCAATCCTGATTTACATTAGACATAATAACAGTTCTGCCCTCAGTTTCTTCCTATCTGATTTAATAAGATTCCATTTAATCTAAATTCTTATTGCAATGATAGATTATCAAGGACCCAGGAGTAACCTTCATAACCCCCATAAGTATGCTTGGTGTAGTTTAGAAATTGCCAGCTTCTTATTTATTCATATAATATGGGGAGTACAGTAACACCTCATGACAACAGTTGGGAAGGACTAGCTGGGGTTCTGTGTCATTGTGTGAGATCTGTTTGTTTAATAATTTATTATCATAAAAATAAACTTTCTTCAATAATGACCCTATAGAAAGAGCAGCCTCAAGAGCTCTGGCAGGGATTCCAAACCTGAATTAAAATGGACTATTTTGCATAGGGGAATTAGACCCACGTTACTGATAAGTGATTTCGTTATGTCTGATATTATCAAAATGACTACTGGAAGGATTAAAAGTGATTAGCTACGGAGTACAAGTGGTGCCTATTTGCTTCTTGAAACGTTCGAGAACTTTAAAAACTGTAATTGGCTAAAAGCAGACTAAAATAATCTAGGACTAATAGCTATCTTATGTATGTGTATATGGCTGTGTATCTATGTCTTTGGAGGTTTACTGGATACTTCTATAATAGCGGAGCTCTAAGTATCACTTAGAGTAAAACAGCCTTTCTTAGACATTAAAAAAACACTGAGTAATTCAATCCAGCTTAAATCTCTCTTTGGTCCCTGTTATGAATAACGCAAATGGTACTAGATCTGACAGGGCAAAGATAAACTAGCTTTCAGTTTCAGAATCTAAAAAAATGTTGATCTAAACAATAATGCTGCAGACTAGTAACAGCCTCACGCCCTTACCAAAATTACGCCTTGTTAGACTAATCAGATGCCCTTTTGTGACTGAGGGCTCAGCCTGTTAGGTCAAGTGGCTATTGTGGCCATCATCTAGCCTGGATGTCTCCCAGCTTTTGATTTGGTTTGTCAGGTCACCTCATGTCAGCTGGGAAGATAGGTTCTAACCCGCCCTTCTTTGTTGGCTGCACTGTGAACTCCTCAAGGACACAAACCACTGCTATTTATTCTGGAGTTCCTCCCAAAGCACAGCATAATGCCTAGCACCCAGTAATCACACAATGTATGTATTTGGAGTTGAAAGAGAGTTTCTAAATCAAGAGGAGTTTATCAATGAGCCTGGGGTGAAGGCAGAGCATGTGGAGTGGCAGGGGACGGTCTGATGGTTGAAGTCCCCACTTGGTGCCATCTGCAGTCTTCCTCGTGACCCAGAGGCTAGAATAGAGGGCTCACCTCTGTTCTCTGGAGTCACCAGGCTGGCTGGGTGAAGCAGTAGGCCAGTATCCACTTCTCTGTGTATTTTACTCTCCTGCATCTGGGCAGAGGATGAGACCTGCTTGAACTATTAATAATAAAATGAAGCAGAGATGACACTGCCAGTTCTGGGTCTTATGATCTGGCAGTTTTTGTGCTCTTGGGAGCTTGGAGCCACCATGTCAAAAGCCCAGCTACCCTGCTGCAGAAAACATGTGGAGTCCACATGGAGAAAGAGAAGCTCTCAGACTACATGGAGAGCAGGAGAGTTCCGGCCATCCTGATGTGTGAGCTGAACCTAGTCTCTAGTGACCCTGACAGCTGAATGCAGCCACACAAGAGACCCCTGGTAAGAACAGAAGAAGAGCTACCTACCCAGATGAAGCCAGCTTAAACTGAAAAATCAGGGGCAAATAAAGTGGGCATTGTTGTTAGCCACCGGTACTTGAGTCACTTTGTTAACATAGCAACCGGTAACCAAAACATTTCACAAACAGTATCAGGAGGACTGGACTGTGTACAGTTGGAACCATTTTAGAGTAGATTGTGACTTTCCATCTGCAGGAAGGCTGAAAAATAAAGGTAGTGTAAATTATAGAATGAGGATTTTTGTTTTGTTGGCTCTAAGGGACAAACTTTCTTAGAGAGGAGAGAAGCTGCAAGGAAGGATGAGAATGAATAAAGTGGGCTCAGGCTTGACTCTTGAGTTACCACCAAGGGATATATACAAAGACTTATACCTGTAATTTAAAGCCTGAAGTGGGGAAGTTGGGGCAGCTGTGTGTGTTATGGTGACAAAATTAACATTTATAAAGCACTTACTAGGTGTCAAACACTATGCTGAATATTTTCAAGCCATAATCTCATTTAAACCTTACACCAGTACCATGAGGTAGGCATTTAAAAACTTATTTAGATACCAAGACCATATAATAATTCACAACTGTGTATCTATCATCCAGCTCAAGGAATTAAACAGGAGAAATATAGTTAAAGGCTCCTGTGTACTTCTCTGTTTGGTGGACATTTTCTCTCCAGTTCTTTGCTATTGCAATGTTCTATTTGACAATTTTGTATATGTCTTCTTGTCAATATCAATAACTGGGATTCCTGGATCATACAGTATGAACATCTGCTAGTAGAATTGTTAAAACTGTATAATCCCCTTTGTAATATATGAAATATCTCTGCTTTTTATTATACTATCTAGGCTTGTCATAGCTTTTCTTCCAAGGAACAAGCGTCTTTTAATTTCATGGCTGCAGTCACCATCTGCAGTGATTTTGGAGCCCCCAAAATAAAGTCTCTCACTGTTTCCATTATTTCCCCATCTATTTGCCTTGAAGTGATGGGACCAGATGCCATGATCTTCGTTTTTTGAATGTTGAGTTTTAAACCAGCTTTTTCACTCTCCTCATTCACTTTCATCAAGAGGCTTTTTAGTTTCTTTTCACTTTCCACCATAAGGGTGGTGTCATCTGCATATCTGAGGTTCTTGATATTTCTCCCTGCATTCTTGATTCCAGCTTGTGCTTCATCCAGCCTGGCATTTCTCATGTTGTACTCTGCATATAAGTTAAATAAGCAAGGTGACAATATACTGCTTTCATGTACTCCTTTCCCAATTTGGAGCCAGTCCGTTGTTCCATGTCTGGTTCTAACTGTTGCTTCTTGACCTGCATACAGATTTTTCAGGAGGCAGGTAAGGTGGTTTGATATTCCCATCTCTTTAAGAATTTTCCACAGTTTGTTGTGATGCACACAGTCAAAGGCTTTATATATTCAATGAAGCAGAAGTTATTCTGGAATTCTTAATTCTCTTGCTTTTTCTACGATCCGTATAGTCAAAGCTATGGTTTTTCCAGTGGTCATGTATGGATGTGAGAGCTGGACCATGAAGAAAGCTGAGTGCCGAAGAATTGATGCTTTAGAACTGTGGTGTTGGAGAAGACACTTGAGAGTCCCTTGGACAGCAACGAGATCAGACCAGTCCATCCTAAAGGAAATCAGTCCTGGATAGTCATTGGAAGGAGTGATTCTAAAGCTGAAGCTCCAATACTTTGACCACCTGATGTGAAAAACTGACTCACTGGAAAAGCCCTGATGCTTGGAAAGTTTGAAGGCAGGAGGACAAGGGGATGATAGAGGATGAGATGGTTGGATGGTATCACCGACTCAATGGACATGAGTTTGAGCAAGCTCTGGGAGTTGGTCATGAACAGGGAAGCCTGGCATGCTGTAGTCCATGGGGTAGCAAAGTCAGACACAACGAGTGACTGAACTGAGCTGAATTTGTAATGTACGAAAGGATCTATTTCTCTATCTTCTTGAGATATTTTACATTGCTAGACTCTAATAGTCTTCATGTTAATAATTTGCTCCTTTTAAAATATTTTTAATTTATCCTTATTTATTTGGCTGTGCTGGGTCTAATTTGCAACACAAGGGATCTTGGAGCTTTGTTGTGACGTGTGAACTCTTAGTTGCCACATATGGAATCTAGTTCCCTGACCAAGGATTGAACCTGGACCCTCTGCATTGGGATTGCAGTGTCTTAGTCATTGGACCACCAGGGAAATCCCTAGACTCTAATATTTTTATCAATTGGATTGTGTGCAATATTTTTTCTTTTGTGGTCTGAATTTTTATTTCCATGGTAACTAGGGAGAGTTAACATTGTTTCATATATTTAGTCACCATTCAGGTTTTCTCTTCTGTGAACTGCTTCATCATATACTTGGCTGTTTCCCTTTTGGGTTATTAGTTTTCTTTTCATTGATTTTAAGGTGCTCTTTATATATTGTAGACCCTAATCTTTGTTAGTCCTGTGTATTGGTACAAATAACATAAACACATTTGTTTATCCTATTTTACAGATGAGGAAATAGGGAAAGTGAGTTTGTCAATCTTAAATAGCTAGTGATTAGCAAAGTTTGGATCTGACTATGTGTGAACATAAAATGCAGGGGCTGCATTCCATCCACCTACATTTAACCTTTATTAGTGAGAAGTCTTTGAAATATGTGCTTCTGAGATCATCAGAATTGCTCCTCTTAGAATCTATTAATTTTGCATGGTTCAACTTAATATCTTCAAATAAAATAAAGAGTAAGAGAGAAATTCAAACATCTTTTATTCTCAAGTCCACACAACTCCTTTGCTTGTAGTTTTCATAATTCTTAAAAGCAACTCACACATCTATTCACTAATAACATACCCACACACAATTAAACATTTCCTGTTACCAAATAATAAAACCTAGAGGATTATTGGTACTACTAAATAGCAGTTAATATTGAAATGATATATTTGCATAAAGAATGTTTATGCTGTAGCATAGCTGATCAGATTGATTGTGCTATTAAAGTCAGATGAAAAAAGTGGAAGCAAGAATCCACTGAGTACCTAAAACTGTGTATTTAAGACAAACATAGTAGCTGAAAAGCAAAACAACAGCCAAGAAGAAGTGCCTGGCTTGAAGTATATGGAATTTTGGAAGAAGAGTTTTTCCCATGGAACAGTTGGTTTGTAATAATTAAAAAAACTGAAAAAAGAAAACTGAAAGCAATGAGAGGTCAAATTTTTGTAGAAATGCCAAAAGAAATTGATTCAAGGATGTTCATTCATTCATCTATTCTATTTTTTTTTTTCAACAGATACTTATTGAGGACCTTCTGTGGCCCAGATGTCATCTCTGCCCTCCTGGAGCTTAGTAGTTAAGAGGAATACTCATTAAATAACTAATTCTGTAGTCATATATGCTATGAAGGAGAATTATAGAATACATCAATGAAGTGAAGAAAACAATGTTTTCCAGGAGAATTGTCTGAGGTCCGTTTGGCCAAGCGGGGGGAAAATCCATAAGAGAGAGATGGAAAGCAAAGAGTTACTAAACAGGGGAAAAGAGAATGAAGACATGGTGTACTCTCTAAGCCACAGAGTCAGTGAAGTATTAAACAAGTCAGGAAAGGAGACTGAAAAGGTGATTATAGATTTGCTTACTTCCCTTACTGTAAGAGAGGTATTAGTTACTGAAGAAGCCAAAAAGGTCACTGAAGAAGAAAGGAAGGTTCTAAGAGGTGGCAATCACAGCGCTAAAATGGGCAAGAACAGAACAGTGAGCAGCAGGCTGTAAAAGGATGGATCAGATGCAGACAGGAGGAAGAAGCACCCATTTTCTTAGGAGGGGCCCTGGGGAAGCAGGGAATGGACTCAGGCAGGTCACCCTGTGTGTGGCAGTATGAAAAGGTGAAGGCCAGTTGTGGCCAGAAAAGAGGAGGAGCCTTAGCACGAATGGAGCGCACAGCTAAATGGGAAACAGGAGCACAAACTCATATATGTGTTTAATGGAAGAGTCAAAAATGCTCCGGGGGAGGAGAAACTAAGAGGCCCTAGGACAATGAAGTGTGCGTTTGACTTGAGCCCGAATAAACTTGCCAAGTTTCTTGATTCACAGGGGGCACAGCTTTCTCATTTTCGTGCCAAAAGACCATCTCCTAGGATATGGAGACCATCTGTGTCAAGGAGCAAAGCCCTTAAAGATGATTTCAATGTAAAATGTGGCGTGACGGGGGCCATATTGTCTGACACTGTCCAACCCCTTTCGTATTTCAACAAGTTAAGCACAAAGGAAGTAAAAAACTGCCAGCAACAATGAACCAGAATTCCCAGACAGCTCCAGGGGAGAGGGAGAAGGCTTTGACAGAATTAAGACAAGTCAGCCTGGATGTGCACAAAGGTGTCTAAAATCACTAAGTATGGGCTTTGCAACAAGCAAAGAAAGATGGCCAGCTCAGTGAGACGCCACAGCCATGGGCCCCATGCTGGCCTAGCTCCTTGCCACCGAGGATCACAGTGGGAAGGAGAAGTGACTCCTTTCCACTCTCACACACAGGCTACCAGTCTGCACGAGCCCCTGTCCTGCAAACCTCCGCACTTGCCCAAATTAATTCTGCTCAGGTTTCATCCATTTCCAGCAGTTGCTCAGCTGGACACAGTGATACCAAAATCTTTTCCCAGTTTTACTGAGAAATAATTGACATACATCACTATATAAGTTTAAGGTATACAGCATCAAATTCTGGATAAACAAACCCTTGCTTTTCATGCTGAAATAGAGTTGAAAAGACCTGTCTGAGGCTTGCTTCAAAATAATCCGAGATTGAGGTGGAGAGAGTGAGGGAGGGTAGAGATGAAACAGGGTTGACTATGAGTTCATCATTGCTACAGCAGAGAAGGTCATCTGGAAGTTCCCACTTTTTTATATGTGGGAAATTTTCCATTAAAAAAGAAAAGAAGAAAACTCTTGTCAGCTCACCTGTCTTTACGTCAAGGACTTTCCTGACTGCTTCACACCCTTTCCTTTCTCCCCAAGGAGTACTGCCTCTCACTTTCTCCTTTGTTGGCTTTTCATTCAACAAGCAACTCCAGACATGGCTGTGGGGGTGGGGGTGGGGGTACACTGTACTGGGCACCCAGGGGCACGCAGATCGATGGGTTTTAGTTCTTAGTTCACACTCTCATGGGGAACACAGATGGAGCTTAGAAAGTGTGGCCAGGCAACCTGGGAGAAAGACTGGCACCAAAGGAGAGAGGAAAAACAATTCTGGTTTGTGCCCTTTGGAACAGATTTCTGGAAGAAGTGGTATTTGAACTGATACCCTAAAGGAAGAGTACAGTGGTGTCTGGTGTATATAGCCTGCCTCTGACAAGAGTTACCTGGGACAAATGAGCATACTGGCTAATAAAATATAGTCTATCTTCAATCCTGACACACATACATTTATCTGAGAGGCTCGGTTCGAACTTGAAATTCTTGTACTCCTTGGAATTCTGGGCTAGAACATGCCATGTGGGGAGATCCAGTCCCCTGGCCTACAGCCTCTTTCTTTCTTCCTACCCTGCATTCTAGCTCTCATCACAGGGGGCTTCCTACACATGCAAGAAGACATCTCAGCCCTCAAATCCAAAATTCATTAAAAAAAAAAATCCCACGAACAGCCACCCCTTGACCACTCCTCAGACCCAGGGGTGTCACAGTAGTAGCATCGTCATCTACTTTGGAGAGGGTAGACGCAAGGAAGAGTCCCCCTCAGGCCCCAGAATTGAGTTTGGAGTCACTGGGCAGGAAGATCTGGGGTCCCAGGACCCCTGTCTTTGCTCTAGAAGCAGTGTGGAGGGAGGCAGGGCTCTGGATGGAAACTTTCCCTGGGCCCTGAAATCCCTTGCCTTGTGGGAGGACACAGCTAGAGGACCACCAGCGCATGGCAGTCTAAAGCACAAAACTGAGGAGGGGGCCCCTCTTGCTACTTTCTGTGTGGTTTCAAGTAGATAACAACTTTTGCACCCCTTGGTTTTTTCATTTTCAGAATGGGGATGACAATAGGGCCTAACTTATTGGGTTAGATTGAGAATTACATGAGATGATGCATGTCAAGCTTTTAGACTAGCACTTGGCGTATCACAATTGCTCAATGAATGAAAATACAGCCAGCTTGATTTTCCTCTCTCTGAATTAACTTAAACAGGTTGTTTTTGGGGGCGGGGGTAGATAATGAGAAAGATGTTGAAACAGCCTCAAAGAATCTTGTAAATACTTTAATGAGCAAATCTTTCGTGTGTAAATAAGAGTCATTTGTCATAAAAGCATTAATCTTGTGTGTGCTGAGTTGAGGTCTACCACTAATGGAAAGAAAGGTCAGGTAAGGCCAGCCATGGAGAATAAAGACAGAAGAGCCATCTCCCTTCTCATGGGGGAACATGAATACATTTCTTGCCACTTTCTACCTTTAGTGGCAACAGTTTGCCTACAACTATTTCACATGAATAATGTGCTAATCACAATTAATTAGTGGCCATTTATCACAGGAGAAGATACTGTGAGTGATTGGAAAGGTTACCACCTCAAGTCTGAGCTTGTAAGGCAATGTTTCTATTCACACTATTCTACAGTTAGCTGTGTAGGGGCAGTTTAGCAGGGGGGCTGAGTGTAGGCTCTGAAGCCAGGTGTCCTGGGCTTATGCCCCAACTTTATCACTTACCAGGGATGTGACTATGGAAAAGTGTCTCAGTGGTTTTATTTCTATAACAGGGGAATAATAATAGTAATAATGATAATAATACTTCCTTCACAGGGCTGTTGTGGGAATTAAGTTAATATATAAAGCATTTAACAGGACACAAAGTACGTGCTGCGTGCTAAGTCGCTTGAGTCGTGTCTGACTTTTGTGACCCTAGGGACTGTAGCCCACCAGGCTCCTCTGTCCATGGGATTCTCCAGGCAAGAATACTGGAGTCGATCGCCATGCCCTCCTCCAGGAGATCTTTCTGCTGCTACTGCTAAGTCACTTCAGTCGTGTCCGGCTCTGTGTGACCCCATAGATGGCAGCCCACCAGGCTCCCCTGTCTCTGGGATTCTCCAGGCAAGAACACTGGAGTGGGTTGCCATTTCCCTCTCCAATGCATGAAAGTGAAAAGTGAAAGTGAAGTCGCTCAGTTGTGTCTGACCTTCAGCGATCCCATGGACTGCAGCCTACCAGGTTCCTCCGTCCATGGGATTTTCCAGGCAAGAGTACTGGAGTGGGGTGCCATTGCCTTCTCCTGGAGATCTTCCTGACACAGATCAAACCCGAGTCTCTTACATCTCCTGCATTGGCAGGCGGGTTCTTTATCACTAGTGCCACCGAATGGACACAAAGTAAGTCCTATATAAATATGGTTTTCATATCAATAATGATTTCCCTATCACTAAATCCTGATAGAAATTTTTCTACCCCCACAACCACCACCCACTAACACCTTATTCAGAATTACTGGGGCTTAACTATACTTAGAAAGTTCTATTGTTAATAATAATAGTGATAATAGTCAACATTTGTTGAATTTTTGTTATATGTGGGGTGCTGCTCCAAGTTTTTTACCAAAAGCATAGGCTCACTCATTTCTCACATCAGTCCTTGAGGAAGGTACTATTATCATCCACATTTGACAGATGAGGAAACTACAGATCAAAGAGAGGAAGTGACTAGATCAAGGTCACAGAGGTCATTGCTGATGAAGCCCAACTTCAAACCAGTGTTTGTTGAGTGCGAAACTGCGCCTGAGCAGAAAGTTTACTATTCCTCTGGTACGCAGGATAGGGATTGAGATAAGTTGCTGAAAACAAACCAACTACTTCAGTTAGACTCACGGTGGTGCTTTCAAGAAAGGAGCTCAGAGAATGGGCTCCTTATACCTGCATATGATACAGGAGATGGGGATGTGAGGAGGTGGCTTTTCCCACAGAACCCGGGCCAGGTACCAGGAGGTGAAGGTGGATCATGCCATGTGCTGAGGACTTGTCTCAGTCCATTCAGGATGCTATAACCACAACACCATAGGCTGCGTGGCTTAAAAGACAGATTTTTCACAGTTCTGGAAGTTGGAAGTCTGAAATCAAGACACTGACACATCCAGTACCTGCTGAAGGACCACTTCCGGGTTCATGGATGTTCTCTTCTTGCTATGTCCTCACATGGTGGAAGGCAGGAGAGAATTCTCTGGGGTCTCTTTTGCAGAGGCACTAATCCCATTCATGAGGGCTCAGCCTTCATGCCCTAATTACTGCCCAAAGGCCCCACCTCCAAAAACCTTAGGGGTTAAGAATTCAACATCTGAGGTTGAGAGACCACACACCTTCAGTCCATATAACAGGTTCCTTCCTGTTACAGTATGTGGCTGTGAGCTCCCAGTGATGACTGATGCATCACGCCTAGGCTCTGATTCATGATCTCATTCTTTTTCAGCTATTTGGATATTTGGGAGCAAGAGGGATAATTTTATACCATAGATTGGCTGGCCAGCACGGGTCTTCTTCCCTGGACAGATTTCCATGTACGTTTCCTTCTATGGAAATGTATCCAATGGAGTCATTGGCAAGGGCCATGTTCAAAGCCGACTATGTCCCCTGTGGGCTTCCCAGGTGGCGCTGGTGGTAAAGAATCCTCCTGCCAATGCAGGAGACATAAGAGACACAAGTTCAATCCCTGGGTAAGGAAGATCCCTGGAGGAGGGCATGGCAACCCACTCTAGTATTCTTGCCTGGAGAATCCCAAGGACAGAGGAGCCTGGCAGGCTATACTCTATAGGGTCACAAAGAGTTGGACGCAACTGAAATGACTTAGTATGCACACATGCATGTCCCTTGTACCCAGCAAGGTTACTAAAAGGGGGTCCTTGTGGAAGAGTGGGATTGAATGCCAGGTGCTTACGGGGAGTAGCCATCTGGGACTTTCTCCAGTGCAAACTGGTAATCTGTTTACCATCCAAGAGAAACATAGTTGGCTTGGCTGGAGGAAAACTTGGAGGTCATTGAAATAAAACCCCACTTACACACGAAAAAAACTGAGAAACAGAGGCCCCAAGAGGAGGAGTAACTCTTATAAGGTCACACAGCACTCTTCCCTTTTCTTCAGTTTCCCAGGCTGTGTTTCTTCCTATTTGCAGTGCAGGGTGCCCTGGGACAAACTCCTTCTGGCATATTTATCAGCCACACAAAGTCTACACAATGAGATGTTTTATTTCATTTAAAAGTAATGTTGACTTAACCAGTTGAAATTTAAGTCCCCCAAAGGATCATTTCCTCACTAGGATAATTTTGCTACAAGCTTTTCACTAATCCAATCATAAATTCAGTTATGTTATTTGGCAGCTTACTGAAGCCTTCAGGAGCCACAGGGCACTGAGTGCATTGTTTTTATGACCAAAGAAAAAGAAACAAACAACAGGCTAATAAGCTCATTCATTCATCCAACAAACAGATGTGTACTGGAGCATCTACTGGGTTCAGGGCACAGTACTAGGACTACTAGGGCTACAGACGTGAATCATTCATTGTGTGAACACTGACTGCCCATTTCTTTTAAGGACGTATAGCCTGGTAAGACAAAAAAAGCTTATAAACCTGGACTTGCCTGATGCACCAGTGATTAAGAATCTGCCTGCTAAAAGGCAGCCTCTTCAATAAGTAGGGCTGGGAAAACTGGACAGCTACGTGCAAAAGAATGAAATTAGAACACTACCTTATACCATACCCAAAGATAAACTCAAAATGGATTAAAGACATAAATGTAAGACCAGAAACTATAAAACTCTTAGAGGAAAACATAGGCAGAACACTCAATGACATAAATCAAAGCAAGATCTTCTTTGACCCACCTCCCAGAGTAATGGAAATAAAAACAAAAATAAACAAGTGGGACCTAATTAAACTTAAAAGCTTTTGCACAGCAAAGGAAACTGCAA
Organism: Bos mutus; assembly: GCF_027580195.1. Lineage (NCBI taxonomy): Eukaryota > Metazoa > Chordata > Mammalia > Artiodactyla > Bovidae > Bos > Bos mutus. Next base: position 19,535,589 of record NC_091646.1, read on the forward strand.
ACAAGGTAAAAAGGCAACCCTCAGAATGGGAGAGAATAATAGTAAAGGAAATAACTGACAAATAATTAATTTTGTTAATTATACATACAACTCAATACCAGAAAAGCAAACAACCCAATCCGAAAGTGGGAAAGGGACCTGAAGAGACATTTCTCCAAAGAAGACATACAGATGAGTAACAAACAGGTGAAAAGATGCTCAAAATCACTCATTATTAGAGAAATGCAAATCAAAACTACAATGAGATACCACCTCACACTGGTCAGAATGGCCATCATCAAAAAGTCTACAAACAATAAATGCTGGAGACGGTGTGGAGAAGAGGGAACCCTCTTGTATTGCTGGTGGGAATGTAAACTGATATAGCCACTATGAAAGATGGTATGGAGATTCCTTACAAAGCTAGGAATAAAACCACCATATGACCCAGCAATCCCACTCCTAGGCATATACCCTGAGGAAGCCAAAATTGAAAAAGACACGTGTACCCCAATGTTCACTGCAATTTTTAGAACATGGAAGCAACCTCAATGTCCATCCACAGATGAATGGATAAAGAAGTTGTGGTATATATACCCAATGGAATATTACTCAGCCATAAAAAGGAATGCATTTGAGTCAGTTCAAATGAGGTAGACGAACCTAGAGCCTATTATACAGAGTGAAGGAAGTCAGAAAAAGAAATATAAATATCGTATACTGATGCATACATGTGAATCAAGAAAGATGGCACCGATGAATTTATTTTCAGGGCAGCAATGGAGAAACAGACATAGAGAACAGATCTGTGGACATGGGGGAGGGGAGGAAGGAGAAGGGGAGATGTATGGACAGAGTAACTTGGAAATTTACAATACCATATGTAAAATAGATAGCCAGTGGGAATTTGCTGTATGACTCAGGGAACTCAAACAGGGGCTCTGTGACAGGCTGAAGGGTGGGATGGGGAGGAAGATGGGAAGGAGGTTTGGGAGGGAGGGGACATGGGTGTACCTATGGCTGATTCTTGTTGATGTATGACAGAAAACCACAAAATTCTGTAAAGCAAATATCCTTCAATTTAAAAAATTTAAAAAGAAGAGAGAATCTGCCTGCAAATCCAAGAGACACAGGTTCCATTGCTGGTGCAGGAGGATTCCACATGCCTCATGGCAACCAAGCCCACACACCACAACTATGGAATCTATGCTCTAGAGCCCAGGAGCCACAGCTACTGAGGTCCGTGTGCCCTAGAGCCTGTGCTCTGCAACAAGAGAAGCCACCACATGTCCTACATTTCAGCCAAACCAACGTCCCTTGAACATAGCCTACACTTTTCTGCTTTCACGCCTTTTTTCGCTTAGACTACCTCTCCTGGACACACACACCCCCCTTATAAGGGCTGCACGTGGAAATCTACCCATCCTACAAGGCTCGCCTCAAACATCACCTTGGCCAGGAAGGCTTTCCTGATGCCCCCAACAGATGATGGTCTCTCCCTCCCCTGAATCTTGATGCAGTGCTCTTGGCATTTTGTTTCTGCCCTTTACTTTCTTGCACCTTGTCCAAGTCATTTGGATACCTGCCCATGCAGTTCTGAAAGCAGAGCTTGGCCCTTCCTCTTTCCAGTCTCCTGAAAACAGTGCATGCAGCAGAGGCTTGGCGACTGCTTGATGAGCTGAATTTGGTGGAATAACTTCATTGTTCTGTTTATTTCTAATCATGTCCCTTATTCCCAGGCAGAATGAGATCTGGTTTCAGGATCAAGCAGAAACTAAGTTGCTTTAAAATGTTGGGTATATCTTCTGCCATCGGTTCCCTGTTCCCCTTTTTCAAAGTGACTCATGGGTAGTATATTCAGAGATGTCATGGGACTCTATTAAATTTCACAAAATGAAGTATAACATTTTCAACTTGAGCTATGTTTCTTTTGAGAATCTCAGAAATCATATTGAAGAAGACTTGAATTAGATAGCACCTTTGGTGATGGTATTAAGATTGGAACCATGGACAGGACGACCCAGAGGAAAGGAGCTTTGATCTTAGATGAGGACACCTCCCTAAGCCTTTTTTCCTTGTTTGGTACTTCTCAAAATTTAATGGAAGTGCCCAACACAGTCTCTGGTACATAACTGCTCAAGAAGCGACTTCTCTTGTCCTTTCCTTCACAAAGACGAACAGTCTCCAAATAAATATTTAAATGGAGGAGCAAACACATTCATTTCCTAAGTGAATCCCACCTCCTGTAAAGGAAGACAGCATGCATTTCTGAATGCATAAATTTTGCCTTGTATTCTAGCGGCCTTGCTACTCAGTCTGGCCTCTGAATCAGCAGCATCAGCATCACCTGGGAGCTTATAAGAAATTTCAGTTTCAGACCCCATCCCAGACCCACAGAATCAGGATACATATTTTAACAAGATCCCCACGTGAGTCACATGCACATTCAACTTAGAGAAGCAGAGCTCTAGGTACCGCCTTTCAGAAAAAAATCAGAAAGCCATCCCAACAGTTTATAATCTGGTTTGTCTGACGGGTAGATATTTTTTTAAAAAAACTGTTTTTATCAATGTCTAGTTGATTTACAACGTTGTGTTAGTTTTGGGTATATAGCAAAGTGATTCAGTTACACACATATATGTTCTTTTTCAGATTCTTTTCCTTAACAGGCTATTATCATATATTGAATATAGTTTCCTGTGCTATACAGTAGGTCCTTGTTGTTCATCTATTTTATATATAATAGTGTGTATCTGTTCATTCCGAAGTTCTAGTTTATCATTCCTCCCCTGCCTTTCCCCTTTGGTAACCATAAGTTTCTTTTCTATGTCTATGAGTCTATTCCTGTTTTATAAATAAGTTCATTTGTGTTATATTTTAGATTCTACATATAAGTGATACTATACAATATGTCTTTATTTGACTTCACTTAACATGGTGATCTCCATCCTCGTTGCTAAAACTCCTAGAAAAGAAGATAGGAAATACATTTCTAACATAAATCATAGCAATATTTTCGTAGGTCAATCTCCCAAGACAAAGGAAATAAAAGCAAAAATAAGCAAATGGTACCTAATCAAACTTATAATCAAACCTTTGCTTTTGCACAGCAAAGGAAACCATAAACAAAACGAAAAGACAACCTGTAGACCGTAAGAAAATATTTGCAAATGGTTAAGGTACATGTTCGGAGAAGGCAATGGCACCCCACTCCAGTACTCTTGCCTGGAAAATCCCATGGATGGAGGAGCCTGGTAGGCTGCAGTCCATGGGGTCGCTAGGAGTCGGACACAACTGAGCGACTTCCCTTTCACTTTTCACTTTCACACATTGGAGAAGGAAATGGCAACCCACCCCAGTGTTCTTGCCTGGAGAATCCCAGGGACGGCGGAGCCTGGTGGGCTGCCGTCTATGGGGTCGCACAGAGTCGGACACGACTGAAGCGACTTAGCAGCAGCAGCAGCAGCAAGGTACATGTTAACTACCAGAGCTCAACATCACACCTGTGATTCTAATGACATTCATGACAATTACCTTGTGTTGTGAATTTCACAAAAGAAAATGGCAAATAAAAATCCAATTTTGAAAAGTTCTCAGTAGGACATGCATACTCTTTTTCTCTTAAATATCACTTGGGCGTTAACCTAAATGTTGGCATAAGAAAGAAGGGCAGTCCGCATGCCAAAGAGGTTATTCTTTAAACATCCATTCTCATTTGTTTCTTTCAATCACGCAGAGTTAAATTGTCTTAAATGCATTCATTTGGTTTGTAAAGTTCATGGGTATGTTATTTTACATAAATTCCAAGATTATGAGGCTGGTGACTCTCAGCACATACTTTTCTAGCCCAAGATGGGAACGTAATAGTTCACCTGCTGGGACTAATTTCCAAAGAGGTAGAAGTGCCTGGCAATGCATCTTTTAGCCAAGCAAATTGGATAGCTTCCGTTTTTTAAAAGGGCATTTTTATGGGCTAATTTTTTTTTTTTTGCCTCTCAACATATTGGGCTACTTTCAGTCAAAACCAGGACTTTATTGTTAAGGAAAGCTTTTTTTGTGTGGTCACATTGGCAGGCTTATAAGATAGCTTTCACTTACTCTTATTTTAATCTACTTTATTACTTAACTCTGTCCGTTTCTCAATTCTGAGTGGTTTAAAATGAAAATAATGGGAGAAATTCAGAAAAGTGTGATTTTCAAAAATGGGACTTTTCCAGTGATTAAGCTTAGTAATGAATTGTCTTTACATATATATATACACACATATTTGTCAACCAGAAAACTTGGTAGAATAAGGTGTTGACAGACACAGTAGCCTTTCCCTTCTCCAGCAGATCTTCTCAACCCAGGAATCAAACTGGGGTCTCCTGGATTGCAGGCAGATTCTTTACCAACTGAGCTATCAGGGAAGCCCATACACACACACACACACACACACACACACACATTTGTCAACCAAAAAACTTGGCAGAATAAGGTGTTGACAGACACAGTAACCAACCAGTGAGACATTTAGGAAATAGTTGCAGCTATACTTCAAGTTTTTCTTTGTTTGTTTTAAATATTTACTTATTTATTTGTCTGTGCTGGGTCTTAGTTGTGGCACGCAGGATCTCCGATCCATCTTCGTTTTGGTATGAAGGCTCTAGTTCCCTGATCAGAGATGGAACTTAGGTCCCCAGCATGGGGAGCATGGAGTCTTAACCACTGGGCCACCAGGGAGGTCCTTCAAGGTGTAACTATCATCTTAAAGCTGATGATTCCAAACATTACTCAAGTAGCTCCCTGATTCCTTATAGAAATGAATCCTGAAAATATATGCAAGAATCCAATATATAAGTCAAACAGTAGACTCTCATGTTATTGGCAACATGAGAGGGAGTTGATTCCTAGAGAGCTAAAACATAATATAAAAATCTCCAAGTATCCTTTACTTTCTAGTAACATTTTTCAGAAATAGATGTTCATAGTTTTCTTTATGTTCCAGAATTGTAAATTGAGGACATAATTGCCCTAAGTCCAATGAGAATCCAATTAAAGCTAAATATCTACCATGTTACAATATATCAAGTTTGAGATGTTTCTTGTCATTAGTATTATTCATTTTGCTTTTCTAAATTTCCATTTATTCTTATAATGAAAAATGTAATACAGTGTCCTAAAATGTCCCTAGTAGACAGTGCTGCACATAGAGGCCAAGCTCTTGGAAACCATTGTCCAGGTTAGCACCTAGTAAGCATTCAACAAAATGTCTGATAAATTGAAGAGACTGATGGTGGTTTAGTCGCTAAGTCGTGTCTGACTCTTGAGACCCCATGGACTGTAGCCTGCCAGGCTCCTCTGTCCATGAGATTCTCTAGGCAAGAATACTGGAGTGGATTGCCATAAATTACTTTATCTTCAAGTAATTGAACCATATTACCAGACAGACAAATCTCATACATATGAAACAATTAGACACTGATAGGATTAGGTTGCTGTACCAGAGAGAAGAGAGATCAATGCCAAATCAGTCTCCACACATCAAATTTAGCTTTATAGCTCCCCAAAGTATGGTAGCCTACACTGTAGCCACTGTATTCCACTGTTCTATGGAACAGCATTCCTGCAGTATGCCTAGGATATGTAGCTATGAGTCGAAACCCATCACAGCAAAGAAAATTAAAGTGGCACTACCATTCTGTAACTAAAAAGACTTTCAATCAAGAGGAATCTATTTTTTCCTGCCAATTTCCAACCATATTCACTTCAGAATTCTATTATGGCAATGTAAAACTAACCCAATGAGGCATCTGTGTTTTGGTTCTACTGGGATTTGCTTCCAAAATCAGTATCCGCAAGCCCAGCCTAGCCCTAGTAAAGTGTCTAATGCTGAAAGGTGATCGGGGGTCAGATATCTTGATGGATTTTAGTGCACTTGGATCACCTTGAAGCTGGCTGAGTGCCTACTCTCATTTCCTTCTGAAAGTGATGTGGGAGGTTGCCTTTTCCTTTCTGTGCATAAATCATGATTGTGCAACCATACTTGTCCTGACTGTCAGCAGATAATTTTGATTTTAGGGTTTGACAACCCTGGCAGGGTCTCATAGGACTACAGGATTGAATGGGGACAGGGCTGCATGTAAAAGATGAGGGCAGTCTGAGTTTTTCCCTGGCCTAGAGGCAGAGCAAACCAAACAGATCAGTTCAAATTAGGGGCTAACTGGAAGCTGCCATCCCTGGTATGCAGCTCAAGCTAGACTTGTGTTGTTCAATACAGCACCCCGTAGCCATGTGTAATGTGGCTAGTTGAATTGAGATGTGCTGTTTAAGGGTAAAAACATCATGTACACCCATGGCTGATTCATGTCAGTGTATGGCAAAAACCACTACATTATTGTAAAGTAATTAGCCTCCAATAAAATAAATAAATTTTTAAAAAAGGGTAAAACATACCCCCAATTTTAAGAGTTGGTATAAAAATGTAAATAATAATTTTATATGGATTTTATGTTGAACTTATACTTTTTGGATATATTTTGTGTTTATTTTTTTATAAATAAAATAAAGTATTAAAATTCATTTCAGCTGTTTCTTTCCACTTTTTAAAATGGGGCTACTGGGAAAATTAAAATTATGCATATGTTTTGCCTCATATTACCATGGGCAGTGGCAGATCTAGAATTTTGCAAGGCAGAGGCATAAGTGAACCTTGGGACTCAAGTTACCTTTCCACAGTCAAATAGCTCAACCTTCATTTCCTATTCCATTTGTTTCTGGTAACAGGGACCTGCAAGAATGGCTGTTGTCGTCGAATTTGTGATCCATGAGAAGCCACGGGGTCCACTCTTGTTCCAGGCACTGAGGCTTGGGTGACTGGGAGATATATTATCCACTCACTGTTGCTGGTGGAAAACGCTATGTTGCCAAATGCTGCTCTCAGGAGGTGAAAAAAAAAAAACAAAACCTTTGCATTCATCTTCAGATGCCCAAATAAATCTAGTCCCTCCTCCTCCCACTGCAACAAAAATATTACAATAATAAAGCATTTGTGTCAACCAAAAAGTATCCCAAAGTCTTTAGCGCCTGTAGGGAGACCTGCTGCCAATAAGGCATTAAATCTGAGGGAAACATTTCTGCAATTACTGATCAAATACAATACAGCTAAATTTCACCTCCAGCATATCATTTTGATAATGGGTATGGAAATTATCCATTCAATAGCTATTCAAAAATAACTCAGGAAGATTGGTTACTAGATACTTCACAGACCTTCGGAATAATCCTTTCTAATCAGGCTGGTGAGAATTCAATAGGCAACATTGGCCTTGGACAAAATAACCTTTTGGGGGTTTTGGGGCTCCGGGATTGCTCCTTCTCTCATTTGCTGTCCAGGAGGTGAAATCACAAACAGGCAAAAAGGCAGGGACTGTTTCCCTGTGGGCCGAGCTGCTGCCCAGTACCCACCAAAGCTCCGGGCAGACAGCTGTGCCTGCAAGTTAAGTGAGGCGCCTTAGTACTTATCAATCAGGAATCAGCAGGGCTTCTAGAGTTGTCCTCATTAAATTTAAAGTATATTCTTTCCCCAGCAGCAAACGTCTCCATTGCCATCCATTTCTGCACAGCCAATTTTAGGCAATCAAAGAGTGTTGGCTTCATCACTGTCTCCGAACAGATTTCCAGCTTGACACAGCTCTTCCTAGCGTCCCTGATCTCTGACAACCGGTAGCTATCTCTCCCTGGTTGCCACCAACACATCCCTGTCTCTGAGGCTTTTCTGATCTTTTATCTTCACATCACCTTTCTCAGGTCAGGATGTTTTTGCCCATAAAATATACCACTCCTACCTGTTCTGGCAGAAATGCTTCTTCATTCTTATTCATTTCTGGGTCTCCCGTATCTCAGTTCTCTGCACACAGTAGATGCTTAATGTTTGATGTCCATTTGCTTACTTCCTCAAGAAAGCTATGTGGTGAAGTTGAAAAGAACAGTTACTTTACTTACTGAGATCAGGGAATATTGCTCTATACCTGATTAGCTGTGCGACAGCGGGGCAATTCACTTCACCAATCTATGCCTCAGTTTCCTTTATGGTAACTTGGGGAAAATTATCACTCCCTCCTTATAGGATTACTTTGAAATTCAAATAAAAGACGTAGAAAGTGTAAAGTGCTATAGACGTTTGTTGCTTCATCTGTCGAGTATTTAAAGAACCCCTATTTTGTTCAAGGCCAAACGTGAGGAACCAGGCTTTTAGTGGTAAATAAGGTCCATTTCTCATCTTCAAGGAGCTCACAGCCTATTTACCGCTGCGCCACCTAGGGTTCCCAGGTGGCGCAGTGGTAAAGAATCTGCCGGCCAATGCAGGAGTCACAAGAGACCGGGGTTCGATTCCTGGGTTGGGAAGATCCCCTGGAGTAGGAAATGGCAACCCACTCTTCAGTATTCTTGCCTAGAAAATTCTGTGGACAGAGGAGCCTGGCGGGCTACAGTCCATGAGATCACAGAGTCGAACTCGACTGAGCACGCACGCACACACACACACACACACACACACACACACACACACATTTTGTTCAAGGCCAAAGATGAGGAACCAGGCTTATCATGGCAAACAAGGTCCATTTCTCATCCTCAAGGACCTCACAGCCTAGAATGGGGCACAAACATGCTGCTGCCTGCTGCTGCTAAGTTGCTTCAGTCGTGTCCGACTCTGTGCGACCCCATAGACAGCAGCCCACCAGGCTCCCCGGTCCCTGGGATTCTCCAGGCAAGAACACTGGAGTGGGTTGCCATTGCCTTCTCCAATGCACGAAAAGTGAAAGTGAAGTCGCTCAGTTGTGTCCGACTCCTAGCGACCCCATGGACTGCAGCCTACCAGGCTCCTCGGTCCATGGGATTTTCCAGGCAAGAGTACAGGAGTGGGGTGCCATTGCCTTCTCCGATGCTGCTGCCTAATAGACGGCAAAAAGAAAAGCTGTGGATGGTACTTAAACAGACACTGTGATGCTGAGAAGCAGAGGGATTCAAGCTGATCTCAGGCTTGCAGAGCCTAAGGGAGGAGGGAGGAAGACTTCAAAAAGGAGATGGCATTTCTATTGCACCAGGAGGACGATCTGGGTTTTGGTAAGGCCAAGGAGGAGGAAGTAAAATGCAGAGTGAGAGTGTTGAAAGGCAAGAGATAGGTTGGAGACATATTGGAGCACTTAGTGTGGCTGGAGATGAGATTTTAGAGAGGACTGCAGGGGAAGAAATGGCTATGGCTGAGATGGTGAGCTGAAATGAGGTTGTGGTGGGCTTGGACTGCATGCTGAAGACTGTGAGTTCCAGTTCTGTAGTTCACCACAGACTGAAGAAAGGTTTTGGAACATTTTTTTTTTAATTATATTTAAGCTGCCCTGGGTCTTCATTGCAACGCAGGGGCTTCTCTAGTTGTTGCAGGTGGGATCTAGTTCCCTGACAGGGGATCAAACCCAGGCCCAAACACTGAGAGCATGGAATCTTAGCCTCTGGACCACTAGGGGAGTCCTAGAGCAGTTTTGCAGTATGCAAAGTTCACTCTAGGAATTAACTGGAGAATGGAAGGAAGATGTGCAGGCCTAGAAGTAGGAAGAACAGGTAGGAGAGTCATGGAATACCAATTGTCTCAACCAGACTCTCCCTAGCCTGGAGATCCCTAGCCTGGAGGGAGGCTCTGTTAGTAGTGGCCTCGCCTCTGTGGCCAAAGGTTTGGGAAATGCTGCTTATTGCAGGCTCCTCTTGAATATTCATAAAACATATTAGCATATTTTTCTAGTGTCCAAGAAGTCTATTTTATTTAGCATTTTGTAAACTGTTTATTTATTTATTTATTTATTGCTGTGGCGGGTCTTTGTTGCTGCATGTGGGCTTTCTCGAGTTGTGGAGCACAGGCTCTTAGGTGCACGGCTTCCGCAGTTGGAGTACCCAGGGTCGGGGTTGTGGCACATGGGCTTTGGTATTCCACAGCAGGTGGGATCCTCCCAGACCAGGGATCAAACCAGTGTCGCTTGCATTGCAAGGCAGATTCTTAACCACCGGACCACCAGGGAAGCCTGGTGTGAACGTAATTCAGTATAAATTCTTTTCCCCACAGAAGATCCAGTTAAATGAGTGTTTATCTCTGTCAAGGTGGCAAAAAAATATGAAAGACCTCGAAACTGTTACAGGTTGGAGAAGACCCAGGAACTTGATGAATCAAGGCAGTGTGGTATTCTGTATTGGAGCCTGAAACAGAAAAAGGTCATTTAGTGGAAAAACTGGGGAAATCTGAGTAAACTCTGGAGTTTCATTAATAGTATTTATGTCTTTCGTTTTGACACATTGACCATGGTTATGTAAGATGCTCACCTCAGGGGAAGCTGAGGGAACAATATACGTAAGCTCTTTGTACTATTTGCAATTCTTCTGCAAATCTAAAATTAATTCATACTAAAAAAGCTTGCAAATACTCATGTTCATCAAAACAGACTCTGGGAAATTAGGGGGTAAACTGACTTTCAGCACAATCCAGATTTAATAATAATATATTTCATTTTCTTAGCATTTAGAAGTAAACATTACCTTTTATTTTCACTAGACAAAGGAAACTTTCACTCAAAATTTTACCACTCATATATGTAAATGAGTGGTAATATGAGCTCGTGATTGGAGTTCAAGAAATCCTAGTCTCTTTTCCATGTCTTTCTTTGATTTCAAAAACATTGCTTAGTAGTTACTTAGAAACACTACTTATTGGACCCAAAAAGTTAGTTTTAAAATTTGGAGAGCTATGTGACAGCTTGTTCCTTTTCTGCAGCAGAGATGATGGAAAAAGGCATTTAACACTCAGTTATCAAGTCTCCCTGGAGCGCACAGGCACAGATACTCTGCAACTTCCCAAGTTCTGGTTTTCACTGTGTTAAATAATAGATGGGAAAGCCTAAGATAGTGTTATATTTTTAAGCACCTAAAATGACCTTAAAAACTGGCAGAATTTCTAAGCACCTAAAATGACCTTAAAAACTGGACTTCCTTGGTGGTTCAGTGGATAGGAATCTGCCTGCCAATGCAGGAGACATGGGTTCAATCCCTGGTCCAAGAGGATCCCACAGGCCATGGGGCAACTAGGCCCGTGTGCCATGACTGCTAAGCCCGAGCTCTAGAGCCCACACACTGCAACTACTAAAGCCTGCGTGTTCTAGAGCCCCTGCTCCACAAGAAGAGAAGCCACCACAGTGAGAAGCCCGTGCAGCACAAGTAGAGAGTCGCTCCCACTCGCTGCAACTAGAGAAAAGTCTGAGCAGCAATGAAGACCCAGCACAGCCAAGACAAAAATAAAATTAAAAAAATGTACAAGAATTGGCAGAATGTGAAATAAGTGATGTAACTAATACAGTGATCACATAAATTAAGTTTTAAAGGAAATTTGTAACATAAAACGTACAAGTGGTACATTCGTGGATCAGACACCCTCTACCCCCAACACACAGATAATATGTCTATGCTGGTGCTCCTCTCCTTCCTAGCCATCTATGGACTTGAGGACTAGCTCGCGGTGATGGTAGGTGAACACTGATGGGCTAAAGGCAGATCGAGTGTGCTTTGGCCACCTGATGGGAAAAACCGACTCATTGGAAAAGACCCTGATGATGGGAAAGATTGAAGGCAGGAGGAGAAGGGGATGACAGAGGATGAGGTGGTTGGATGGCATCACCAACGCAATAGACATGAGTTTGAGTAAGCTCTGGGAGTTGGTGATGGACAGAGAAGCCTGGCATGCTGCAGTCCATGAGGTGCAAAGAGTTGGACACGACTGAGTGACTGAACTGAACTGAACTCAGCAGAGGTGTGAGTCTGCCTGGGGAACACGGCACCCTGCTCAGTCGCCCTCCTTAGCACACCATTCCCTAGATGTGCACTTCAGAAGTGAAGTGAAGAGAAGTGAACTATCTGAGTCTTTACCATCTGAGCCACCAGGGGAGCCCTATTTCATTGAGTTCCCCTATACTTCTGAGGTTCCCTGGTGGCTCAGACTGTAAAGAATCTGCCTGCCAAGCAGGAAACCAGGGTTCAATCCCTGGGTTGGGAAGATCTCCTGGAGGAGGGCATGGCAACCCACTCCAATATTCTTGCCTGGAGAATCACATAGACAGAGGAGCCTGGCGGGCTACATACAGCCCATGGGCTTGCAAAGAGTCGGACACGACTGAGCGACTTCACTTCCTTTCTTTCATATTCCTGCTGCTGCTGCTGCTAAGTCGCTTCAGTCATGTCCGACTCTGTGTGACCCCATAGACGGCAGCCCACTAGGCTCCCCCGTCCCTGGGATTCTCCAGGCAAGAATACTGGAGTGGGTTGCCATTTCCTTCTCCAGGGGATCTTCCGGACCCAGGGATCCAGCCTGCATCTCCTGCATTGCAAGCAGATTCTTAACTGCTGAACCACCAGGGAAGCCCTGACAACGTTGCTGCTGCTAAGTCGCTTCAGTCATGTCCGACTCTGTGCGACCCCATAGACGGCAGCCCACCAGGCTTCCCCGTCCCTGGGATTCTCCAGGCAAGAACACTGGAGTGGGTTGCCATTTCCTTCTCCAATGCATGAAAGTGAAAAGTGAAAGTGAAGTCACTCAGTCGTGTCCCGTGTCCGACTCTTCTCGACCCCATGGACTGCAGCCTACCAGGCTCCTCCGCCCATGGGATTTTCCAGGCAAGAGTACTGGAGTGGGGTGCCATTGCCTTCTCCGTTATACTTCTGAGAGGACCTCAATTATAGCCCAGTGTCAAGTGAGGTGGATATTATGTACCCAAGCTGGACCTAGAGCCATCAGGGAAAAGATTGGTGGAAAACTGCTCCTGAAGATGGGAGACAGCCAGGGGAGATGCCCTGGACAGTCTGGGTTCAGGTCCAAAATAAACTCAGCCCAAAGCCCAGGACCCCAGTCATCTCAAGTCAGTGGAGATGCAGAGAGATTGCACCCCTCCCTTTGGAAGGAACAGGACTTTTCTTAATGATGTTCAGGATATAAATGGCTTTATTTTGCTCTATGCTGTTAGGTCCCCTGAGGAGGCAGAAGTAGGATCTAGAGGAAGCTAAAAGGATAGAGATTTCAGGCCAAAATAAGAAAGAAATTGTAAATAGAAGGAGTTTGCTAAAGATAAGTATGGTGGCCTTAGGGCACAGTGAGCTTTCTCTGGGAGTGTTCAAAGCAGAAGCTGCAAAGCTATTTGGCAGGAAAGTTGTGGAGAGGAATCAGACATAGTCAAGAACGGGGAAGCTCAAAGTACTCTCCTTACAGCAAAGATCCACCTACTTGACCTTGGCAAACAAAGACTCCAGTGAACACACACACACACACACACACACACACACACAAAACACACAGTCCACCAAGCACACACAGACACCCTCACCTGGTGGGACACTTAAACTAACAATTCCAACTTAGCTTCCTATGAGGACCCTGAGCGGAGGGGAGAAGGGTGTGTGTGTGTGTGTGTGTGTTTGTACGTGTGTGTGTGTGTGTGTATGTTGGGTAGCAGAAGTCATCTAATGGAAGGGAGCAGAGAGATTCTATTATGGAAAATCAACAATTGTTTAGAGAAGACAATCCTAGATCCTTAGGGTTTACTTTAAAACTCTAAACTTTTCTAGTAATGATCACTTAATTCTTCCTTAATGCAGTTCCAAACTCTTATTTGACTGAAAAATAAGGGAGATGAATATTTCCAGTTGATAATAACTATAAAAATAGCTAGTATTTCAGTGTTCACTATGTTCCAGGCTAAGAACTTTACCTGTATTTAATTATTCAGTCCTCATCACAGCCCTTTGAGGGGGGCACTGTGCTCACTCCCATTTTACAGATGAATACATTGAAGCTGAATGAAGTCTAAGGATTTGTCAAGGCCCCACAACTACAGATGTAGTCCTCCTGCAAAACCTGTACTATTAAAACTACTGGGCAATACCACCAAATTTCTTCTCCAACCAGGATTATTTGGGCCTACCTATTTGAGGGTCCCCGGTTTCAGGGGAGAAGAAAAAGAATTGTGGCCTAGGAGGCCAAGACCTCTCCCTGAAGCTCACTTGGCATGGCTCCTCCCCCTGTCAGGCCCTTGGGTCCAGCATATAGTGACAGTCTCACTGGGAACAGTACGGATGTCCTCTGCCCTAGAGTAGCCAAGGGGACGGGAGTGGGGGAGATGGTTTGATTTTCCTCCTTCTTATTTTCCATCTGGAAAATGAAGATGAAACCCAGATCTTTTCAGTTAGCGGTCTTGTACTTCTTTAGGTCCCCTGTCTTGAAAACGTGTCTGTCAAGGTCACGATCAAATCAAGGTGTTCATGGATCTTCCTGGAGCCTCCATTCCTGAAACTTCTATCAACTAAAGACCAATGATAGCTTTCGACACTCCCAGTTGACAGAGAATAGAATTCAACAGTGTAGAACAGATGTTTTGTGTCTGAATACCAGCGAACCTAAGCACATAAACAGAAAATGTAGGCGGTCACATATAAAAGCGGGCTTGTAGTTTCCCTGGGCTGCTCTCTAAAAGCAGAGTGCTCTCAGAGCCTGCATGTATCATAGTATCCACTGTTCATTATTTGGCTGACTCTGCCAGAAAGGAAAGATTAATTAATGACCTCTACAGTTCAATGTATAACTATCCTTCAAACATATTCACTCATCCTTTACTACATTTTCTTTGTTGCTTTCCAGTAGAAGCGACAACAGGGTATATATTCCTGTAGAACAATAGATTATTATCCTAATTATAGTTGCCTGGTGTTTTCTACACTTTTACCATTTTATTAAAAACAATTATCTGAGAAGAACCAATCTTTTGTAATACCTACCCTATTGTTCTCATTTCTCTCAGATTCTGATGAGGTCTTTTCAAAGGGTATTTTATTCATAATTATAGACTATAAGGCAATTGCTCAGAAAACTGAGTCCAGGAGATACTTTGTTGAGATTAATTTTTTCATTCACTTCTTGATCCAATTATATCTTTAGGCTGTTTTTTCTTTTATACTGGCCACTTTATAAACCTATGTCTTTTCTGTAAGCCAAATATAGTATCTATTAGGAATGATCAACATTAAAGCCTGTTTTTAAAGAAAGAATATTTTAGGAAAGTAGAATATATAGTCAGTATGATGCCGAAAGCTCAGTTTTCTGTACACTGGGCGGAATCAAATCTCGGAGACAGAGTGGAAAAGGATAGCTGTATTATTTTGCCCGGCAAAGGGGAAATACAGTGAGCTCCTGCCTAGAAAAACTGTGTGTCCCCACTTGAAGAGGATAGTGAGAAGTTTTATAGTAATGAATCAAAGAGGGCAAAATCAGCTTGTGGACATTCTTATGGGTTGGCAGTGATGTAAGCAGGAGCCAGTATCATCCACCTTCAGGTTTCAACTGGTCTGGGGTCTACAAGCTTGTGGGCAATGTACCATTGTTAATTGTTAACTTTTCCCACCTGGAGGTGTTGCAGGGAGGAAGCCAATTTGGACTCCATGTTGGAAACTTTCTTTGACTTGCTTTTCATTGCTTTTGTTATTATAATCATACAGAATGGTTTGCCTCCGAGAATCCTGTCCCTTGGCCTGACTGTTAAACCAAAGTGGCTTTGTTCAGAACCCTGTCCACCTGTGGATGGCAGGAAGGAAGAAATTAACACATCCTCTGCCTGAGGCTTGCCATTCTAGGAGATGTTTTCAGGAGTAATGGCCTTTTTACTTTGCTTCCTCACCTCCCCTCATCTCTGGTCTAGAAAAGAACCTGGCATCCAAACCCCAGTAAGATGGTTATTTTGAGGCACTAGCCTGCCATCTCTTGGGTCTGCTGGCCCCCCGATTAAAGTTTCTTCCTTGCCTCAACACCTTGTCTCTCGGATTCACTGACCTGTCCTGCGGCGAGCAGAGCAAGCTTGGACTTGGTAACAGGGGATTTCAGTATCTGCGAAACAGCTCAAAGATATTGTGTGTGTTACTGGTGGGGAAATAGGGCCTTGCCCTAAAGGCTGTGCTATTGTTTATCTTGACCGTTTCTCCCTATAATTGCTTGAACCTGCCCATTGGCAAACACAGGGAAGAACATGGAGGCTGAATGAAGCCTATTTGCTGCAATCAAAGAGATGGGGGACACAGAAAGGATTTGCAGCCAGGAGTCCCATGGGGCCCTACTTTGTATCACCTGGGACTGAAATTGTCCAGGGATGTGCTGCCCACAGTGACAGGTGACAGGGTTCTTTGACTCCTTCTGGTCCTGGTTTGCTTGCAGTGGACACGGCTTTCAGTCTAGATCGAACAGTCTCTGTGCTGAGGGCTTCCCTGGTGGCTCAGACAGTAAAGCATCTGCCTGAAATGTGGGAGAACCAGGCTTGATCCCTGGGTCGGGAAGATCCCCTGGAGAAGGGAATGGCAACCCACTCCAGTACGCTTGCCTGGAAAATTCCATGGACAGAGGAGCCTGGTAGGCTATAGTCCATGGGGTTGCAAAGAGTGGGACATGACTGAGTGACTTCACTTTCACTTTCTGTTCTAAGAACACTGAGATCCTGGAGGAGGTAGGCTTTTTCCTTTTGGAGACAGATGGAAATTGCCAAAAAAGAGAATGGGCGAGTACTTGACCTAGGATTCTCTGGGGGGCATCGGGCTATAAGGAAGCGGCAGCTTTGAGTCCTGATTGGTGAAGCCTAGGGTTTAGATTTTCCATGAGCCTCTCTTTTGATAGCTAGGTCTCAAATCAGGATTGACATCTACCTGTTCAGTAGGCTTCTAGGAACTGGCAAGGAACTCAGTTACTATCTGTGGTGGTTTCTCTTAGCAAGAAGCTCTTCAAGTCTGAGTCAATTTTCCTGGAAACTTTCAAATCCAGCCTTATTACAACCCAGATTCCCAGCCCTAGAATTTTTGAATCAGAATCTCTAGGGTAGGACCCCTGCATTTGCAGCTGTAAGGATTGCCTCAGGTGATTTGCCGCACTTTTAAATTTGAGTAAGAGCTCTCTTAAACCTCTTCTTAATCTTTCACAAAGTGCATGAGTCACCTTGGAATCAAGTTAAAATGCAGATTCTGATTCTGTAGGTCTTGGGTGGGGCAAGTGATTCTTCACTTCGAAACAAACTGCTTGTCTGAGGACTGCACTTTGAGTAGCAAGGTCCTAAGTCAAACTCTACTGCTGACTGGTTGAGAGTGCTTTTATCTTGGAGTGTGGGGTACACGAGGGACCAGAGAACGCACAGAAGTAGTGATGTTTCAATTACGCTTGAAGTTGAGTAGAGTAGGGGCTTCCCTGCTGGCTCAGTGACAAAGAATCCGCCTGCAATGCAGGAGACGTGGTTCCATCCGTGGGTCAGGAAGATCCCCTGGAGAAGGGAATGGCTACCCACTCCAGTATTCTTCCCTGGAGAATCTCACAGACAGAAGAGCCTGGTGGGCTACAGTCCATGGGGTCGCAAAGAGTCGGACATGACTGAGCGACTAAACAGCAGCTGAGTAGAGTGGAGGAGAGATGGGAGATGATGTTTCTGAGAGGTTACCTGTTCTTATCAAATTGATAACTTATTCCTGCTTAGAGCCAATATTTTCTATGGTCCTAAACTCCTGGAACTGAACCTTTAAATCATTTGGGCTGAACATTTTTTTTATTATCTAATTATTTGGCTGCACCAGGTCTCAGCTGCAGCATGAGGAACCTTCGATCAACGTCGTGGCGTGTGGGATCTTTCAGTGAACTCCGGGAGTTGGTGATGGACAGGGAGGCCTGGCGTGCTGCGATTCCTGGGGTCGCAAAGAGTCGGACACAACTGAGCGACTGATCTGATCTTATCTGATCTGTGAGCTCTTAGTTGTGGCAGTTACCAGCTGTGTGGCCTTGGGCTTATTACCTAACCTCTCTGGACCTGAAGAATGAGAAAAACAATAGCATCTACCTTCTGGTGATATTGCGGGGATGAAAGGAGATGATACATATAAAATAGGGGGCACCAGGCCTGGCACAGAGTAAGTGCTCACTAACTGGCCTCTACACTCTTATTAAAGGTATTCCCCAGGTTACCTTTGGGGGTGCTGAGGCCTCTGAGATGTAAGACTGTGTGCTAAGTAGGCTGATGCTTGAATCCTTTCTCTGCTGGGTCTGTAGCAATTCTTTCTGCTTTGGCACCTGTTCTCTTTGGGGCCTTGGACTGTGGCTGCTGGTGCAGAGAGATTCTCTTTCTGTCTGCTGGACTGCCGGCCTGCCTGGCTCGAGATTCCTAGCTGTTTCCCAGAGAGCCCTACGAGTGAAAGTTAGGCTTCAAGAATATCTTTCTTTGCTCTCCTTTGTCAAGTTCACTGTAGGAATCCCATCCCTGGGGGGCCTAGAGCCCAGACAAAGGGCAATGGAGCCAGTGGAGCTGTCCCAAAAGCTCCCTGCAGCTGCTCAATCAGGAAACTCCTGGGACTTCCTATGGGGTTTCTCATTTACCTAACCCGGCTTTTCATTATTGCTTCCTAAGAAAAATCTGGAGTCCTTTTTCCACCTGAATATAAGTGACTGCTCAGGGACAGACGCCCTGTTAGAGGTAATGAGAATTCTCCTTCCCCGCCACTTAAGTGATGAGCATCAGACAGGCACAAAATGCATTCTTAATCACTACGACTGAATTGCATTCTATCCTTCTTAACAGACAGAAAAGACTGCTCTGAGAGGTAGTGAGTTCCCCGTTCTTAGAGGTGTTTAAGCTAGACTACTACTGGTTGTGGTGGTGGTGTGTGTACGTGGGGGGTAATTTTGAGGTAATTGTTTTATGGGTTGTTAGGCTAAATGATTTTCTAAAGTCCCATCTAGCTCTGAGAATCTGCATGGTACTTAAGCTCGCCTGTGGGCTTCCTTACTCACCCAAACCAACCAGCCAATCTTTGCATTGTTCAGCCAACAACACTATCTTATATCACGTTTCCTATAGAGCCTGAACCCCTCTGGTTTATGAAGCTGTACTACATTACTCAAATCCTAACGCTTCTTACAGAAAAATTGATGAGGCAAGTCCAAATCTGCTCCCACTCATGAACTCTGCCATGTGCCCATCAGAGGGCCGCTGGTAGAGACAAGGGCCTTCTGCATATGGTGTGTGCCCAGAGGGCGTGCCACAGAGCTGCTGAGGGGGCCTCTCCTACTGATGTCCATTCCCTGACTGAGCTCTGTGGTCTGCTCTCAATGCCAGCAGGAAAGACTCAAGGAGGGAATAAGAAAGGACAGAGCCAGAGGCAGTAAGGCTTCAGCTCTGGGGCTACATTTCCCGTGTTTAAAGCCTGACTCTACACCTTACTAGCTTCCCAGGTGGCACAGTGGTGAAGAATCTGCCTGCCAATGCAGGAGACACAAGAGACCGGGGTTCTGATCCCTGGGTCGGGAAGATCCCCTGGAGTAGGAAATGGCAACCCCCTCCAGTATTTTTGCCTGGAAAATTCCATGGACAGAGGAGCCTGGCGGGGCTACAGTCCATGGGGCCACAGAGTCGGACATGACTGAACACGCACACACATTCCTTACTGGCTGTATGACCTTGGGCAAATTATTTAATTTCTCTCAGCCTCAGTTTTCACATCTGGAAAAGGGATTAACAATTTGCCTGTCTCATAGGGTTGATGTGAGGCAAACATTGTTTATGTTTATTAAGTATATTAACTGTTTATATTGTTTATGTATATTATGTATGTTAACTATTATTATTAGTAAGAGTGAGGTTTAGTATTTATTTTATTAATTCACAAACTCAAATCCAAAGCACTTAGTTTCTTGAGGCTTTCTGCCTCCTGCTCCTTTACCCTCTCTTCCACAGTAATTGTCAGAGAAACAGCTGATGAACACTGTGTGGAGTTGTCATTAAAAAATCTAGGCCTTATCTTTCCTTGAAGAAACTTCAGTTTAGCAGGGAATAACGTTGTCAGGGCTTCCCTGGTGGCTCAGCAGTTAAGAATCTGCTTGCAATGCAGGAGATGCAGGCTGGATCCCTGGGTCCGGAAGATCCCCTGGAGAAGGAAATGGCAACCTACTCCAGTATTCTTGCCTGGAGAATCCCATGGACAGAGGGGCCTGGTGGGCCACAGTCCATGGGGTCACAAGAGACAGACATGACTGAGTGACTAAATCACCACCAACATTAAGTCAAAGGAATCCTTGGCATGGACCAGAAGATAATGGAAGAAGCTTAGTGAGATGAAGTGCTCGTCAATTAGAAGAAATAAAGTTATAGGACAGCTCCAACAGCCCCCACTGTGTTTCCTCAACGCTAAATCCCATGGATGGAGGAGCCTGATGGGCTGCAGTCCACGGGGTCGCTGAGGGTCAGACACGACTGAAGCGACTTAGCAGCAGCAGCAGCAGCAGCAAGCTTCTCAAACGTTGGGAAGAGTTCTGCCTGAAGCAAGGCCTTGGAAAGCAGGGCTTCATTTCCACACAAAGGGGCTTGGCAGGGTGGATATTGGTGCTAGGGAGGAGGAACAATGGGAGGGGGTTGGGTTAGGGGTCAAACTCCACTGGAGGTCTTAGAGGCTTCATTGGGGTCAAGTACAAAATTCCATCACGGTGAGCCAAACAGCCCTTCCAAGGGGGCATGACCAGGTCCAGAGGCAGTAGCTAAATATCCAACAAAAGAACGCAGCGGTAGCACTTGGCCTCTTGGTGAATGTCACTGAATAGCATGTCTGTTGCCTTGTTGGCCATACTGAGAGGTGTGTGTGGTGCCTGAGAGTTAGTGGCCACAGAGGGGGAAGGGAGAAAGAGAACTCTCAAGTTAGACTTAGGCTCTCTGATGAAATGAATACAATGTAAACTTAGCTATTGCCCTGAAATAGAAGGTGGGTAAATGACAAGATCTCTGCTCCTTTTTCTCCCCCTTGGCTCAATAGTGTTTGCCCTCATTATCATTAACTATATGAGGAGTATGAGGGCGTGATTATCTGATTTGCAACAACATAAAGATGGTGGCTTCCCTGGTGGTGCTAGTGGTGAAGCATCTGCCTGCAAAGCAGGAGACCTGGGTTCGATCCCTGGGTCAGGAAGGTCCCCTGGAGAACAGAATGTCTACCCACTCCAGTATTCTTGCCTGGAGAATTCCATGGACAGAAGAGCCTAGAGGGTTATAGTCCATGGGGTTGCAAAGAGTCAGACACAACCAAAGTGACTTAGCATACAAAGATGGTGGTGGTGGTGGTTTAGTTGCTAAGTCGAGTCCTACTTTTGGACTCTTTTGACCCCATTGACTGTAGCCTGCCAGGCTCCTCTGTCCATGGGATTCTCTAGACAATACTACTGGAGTGAGTTGCCATTTCCTTCTTCAGGGGATCTTCCTGACCCAGGGATCGAACCTGGGTCTCCTGCATTGCAGGCAGATTCTTTACCAACTGAGTTATGAGGGAAGATGGTGGAGGAGAGTCTATATTCTGGATGATAGAACCAAGATTTCCAAAGCCTTCTTCAAATAATACCTTCTTTTACAAAATTATTTATTTATTTATTTTGGTTCTGCTGGGTCTTTGTTGCTGTGTGCAAGGCTTTCGTTGGAGAAGGAAATGGCAACCCACTCCAGTGTTCTTGCCTGGAGAATCCCAGGGATGGGGGAGCCTGGTGGGCTGCCATCTATGGGGTCGCACAGCGCCAGACACGACTGAAGTGACTTAGCAGCAGCAGCAGCAGCAAGGCTTTCTGTAATTTCGGAGAGTGGGGGTTACTCTCGAGTTGCAGTGCGCCAGCCTCTCACTGCAGGGACTTCTGTTGTGGAGCACAGGCCTTAGGTGCACTGGCTTCAGCAGCTGCAGCATGCAGACTCAGAAGTTTTGACACCTGGACCTTATTGTTGTGCAGCAAGTGCGATCCTTCCAGATCAGGGATCAAACCCATGTCTCCTGCACTGGCAGGCAGATTCTCCACCACTGAGCCACAAGGGAAACCCTCATATATATAGTATCTTAAATAAATGTAAAGAGCACCTAGGGTCAAAAAAGTAACTGCATAATTTCAAGACTTGGAGAATGTGGACGAACAGCAAGCACAGAGCATAGCAAGAGCTGTAAGTTTTAGTTGACTAAGCTCTATATTTGTCAACAGTATGATGTTGCCGCTAAAACAGATAATTTGATCTTAGGTTATATTAATGAAATACAGTAGATTGACCAGTTGAAAGTTGCTGATATCTGACTATTTTTGACGTACAAAATGGCAATTGGATACGGTTAGACATACCACCCGGAGAAGGCAATGGCACCCCACTCTAGTACTCTTGCCTGGAAAATCCCATGGACGGAGGAGCCTGGTAGGCTGCAGTCCATGGGGTCGGTAAGAGTCGGACACGACTGAGCGACTTCACTTTCACTTTTCACTTTCATGCATTGGAGAAGGAAATGGCAACCCACTCCAGTGTTCTTGCCTGGAGAATCCCAGGGACGGGGGAGCCCGGTGGGCTGCTGTCTATGGGGTCGCACAGAGTGGGACACGACTGAAGTGACTTAGTAGCAACAGCAGCAGCAAACGTACCACCCAGCACAAGATGATGATCCTGGAGGACATTGCTGTTGTTTAGTGGCTCAGTCATATCCGACTCTTTGTGACCCCGTGAACTGCAGCACACCAGGCTTTCTTGTCCTTCACTATCTCCTGGAGTTTGCTCAAACTCTTGTCCATTGAGTCAATGACACCATCCAACCATCTTGTCCTCTGTTGTCCCCTTTTCCTCCTGCCTTCAATCTTTCCCAGCATCAGGGTCTTTTCCAATGAATCAGCTCTTCGAATCAGGTGGCCAAAGTATTGGAGCTTCAGCTTCTGCATCAGTCCTTCCAATGAATATTCAGGCTTGATTTCCTTTAGGATCGACTGGTTTGATCTCCTTACTATCACATTATAATAAGTGAAATAAGCCAGACACAGAAGGACAAATACTGTATGATCTCACTTCTACATGGAATCAAAAAAGTTGAATTCATGGAAGCAGAGAATAGAATGGTGGGTGCACAGCTGGGAAGTGGGGGAAATAGTGCACTTTCAGTTATTACATGAATAAGTTCTGGGGATTAATGTGTAGCATGGTGACTGTAGTTATTAATAATAATATTGTATTGTGTACTTGGAATGTGCTAAGAGAATAGGTCTTAAATGTTCTTACCACATACACAAAAAATGATAACTGTGGCTAGGAGGTTAGAGATGTGTTACTTAACTTGATTGTGGTGATCATTTCAATGTATACCTACATCAAATCATCACATTGTACACTTTAAATATACGCATTTTTTATATGTCAATTATACCTTGACAAAGCTGGGGGTGGGGAAAGAAGATGAATATCCTTTGTGCTCTGCACTGATTGGACCACATTTAAAGGATTGTGCTTGGTTCTAGGGGGATGCATTATAAAAAGAATTTTGATAAATATGCACAGAGAATTCCTACTATAATCTAGGGATTCAAAACCTTGTTACTGAGGGAAAAGATGAACAAACTGCTGACAGGCTAGGGACTTGTGAGCCGTCTTCAAATATTAGAGGAGCTAGGAACTGGGAAAGAATTGTTTTCTGGATAGTTTTGGAAAGCAGCAAAAGACAAATTAGCAGGAATTATGGGGTAGGTTTGTATTTTACCTAAGGGAAAGGTTTCTCACGATTGAGACTTCTCTTGGGCTGCCAGGACAGGCAGCGAAATCTCCAAGTGTTAAAGCAGAAACTGCATGTTGCTGAGAGCACTTATGTGCCAGAAAAGTTTTCAACAACTTTATCACTTGGTTCCGTTGCAACTCTGAGAAAACTCTCTGATCCAGTGCAAAACTGAACCAACATTGGTTCAGTCCTACTGCTGGGGTAGCTCTTTTACATCTGAGCATTTTGTTTTAGTGTCTTTTTGTTATACAGTCACTCAGTTGTCTGACTCTTTGAGACCCCATGGACTGCAGCACACCAGGCTTCCCTGTCCTTCACTATCTCCCAGAGTTTGCCCAACCTCATGTCCATTGAATCGATGATGCCATCCAACATCTCTCATCCTCTGTCGCCCCCTTCTCCTCTTGCCCTGAATCTTACCCAGCATCAGGAACTTTCCCAATGAGTCAGCTCTTTGCATCAGGTGGCCAAAGTATTGGAGATTCAGATTCAGCACCAGTCTTTCCAATGAATATTCAGGACTGATTTCCTTTAGGATGGACTGGTTGGATCTCCTTGCAGTCCAAGGGACTCTCAAGAGTCTTCTCCAGCACCACAACTCAAAAGCATTAATTCTTTGGCTCTCAGCTTTCTTTATGGTCTAACTCTCACACCCATACATAGCTACTGGAAAAACCATAACTTTGACTATAGACCTGTATATAACTTTGTTGGCAATAGTAATGCATCAGAATAGTAACTTCACTGGATTCTTCCAAGTGTTCAGCATGTTTTGTTTGACCAAATTTAACAGTGATCTTCTCAAGACGCATTTTTAATCTACACTGGAGAATGTGGTTTAGAAATCCCATTGCTTAAAATTCATACTGTGTTGGATTTTTGAACCTGCTTGAGAACTTGTAGCTTAGAAGTACTGAACAGAACTCAAATTTGTTGGGGTCGGATATTATTTAATGTGTGTGCTTAGTCTCTTAGTTGTGTCTGACTCTCTGCGTCCCCATGGGCTGTAGCCCACCAGGCTCCTCTGTCTATAGGATTCTCTAGGCAAGAATACTGGAGTCAGTTGCCATTCCCTCCTCCAGGGGATTTTCTTGACCCAGAGATAGAATCCATGTCTTGAGTCTCCTGCATTGGCAGGTGATTCTTTACCATTAACATCACCTGGGAAGCCCCATGCAATTGCTCTAAGAAAAGTAAATAATAGAGAAGAACCAGAGGCTTTTAAAAATATTGAATATTTTTATGAGATATTTTGATAACTAAGATGAAACAACAAATTTCATTCCTCACAAAGTGCAGAAGAGTTTAAAAACTAAGGCGCTTTACACTTAAAATGGGTGTATTTTATAGTATAAAATTTATAGTGCCTAAATTATACCTCCATAAAATTGTTTAAAATAGGCAAAGATATTTTATTTGGCAAAATGTACTTTAGATTTTCAAGGTTAAAGTACTTGAAAGCATGCTCAAGTGCAGAGTATTTGGCCAATATAAGAGTATTTGCCTTAAAGTCCAACTGCCTGCATTCGTTACCTGGCTCCTCCAACTTACCATGTAAACTTGGCCAGGTCATTGAACTTCTCCAAGCATCAGTTTCTTCATGTGCTAAAGCAGCTTACCTAGAGGATTGATGGATAGGAAGTTTGATCAGGATAAAAGAGAGGAAGATTATTCCAGACAGAGAAGCAGCACTATTAAAGGACTGAATTTTTATGTCCAAGGGACAGAGAGAACTGACCGGAGAGCAGTCAGCGCCAGGATTCCTGATGTATTCACACATGGTGGATTCCTAAAAACACACATCAAAGTTTGAGAGTGTGTAAAACTCTCTTAGATGATATGGGATAGGCTGGGGTGTCCCATTCCCAGAAAATGAAAAATAGTATTGAAAAACCCGCATCAACCTGAAGAATACATTCACAGAAAAGTACACCTTCTCTGATTGTGTTCTTTTCCTTCACAATTGGGCCTCTAGTGTCCTAAATGAAAAACCTGAATCCAAAGACCAAGATTAACGAGTCTCTAACTTTGGACCATGTGATGATTTCCACCTTTATCTCAATTGTAATTTGTTTAAGAGACCCAAGCTTCTTCTCACTAGTATCAAGACTTGTTATTCCTGTTTCCATTCATATCTGTATTTCACTTTCTTATTCTTTCAATTGAAGTATAGCTGATGCACAATATTGCGTTAGTTTCTGTTTTACAGCATAGGCATCCCACAATCAAACACATGATGAAGCGATCACCGTGACAATTCTGTCAACCATCTGTCCTCATACAAAATTATTACAGTATTATTGACTATATTTCTTATGTTGTACATTACATTCCTGTGGCTTATTTTATAACTGGAAGATTATATCTCTTAATCCCCGTCACCTATTTCATCCCACCCCTCTACACCCCCAGCCTGCCCTGGCAACCACCAGTTTGCTCCCTGTATCCATTCATTTTTATAAAGACTGGATGCAAAATGAGAAATTGCCTGAACTGCTGTATCCAAACAATTAACACTGCTGAAATAAATGGCATCTTCATGAGAGACCTCAAAATGCCCAGTTCAATGACTGCTCAGCAGTCCACGGTGGGTATAGGGGGTGACAGTTTTAGGAGACCAAAGAAGAATGGCCGAAGTGTTGAATGTGTGAAGGTATGGAAGGATGACACTCATGCCTGGAAAGACATGGGCTCGAGGGTCAAGTGTATCCTGGAATGTGGGACTGCAGGACAATAGAGCCAGCCATTTTCAAGAAAGCCTTACTAAGGTCTGTGAATAAAACTTTCCCAAACAGGTCTACCATTTCATTTCGATTGTGAATAGAGTCACTAAGCTTTGGAGAGCTGATACTCCTTAGCAACTCAGTAGCAACCACTTGAGGTCATGATCTTAATTACAAACTGCCTTAGTTCCAGGGGCAGCCCCGCACTTTCTGAAGACTAATTTAAACAAGATTTTGGAATAAAGATTTATACTTATCTAATTACCTTTTGCCAAAGAAAATGGTATCCAAAGCTGTTTTCCCTCACCAGGCATATTTTTCCAGAAAGAACTGGTGATGAAAGAACCCATTTCCGCTCCCTCCTATCCATGCTGTTGTCCATTCCTCCCCTTTGCCTAAGCTGATCAGGGAGCTCCCTTGGTCATTTTTTCCCCATCTCTGAAGCACAGAACTAAACCAAAGCTTCAAGAGTGACCAACCTGGGAACAACATGAGAACCTGTGTAAAGGACTAACATTACTAAAACTTTGGTTAAATTCATTGCAAAACTAACTTCCAGTACAGAACTACAAAAATGTAGAAATTAGCTAGTTCAACCCTCTACCTGTAGCATAAATACTATCAAGATCTGAAAGGAAGAGATGGCCGTCACAGTTACTTTCCATGATAGTGTGCATTTAATTTTTTTCAAAGCACTCTCACATCCTTGATCTCACTTTATCCTCATAAGAACCCTATGCAGTGAAATAGAACAAGAAGTATTATCTCCATTTTATAGCTAAGGAAACTTAACTATCACACACATACACACACACACACACACACACACACGATCCGTGCCTGTGAAAAGGCAAAGATGATGAACTTCTTTAGAATCGGAGAGGGTATGGGAGGAGGCAGAGACAAAGGCTAGAGAATAAAAACCAGCGCTTTGTTTAGGGTCAGGGGACTGATTGGTGTCTACTTCTTTATTCCCTCATTTCAAAAAAAATCACAAAATAGAATCACTGCTTGTTCAACAACTGAGAGGATCACACTATATGAACCTCCAACGGTGGCTAACAGAGGAAAAGCAAGACCTAGTCACTTGTCTTTAAATAGATCTCATGCTCACAAATACAGTCAAAGCACTTAGCCTCCTTAGAGCTCTAGGTTTCTTGTAGCACCAGAATTCTTTCTATTCCCCAGGGGGCAATGGGGGAGGGAAAAGAGGGAGATGCAAAGAAAAGGGATGTGCTGTTTAATTAAACTGGTAAATCTTTTTCCTTTGAGAAAAATATGGCTTCTTAATATTTGATTTTGCAACCTTAATATCAGCACAGATGCCAGAGAGCCAGTCTGTGTGTCGGCAAGGGCACAGCTTTTAAGGCTGAGGCAGCATATTAACCACCTCACAGGGGGTGGCTGTTTTACATACATCGTTTCACAGAAACAGGGTATACACAGCCACCATTTTGCTGTCATGCCTTGGCAGCAATAAAATGGTGGCAGAAATGAAAACTTTCAGATCAAACACATTTCGGCTCTCTGTCACCATCTTTGGCTCCTTCCCAACTTGCATGTTGACACTGGATGTCATGATACCTAAAATAATTTTATGGAATTCTCCCCCTGGATTTGGTCCTGTAATATTTAAAATGCTACAACAGACATGTGATGCTCTTTTCTCCAAAACACATGGTATCTCCACTTCTCAATTATAATTGTATTTGTAGGAAATACTGAGAAAAAAAAAATCAGCAACAATGAAAGCTGACTTTAACATGGGCAAAAGATTTTAAAACACCTTTGAAGATGTCCTAGAGAGAACATTTAGGACTAAGTCTTAAGGCAATGATTTTACTTATTTTCCAAGACCCTCCCCCCTATAATGGCGGGGTCATGCTGCAAATACGATCCCAAACCAATGCTTTCTAACTTTCATTAGTGATTAATTTAAGCCACAGAATCCGAAAGATGTGCTGCAAATGCACCGAAATCAACTCTAAAGGTTTTGGCACACTTCTTCTGCTGGGTGATGGTGAATTCTGTAAATGCTAATTTTTTTTTCTTTAATGGTGACATCATCACTTGAAAAGAGGTTTGCTAAAGAACACTGGTGGCTGTGGGAAGTTGTCTTTCCCTGTAGGAGTCTGGACACAACTTGGTCATTATGGCTTCCAATTGTTGATCCAACGCTGCAAGGCATTCAGAAGGGATCTTGTTCCAAATGAATTTCGACTTTCTATTAGGCATACAGACTAGATTTAGATGTTTCCGGATCTTTCTGATTTCTTACTGGTATTTCTCTCTGATGTTTCTTAATCTATGAATATCTCTCAATAAAAGACTGTTTTAAATAGCAGCCCCCCTTTGCAGTGTTTTTTCCTCTCCTCTCCATCCCTCTTTCCTCCTTTCCTTCCTTTTAACCATCCACAAGGTGGAAAAGGAATTCAGTGAAATTATAGTTCTGTTTATGTCACTCTTGATAAATTCTGACCCTTTTCAAAATACCAGGTATAGTTTTTTGCAAAGTTTGAAGCGCTGGGCACGTGATGTTTTGTGTTCTGCTTTTTCTAATTACCATTATTTCATGCAGACATTGCCACACATTGAAACTAACCACCTGCTCAGTGCTCTAATGGCTTCGCGGTGAACCACTGAGTTGATATGCTGTTCTTGGCTTAGCCAGTGCCCTTACTGTTGGGCATTTGGGTTCCTTCCAATTTTCCTCTATTATAAGTGGCTTTGCTATAAATATCCTTATAAAATTAGGTTTTGCCTTTTGGCTCATTTCCATGGGCCATATTTTCATATGTGAGATTACCAGGTCAAAGGGTAAATGGAGAGCCATAGTTCCAGAGGTCTCCTATAAACCTTTCTACCATTCAGTATCTCCTGCCTGAATCCTTCATACACAAGGCCACCCACTAGCTCCAGTTGAGTCGATCTATCTTCCTGCTTTTCCTAACCGAAACGTTGTTATTTATGGTTTTAGAGATTTTTTTTTTCCTTCTGGCCGCACCAGGTGGCATGTGAGATCTTAGTTCCCCAACCAGGGCTCTAACCTGAGCCCCTAAGAGTGGAAGTCCCTAGAAAATTTTTTAACAAATATTTTTACATTTTTGTATCTTATCCAGAATTATAAATATGAATTTGTGAGTATTAGGAAGACGACCAGATCTTCTGAGAAAATGCGCATCAAAAACATTTGAAATGAATCAACCAATAGGCTTTGCTCATTGTACATAAGATTGAGCTCAGTTAGAGACCCCGGAGCGGCCAGCCTCCAGCCTGCTCATCTGGGAGTGAGCTGATTTAGTTTTGCTTTTTCTATTTTTGGTGAGAAATAAACGTTTGTTGTGCTAAGGTTGGTTTCTTTTTGTGTCCATTCACTCATTCATTTATTCTTTCTACAGACTTTTGTTGACTAATCCCCATTTGCCAAGCATGGTGCTGGGTGCCAGTTGACTGACACAGTAGCCCCAGGTTCCACATGGCTGCTTAAAGGCTCTGGGGCCAAACAGTGGCTGAGCTGCACCTTTGGGCACAGCTGGCCAAGTACTGGCAAGCCCAGCCTCCATCCCAAACAGTGCACCGTTTATAGGAAATTTTTAAATTGCAGACACAATTATTTACATGCTGAGTTCCATACCTTCGCGAGGGCTCAAGCTGTCAGCATTATATATCTCATTACAACCATCGCTGGGCATGGAAAGGATTATTTTTCAAGGCTGTGAGTGCAAAACATCAATTAGTCATAGGAGAGAACAGTTAACTGGCATGCGTTCGAGATTTTGCACCTTTGGGAGGGAGGGGAAATGCATTTACTTAATCTTTTATAGCTGAATCAAATGAAAAAGGAGACAACAAAACCACTCAATTTGGGTTAGTTGATTCTTTAATCAGCCTCTCAATTAACTGCAGATGCACACAGTGAACAGAGAACAGAGACAGCTAGGAAGGTGGCCTTTTCAATATGCCTGCAATATTCACTCGGAGAATTACTGCGCTTGGGGAGAAGGCTGCAGAAATCAATAGCAGCTTTCTCAGGCTTCAATTCCGGGAGCTGCAGCTGCCCTGGAAAAACTACCTTTCCTTGTGTCACTTTTGATTTCTTTCCTCAAACAGGAGAAAGGCCAGATTCAACAAACATTGACTGAGCCCCCACCAAGTGTGGAGCCCTGGGGTGTAGACTAGAAGGGTTGTTCAGTATAGAAAACTTGGTAAGGAGCTCTAACCCAGTGCTCTTCCTTGCTGCCATAGAGGAATGATTAAATGGAGTGGTTTGGATTTTGAGGAAATCTGAGAAATGTGAGTATGAATTGGGTATTACATGATGACAAGAGATTGTCATTAATTATATCGGCTATATTTTCAAAATGGCATTCTGGTTATCCAAGAAAAAGCCTACATATTTTTAAAAAGGTATCCCAAAGTCACAAAGGTAAAATGACACAATTCTGGAATTTGCTTTTACATTATGCAGCCCAAACACAGGAGGTAAGGAGACGAAGTGAGTGTGGCAAAAACCATAGTTCCTGCTCAGCCTGGGTCAATGGGGCTTCCCTGTGCTATTTTCTTTACTTGTATAGTTTGGAAATTTTCCTATTAGAAAGAGTTTGAAATGAATGGCTTAATTTGAACACAGGTATATGTTTCTTATTGCATTGATAGGATTTTGGAGGCAGAGTCTTTGGGATGGCTAGTTTTTAAAGACTGAGAGTGGCATTGTTAGATGTTATATGACTTATTAAAATATTTATTTATTTGGCTGCATCAAGTCTCAGTTGCAGCATGCAGGATCTTTAGTTGTATCATGTGGGATCTAGTTCCCTGACCAAGGATCGAACCCGGGCCCCTGCATTGAGAGCTGAGTCTTAGTCACTGGATCACTAGGGAAGACCCAATCTTATGCGACTTTATGTTACTGTTTTAAGCAAATTCGTAGTTTTAGAAACTCATTCCTGCAGCCAGCCACTTAAGAAATGCAGCCTTATTAGAGATATACAGGTGCAATAAATGCATGAATCACAGTATACCATTGCAATATTGGTGGGAGTGGAACGGGGATAGGAAATGACAAGTTTCCTTTTGACAAAAAGCTTCCTTTTTGGCATTTTTGCTAAATAAAGGGTAACTCTGAGCTCAACCAGAAGTAGGGGCAAAGATGAGCTGTGACTACACCTTTGCATACAGTGGCAGTACCATAGCAATGGTTAGATCACAGGGTAATTAATCTAAAAGATCTCCTGGTTTAACGAGTGTGTTTGTAAACATAACATGGTAGTTCTTCGCTTAGGCAAGAAATTGGCATAAGAGTGAAAAAGTGAAAAACGCCTCTAGGTGACATGGAAGACGTTCCTCATGGTCCTTTATAGTGCTGTTTCCCCTTGGATTTGAAAGAGTGTTTATTGTTGTTTAAGGAAATGACAGAGCAGCTTCGTTTATCCAGCTGCAGCCTTCGGGAGTCTACAGCCGGATTATGAGGTGAGCTTTCTGGCACCTGAGTAACTAACACCGTGTCCTATAGGACCCTTTTTATCTCTGAGATGATCTCTCCCCAATACAGTGTCTTCCTCAACTGGGAAAGGTCCCTCCTGCGTGAAGATAGTGCCCCCGATCGGCCAGATGAACCCTGACCAATGGGCATCTGTAAATTAGGCATGCATCCTTAAAAATGAAATTCACCACGCTAGGACCTGGAGTTGGGTTGTAAACTACATTTTGCCTGGGCCAATCTGGCAGGATATGCAAATAAAGTTTTTCTTTAACAAACTCCTGACTGTGCTGGTGGAGGGGGAAAGTGGGTCCCCACAAGCGCCCATGATATTAAGGATCATTTGTAAAACTACAAGCTGAGAAGCCTCCAAGTTTGATACAGAATTTAGGAACAGTAAACATTTTTCTTGGGTTCGTTAAAGAAAGCTTGCATCTACATCTACATTTGAATATGATATTTAAGTTTTGAGAAATCATTGTCAAGCTTGTCAACTGATAAAAATGATAGATCTGGCATTGACTGGATTGAACAGAGAGGTGGCCCCGGTAGGTGGCTGTGGCAAGCTGGGACCTAGCCTGTTAGGCACAGATGTGCTTGTCTTTACTGAGCTGATGTCTTCCAGAAACGTGGACTCTGATGTCTGGTTTTGTAAATTATACCATGTTGCCCTCCTCAACCTCTGTCATAAAGTTAGAGCTGTTTTCATGAGGGTTCTCTGGCCATTAAGAAGTTACACAAATCATATTTTAGAATGGGAAAAGGTGTTTGCTTGTTTTTTTTTTTAAGCCACAATAAAAAATGTGGCGAGGCTTTCAAAATTCCCATAATTTAAGATAAATTGTCCTTTTATAGCAAACGATTAGAAATGCTGCTCTGATTACATCTGAACAAGGAAGCATGTCCTGTGTGTTACCTTAGTGTTAGATGTATTCCATTGCTCACCTCTCCCTAGATAAATATTTTCTTTGAAAACTCAAAGCATTTAGCTGCCCCTTCTGTAGAAGGGTTTGTCTTATAGGAAATCCCTTCACTGTTTGTTTATTTAATCACCCTGTTCAAGGCTGCCAGGAGTTGCAATGTTTGCTCAATACCCTTTAAAGTTCAGTAGGGAGAAGACACCATATTTTTTTGAATAGTGAGACATCAGATGCTGGCTGAAGGATTATTACTATATTTTGTTACTTCTGTAAGTATATTCCACTAAGGAGTTGTGTTTAAATAAGATCCACCTATACTTGGAAGATATCCAAGACCATTCTGACAGTGAAAATTCTATTTTTTTGAATGAAAAATTATTTTTATTTTTACCTATTTTTTGGCCACACTGAGTGGCTTGTGGGATCTTAATTCTCCGACCAGGGATTGAACCCGTGCCCGCTGCATTGGAAACATGGAGTCTTAACCACTGGACCACTGGGGAAGTTCTGAAAATTTTCTTAGTAGTATTTTTTCTCCTTAACTTGTCCCCTCATTTGTGGAGTTTTATCTTACTACTAGTAGGCACCTTTTTCTTATAGCTATTTCTAAAAACTAATGGAATTTAAGTCTTTAGACACTTCTCCTTAGGATAAAATAATGTTTAAGTTGTATGTCATGGAAAGAACCATGTAAAATTCTTCAGGGTCAGTTCTCTTTATTAGTGTTAACCCTCGCTCCCTCAACCTCAGGAGATGCAGGAGATACCAGTTCAATCCTTGGGTCCGGAAGATCCCCTGGAGGAGGAAATGGCAAACCACTCCAGTATTCTTGCCTGGAGAACCCCATAGACAGAGGAGCCTCATGGGCTACAGTCCATGGGGTCTCAAAGAGTTGGACATGACTCAAGCGACAGAGCACTCCAAGTGAAAGTCGCTCAGTGGTGTCCGACTCTTTGTGACCCCATGGACTGTGATTCTCCAGGCTAGAATACTGGAGTGGGTAGCCTTTCCCTTCTCCAGGGGATCTTCCAACCCAGGGATTGAACGCAGGTCTCCCACATTGCAGGTGGATTCTTTACCAGCTGAACCACCAGGAAAGCCCAAGAATACTGCAGTTGGTAGCCTATCCCTTCTCCAGCTGATCTTCCTGACCCAGGAATCGAACCAGGGTCTCCTGCATTGCAGGCGGATTCTTTACCAACTGAACTACCAGGGAAGCCAACCCCTGCCCCAAAGCTGTATTTTCCTGAAAGTTTCCAACCTACCTGGAAATAGCGTTAATAGCTGTTTGCTTTTTTTTTTTTTAATTTGCAACTATATTTCAGCTAAAAAAATACTAACAAAATGGAAATAAAAGTACCACTGTAATAGTACCCATTCTCCAAAGGGTGTATTGTCCTGAGTGTCATATGGAGACTAGTCAATAATTCTCTGAATTCAGCTTCCTATACTTTTCTTGAAAGTTTGAACTCTGAAAAAAATCATGTAAAATAAGTCAATGAAAAATAATAATCAAGGTCTAATAAATATACTCCAAGAAAAATTTAACAATGCAAATAGAGCTCAATCATAGGAAGCTTCTCTTTATTCCTAAAAGGTGACATTTTTCAAATCCTGATGTTTGAAAAACCTAACATGAGTCTTTATCTGTGTCTATATCACATTATGCATCCTGACTTAAATAGAAAAATACGTATTTCTTAGCTACACAAGGACAAACATTTGCAAATATCCATAGCACTGACAGTTCCAGTCAGTTGAGGTTATGTAGAAAGAGCCGGTGTCACGTGCACCAATATGCCAGCTATTCAATAACAACCCAGATTTAATTTCCTTCTGAATTAACATGATATTCATTAATTTGACAGTGTATCTATTGCTGCTTCCAATGAAAACACATATACAAAAGATTCCTGGCTGTATTTTAAATGAAAACCTGCAGCATGTTAGAATCAATCATTTCCCTAATGTTGGTAAATTTCATTGTTTTTCTTTTATTTCAAAAATTTTACCCCACTTATAGCATGGCCTTTCCCTGTGAGTCTGCAGGCACATTGTTAATAAATGCTTTTGCAAATATGATTATGCAAAGAACAAATGAATATTGATTAAGCTGAATAATGCATTATTTTCTAGGATAAGTATATTAAATTAACTCTCAGTGAACAAACAGCATGAATTAAACTAGTTCATTTTTTGAAGCTGTAACTAGCTTATTTTGCACTGCAATGAACATTCAGATTGAAGTTTAAGACAGCATTTGCACTGCTTTTTTCCTCTGTTTCCTTATAATTTAAAAGATGTGCATAAGTAATATAAGTTCCTTAAAGGAAAAAGAAGATACAGATTTGTTGAAAAAAGAAAACACCTACAGCTTCATCACTGAGACACAACCATTGTTAGTGTTTGTGCTTTCTGGTTTCCTTGTGAATGGTACTGGGTTTTTCTTTTTAAATGTTGACTCCTTTTTGGCATTACGATCCAAACTTTAAAATTTGATCTTCTCTTTTTTCTCCATGTTTTCGTGTTTCCTTAGATTGCAGGATACTTAATACTGAGCAAAATCAATCACAGAAAACAAATCAATTCTTTCATAGCTTCAAACATTGTGTTTTAGGCTAATCTTGTTTGAGCCTCTTTATTCCAGAGAATTTAAGGAAGTCTCTAAAAGGGTTTGTTTGTAGCATAAGAAGTAAGATAATAGATATTGAGGGTCGGGGAGGGGAAGGAGTTT
Organism: Bos mutus; assembly: GCF_027580195.1. NCBI lineage: Eukaryota > Metazoa > Chordata > Mammalia > Artiodactyla > Bovidae > Bos > Bos mutus. The sequence continues at coordinate 19,571,037 of NC_091646.1, forward strand.
GAATTGCCAAATGGTTTGGTGACAGATAATAGAAAGTATTCAACACCTATTATTAACGTGATGTCAGATACTTGGCATGTGCCATCCTATTTCACCCTCACAATAATATTGTGAGGTTGGTAATATTAGCTTCCTTATTTTCCAGTGGGTAAACAGAGGCTGACAGAAGTTGTTTTAACCCATGTCACCTCGCTAAGTAGCAGTCTCACATTTTGCATTTAGGTAGTCTGACTCTTGAGCCTGTGTTCAAAACCTATACCATGCATAGGGTAGAGGGATGTGATCCCATAAAGTACTTCCAAGGCCCTGAGCATGTTCTGGACAGGGCCTCCAATCTTTGGACACGAAGAAGCCCTAAAGCACAGGCAATGACAGAAGGATATTGAAAGCACTATTGTCTCCAAAATCTACCCCTGTAACTACTCTACCAGTTAATTATAAACCGGGATCAAATGCTACATTCTCCCTATACCTCCCAGTCTTGAAACAGATCCCTTGTGTCCACTTGAGACGATCCAAGCTCTCTCTCTCTCTCTCTCTGTGGCCCCCTCAACACCCCGCCCCACCCCAGAAGCATCACATTTGTCTTCCTCCTGCCAGGCTGATGAAAGTGTGGCCTGAGAACGCCCTACTGGGACTTGCCAGTCCTACACTGCTCATCACTCGAAGCAGTAAGTGCTGCCAAGCTATTTGGAATGTCAGGTTTAGGGGGTTCTGAAGAGACATGTGGTCTCAACACATCTTCTTTTCTGCCAAGCAAGGATGTATTTCTATCAGATGCCCAAAGGGCTATAGGCAAGAATCTTGGCCTCCTGGCAGAGGAAAATAAGCCACTTTCTATTGGTAGAAATGATTGCGGTTTCAACATGGGCTTAAGGTGGAAAAGGGAGGAAGGAAGCGACAGGTTTCTTCTCCTGCATGCCCACCTATCCCTGGGGTGGTTACAGCAGGAACAGGGCCGCCTGCTCTCCTCTGGACCCCTACCCCATCCATGCTGCACTCCACAGTCAGTGCTCTTTCCCCAGCACCAATCTGATCACGTCCTGTCCCACTAAAAACCTCTCACTGTCTTCCCATTGAAGCTTCACTAGACACACGAGGCCCTATTCCCAGTATTTCCCCTTATGCTCCACATCCTCTCACCCCAGGCCTTTAGACTATCTGTCTCCTTGCCAGACACACTCTCTCCTTCCCTGTGTCCCTACCCACCTGCCCCAAGCCTTTTCTACTTTCAGTTCTTGTTGTCAAGATTACTGCTTTCAGGAGCTCTCCCGTGATGGACTCCGCCACCAGAACGCGTGACTAGATTTCTCTGTCCCCCAGCACCCTGCTCTTCTCCTTCATGGCAGTCGCCCCACTTTATAGTCATTTCTTATTTGGCATCTGTATTCCCTGGTGCTAGACCACTAGTTCAAGGAGGGCCTGGACCGGGTCTGTATTTCTCATTCATGGAAAAAGGCACAGAGATAAGAATGATCTGAAGTTAGTTAAGACTTTATCTTTATGATCAGAAGTTAGTTAAGCGCCAGGGCCTGAGATGAAAAGAAGTCCTTCTGGCTGGCTGGGACTTCATGACCAAAGGCACAGAGGTAAGAAATCACTGAATAGAGGCGGGGCTCTGCATGGAGTTCAATAGCCTCATGATATCAGCCTTACAGCAGGGAGTATAAGCTCTCCTGTGTAAGTATGTGTGTCTCCTTTTTTCCTGAAGAAATCCATAATTTTGATCACAATCCCAAAAGGAATCAGGTGGAGGGACATTTAGGGACAGGATTTCAGGAGGTGCACAGACTTCTCTCAAGCATATCCACGGGCCCCAGTTAAGACCCCCCTTTTGGAGACCTGTGTTGCTACGAGCAGCTATAGACCACAGCTGAAATGAAGGCAGAGACTGTGTACTCTTCTCCCTCAATGAACCTCCAGTGCCTAGAATAGACATCTCAAATTTAACATGGCCTATTCCAACTCATGGGTCCCACAGCACACCCCTACCTGCCCCCACCAACCTATTTCTTTATCGGATTTCTCCTCCCCCGCCCCCAGTTCTTCCAAACCTTGATTCTTCACTTTTCACTACTCCCTCCTCAACACATCAGTGAATCCTGAATCTACCCACCTTGCTCCACCTCCAGGGTTGTCAGCTCCAATCAGAGCACAATCTCCTCCTGTGAGAGGTACTTCTTTTTTCCTAACTGAAAGAAAAGTTATTTATTTTTTTTACAAACTTTTTTGTTTTGAAAACATTTTACTGGCAAAAGTATAAATGGATGGGCAATATTTTATGTCCCTCAAACCTTGAGTTAAACTTGGTGCCTCTAAGTGAAAGAATATTAGACAACAATCTCAGAAGAGTACTTTTCTGCCCATAGCACACCATCTTGGTACTGTTGCCTTAAAAAATTTTTTTACATGCTTTTTTGTATTCATTTCTATGATGGTTTATCACAGGACATTGCATACAGTTCCCTGTGCTACATAGTAGGACCTTGTTGTTTATCCATCCTGTATCTTGTAGCTTGCGTCTGCTAATCCCAAACTCCCAATCCACCCCTCCGCCAACCTCCCCTCCCACTTGGCAACCTCAAGTCGGTTGTCTTTGTGGAAACTGTTCCTCTTCTCCCTCTGCCTGGAAACTCGTCTCATCTATCTGGTGGTTACAACTCAAAAACCTTCTCCTCCACCTCCACCTCCTTCTCCTCCGAAAGATCTTTCCTCTTTTATTGTCTTTCTAACATCTACTTTTATGGGAAATTGGCTTGCCTTATACATTTCTTTGTAAGTTAATTTGTTTTCTCCCCTCTTTAGGATATACATATTCTCTAAGGGCAGGAATCTTGGTGGCTTTTGTTGTTGTTATTCATCTATGCACCCCCTTCCCCCCAGAACAAGTCTAGGTATTTGTAGGTGTTCAATAAATATGTGTTGAGTGAATAAATACATTTTGAAAACATCGTTGGGATACTGGAGTAAAGACCATTGAGTGTGACTTTGAGCCTGTCCTCAAACCTCTCTAGGCTCCCCTTCGTCTGTAAAACGGGGTTAATCATAATTGTTCTTCCCTACAGGACTTCCCTGGTGGCTCAGATGGTAAAGAATCCACCTGCAATGCGGGAGACTTGGGTTCGATCCCTGGGTTGGGAAGATCGCCTGGAGGACAGCATGGCAACCTACTCCAGTATTCTTGCCTAGAGAATCTAGTGGACAGAGGAGCCTGGTGGGCTACAGTCCATGGGGCTGCAAAGAGTCGACACGACTAAGCGACTAAGCACAGCACAGGAATGGCATGAGTTGAAAGTTGATACCAATCTTGACTGTATGTTGCATTCTTGGAGGAAAGCAGTCCTGAGTACTGAGCACAGTAGGGTGATTCCAGGTAGTAGATCTCATGGATACCCACACACTCTCAGAGGGCAGCCTGGGAGAATCAGGCTGCCCTCATAAGGTCACCAGGAGACTGTGGTTCTGAAGTTAGCTTGGCCAATTGCCAGTTCTGCCAGGCAAGCCTGTTCTCTGCCCAGAGCACTGGCATCCTGTCTCTCTCTCCATCCATTCCTGTTGCCATTCTGCCTTGAGTAGGTAACCAGTTGGGTGTCTCAGGTCTTTCCTTTGGGCAGAGAGAAAAATGAAAACAGAAATACATATATTTCCCAATTTCCAGAGGGCTTTTACATCAATCTTGTTTAACATTCCCCAAAGCCTTCAAAATTGGCTTCATCTCATCTTACTGGAGAGAAAGCTGAGGTCAGCGAGCTCGTGTGACACGCCTAAGGTCGCAAAGGTGGAAAGCAGTGAAGCCAAGATCTACCAGGTCTGCCGATGGACTTGACGTCACACAGCGCTGCATTTCCTTTGCGCTGCAAGGTTGGGCTCTTAAGGTGAAGTTCCCATCTGGACCCCACCTCCCTCTGCAGACTCCTCCTTCCGTAGCTCCCAGGGTGACAGGGCCACAGAGTGCTGGGGACCTCAGGACAGTCACGGGGAAAGACAGCCCGAGGCTGCTGGCCACAGCAAGCTTGTGGACCCAGAGGCTACAGTTAGAAGCAGGTCACAGCAGGCTTGAAGGACTATTTCCTCAGAGGCCTCTTAATATCTTTTAAATGAAATAAAGTGAGTCAGTATTTCTAGTAAACTGCCCTAAGCCATGAATTTTGTGGTTTCTACTTTTGGGCTGACAGCCAAGGCCATGACAAATGTGGTCACCAGCCAGAGGCCTGGCCAGTAGCTGCCCCTAGAAAGTTGCACAGCCTGTGCAAACAATGAGGCGAGAGATAAGTAAGGTGAGCAAGAAGTATGTGTGCATGTGTTCACAATCTCCCCTTTAGGACCCCACTGAGCTGGGACAGGAGCTGTTACATTTTCTCCATTTGTGTAAGGGGAATCTGGTGAAAACTTGCAGTAACTAGAACCACATTTTGATTCCTCACAGGTTACTCAATGCCCCTTTGAGGTGGTTAGCTGGCCAGGAAACCTAGGGTTGAGATTGGCCCTCGGCAATCACAGTTTGGGGGCCTCTCCCCTTTCCCTGCTTTTCCAGATGTGCTCTCAAGAGTCTCCCTTCCTCAGGTGGCAGCCGGTCTCCATCAGTTGGGCTGCACCCGTGTGCTCTGGGGCCCCATCTTCCCCGAGCCCCACAGCTCCAGCCCTCATCTTGCCTGCTGTCTTGCTCTCCAGACCTCCTGAGTCTCATGAAAACCCAATTCCCCTTTGATCCGGTGGCTGGTGGACTTCCCCTCACAACTTCCAAGCCACTTCTGGGAAGTCTTCAGAGCCTCCTTTACCCTCCCTAAGTCTCATCCAGACTAGGTGGGGGTTCCTGCTCTCTGCTTCCTGAAGGCTATGGACCTCCCACCAGGGACTGTCATTGTCCCATCACTTGATCATTTCCTGGGCAGGACAGAGAGTTCTCGAAGGGCTGCGGTTCTTCTCCCTGCTTCTGGGGCCTAGCACAGAGCGGATTGTCAGTAAATAGTCCTTCATCGAATCCAGGAATGCATGCAGGAACACATACCTCTGTGGGACATTTGGGAAGTGTAGTGTTTGGAGACTAGTTGTTGAACAAGGGGTGGTATTTGTATTCCCTTGCGTGCATGCTAACCCACTCCAGTGTTCTTGCCTGGAGAATCCCAGGGACGGTGGAGCCTGATGGGCTGCCGTCTATGGGGTTGCATAGAGTCGGACACAACTGGGGCGACTTAGCAGTAGCAGTAGCAGCAGCGTGCATGCTAAGTTGCTTCAACCATGTCCAACTCTTAGCGATCCCATGGACTGTAGCCTGCCAGGCTCCTCTGTCCATGGGATTCTCCAGGTAAGAATATTGGAGTGGGTTGCCATGCCCGCCTCCAGGAGGGCATCTTCCCCACCCAGGCATCGAACCCGCATCTCTTAAGTCTCCTGCATTGGCAGGTGGGTTCTTTACCACTAGAGCCACTTGGGAAGCCCTTGTATTTCCTTAGCACTGGTCATCCTTCTGTAATCCCACTTGCTCCCATCTCCAAGAGATGACTCTGAATTCTGTGATGGAGGATTTTCTTCACCTTGTACTACACCACCTGGACAGTGATGCTTAATAAATATTTGATGAATGAATGAATGAACAGGAGTAGGAGTTGGACACAGAGGGCCCCACACAGCAGTGCCACAATCACACTCAGTGAAGGCTTGCTGTGTGTTCACCTCAATGCCTCAGACTTTTAGCATTAATTGCAAACTGTCCAATCTCTGGGGCTTAACCCCAAGCAGCCTGAAGTATCGAAGCTCAGCAAAGACACTGGCAGGGAAGGGAATATCACCACTCAGCCCACCTCACTGCCATGCCCCACTCTGACTGGAACATTTGCTGGGAAATTTAAATCTAAGCACCAGAATTTTAGGTCTTAAAGCTAACATTGGGAGTGAGAGGGGATATTGGATTTTTTTGTTCATTTTATTTTTATTTATTTATATTTGTTTATCATTTATTTTTATTTCATCATCGAATTCCGTGTCTCTGAAGCCTGCTGACTTTTCACACCTGGAGTTTGACAATCTCTGTTTTTATCTAGCAAACTGGCTTAATTTCAGTCCCCATGGAGGATTTAAGAAAGTCATACTCCAAGGACAGATTGCTAAGAGGCTGGGAGTTTGGCCCAGAGAACAAATAAAAATGAGGAGCAAATGGAAAGTTATAACTCAGGCAGGTCTCAGGGACTTCCGTGTTTGCAGAAGGTGAATTGGGGATAGGAGAGCAAAGTGGTTAGTGGCAAAGCTTTAGGATTTATACACATCGAGGTCCTTACTTTGACATGCACAGTCTGTGTGTCTTTGGGCAAGTAAAAAAACTTCTCAATGCCTTGATTCCTTTATATGTAAATTGTAGATGATGATAAAACCTGCTTCACAGAGTTGTATTATTGGTGAATTCAAATAGTGCGTGTAAACAACTTAGCACATGGTTTAAGTGTACAATAAAGCTAGCTATCATTATCTTAAGGATTTTCATTAAAATCCTTATGTCACAATGAGGTCAGCCGTGTGCAATCAGGTTCTGTAGCTTGGAGAGGCTGACAAGGTCTCTTAGAACACGCTTAATTTTTCAATTACTGTCTGCTCCACATTCTGCCAAAGGGAGAAATGTAAGATTACATAATAGATTTGAGAATAGCCAGGGAAGAAAGATTTGTAAAATCCTACTGAAACATAGAAACCTATAGGTCCATCTTTAAATAAATAAGTAAACAAGGAGAAGAAAAAGCTTCTCCTTGCATAAAAAATCAGCTAATAAATGTTTAAGGGATGACTGAATTAGAAAAAAAAATCACCATTTGGCAACCGTCATAGTAATAATTAATTTAGCAAGAAACATCAATGGACGCTAAAATTAGTGGGTGAAAGTTGATGAGGAGTGGGATATTGACATAGTCTCAGAGTACCTCCCCTCCCCACAGAATACTTATTAATTACAAAGGGAATAATTTTACTGTGCAGAAGGCTGGCAAATCCTGCCACCTTAATGAAGTGATCAAAGTGAACAGCCTTAGTAATGGGACAAATTGAAATCATGGGCCACCTGATAGGAGGCAATGAGAACATAGCATCGCTTCTGTGCTATGCCTACAAAAGACGCAGAACTGGAATCTAATCACGAGGAAACCTCAGATAAACGGAAACTAAGGGACACTCTATAAAAGAAAGGGTGTATCGTCTTCAAAAATGTCAAGATCACGAAAAACAAGGAAGGACTGAGGAACCATTCCAGACTGAAGGAGACTAAAAAGACAAGACAATTAAATGCTACTCATGATCCTGGATTGGATCCCTTTGCTATAAAGGACATTCATTGTTGGTGACTGTGGAGAAACTTGGGGTTTAGTGATGCATCAGCGTTAACCTCCTGGGTTGAATGACTGTATTGTGGTTATATAGGAGAATGTCCCTCTTTGTAGGAAAATACACCAAAGCATTCAGGAGTGATAAGCATCAAGTTGACAGCTGACTATCAAAATAATGACAAGTATGTGTATGTGTTTATTTGCTCATAAGATTAGTATGTTTTGGTACATTTAGAGTTGAGAGTTGTTGGAATAAAACAGAAAAATTCAGAACAAAACCACAAAAGCAGGAATTTTGCTTGCTTTTGTTTGCAGGGCTGAAAGAGTGCTTTGTGCAAGGTGGGCACTCCCTGAAGAGTTGTTGAATGAATGAATGTGGTTCTAAATTTGTAGGGCAAAAAAGTAAATACTCAGGGAAAATATTTCCTTTTTTCTCCCCTCAAAGCCTCAATTTGTTTTTCTCCCTACAGGAGATCATGCTTATAACTCTAGGCCAAGCTGATCATGGAGACTGCTCTGTGGGAAGCTGCAAAATGCCTTGCAATGATGACAGATGGTTCTGCCCAGAGGCCTATGTTACGGGAGATTCTCGAGCTTTCCTTCTAATAGTTGCCTTAGCTCTTTACATGGATCTGGCTTTGCCACACAGGTAGTATCCTGGGTGGTGAAGTGTGTGGTAACTGGAGCCAAACTGCCCATGTTGGTTTGAACCATGGCTCTACCACTCACCAGATGTGTGATCTTGGACAAGCTACTTAACCTCTGACTCTTGGTTTCCTCATTTATAAAATAGAAATAAGAAAAATACCTATATTACAAGGTTGTTGTGAGGATTAAGCCAGTAAATATACAGAGAGAGAGCGCGCACACTGTAGAAATGTTTGCAAGTACTCCACTTCACTGGCAGCTTGTTAAAGCTCAGCCTTGGGCATAATTTAGGACTTCGCTGGTGGCTCAGATGGTAAAGCGTCTGCCTACAATGTGGGAGACCCGGGCTCGATCCCTGGGTTAGGAAGATCCTCTGAAGAAGGAAATGGTAATCAGTTCCAGTACTCTTGCCTGCAAAAACCCATGGACGGAGGAACGTGGTAGGCTATAGTCTATGGGTTGCAAAGAGTCGGACACGACTGAGCCATTTCACTTTCACTTTTGGCATAATTTACCTCAGAGTGTTCTCTCAGACTGCCTCAGCTCTTCCATCGTCAGTGTGTCCTGCTTACCTGGATTTCAGGGGCTGTGTCCAAAGGAAGGGACATTTGAACTACATCTTGAAAGACAAGTAAAAGTTCACTAGATGGAAAAAGAAGGCATTGGAGCACCCTTCAGAGTTCCCAAGGAGCCCAAGTCTCACAGACAAACCATCCCTGGCCCCTGGGGGCCCAACCTTGAGCTGAAAGTCATTTACCAAGAATGGACTGTGTTGTCATCATTTCTGTTTACTCGGTGCTCTGGCACAGTGTTTGGTTGGCAGTTTGATATGACTTAAAATAGCCCTTTGAAAGCCTCCAGAAGCCAAACTAATAAAGTGACTCATAGAGACAGCAGAGTAAGGTAGGCATGAGCAGGGACTGCCTGCGATGGATCTCGGCCCCACCATTTCCGGCTGTGGAACTGAGTGCAGGTTCCTCACCTCTCTGTGCTCCAGTGTCTTCATCTCTGAAACAGGAATAATATGGGAACAGTATCTGCCTCATGGGGTTGTTGTATCGTCCTGCCAGGGAGGTTGGTAGGTGGCAGGGGGAGAGGAAGAAGAAACACTTCCCTGACCAGGAATCAAACCTGGACCGTGGTGGTGAGAGTGCTGAATCCTAACCACTAGACCAAGGGGTTGTTAGGAAGAGGAAATGTGCCCATATTTGTAAAGTACTTAGAACAGTGACTGGTACAGAGTATGTGCTATGTAAGTGTCTGTTAAGTGATACATAAATAAATGATGACAACACTCGGTATGGAAACAGAAGATGAGAGGCACTATCCATGTAAACAAACATTAATAGTGATAAATTAGTAATACCCTGTAGACGAAACCGCAGATGTCTTCACTGTCTTCCCCCTCACTTGGTGCATAGTCTGGGGGTAGGGATGGGAGATAAAACCTCTCTCATTACCAAGAAGACACAATTATTTTTAAGTAAATTATTAGTTACATATTACAGTTCTAAGAAAGCTAAATCAGAGGGAGAAACATGTCTTTATTGCTGCTATTATTGCTTGCAAAGTGAAGATGCATCTGTGCGAATAGGTTTTGGTGACTAATCACTCGTTTTTACCTCTTTGTAAGCAGCAGTTTGGAAACCCTAGCATGGCAAAGACAAAAATCATTTTTTTTTTTTTTTTAATGAAAAGATCAAAATGAAAGGAACAAAAAAATAAATGAAAGCACTGTATTTTTACCACCATCATTACATTTTAGGAGGAGGAAAAATGTTCTCCAGTAATCGTTAGGGCAGGAATAAGCACCCATTTCATTTGTTCACCTACTCCAGAGTCAAGAAGCTGTGAATTCCAGCATGTGCATGAGTGTGGTGTCGGCCTTCTAAAGCCACTCGATGAGGCCCTGCATTTTCGTTTGGGCCCTGCCAAGTCAATGCAGACTGGGAGTCACCGTAGGAAGCACAGCAGGGTGGGCTGGGACGGATGAGCTGACTGGTAGCTTTGGCACAGCTTTCCTGGAACACTGGGTTGCCTGAAGAATTCCATGTGGAGTAACTGGGGCAATCAGGGAGACTCTGAAAGTCAAGCTTCGTGGGCACATGCCAAAGCACACCCACGAATGGGTGAGCTCTGCTTGCAGCCTTTTGCAGATGACACTGAGAAGCAGAACTCTCGGGAGAGTTTTCTTTCCAAAGCTGGCAGAGATATGGCTGGTACCAAGTGTTCTGCCCATAAAAATGATAAAGTGTCAGTTACTGTCAGTCCTTTGCTAAGAGCAACAGCTGGGGCCTCTGTGCTGGCAGAGGGGGGTGAATTGTATAATCAAGCTGAGCCTAACTCTCAGGAGCGTGACGATAATCGGCTCTCAATACCCTGGCTTGTAAGGATGTGTGCCTGCCACCCTGGGACACCCCTTCCTGCCCACCCCCCCCCATTAGGACTCCACACCTCACATGGAGTCCACATACCTTTGGCATCCACAAGGCTTGTGGAATCAACTTTGTACTTTATGGACACATCCGTCTAGTTCAGTTTTTATTGGGCCAACAGTAAGTACTGTGTCACAAGAACCAAGTTCACCCAGTTACAAGGAAGCGAGTGGCTCTTGCTTCGGTAGTGTCAGCTCCACAGGGAGTGAACATTCACAGCTCTCACATGAGAAGGCTGTGACCAAGAGTACACTGAAAGCCAAGTATGAAGGCTGATGGTTGTTATTACTTAGTAGGTCCACGGTAAGAACTAACCAGTAAAGACTCATAAATCTCAGCATGCTGAAGTAATGTCACCTCAAATAGTCCTAAGGCTACAGTAAGTCTGTGTCATCTTAATAGTTCCGAATAATATTTTAATCAATTCTATCCATTTGACAGTCAGCTTGTAACTATCGCTCTCTTCCTTCCCTTCACCATCGCCCCTTTAAGAAGACTTGTCTGTATCTCCTTCCTGCATTTCTTAACCCTGCTCCTTAATCCCTTGTAATTTGGCTCCTACCCTCAGCACTCTACTCAAATGCAGTGTGCTAGTTCTCAATCACTGCATCACAAATTAGCCCAAAGTTTAATGACTTAAGACAACGTACGTTTATTCTCTCACAGTTTCTGTGGGTTGGGAAATTGGCATGGTATAACTGGAGCCTCTGGCTCAGGGTCTCTGGAGCTGCACTCTTCTGGAAGCTTGACTGGGGAAGGATTCAATTTCAAGTTCAGTCATGTGATTGTTGGCAGGATGCAATTCTTCATGGACTCGGAATTAATGAGGGCCTCAGTTTTTTGCTGGCTGTTGGCCGGAGGCCACCCCCAGTTCCCTGCCCTGTGGGCCACTCCACAGAACTGCTTGCAACATGGCAGTTGGATACATCAGCCTCAGCAAGTGAGAGAACAACAGAGAGAAAGCATGTCAGTAAGATGAAAGTCACAGTCTTTTTAAACTTAATCTTAGAAGTCATATCCCATCATGCATGCATGCTAAGTCACTTTACTCTTGCACCCCAATGGACTGCAGCCCACCAGGCTCCTCTGTCCATGGGATTATCCAGGCAAGAATACTGGAGTGGGTTGCCCTGCCCTTCTCCAGGGAATCTTCCTGACCCAGGGATCAAACCCATGTCTCTTTTGTCTCCTGCATTGGCAAGCAGGTTTTTTACCACTAGCGCCACCTGGGAAGCCGCATATCCCATCACTTTCACTGTATTTTGTTCTTTCAAAGGTATTCTATTTGCTAGAAGCAAGTCACTAGGTCCAACTCATAGAAAAAGGGAAGGGCTTACACAAGGGCATGAAATCCTGGAGGCAGAGATCACTGGGGTCATCTTAGAAGTCTGTCTACTACATGGAGATCACTTGAGACCTCATTGGCAAACCCAATGAACTCTTAGTAGGCTTCATCCTCTCCAGCCTTTCTGGAGCCATTCATTCTTGCAATAACTCCAGCTTGAAATGCTCTCTTCACCGCAACTGCATGGCACTTTATCTTCCCACCTCTCCGTCACTCCTTTCTTGTCTCCGTCTCTCTTCCTCTCCCTCCTCCTCCCCACTAAATACATGGCCTAACTCAAAGTAGGGACACTAACAAAAATTTGCAGGCTGACAGGGTAAGTACAGAGTCTCTCAAGGGTCAGTCCTTGACTCATACCTACCTCTTCCCTTTCCTGCCATGACAGTCCCCTCCCATCTCCCACCTCAGTTATCATCTTTATGGACATACTTCTGAAATCTTGATCTATTGGGTTGGTGAAAAAGTTCCTTCGGGTTTTTCTCTTACGTTACTGTATGGGAAAAGTTGAACGAATTTATTGGCCAACCCAATACAACTTTGGTGCTTTGCCTGAGCCTCACTTTTGACTGACTGCTGTGAGACAACCCAAAGGATGGTGGGCTGGGACCTCAAAATCGGCTTACCTTTTCCCACCTTTTCCCACCAAAGCCTGCTAGCACCGCCACAATTCCCAATTTCAGGCACTGCCATTTACCCAGTCACCCAGACATAAAACGTCAGCATTATAACATGATTCCTCTTTTCCTTCCACCTGTCACATCCAATGAATTAATGCTGCTGTGCTGCTGCTAAGTTGCTTCAGTCGTGTCCGACTCTGTGCGACCCCATAGACGGCAGCCCAACAGGCTCCCCCGTCCCTGGGATTCTCCAGGCAAGAACACTGGAGTGGGTTGTCATTTCCTTCTCCAATGCATGAAAGTGAAAAGTGAAAGGGAAGTCGCTCAGTCGTGTCTGACTCTTCGAGACCCCATGGACTGCAGCCCACCAGGTTCCTCCGTCCATGGGAGTTTCCAGGCAAGAGTACTGGAGTGGGGTGCCATTGCCTTTTCCGAATGAATCACTAGATTTTGTCTATTCTTAACCTTGCATCATCTGTCCTCTCTGCTTTGTCCCAGAGACTGTAATTGGTCTCCCTGCCACTGGACTCTATCCTTTTTCATCTCTCCTATGCATTCCCTTCAAATGAATCTTCTTGGAGTACATCTCTGATCATTCCACTTCTTGCTCACCCACCATCAATGGTTGCCATTGTTTGCAGAATAAACGTCAACTTCTTTGTCTGTCATTGAAGGCCTGATGTAATCTGGTCCTATCCTTGGTCCCTACTCATTTCATATGCTGTGTCCTCAATCACGTGGAGCCCCTATCTTCTCCTCCTGGAGCTCTCATGCTTTCCTGCCTCAGTGGCTTTGTTCCTACTCTTTGTTCCTTCAGCCTGAAATTCTCTTTTCCCACTCTTTACCCCGATTCTCCACAGTCAGCTCCTACTTCCCCTCCATGGCCTGCCTCACAAGACACCATCTGCCTGGAAGTTTCCCTGACTGTTCCACACTCTCCAAAGTCTAGCCTGAAGTTTATACTTTCGTTCTGAGACCTCCTAGGCTCCTTCACTTCTCTATCTTATGGCACTTTCCCTAGATATTTCTGTTCAAATGTACCTTTTCCTACTACACTGGGAGCTTCTTGATGGTAGGGTACATGCTTGATTCTTTTTTGTCCTCTGCATCTCATAGTTTTATATATCTGTATCACCAATAGATTTTAAATGTTTTTGTAAAATCCCCATTGTATATGTATGCCCATTTGCCACATGGTCACAGAAAAAGAGGGCAGATCCAGTTAATGCACTGCTATTGCTTAAAGTGTAATTTTAGATTTTGATGACATCTTATTATTTCTTTTTATGTTCTTGATTATATCTGAATTTGTCTCAAAAGGGTAAACAATACATACTTCAACCCTAAGAAATGATGTCCAGGTTTTCCTGTTGGAAATACTAAATTAATAAGTGTATTAGTCAAACAGTTTCACTGGAAGACAATTGTGGTATTAAGCTCAATACAAATAGTCATCGGGCATCTGCAATAGATGATAGAGAGATAAGCCCTAACTCTTTAGAAAAACCTTTCAGTGGGGGAATGGGACTGTAGTACAAGACAACAAGTAATATAAATGCTGAGCCTCTTCCCTGCAGTTTCCAAAGACTGCCACCATCAATTAAGTGCATAAACTCATTTGCTACAGTGTGGGAGAATCTCTAGGCAAGACTCAGTCACTTATAGAGGTAAAGGCATGGACTCCTAAGTTTTAGGTGGTTTACCTTATAGCAGTGGTTCTCAGTGTGGTGCCTGGACTGACGGCAGCATCACCAGGAGCTTATGAGTGATGTAAATTCTCGTGCCCCAACCTAGACCTACTGAGTTGGAAACTCCACTGGCGGTTCTCAACAATCTGCGTCTCAATAAGCCTTCCCACCCAGGTGATTCTGATGCACATTACAGTTTATGAAGCACTGACTTAGGATATTACTCAGTCTCTCCAAGTTCTTCCGGTTACACTTACTCCTTCTTTAAAGAGATTCCACTGGTCTTCCACCTAGGACTTGTATTTTCCCGGGAGTACATGAAGACTCTCCATGAAGTGATTTTTTAAAAAATATTTATTTATTTGGCTGTCTCAGGTCCTAGTTGCCACACACGGGATTTCGTTCCGTCATGTGAGATCTTTCCATGCAGTGCATGGACTCTCTAGTTGAGGCAGGTGGGCTCAGGAGTTGCCCCTCTGCATGTGTGATCTTAGTTTCCCGACCAGGGACTGAACCCGTGTCCCCTGCATTGCAAGGCGAATTCTTTAACCACTGGACCACCAGGGAAGGTCCTTCCATGAAGTTTTAAGGAAACCAAGTTCCAGATCCTCAATTTCACTGTGTACTTTTCCTGAAAACTTATCTGCTTGAGGAAGTGTCCATGGCGGGGGCAGCAAACCAGTTTTACTTTCTCCCTCTCTTTTTACCATAAACCTTCTCTCCGTTCACCAAAGAAAAGCTAACTTTTACCCACCATAACTCTCACTATGGTGCATTCACCCGGGAATGTAAACACCTCGGGGAAAACAGTCAATTTGAAAAACTGTGCCAGTGTTAAAAAAAGCCGATGACTCTAATCAATACCAGGTAACAAGTCTCTTTTCAAGTAGGTAGTATCCAATTCTTAGCTTTTAACAAAATTGCAGAAGGGCCTACTTGCATTGTCACCTGACTGATCCTTAAACTGATTTTTAAATGGCACTCTTGTACATTTCTGGTGGGAATGTAAAATGTACAGCCACTGTGGAAGACAGTAAGACATTTCCTCAAAAAATTAAAAATAGAACTACCATATGATCCAATAATTCCTATTCTGGGTTTAAACTCAAAAGAACTAGAAGCAGGACTCAGATATGTGTACACTCATTATTCACCATAGCCAAAAGACTTCCCTGATGGCTCAGATGTTAAAGAATCTGCCTGCAATGCAAGAGACCCGGATTCCATCCCTGGGTTGGGAAGATCCCCTGGAGAAGGGAATGGCAACCCACTCCAGTATTCTTGCCTGGGAAATAACATAGATAGAGGAGCCTGGCAGGCTACAGTCCATAGGGTTGCAAAGAGTCAGACATGACTGAGCGACTAACACTTTTCAAAGATAGGAGCACCTCAGATGTTCACTGATGAAAAATGGATAAATAAATGTGCTCTTTTTATACAATGGAATATTATTCAGCCTTAAAAAGGAAAGAAGTTCTGACACATGCAACAACATGGGTGAAACTTGAAGACATTATTCTAAGTGAAATAAGCCAGACACGAGATGAAAAATGTCATGTGGTTCCACTTATCTGAGGTGCCTATGGTATTCAAATTCATAGAGACAGAAACTAGAATGGTGGTTGCCAGGGGCAGGGGGGAATTGGAGATTTAGTGGTTAGTGTGTATAGAGTTTCAGCTGTGGAAGATGAAAAAGTTCTGGAAATGGATGGTGCTGATGGTCACTCAACAATGTGAATATACTTAATGTCACTTAACTATACACCTTAAGTGATTGCAATGGTAAATTTTGTGATATATATTTTGCCACAATTTTTTAAGTTTTTAATGATAATCATTATGTAATTTGGGGTCGTGTAACATGAAAAGAGTTTTAAAAAATCAGGTGACATTGCTTGAACAAAACTTCACTCTTCCTTCTAATCTAGTATACTTATAGGAATAAGGTTTCTTTGAACTTACATCTGTAAAAATAAGAAATAGAAATAAAATCAATGTTGATTCTTGTCTCATTTTAGCATTAAGTAATAATCTCAGGTACATGAACTAATTTCACAGAAAAAAAAACCTCATCAATAATTGATGACAAGACTGGAGAGAAGGTAACCCTGTGCACTACTGATAGGAATGTAAATTGATGCAGTCCCTATGGAAAACAGTATGAAGGTTCCTCAAAAATTTAAAAATACAATTACCACATGATTCAGTTCAGTTCAGTTCAATTCAGTCGCTCAGTCGTGTCCGACTCTCTGCAACTCCACGAATCACAGCACGCCAAGCCTCCCTGTCCATCACCAACTCCCGGAGTTCACCCAAACTCATGTGCATCAAGTCGGTGATGCCATCCAGCCATCTCATCCTCTGTCGTCCCCTTCTCCTCCTGCCCCCAATCCCTCCCAGCATCAGAGTCTTTTCCAATGAGTCAACTCTTCTCATGAGGTGGCGCCCACTTCTGAGAATATATCTGAAGTAAATAAAAACAGTATCTTGGAACAGTCATATGGATCAATGAGACAGAAGAGGGAGCCCGGAAATAAACCCATACACCTATGTCAATTAATCTTCAACAAAGGAAACAAGAATATATACAATGGAGAGAAGACAGTCTCTTCAGCAAGTGCTGCTGGGAAAGCTGGACAACTGCATGTAAATCAATGAAGTTAGAACACACCTTCACATCATACACAAAAATAAACTCAAAATGGCTCAAAGACTTAAATATATGACAGGACACCATAAGACTCTTAGAAGAAAACATAGGCAAAACATTCTCTGACATAAATCAGAGCCAGTTTTCGTAGGTCAGTCTCCCAAGGTAATAGAAATAAAAGCAAAAATAAACCAATGGGACCTAATCAAACTTATAAGCTTTTGCACAGCAAAGGAAACCACAAACAAAACAAAAGGACAACTTATGGACTGGAAGAAAATGCAAATGATGCGACCAACAAGGAGTTAATGTCTAAAATATACAAGCAGTTCATACGGCTCAAACAAAAAACCAAACAACCCAATCAAAAAATGGGCAGAATTCCTAAACTGACATTTTTCTAAATAAGACATGGCCAATAGGCAGATGAAAAGATGCTCAACATCACTAATTATTAGAGAAGTGCAAATCAAAACTACAATGAGGTACCACCTTACACTGGTCAGAATGGCCATCATCAAGAAGTCTACAAATAATAAATACTGAAGAGGGTGAGGAGAGAAGGGAACCCTCCTACACTGTCAGTGGAAGGTAAATTGGTACAGCCACAATGGAGAACAGTTATGGCAGGTGCTCAAAAAACTAAAAATAGAGTTACCATATGATCCAGCAATCCCACTCCTGGGCTATATCTGGAAAAATCTCTAATTAAAAAAGACACATGCACGCCACTGTTTATAACAGCACTGCTTACAATAGCCAAGACATGGAAACAACCTAAATGTCCATCAGCAGAACAATGAATAAAGAAAGTGTGAGATATATCACACACACACACACAAATATATATATATATATATATATATATATATATATATTCAGGCTTCCCTGGTAGCTCAACTGGTAAAGAATCTGCCTGCAATGCAGGAGACTGCAGTTCGATTCCTGGAGAAGGGATAGGCTACCCACTCCAGTGTTCATGGGCTTCCCTGGTGGCTCAGCTGGTAAAGAATCCGCCTGCAATACGGGAGACCTGGGTTCGATCCCTGGGTTGAGAAGATCCCCTGGAGGAGGGCATGCCAACCCACTCCAGTATTCTTGCCTAGAGAATCCCCATGGACAGAGGTGCCTGGTGGGCTACAGTCAATGAGGTTGCAAAAAGTCGGACAGAACTGAGTGACTAAGCATATATGTATATATACTGGAATACTATTCAGCTATAAAAAAGAAGGAAATAGTACTATTTTTAGCAACATGGATTGACCTAGAGATTATCATACCAAGTGAAGTAAGTCAGAAAGAAAAAAAACAAATTTATCATATGATATCGTGTATCAATAATTATATAAGGGGATGGAGATATTAACTAACATTACCATGGTAATCATTTTCCAGCATCCATTTCAAATCATTTTTAAAATGTTTATTTATTTATTTTCGGCTGCATCAGGTGTTAGCTGCAGCATGTAGGATCTTTCATTGCAGCGTGAGTGTTTGTTGAGGCACGCCAGTTTCTCTCTAGTTGTGGCCTGCAGGCTTCAGAGTGCCTGTGCTCCACAGTGGCCGCCCGTAGGCTCTCCAGTTCAGGTTAGCATGCTCAGTTGTGGTATTTGGGCTTAGTTGCCTAGCAGCTGTTCTTCGAACGGGTCACCACAGGGGCCCAGGACGACCTGAGGAAGGTCACCCAGAGCACCTATGCCCAGATTGTGCAGTTCGGGATGAGCGAGAAGCTGGGCCAGGTGTCCTTCGATCTCCCGCGGCCAGCGAGGCGCTGGTGGAGAAACCGTTCAGCGAGGCCACGGCCCAGCTCATAGACAAGGAGGTGCGGCGGCTCATCGGCTCCGCGCATGCGTGCACCCTGGACCTGCTCACGCCCTGCCACCAGCAGGTGGACAAGGTGGGCAGGCGGCTGCTGGAGAAGGAGGTGCTGGAGCGGGCCGACATGGTGGAGCTGCTCGGGCCGTGGCCGTTCGCCGAGAAGATCACCTACGAGGAGCTCGTAGAGGGTGCGGGCGGCCTGGAGGAGGACACGGCCCTTCCCGAAGGTCTGCAGGACTGGCGTGGGGGGCCCACTGCAGGAGAGCCCAGCCTAGCGCTTCCGCCTGGAGAGCAGCCTCTGGGACCCCCAGGAAGCAAATTAAAGCACATGTAACCTGAAGCAATGGCACCCCACTCCAGTACTCTTGCCTGGAAAATCCCACGGACAGAGGAGCCTGGTGGGCTGCAGTCCCTGGGGTCGCTAAGAGTCGGACACGACTGAGCGACTTCACTTTCACTTTTCACTTTCACACATTGGAGAAAGAAATGGCAAGCCACTCCAGTGTTCTTGCCTGGAGAATCCCAGGGACAGGGGAGCCTGGTGGGCTGCGGTCTATGGGGTCGCATAGAGTCGGACACGACTGAAGTGACTTAGCAGCAGCAGCCTGCAGTATGTGGGATCTTAGTTCCCTGATCAGAGATCAAGCCCGCATCTCCTGCACTGAAAGGCAGATTCTTAACCACTGGATCACCAGGGAAGTCCCATATTGTACACTTTAAACTTGTACAGGTTATATGTCAATAATAGAACAATAAAACTGGGAAAAATTTTTGAAAGGCTTGTTTTTTATTGAATGAGTGATCTATGTAATTGCCGTTGTTGTTCACTCTTGGTGATCCTATGGACTGCAGCATGGCAGGCTTCCCTGCCCCTCACTATCTCCCAGAGTTTGCTCAAACTCATGTCCATTGAGTTGATGCCATCCAACCATCTCATCCTCTTCTCCTCCTGCCCTCAATCTTTCCCAGCATCAGGGTTTTTCCCAATGAGTCAGCTCTTCGTATCACGTGGCCAATATATTGGAGCTTCAACTTCAGCATCAGTTGTTCCAGTGAATATTTAGGGTTGATTTCCTTTAGGATTAAGTGGTTTGATCTCCTTGCAGCCCAAGGGACTCTCAAGAATCTTCTCCAGCACCACAATTCAAAAGCATCAATTCTTTGGCACTCAGCCTTCTTTATGCTCCAGCTCTCACATCCGTACTAGAAAAACCATAGCTTTGATTATATGGATCTTGTTGGCAAAGTGATGTCTCTGCTTTTTAGTATACTGTCGATGTTTGTCCTCTTGCCTTTGGAGTACCCTAAAAGCCCTCAACTTTTTATTTGCTTGGGTTGCTAAGTCACTTCAGTCGTGTCCAACTCTGTGCGACCCCATAGACAGCAGCCCACCAGGCTTCCCCGTCCCTGGGATTCTCCAGGCAAGAACACTGGAGTGGGTTGCCATTTCCTTCTCCAGTGCATGCAAGTGAAAAGTGAAAGTGAAGTCGCTCAGTCGTGTCCGACCCTCATCGACCCCATGGCCTGCAGCCTTCCAGGCTCCTCCATCCATGGGATTTTCCAGGCAAGAGTACTGAAGTGGGGTGCCATTGCCTTCTCCGTTGCTTGGGTTAGGGGTTTCCAAGTCTTGTCACTTCTTCAGATATTCACCTGAAAGCTCTCATCACTGTAAAACTTCTGCTTTCTTTTAATTGAAATACAGTTGTACAATATTATATTAGTTTCAGGTGTTCTACATAGCGATTTGACATTTGCATGCATTATGAAATGGTCACCACGATAGTCTAGTAATCATCTGTCCCCATACAAAGTTATTACCATGTTATTCATCACATTCCTTATGCTGTGTATTACATCTTTGTGGTTATTTATTATATAACTGCAGGTTTGTACTTCTCAATCCCTTTCATCTACTTTGCTTCCCCTATCCTCTCTCCCCACTGGCAGCTACTCATTTATTCTCTGTAGCAATAAGTCTGTTTTCATTTTCTTTTGTTTGTTTTGTTTTTATAGATTCCACATGTAAGTGAAATCATTAGTATTTGTCTTTCTGTCTCTGATATTCATTAGCACAATATCCTTTAGATACATCCATTTGTTGTAAATGGCAAGATTTCATTTTTAATGGCTGAGCAATATTCTACTGCATATATATATACATATATCATATCATATATATATCTATACACATCTCACATCTTTTTCCATTTGTCAATTGATGGACACTTTGGTTGCTTCCATATCTTGGTTCTTATAAACAGTGATTCAATGAACACAGGGCTGCATATATCTTTTCAAATTAGTGTTTTTGTTTCCTTTGGGTAAATATCCAAAAGTGAAATTTCTGGGTCATATGGCAATTCTATTTTTAATTTTTAAAGGAAACTCCATAGTGTTTTTCATAGCAACTGCACAAATTTAAAATCCCACCAACAGTGCACGATGGTTTCCTCTGCTCCACATCCTTGCCAACACTTTTTATGTGTTGTCTTTTTGATAATAGCAATTCTGACAGGTGTGGGATTATATCTCATTGTGGTTTTTAACTTGCATTTCTTTAATAATTAGTGACATCGAGCATCTTTTGATGTGTCTGTTGGCCACCCATATGTCTTCTTTGGAAAACTGTCTATTCAGTTTTCCCATTTTTTAATTGGGTTGTCTGATGTTCAGTTGTATGGATTCTTTGTATATTTTGGATATTAACCTGTTATTGGATATGTTGCTCACAAATATCTTCTCCCATTCAATAGGCTCCCTTTTTATTTAGTCAATGGTCCTCTGCTGTTCAAAAGCTTTTTAGTTTGATTAAGTCCCATTTGTTTATTTTTACCCTTGTATCCTTTGCCTGAGAAGACAGATCCAAACAATATAACTAAGATTGATGTCAAAGAGCATCTTGCCTGTTTTCTTCTAGGAGTGTAATGGTTTGAGGTCTTACATTTTATGTTTTTAATCTATTTTGTGTTTACTTTTGTATATGGTGTAAGAAAGTAGTTCAAACTGATTCTTTTGCATGTAGTGGTCCAGTTTTCCCAACACCATTTATTGTAACACTTCCTTTCCTTTAAAACATCCTCATGACTCAACAGCATGACTCCTGACTGAGCTGCTGCATTCCCACCTCTCTGGTTTCAGTCGGCTAGCTGACAGCTGAGATCACTGCAATCACCCCGGGGAAGGGCTCTTTGCCCTAAATATCTCTTAAGAAGTAACATATACCATATACAGCCTCATTTACAGACTTGATCCCTGTATTTTTCACCTATGCTTAATTGGTGGCATCTGAGAATGTCCTCTTCTAAATGGTTGGTAGATAAGTTTAAACAATAACTACCAGCAGTCACTTGGCAAAGGACCCTAAGAGGCTGATGTTTGCTTTCAGTCTCCTGCTGCATCCTGAGTTCTTAGGGCCTGACGAGTCTGTGGGAAGATCTTCACATCTGGGAGCCTACAGACCCAAATCTTTAGTAATGCAGCCTTTTGGCAACGTCTACAAATAACAATGGGCTTCCCTCATAGCTCAGTTGGTAAAGAATCTGCCTGGAATGCAAGAGAGCTGGGTTTGATTCCTGGGTCAGGAAGATCCCTTGCAGAAGGAAATGGCTACCTACTCCAGTATTCTTGCCTGGAGAATCCCATGGACAGAGTAGCCTGGTAGTGATCATCCAACCATCTCATTCTCTGTCATCCCCTTCTCCTCCTGCCTTCGATCTTTCCCAGCATCAGGGTCTTTTCTAATGAGTTTGCTCTTTGCATCAGGTAGCCAAAGTATTGGAGCTTCAGCCTCAGTGACATCAGTCCTTTAATCAATATTCAGGATTGATTTCTTTTAGGATTGACTGGTTTGATTTTACAGTCCAAGGGACTCTCAAGAGTCTTTCCAACACCACAGTTCAAAATCATCAATTCTTTGGTGCTCAGCTTTCTTTATGGCCCAGCTCTCACATCCACACGTGGCTACTGGAAAAACCATAGATTTGACTAGATGGACATTTGTAGACAAAGTAACGTCTCTACTTTTTAATATGCTGTCTGGGTTGGTCACAGCTTTTCTTCCAAGCAGCAAACGTCTTTTAATTTCATGGCTGCAATCACCATCTGCAGTGATTTTGCAGCCCAAGAAGATAAAGTCTGTCACTGTTTCCATTGTTTCCCCATCTATTTGCCATGAAGTGATGGGACCAAATGCCACAATCTTAGGTCTTTGAATGTTGAGTTTTAAGCCAGCTTTTTCACTCTCTTCTTTCACTTTCATCAAGAGGCTCTTTAGTTCCTCTTCATTTTCTGCCATAAGGGTGGAAAGGGCAGTAGCAGCCCAAAGAAAGCTCTTCTCATGGCCATGGCAGAAGTGCAAGACAGCAAGTCCAACTACTCAAGCACATTCAAGCCCTTGCTTACATCACAGCTCTATTGGTCAAGGTAAGTCACGTAACTGAGTCCAAAGCTGAAGGGTGGAGAAGTATATTCCGCCTCTAGTGGAACTGCAAACTACATGGCATAGTGTGTAGATACAGGGAAGGTGAACAATTTGGAATAACCACAGAAATTTCAGGCAGAGAAAGTGCAAAAAGATGATCAAAAGCAAGGAAGTATGAATGAATATGGATCGTTTAGAGGGAGATACGAAGAATAAAGTATGAAGTTAAATTTTAAAAAGTTTCTAGCAAAATTATGTAGAGCCTTGAATGTTATGCCTTAAATGTGGGCTTTCTTCTGCAGGTTCCAGGGAGCCCCTGGGGTTCACATGATTATATCTGGGTTTTAGACAAATTGAAAGCGAGGAGACAATTTAGGAGGCCAGTATAATGGTCTAAGAATGCATAAAAGTTGGGTAGATATGAGGTGTTTAGGAGATTTTAAGATATGTCCATAAATTATCTGATACACCTCCTTTCAAAAGGACTTTAATTGTCCTCTTTTAGTGTATATTCAGTAACTTGTCTCTACTGAATAGAATATGGTAGAAGTGAGGGTGTAAAGCTTCTTAGACTAGGTTATGAAAGACACGTGGTCTCCTTACTCTCTCTTGGGTTACTCACTCTGGGGAAGCTAGCTGCCATATTATGAGGTCACTCAAGCAACCCAGTGGAGAGACCCATCTACAGAGGAATTAGTACTTTTTGCTGATAGCCAGTGAAGAAGTGAGGCCTCCTGCCCATGGCCACTAAGTGAGCAATTTTTACTATTGATCCTGAAGCTCTAATCAAACCTTCAGATGACTACATCCTCAGCCAACATTTGACTGCAACCTCACGAGAGACTCTGAGCTAGAACCATCCACTTAAGCTGTTCATAGTTTATCACCCACAGAAACTGAGTGAGATAACAAGTGTTGGCGGGCTTCCCAGGTGGCACGAGTGGTAAAGAACCCATCTGCCAGTGCAGCAGACACAAGAGACTCAAGTTTGATGCTTGGGGGGAAGAAGATCCCCTGGAGTAGGAAATGGCAACCCACTCCAGTATTCTTGCCTGAAAAATCCCATGGACAGAGGAGCCTGGCAGGCTACAGTCCATGGGATCTCAAAGAGTCGGATGTGACTGAGCATAAGGTACCTATTGTAGTAAGATGCTAAATTTAGGGATAATTTGTTACATAGAAATACATATGCAGCTTAGATGTAGAAAGTGATGTTGCTCAGTCGTGTCCAACTCTTTCTGACCTTGTGGACTGTAGCCCACCAGGCTCCTCTGTCCATGGGATTTTCCAGGCAAGAGTATTGGAGTGGGTTGCCATTTCCTTCTCCAAGGGATCTTCCCAACCCAGGGATCGAACCTGGGTCTCCTGCATTGCAGGGAGACGCTTTACCCTCTGAGCCTAGATGTAGAAGTTGAGGGAAAAGAATAAGGCAACGATGATTCTTAAGTTTTTGGCTCAAGCCACTGAGTGGTATGATTTACTGAGAAGGAAAGAGATGGGTAAGGGTAAGTTTGAGGGACAGTGATAGAAGAAATAGGATAAAGAGTTTATTTTAGGACAGTTTAGGCGAATGAATTGTGCCCCCAAAACAAAATTTATATGTTGAAGCCCTAAACCCCAATGTGACCATATTAGGAGATAAGACCTTTAGGGAGGTAACTAAGATGAGGTCATATGGTTGGGACCCTACTTGAATACGACTGGCATCCTTATTAGAAGAAGAAGAGATACTGGAGATCTCTCTCTCTCTCCCCTCATGTAAGCACAGAAAAGAGGTCATGTGAGGACACAGAAAGAAGGTGGGAATTTTCAACTCGAGGAGAGAGAGTTTTCATCAGACACCAACCCTACTGGCACCTTGATCTTATACTTCCAGTCTCCAGAACTGTGAGGAAAGAATCTTATGTTGTTTAAGCCACCCAGCCTGTGGTGTTCTGTCATGGCAGCCCAAGCTGACTAACACACAGGTTGAATCTGTCTCAGCAGGGCACTTACATTGTGGATATGTAGCGGTCAGTTGGAAATACACCTGGAGCTCAGAAAAGAGTTGTTGCTGTGGGAGTCATCTCATCACTGGCATTTGGAAGTGGATGAGAAAGATCATCCAGAGAGAAAAAGAACACAGAAAAGAAAGAGGAGAGCCAGGATGGAACAAGGAGGTGGGGACAGCATCTATGACTGAATGGTTCACTGAGGAACATAGAGCAATGACTTGGAAGGAGTTTCAGAAAAGTAAAAGTGAACTACAGCAGAAGTGAGGGAGGTTTCAAAGCCAGACAAGTTGATTAACAGTGCCAAGCGCTCAGGAAATTCATGTAAGAAGAGGATCAAGACAAGGCTGTTGAACTTTCTACTGAGGGGTTCGTGCTAACCTTGGCAAGGGCAATTTAGTTGGCTTCTGAAAAGCCAGCCTGCGGTGGGTTGCAGTAGCCACTGTGATGCACCACCCAGACCTCCCTTCAATGAAAGATCTGTTGCTCAGCTGCTGGGAGGACTATCTGCAGAGTCCCCAGCAGCCCCTTCAGAGATGGCTTCAGCTTCAGAGAGACCCTTTACCCAGAGGTCACACTTCTTTTCATGGAAGCATATATCCAATAACTGATCTGTGTGGGAGCGTAACGTTTCCCAGTCATCTCAGTTTAACTCAGGGCAGCTCTGAAGAATGATCTCCATCCGGAGAGCCCTGTGAGGTTGGCTGAGCAACCACTGAACCTGCATTATGGCCCTTCTCCAGAGAGAGAAGTGCTTCCTCTTCCTGCTTCCCAAGCCTGCTTCCTCTCCCTCCCTCCCACAGATGTTAATCCTGAGGGAACTCACTCATAAATACCCCACATTCTACCTCTGTCTCAGACTCTGCTTCCCAGAGAATCCAACCTGAGACATAGGTTAAAGGAAAGACACAGAGGCTTCACGCATAGACTGCTCTTCCAAGGCCTCAAAGGGCTGAAGAAAGATGGGTGGTAACCTGAGGGCAAGGACCTTGTGCTCCAAGCCTCCCTCTATATCAGGAACAGAGCTGGACACAGAGTAGGTGTTTTCCCCTTGGCTAGATCTCCGATTGGCAACTGGATGACTCACCCCTCAGATTTTTTCCTTTCAAATATTTAAATGAAAGTATGGAGCCAGAAAAATCTTTAATTGATTTGTGTTGCCCCCTCCCTGCTCCCCAACCCACTGCGTACTTACGCACATGTGCGCGCGCACACACATACACACACACACACACACACAGGTCTTCTCATCTCCTAGAAATAACTGATCCCCTTTTAGCCTTTCCCTGGTTTAGGTCAGAGAGTAAAGGTTATTATGCTGTCTATCTATTTCCCCTAACTGAGACGGTTATGGGGAAAGGAAAAGAGGAGACAGATGACTGGCTAGAAGCACTTTCAGACTTGAACTCCTTAAAACTTTTTCCTCAGATGACAGGAAGGCAGTCATCTGGGAACAAACACATGGCTGGCTTGAAATGTCTAGGAGAATCATGGGGCAGGTCCAGACGGAAGCTATACCATTCTCAACAGCCCTCCAACATGACAGACCCCAAGTCTGCTCTCTTTAGAAAATGAGGCAGAAAAGAATGCTTAATGAGGTGCGTTGTGATCACTGAAGAAGGAGCTTTCCCACTAAGGCTCCAACCCTCAACTCAACGGGCTCCTTTTTCGTAGAGTTGCTCTGACTGGGAGCCAGTCACACAAGCTCTGACTGGAAGGAAGCTTGTGTGTGAGAAACATGCAGGGAGACAG